>NC_137324.1:78187617-78812617 GCF_965287045.1 Carcharhinus amblyrhynchos
AATGCCTCAGCTATTTTCTCATTTCTAGTTATTACATCCCCCTTCTCATCCTCCAAAGGACCAATGTTTACTTTCACCATTCTTTTTCGTTTTATATATTTGTAGAAATTTTTGCTATTTGTTTTTATATTCTGAGCTAGTTCACTCTTATAATCCATCTTACTTTTCTTTATAGCTTTTATTGTGGATTTCTGCTGACCGTTAAAGATTTTCCAATCCTCTGGATTCTCACTAATCTTTGCCACTCTGTATGTATTTTCTTTCAATTTGATACCCTCCTTCATTTCCTTAGAAATCCATGGCTGATTATTTCTTTTTCTACAGTCCTTCCTTATCACTGATATATACTTTTGCTGAGCAGTGTGAAAGATCGCTTTGAAAGTCCTCCGCTGTTCCTTGATTGTCCATCATAAATTTTTTGCGCCAAGTCTACCTTAGCCAACTCCTCCCTCATCCCTTTGTTTAAGCACAAGACACTGGTATTGGATTTTACCATCTCACGCTCCATCTGTATTTTAAATTCAACAATACTTGATCGCTTCTTCCGAGAGGATCCCTAACTACAAGATCATTAATTACTTCCATCTCATTACACAGGACCAAATCTAGGATAGCTTGCTCCCTTGTCGGTCCCATTACATACTGTTCAAGGAAGCTATCTGGTGGATTGGAAAAATGCTAATGTAATGCCCGTATTGAAAAAGTGAGGGAGGCAGAAAGTAGGAAACTATTGACTAATTAGTTTAACATCTGTCATTGGGAAATTGTTGGAAGCCACTATGAAGGAAGTAATAACAGGATATTTGCAAAGTCAAAATTTAATCTATCAGAGTCAGCACGGACTTATAAAGGATAAATCATGTTTGACATATTTTCTAGAGTTCTTCGAAGATGTAACAAGTGGGTAATGGTGATCCTGTAGATATAGTGTATCTGGACTTCAGGAAGATGTTTGATAAGATGCTGCACAGAAAGTTAATGCATAAGATTAGATCATAGGAGGTTAGAGGTCATTTATTAATTTGGATAGAGGATTAGCTAACCAACAGAAAGCAGAAAGTTGGGATAAATGGGTCTTTTTCGGGTTGTCAGGATGTAACCAGTGGAATGCCATATGGTTTGGTCTTTGGACATCAACTATTTACAATCATTTTAATAACTTGGATGCAGGGACAATAGGTACCACAGCCAAATTTGCAGATGACACTCAAATAGGTGGGACAGTAAGTTGTGATAATGAAATAAGAAATTTACAGATGGATACGGATAGGTTAAGTGAATGGAGCAAATTTTGGCAGATGGCAGATTTTGGCAGAAATTTTGGTAGTTTTGGCATTGACTACAACTCAGCCTCAACACCATTATTCCTACAGAACTCATCTCCAAACTCCGTGGCTGGGGCTCGGCTCCTCCCTCTGCGATTGGATTGTAAGCTGCCTAACCCACTGACTGCAATCAGTGAGGATAGGCAACAACACCTCCACGACCATCCTCAACGCCAGTGCCCCACAAGACTATGGCCTCAGCCCCTTAATATACTCCTTATACACCTATGACTATGTGGGCAAATTACCCTCCAACTCAATTTTCAAGTTTTCTAATAACATCAACATAATGGGTTGGATTTCAAAAATGATGAGACAGAGTAGAGGAAAGAGGTGGAGAAACTAGTGAACTGGTGCGACGAAAATAATGTCTCCCTCAATGTTAGCAAAACAAAGGAGATAGTCATCAACTTAGGAAGCGTAGTGGAGGATATGCCCCTTTCTACATCAACAGGGACGAAGTGGAAATGATGACTGCTTCAAGGTTCTAGGTGGCCAGATCACCAACAACCTGTCCTGGTCCTCCATGCCGACACAATAATTAAGAAAACCCACCAATGTCTCTGCTTTCTCAGGAGACTAAGGAAATTTGGCATGTCTGCTATGACTGTCACCAACTTTTACAGATGCACCATAGAAAGCATTCTTTCTGGTTGTATCACAGCTTGGTATAGCTCCTGCTCTGTCCAAGCCTGAAAAAAACTACGAAGAGTCGTGAGCGAGCCCAGTCCATCATGCAAACCAGCCTCCCATTCATTGACTTTGTCCACACTTCCTGCTGCTTGGAAAAGCAGCCAGTATGATCAAGGACCTCATGCACCCCAGACATATTCTCTTCTACCTCCTTCTGTTAGGAAAAAAAATAAAAGTCTGAGGACATGTAATAACTGACTCAAGCATAAGTTCTTCCCTGCTGCCATGAGATTTTTGAATGGACCTACCACGTATTAAATTGATTTTTCTTTACATCCTAGCTAAGACTGTAACACTGCATTCTGCACCCTCTCCTTTCCTTCCCTTTGTACGGTATGCTTTGTCCATATAACACACAAGAAACAATACTTTTCACTGTATACTAATACATGTGACAATAATAAAACAAATCAAATCAATTTAATAGCTCAGATAGAGGATTGGCTAACCAACAGAAAGCAGAGAGTCAGGATAAATGGGTCTTTTTCAGGTTGGCAAGTTGTAACCATTGGAATGTCACAGGGTTTGGTCTTTAGGGCCCAACTATTTACAATCATGTTAATGACTTGGATGCAGGGACAGGGGGTACAGTAGCCAGATTTGCAGATGATACTAAAATAGTTGGGATAGTAAGTTGCGATAATGAAATAAGAAATTTACAAATGGATATGAATAGGTTAAGTGAACGGGGCAACTTATGGGAGATGGAGTTTGTCAGCTGAGGGGGGATGGTGTGTGATAATCAGCAGGAGATTCCCTTGCCCATGTTTGACCTGGTGTCATGAAACTTCATGGGGCCCAGAGTCAATGTTGGAACAGGACATATTCAGGAATGATGGTAGTAGTGTCTGAGACATTATCAGTAAGGTATGATTCCATGAATATGACTGAGTCAGACTGTTGCTTGACTAGTCTCAAAACAGTTCTCCCAGTTTTGGCACAAGCCCCCAGATGTTAGTAAGGAGGAATCTGCAGGGTCTACAGGGCTGAATTTGCCATTGTCATTTCCAGTGCCTCAATCTTTCCAGTTTGATTCCTTCTTTTTGTTTCCTTTGTAGTGATTGAATACAATTGAATGGGTTGTTAGGCCACTTTAGAGGGCATTTCAGTGGGTCTGGAGTCATATGTAGGCCCTAAAGGTGAACCAATTGGGTTCTTATGACAATTGTTTCATGGTCATCAAGAGATTTTTAATTCCAGATATTTCATTGCGTTTTTTTAAAATTCCATGATCTGCCATGGTGGGATTCAAACCCAAATTCCCAGAGCATTAACCTCGGTCTCTCGATTACTAGTCAAGCAACAATACCACTGCGCCACTTCTCTCTCTCTCTCCCCTCACCACCACCCACATCCCTTGCTACTCATTGAAAGTACACCTAAACATGGATTGGAATTCCTTTTGAAAGATTGGTCGGTTTATTTCACTTATTTAGGAATAGATTAACATGCAGTTAACCCTGAATACCAATATTACCATGAATAAAATGCTCAGGTGCTAAAATGCAATTATCCCAGTTGTCAAAAGGACACTGTGATTCTGCAAAATAATGAGCATAGGAATTGTCTGCAAGATGTGAACTTAAAGTTTACCAGATTTCTTTGGGATTATATGAACATAATCATGTGCAGAAGCAATCTTAGTCTTGTCGGTCAGGACTACACATTTTAGTAACTTGAGCAGAATTTAAACAAGTTCCAGTTCAGATTTTAATTCTGTGCAAATAGAACCACCAAATCTAAACAGTGCAGAAGGAGGGCATTTGGACCATCGAGTCTGCACCTATTCTCCAAAGACTCTCTTACGTAGACTCACTCTGCCACTCCAACCTATACCCGTAACACTGCACATTTATCATGGCTAATCCAGCTTACCTACACATCTTTTCGACACTAATGGAGAATTTAGTATGGCCAATCCACCTAACCTGAATATCTTTGGACTGTGGGAGGAAACCAGAGCACCTAGAGGAAACCCACACAGACACAGAGAGAAACTGCAAACTCCACACTGACAGTCACCCAGGACCAGAATTGAATCCAGATCCCTGACGCTATGAGACAGCATTACTAACCACTGTGCCACCCTAAGTGGGTTTCGAATGAGTTAAAATCTGACCCACCTCCAGAACTAACTCATCTAATTTATTCACATTTAGTGACACACTTGGAGGAAAGAAGTATCTTTTTTTTGCATTGGAGTGGAAATCATAAAAGGTGAGTTGCAGGACTGAAGGTGCTGTTTATAGTCAGAATTGAGAGTGAATGACAGCACATGGTCTGTCTCATCCTGCCCGGGAACATGGCGTATGACGTTTGATCCAGTCGGTGCTGACGTGGGGAATCTAAGAGGTGTTTTAAAGAGTGCAGCTACACAGTAGTGAAAATCCACAAGTATCCCAGTTGCCTGACTCAGATCGTTGTGGGCCGACCATGCTGAGCCACAACCTGTGTCAGTACCGAGGAGCAGAAAGAGCGCCGCACAGCATCGCTATGAAGTACTCCCACTGCATCCTCGCACTCACATTGTTACTCCTCTCCCGCTGCTGCTTCTCACAAGGTAAGAATGTTGCTTTCACTCTCTTCCTCTCCCATGTTTATCCATTACATTTCTGTCAGCGTTGTCTTACTTTCTCCTCTCCATTCGAAGACGAAAGTCAATCTTCATGTAGCGTTTGTAACAGATGCATAATTGGGATACGGTAAAGAAACACCGCCGCTTCGCCAATGTACTTTCTCCCAAATCCTCTAAGCTCGCGTTTCACTAATTTTTTTTCACCCTTGTTTTTAATCTCCCTGACCTTTTCTGTTTCTTTTAATCGTTTCGCCTTTTTTTTGTAACCTCCTGGTGAACTATTTAAAACATGTCTATAGTCCTTATTCTCTGGTTTCTCCTTCCCATAGTAAATTCTGTCGAAAACTTTTGATTTGTTGATGCGAAGAACATTTCTGGACATAAACAGTGACATTGTTTTAATGCAGTACAGTATTCTACGGTGTTTGATATTCATTAACGTGTGAGATCTGAAGCTGTCTTGTCCTCTCTGGGGTTCCTGCAGAGTAGACTATATATAGATAGAGAGAAAAAAAAATAGGGAGGGGGAAGTCAATCCCATCCACTCCCCCATCCACCCAATGCAAAGATTAAAATTGGTACCATTGGAGCAGGTTTTTCAAGATTTTCATTAATGAGTTACTATTGGAAGTGAAGGGAAACTTTTTTTTAATCAACCCGGTTCAAAGACTTTCCAAGAGTTCGTGCTCTGTGTGGACAAAAGTCCACCCTGGGCTGCCTGTTGAATGAAGCGCTTTACAACAATGTGCAGCTAAACAAAAAGAGAGAAACTGTTTCATGTTACTCGGCTTTTCGAATAGAAGCAGCAGAAATTAGCTTTCTTTGGGGAAATGCTGGAGCTCCAATACTAAGTTATTTTAGTAATCATGTTGCCATCTTCCACCCAGCCTCCCCTGGAGCTCGCATCGTAGCTTCACTCTCAGTTCTTAGATTTGGGAGAAAGTACATTGGCGAAGCGGCGGTGTTTCTTTACGGTATCCCAATTACGCATCTGTTACAAACGCTACATGAAGATTGGCTTTCATCTTCGATGGAGTCTGAATGTAATTAACTATCGGGAAATGAATGAGGCTTTTTTTTTACAGCAGACGCTCAGTGTGACCGACCAATCTGTAATTGTGAATCTGAGGATAGATGCAGAAAAAAATACTTTATCCAAATGCATTGGTTCAAAGCTTTCAGAAAGATTAAAGTCCTGTTTTATTATGCATAAAAAGGAGGGAGTTGTGAGTAGTCATTCTTAATGTTGTGTCTCCTGCAGCTCGAAAGAATTTGAAGAGTGTGCGGGTAGAGACAATAAGCATGTTAAGAAAAATCTAGATTAAAATTAGGAAATCAACATTTTGTTTGTTTGTCTTTGTCCTCTGCTTAGAGTCTAATGAAAGCATTTGGCGTAATCATATTTAAATACTGGTGTTTAAGTGTGAATTGTGATGTACAGATGCAAATTGACTATACTATTTAAATATGGGCATTATTGAGTTAAAGTGCTTTAGAAGCATGCAAGATGATTTAATATATGATTTAATAAAAATATTGTCAAGGTTAAAGTAAAAATATTAATAAAGTAATTAATTAAAGCGGAAAAGAACAACAATTTCCAACTATTGTGCACAAATAAAACAGTGAAATATAACGAATATTTAAGTTTTAAATATTTTATATTGTCACTTTAATCCTTTTCAAACAAATTGGAAATTAATACTTTTTCTGTTTTAAATGGAACACAACAAATAGAGATAAGCTGTTATATTTACATCTGTGCTTTTATAAAGTGAGAATGATTTAAATGAATTTGTTTTTTAACCGACATAAATAGAAAATTTGAAAATCAATTCTGAAATCAAATCAAATCTGAAATCAATTTGATAGCATAAATCAATTGCAATAGAATGCATTTTGATTTAATCTATATCCAAATGTTCAGTAAGTGTAACAAATTTGCTTTTGTTAAGGAGACATCACAGCACTATTTGGCAGGTCACTTTTTTCTATTTGGTAAATAGTAGCATAGGTAATGCATTAATCAAATGCAAAAATATTATTGAATTGAGAGAAATGGTTCCCATTGAAAGCAGAGAATGGGGTACTTTTTAAAAATAACTTTTTAACTAAAGCATGAAACAGTTATGTGAAAAAAGTAAAATTATGTGAAAACTTTCTTGAACTACTCCCATTCTGCCACTTTAACTTTGTCAGAATTGCATTAAAAACTCTGATTGTACTGCCCTTTCTATGAGATACAGCAGCGTAGTGGAGCAGATCTGAGGAAATTCCTGTTCATTATTTTGCTGCATAAATTAACATTGTGGATAAAAATCAAGCTTAATTATTTACTACAGTATCTCTAGACCTAAAATCTGATGATTACAAGGAAGCCAATAATGCATATTTGATACTGTTGGTTAATAAAGGATAATGCAATTATTAATTCATTATAGAATTATTTAGTGCACAGCAAAAAGGTCTTCTAAACTTTTCCTGCCAAAAAAATGACTGATACATTTTTACAATATTACATAAAATTTTAAAATCTTATTTATTATTGTATTTAACATAGTCACACCGAGAGTATTGGATGTTGCAATCATATTTCTCAATGTTTCCACAGAATTCTTTCCAGAAAAATAAACCCAAAGTTATCCCTGTTTAAGTGCAAAAAGCATTCTGATGGTTCAGATTGGTCTGACTTACCTACTTCTTGAAGCTAATGTCGCACAATTGGTAACAGAATCATAGAAAAATACTTTGCGGAAGAAGCCCTTTGGTCCAACAAGTCTGCACCAACCCATGGGAAACACCTGACCTCCCACCTAATCTCATTTACCAGCACTTGGCCCATAGCCTTGAATGTTATGATGTGCCAATTTGATGTGGCAATTCACCTCTACCACCCTCCCAGGCAGTACATTTCAGATTGTCACTACCCTCTGGGTAAAAAATGTTTTCTGACATCCCCTGCCTGCCCTTACCTTGAATTTGTGTCCTTTTGTGACTGACTCTTCAACTCAGGGGAATGGCTGCTCCTTATCCACTCTGTCCATGTCCCCCATAATCTTATACACCTTGATCAGGTCACTCCTCAGTCTTCTCTGCTCCAACAAAAACTACCCAAACCTACCCAACCTCTTTTCATAACTTAAATGTTCCATCCCAGCAGCATTCTGGTGAATCTTGTCTGCACCCCCTCCAATACAAAACATCCTTCCTATAATGTGGCAGCCAGAACTGAACACAGTACTCTAAATGTGGCCTCACCAAAGTTCCATGAAACAACAACATTACTTCCTTGTCTTTGCAATCTCGATTATTGAAGCAAATGTCCCATGTGCCTTTTTTACCACACTATGAAAATGCCCTTCCACCTTCAGAGATCTATAGACAAATACACAAAGGTTCCTTTGCTTAACAGAATTTCTTAGTGCCATGCCTTCATTGAACACTTTCTTGTCAAATTAATTTTCTCAAAGTGTATCACCTTACACTTTTCAGGGTTGAATTCCATCTGTTATTTACTTGCCCATTTGACCATCCCGTCTGTATCTTCAAGACATTCAACCTCACTGCGAACAACCATGTCAATTTTTGTGTCATCCACGAACTAACTAATCCTACCCCACACCTAGTCATCCATGTTGTTTTTATAAATGACAAATAATAGGGGACCCAGCATAGATCCTTGTGGTATGCCACTGGACACTGGCTTCCAGTCACTAAAGCAAACTTCTGTCATCACCCTCTGTCTCCTATAACTGAGCCAATTTTGAATCCAATTTATCAAATTACCCTGTATCCCATGTGCATTTACCTTCTTTACAAGTCTCCCATGTGGGACCTTGTTAAAGGCTTTGCTGAAATCTATATAAACTACATCGACTGCACTACCCTCATCAACACATCTGATCACCTCCTCAAAAAATGCAATCAAATTTGTTAGGCATGACCTCCCTCTGTTGAAGCCATGCTGACTATCCCTGATAAAGCCTTGCCTCTCCAAGTGGAGATAGATGCTCTCTTTCAGATGTTTCTTCAATAGTTTCCCTGCCACTGATGTGAGACCCACTGGTTTGTAGTTGCCTGGTTTATCTCTCTAACCCTTATTAAATATGGAACCATACTACCTGTTCTCCAGACCTCTGGCACCTCCCTCATGGCCAGAGAGGAATTGGTCAGAGCCCCTTCCATCCCCTTGCCTCCCATAGCAGCCTGGGGCACAATTCATTCAGACCTGGAGATCTGTCCACTTTAAACCTGTCAACACCTCCACTACCTTGTCTTTCCCTTCGTCAATTTGCTCAAGAAGCTTACAGTCTCTCACCCCAAATTTCATACCATCATCCTCATTCTCTTGGGTGAAGATATATGAATAAAGCAATGATACCTCATTTACCAAGAAAGAATACAAGAAAATTATCAATCTCTTGGAGAAAAATCTGAATACTTTTGTTGCAAAATTAATCACAGTACATGACAATTAGAGATTGATTTTATTTCAATGTACATAAAGTTAAAGTTAATTTATTAGTCACAAGTAGGCTTACATTGACACTGCAGCAAAGTTATTGTGAAAATCTCCTAGTGGCCACACTCCAGCACCTGTTCAGGTACACGGAGGGAGAATTTAGCATGGCCAATCCACCTAACCTGCAGATCTTTGGACTGTGGGAGGAAACCACAGCACCTGGTGGAAACCCATGCAGACACAGGGAGAACATGCAGACTCCGCACAGATAGTGACTCAAGCTAGAATTGAACTCAGGTCCCTGGCTCTGTGAGGCAACAATGCTAACCACTGGACTACCATGCAGCCCATCACATTTGAAATTATGGCAGGCATTCAATATCTGGTAGGTGTGGTGTCATTAGTCACATGGAAATGTATGGGTGTTAACCTGACTACGATGCTGGTAAGAGGCAGTGAAAATTGGAAGTCACAATCTCGCCAGTGAGATTCACGACTTCCAGGTTTTGCCATATATTGAGTCCCCGCCACTGTTTTTGATAAGCGAGGGGATTAAGGGTTATGGGGAGAGGGTGGGAATGTGGAGCTGAGCCAAGACAGATCAGCCATGATCTTATTGAATGGCGGGGCAGGCTCGAAGGGCTAGTTGGCCTACTCCTGCTCCTGTTTCTTATGTTCTTATGTTCACTGATGGTGAAATCAGGCTCAATATCCCACCTACTATCTCTGTCTCTGACTCAGTTTCAATTTCTACCTGCACCTACAAAATACTTTGTGATATTTTATTATTGTGGAAACTCTAGCAATGCAAGTTTTTTCCCATTATCAATAGACAATAACAAGATACAGCAAAATGTACCAGTGTCATTTTAATTTTGTGTGACAATATAAATACAGTGATAGCAAGTCAGCAACCCTTTTACATCTCTCCTGATTTTCATTTCCATTGATGTCATTTGCAATTGTCTGTTTTACATTGTTACACAGTGAAAATCTAGAACAAGAGGTCACAAGTATTGGTTGCGAGGTGGTGGATTTAACACTGCGATGAGAAGACACTACTTCTCGCAGAGGATGGTGAATTTATGGAACTCGCTGTCCCATAGTGAGGTGGTTTGAATCATTGAATGGTTTCAAAAGGGAGATAGACATATTTCTCATAAAAGAAAGGGGAAGAGAAATATGGGGAACAGGTGGAGAGGTGGATTTGAGACCAGGGAGAGATCAGCAATAATCTGATTGCAGAGCAGGCTTGAAGGGCTGAATTTGCCTCCTTCTGCTCTTAATTCCTATGAAAATTATACAAATGTCCTTAAAAAAAAGCATGAAAAAGTAATCATGGCCAAGTTATAGATGTTTGTTGTGTTAGAGTTGCAAGATATTTGTAGCTTCAGGTAGAATAAATTTCCTAACTGTTGATCGATACAATCCAATTTATTTTATAGGTGTACCTGCATCACCCCTTGGGTTTCCAGCAGAACAAGAGTTACGTCTGTGGAGTGAGGTAATTATAGCCAAATTTTATTTGAAGAAAGTAAACCAGCTAACTCGTGGTATTCTTAAAAATCAAGGAAAGAGAAAAACACATTATCAGGCAAATTGCAGATATGAAGATCACAATTTTCTGCGTATCAATTCCTGTTGGAGGTACTATCTTAATTCCATTATTCATATGTTGAGAAAAGAATATTGTAACTTATGACAGGTTTACTTATAAGGCTATAGAGCAAATGTGGACTATGGCAATTCTCCCCTGACACCATGGCCAGCGAGAACAGAGTGTTTGGCGCTCAGACAAATTTTCATTCACTGCAGAGGGACTGGAGAATCCCAGCCACAGATGAGGTCAGAGAATTTTGGCTTACGTGAACACTTTTTATATTCCCGTAATGAAGCTTTAATACTTCGAGAATTGACCTCGATTACCAACATACAGTATGTAATCTATTGAAGCGTAATTCCAACTTTCACTGGTTCCCTTACCTTTTTTAAAAAAAGACAAAATATAATGTTGGCACTGATGGCCGTGAGGTGGGAGAGCAGTCTCCCAAAAGGGTGGCCAAGAGAAGGGGGATACGGAGGCCTAGACAGTACTGGACCAGAACATAATTCGAGGGACTGTTGGAGGTCATGTGCCGTCCCCAGCTCCGCCTATCTAAGGACCAGCACCTGTGTGAGGCTTTAGCACACCTGGCACATTAGGGGAGGGGCAGCCACCCGCTGCCAGTAGAAGTTAAGGTGACGGCAGCACTTAATTTCTGCGTGACAGGGTCATTTCAGACACACAGTGGTGACTTTTCTGGAATCTCTCAGGCCTCAGTCCACAGATGTATTTGCCAGGTGACAGATGCCTTGTTCACCCGAGCAGGCCAATACGTCCACTTTGCCACAGGTTCAAGGTGAGGTGGGGGGGCGGGGGGGGCGAGGTTTAACACAGATATCAGAGGGACGTATTTTGCACAGAGGATGGTGGGGGCCTGGAATGCACTGCCAAGCAGGGTGGTGGGGGCGGACATGCTGGGATCGTTTAAGACTTATCTGGATAGCCACATGAACAGACTGGGAATGGAGAGATACAAACGAGTGGTCTAGTTGGACCAATGAGCGGTGCTTGGAGGGCTGAAGGGCCTGTTTCCTGTGCTGTATTTTTCTTTGTTCTTTGATGTTGGACAGGGTCAGCCGGAGGCCTGGGCTGCAAGTTTCACTGCCATTGCCAGGATGCCCCATGTTCAAGGGGCAGTGGGTGGGACACACGTCACCCTGTGGTCCCCTCGAGGGGAGAGTCAACCATTTATTAACAGGAAGGGGTTCCACTCCAGCAGTCTGTGAGCTAGCCAGGCTTTGGAGCCCCTCAGCATTAGCCTTCTGAGACTTGTTGAGACTCACAGCCATGGCCTGCTGTTTCTCCAGAATCCAAGCGAGAGCCCCAGCCATGGCCAGTAGTGTCTTCAACATGCCCCCAACACCTGTGGCTATGAACCGATGTGCCTCCAGAATGCCGGCGACACCCTCAGCTGTGGCCCACTGTGTCTCTGCCATGGCTCACTGTGTCTCTAGAATGGCCCGGATCCTGTCACCCATGAGGCCAAATCCCTCTTCCAGACTTTCTGCTGCAGATGCCACCCTTGCAGTGTTGGCCTGGTTAACAAAGTTAAAGTTAAAGTTTATTTATTATTGTCACATTTAGGCTTACATTAATACTGCAATGAAGTTACTGTGAAAACCCCCTAATGGCCACACTCCGGTGCCTGTTTTGGTACACAGAAGGACAATTTAGCATGGACAATGCATCTAACCAACACAGCTTTCGGAACGTGGGAGGAAACCGGAGCACCCGGAGGAAATCCGTGCAGACACGGGAGAATGTGCAGACTCTGCACAGACAGTGACCCAAGCTGGGAATTGAATCCGGGTGCCTGGCACTGTGAGGCAGCAGTGCTAACCACTGTGCTACTGTGCCACCCCATACAGTGCTGGCACCACCTTCTGCGACAGCACTCTATTTGACTCCTCCAAACAGCCTTGCAGTCATAGCATGGTTGCTGATAGCCCTTCCACAACTCCCTAGGTTTGCTGATGCATCTCCACCGGCTTCCGGATGAATGAACCTGAGGCTCGACATCTGGCTTGGGGCCAGCTGCATCTTCACCTCTGGCAGACATTGTGTGCCCGAGCCCTCGGATATGCCCGCCTCCACCTGATGTGCGTCAGCGGCTGTGATGTGCTCACCAATAAGTGACTCAGAAGCCTCGGCACTGACATGACCAACCGTTGTGACAGTCTCTGTGTTGGTGGGTTCTGTGATATAGATGTCAGTGCCAATTCTTTGGTGCTGTCCTCTGAGAATTCTTCAGAGTCTTCCTCTGAGATATCATCTGAAGTCTCAATGGGAATTGGTTCCCAAGCAGCAGGAGAGATCGTCAACTTCAGAAGGGCCTGGTTCACCAGGATCCAGCACTGTAGGAAAGAACACACATTATAGCGAGGGGGATTGAATATAAAAGTAGGGAGGTCTTGCTGCAGCTGTATAGGGCATTGGTGAGGCCGCAGCTGGAGTACTGTGTGCAGTTTTGGGCGCCGCACCTGCGCAAGGATATTTTGGCCCTGGAGGGAGTGCAGAGGAGGTTTACTAGGCTGATACCGGAGTTGAGGGGATTGAGCTATGAGGAGAGGCTGAATAAACTAGGCTTGTACTCGTTAGAGTTTAGAAGAATGAGGGGAGATCTCATTGAGACGTATAAGATGATGAATGGGATGGATAGGATAGAGGTGGAGAGACTCTTCCCGCTCAAAAAAGACAGTAGGACTAGGGGGCACAGCCTCAAGATAAAGGGGAGGCGGTTTAGAACGGAGTTGAGGAGGAACTTCTTCACTCAAAGGGTGGTGAATCTCTGGAATTCTCTGCCCGTTGAAGTGGTGGAGGCTGCCTCGCTAAATATTTTTAAGAAGCGGGTTGATGGGTTCTTGATGAGAGAGGGGATTAAGGGTTATGGGGAGAGGGTGGGAAAGTGGAACTGAGCCACAACAGATCAGCCATGATCTTATTGAATGGCGGGGCAGGCTCGAAGGGCTAGATGGCCTACTCCTGCTCCTATTTCTTATGTTCTTATTATGTTCTTAAAACAGTCTGCGCAGCATGACACTTACTTCAAGAAAAACTTAGGGTGCTCACTTGCACGCTGGACGCTGACCTGGCTGTCAGTGACCAATCTAGGATCGTTTCTCCTCGCCAACTCCAGGGCACACTGCTCAGAGCCCATCAGCAGCCACAGCTCAGGAACACCCCATCAGTTTTCTCCCTCTCACACCAGTTGTGTGCAGTTTTCTCCTTTGGGGACATAAGGGGGATTGAAAGCATGATGCATGGAAGGGCATAGGGTGCAATGAGTGTTGGGATTGGTGAGCTCATGTTGGCTGCTTCAGGGAGATGGGTCCCCACTGGGGTGTTGCTTACTGGGGGGGTGCCACAGGGATTAGAGGCAGTACGGGGGGTGGAGGGGGTGGGTGGGGTGGGGGGGGAGGAAGACTGGAGATGGGGAGGCCATCAGGGCAGTGATGTTTGGGTCAGCAAGGGGTGGGGAGGCCGGCAATGTCCGGGTCAGTGGGGGGAGGGGAGGCCAGAAGGCCATTGATATCTGGGTCCATGGGGAATGGGGAAGCTGGCGATGTCTGGATCAGTGGGGCATGGGGAAGCTGGGAGGACTCTTGTGGGAGAGAAGGGGGGTTGAGAAGTATTAATGTCTGTTGGGGGGGGGGGGGGAGGCGGTGGAGGGTGGGGGGGAGGTGGGTGGAGAATGAGAGGCCAGCGTTTAGGCCAGTAATGCCCGTGAGGGGAGGGAGTGGGGGAATGAGAGGCCAGTGATGAAGCCAGTATGTCTGTGAGGAGAGGGAGTAGAGAGTGAGAGGGCAGTGATGAGGCCAGTAATGTCCATGGGGGGTTGAGGCCAGCACTCTATGGTGGGAGGACTTGTTTAGCAATCTCCCAGAGATCGGCACGTGTGTGGAGGCCTGCACCATGCGCTGATTTCAGCCTCTTCAGCGGGAATAGGCTCCACCCCCAGATTTTTCACGTGATTCATGTTTGTGCCGTCTGCAGTGCACAGAGTGGGAGATTTATTTTGAAAACCCTCTGGAAAAACCAATGTGATTTACTCCGGTTTTCACGCAAATTTGACACTTAGAATTTCTTTGGGCGAATTGCCCCCACAATGTGTGTACCAATAATGTGACACTTACATTCACTAAAAATCCGATAACCACCAACTGAATTCTTTTATCCAAGTCATTTTTTATATTTCAATATTTCTTTTTTATCTCCTTAGATCACTTTTATTTTCGTTACTAGAATTTGTTCGTTAACTTCATGTTGAAACTAATTTAGACCATGCTGTATCAGAAATAAATAATTTAAAATATTGGTTGTGATACTGTATAAAGTAATTGCATCAATAAATTCTAGCATTGCACAGATCAGAGTGACTTCACTCCATTTCCCTTTTATTTATTCATTGCCCATGCCTTGTAGTTGCTGATCTGATTTCAATCAAACTTCCTGGGGAAGGATTCTTCTTTTTCAGATGCTAATTTCTGAATCATCTGTTTCTAGATAGATGGCCTGTGTTCTTCCTTTCTTTCTGCAGTTCCTCAGCCACAGGTGAGCTCCAATGTCAGTCTAATGGTGCTGTCTGTGTATCTGTAAAATAATGAAAGAACAGTTTCTGAGAAACGTATGCTTTGCTTTTCCAGCCATCCAGCACACTTGAAGAACTGTGTTATATGGCCTTGACCATTCTGCAGCGGCCTCAGGTAACTGTTTGTTTGCAACAATGAAGCAGGAATTTCATGCAATAAAATGTTAGGAACTCAAACTCACTATGTTTGCCATTTATTGGTACTTTAAATTTAAAAAAATCTCAAAAAAGCCATTGTAAATGGACAACTAGAAAAATAGATTGATGTAATTATCCTCTCTCAAATATCGCTACCAATATAGGCAGATCATTCCAATTTTGGAATGTTGTTTGTTGGGAGGAGCTTCTGATTTAAAGGACAACCTCTTTGATCCCCATTTAAAATGTGGGCAGGGGCACTATAATGAGACCACTGCTGTAAGGGTGTAGTATACAGCTACAATCAAATAAGCTGGCCTTGTATTAAAATGCAAGATCATCTTATTATAATAAATACTGTTCCAGGTACATTGTTCTGACATACTGGCAAATTATGAAGGGTGGAATATCAAACAGTAGGTGTTTCCTGAAATGAAATCTGAGAATGTAGATGGATGTTAGATTTACGAACTCGACCTCTGTGGGGGTGGATATTGACAAAAGAGACCCATTGCTCTGCAGGAAAATAGAACTTTGGCGGTCTGAACATTGAGCAGTGTGTAAGCTAGCAGAAAGTCAGCAACACCTTTATTTGAATAACTGGCTTTTCACAGGGCCTCCTCTGCAATGCCTGTTATAGTAAGCGATGAGTGATGATGTGATGCTTACGGTCTCCAACTCTATTGCGGGTATCAGACTGGATTACATGTAATCATAGGGCCTTAACAAACCTTTTGAACACTACAATGTCCCCCATGCTGGGATACACAATAGGCCTCAGGTTTGTAAACTTTATCAATTGGAGCCCAGTGAACTTGAGTATAAAGTACAGTGATCCTCATAGCATTTTTCTTCAAATTGATTGGAAAGGGAAAGTGATAGTCAGAGATTTATGGGGAAACAAGCAAGTGACAGTCATAGGGTCGTGGAAATTTACAGCACAGGAAGAATCTAATTAGGCAGAATTTAATGGTCATGGCAGGGACTGGTGAGCCATTGCCAACCCCATGGCTGTTCCAGGTCCCTCATCCTGGTGAAATGTCAAACCGGTTGACAACAGGACGCTCAGCCACTTCAGGGCAGATATTTCACTTCAAAAGAGGCGCTGGTCAGCCATAGACTGGCAATTTTTCTGTACTGGTGGCCAGTGTTGGTAGGTGAAGTGTGATCACTGGGGCCAGCCAAGTAGACTCCATTGAGGTGCAGGGGCAGGGAATGGTCTCCATGACTGGGCAACCCTTGCCATCAGTAGGTTCCTCTGTGGGGTACAGGCTACCCAAATAGGAGGAATCTCCCAATTGGCTGCAGACCTGCTCGTCAGCATTTACTTGGTGGCCCATCCACTGCCAAGTAGAATGTCAGCTATGGTGAGATGAAGTCCTTAACAGGAGGGCAATCCTTGATCAGGAAGGTGAAAGGTCACCCACCCCACACTTTCTCATCTAATTATATGCTCCCACTGACCGCCCAGCCTGCCTCTGGAACAGCATTTAGTTCTGCCCATTGAGCCCACGGTAGTCTAAAAAGAGTGATCCAGCCTCTTCTATTTCATACAGCTCTTGAATGAAATGTTTTGAGGATTTCTGCCTTTACCACCCTTTCAGGTGGTGAGTTCCACTTCCACCACCCAATGACATGGATTACTGAATAATTAAAAATGACAGAGTATCTGTGCTGAGCTATCTACTCAAATCCCACTTCTCTACCTCAATGGGCGCCTGCTAGGTTATACCAAATATGACTGTGACTGAGCCAATGAGTGCAGTGCAATGTCTTTGAGCAATGTGCCAGTCATGGTTGAGTCGCTGGCAGTGTGGATGGGGTGATTGGAGTAATGATAAGAGGATGAGGTGAAGCAATGAATTTAAGGTCTGATTTTGATAGAGAGTCTTGGGAGGAGAAGGGTGAGAGTGTGGTGCTTTGATCACTGCCTGAGGCTAGTGGCTCATTTAGTGGAATATGGAATTTGAAAGTACACTCACTGGATATGAGATTTGTGTGAGTTCATTGAACTGCATCTGGATCCTCATTGCTTTGACTGCTGGCATTGACTGCAACAGCTATCTGCTGCCACTGCTGATTCAGAGTTTGTCTGAAAGGCCTCCTGCCCCTCTACATATCCTTGAGCAAGGCCTCCTATGCAACATGGGAAAACCTTTTAGCACACTATCTATAATGGCATTCTAAGGCCTTTCTCGGGTTAAACATTTTGCAATAACTCTCAGTATCTGTTCCAGCCAAAGTACACTTCTCCTTTGAGAGGAGCAGATTTACTTCAAGTATCATAGGCTAGCTTAAACACATGCGAGCCTCTGATGAGTTTGTACTCATGACTCAGCTGTGCAGTCACTCAGCAACATGCTCATTATTCCATTTAAATGGGAAAGCAATATTAAGTTTGCATGCTGCCACCACTCCCCACGGTCATTTTTGACTCTCATACAGCTGCTGAGTGTCACCTGAAGTGGAAAGGATTTCAAGATTATAAGCTTTCAAATCAATGATAATAAATAAATGATGTTTGCCAGGTGATGGCACTATACGTCAAGATTTGCCCTCGCGAATCTCTGTCACATATTCCTGGCCAAGAAAAGGGAAGAGACTTCTGCTACTATGAAAATTGTTTAGGAAAAGCTGGTGTCCTGACAAGAGGTTGCCTAAGCCAATATGATGCACTTCCAGTTCATAATGTATACAACAGACTGCAATGCAAAATTTGGACACCTAATGCCCTTTTCAGCGCAAATTAGGATTCCATAAAATAAATATTTCCTTCACTTTATGTGGCCAGTTTTAAATTTTATTACCCTTCCCTTTAATTCACGACTGCAAAATTTTTAGTATAACACAATCGATAGACATCTTTATTCATGAGTGTTATGATGGAGTAAGATCCTGTATTCATTTTTCAAACTTCAGTTTGTTGTAATGACACTTAATTTTCGTAATGTGCTTTGAGACGGCACATGTTTATGTTGGAAATACAAAAGCTCATATTACATAGTAAATATAAGGATGAATAAATCGTCTAGAATTTTGCTTGATAATATTTTGAAGGCTTGGTAGTAACCAATGTTTATACAGGGTTTTTTGAGGAGATCAAGTGGTTTGTGTATATCCCAAAAGAGGTCTGTGGAAGGAGAACAATTGCAAGTCAAAGTTAGTTTTTGTTTTCATATCCATCAAAACTGAGTAAATAATTAGTCCATACATAAAGGCAACAAGAACCAGTTTGAGGCAATTTTCTTTATCTTCCACTAATTGATTCATGATGACAAACTTGTTTGACTCATATATCTTGCTCGCTGAATTTTTAGCCAGAATAATGAATTAATTTTTAAAATATACTTCATTGTGGGATGTAGCTGTTACTTGCAGGGCCAACATTTGTTGCCCATCCCTAATTGCCCTTGGCTTGTTGGGCCATTTCACAACTCAGTTCAGAATCAACCACATTGTTATGGATTTGAAGTCATATGCAGGCCAGACCAGGTAAGGATAGCAGATTTCCTTCCCTAATGGACATTTGTGAACCAGATGGGTTTTTCTGACATGAAGTGATAGTTTCATGGTCAGCATTACTGTGACTAGCTTTGTATTCCAGATTTATTAATTGAATTCAAATTCCACCAGCTGCTGTGGTGAGATTTGAAACACCTGTCTCCAGAGCAGTAGCCTGGACTTCTGGATTATCAGTCCAGTGCCATTACCACTATACCATCATCTCCTGTATTTATGTTGCTGTGAGCTTCTAATGAAACAGAAGTGAGGTGCATCTTCTTTATTTCATGATGACAGTGCTATCTCATTCTTTCAGCAATGATTAAATGGTCACATAGTTACTACTAACGTTCCGTTTATGACTTTCGCCTACCTATTAGTGATCATTTGATCTTCACAATAAATAAGCTGCTTACACTTACATAAATAGAAATCCCAGAGATAGTCATGTTAGAAAATGGAAAATGAAAAATGATTAACTAATTACTCATAACAGCATAATAAATAGGAGTCAACCATATAAAAACATAAGAACATGAGGACTAGGAGAAGGAGTAGACCATCTGGCCTCTTGAGCCTGGTCCGGTATTTAATAAGATCATGGCTGATCTTTTTCGTGGACTTAGTTCCATTTACCAGCTCGCTCACCATAACTCTCAATTCCTTTACTGTTCAAAAATTTATCCTTGCCTTAAAAACATTCAATGAGGTAGCCTCAATGGCTTCATTGGGCAGGGAATTCCACAGATTCACAACCCTTTGGGTAAAGAAGTTCCCCCTCAATTCTGTCCTAAATCTGCTCCCCCTTATTTTGAGGTCATGCCCCCTAGTTCTAGTTTTACCTGCCAGTGGAAACAACTTCCCTGCTTTTACCTTTGCTAGTCCCTTCATAATCATGCTTCTAAATTCCAATGAGTATAGCCCCAGTCTACTCAGTATCTCCTCATAAGCCAACCCTCTCAACTCCGGATCAACCTAATGAATTTCCTCTGTGCTCCCTCCAGTGCCAGTGTATTCTTTTTCAAGTAAGGAGACCTAATCTGTACACAGTACTCCAGGTGTGGCCTCACCAGCACCTTATACAGCTGCAACATAACCTTGCTGTTTTTAAACTCCATCCCTTCAGCAATGAAGGACAAAATTCCATTTTAATTACCTGTTGCACCTGCAAATCAATTTTTTGTGATTCATGCACAAGGACACCCAGGTCCCTCTGCGCAGCAGCATACTGCATTTTTCTATCATTTAAGTAATGGTCCATTTTGCTGTTATTCCTGCCAAAATGGATGACCTCACACTTACCAACATTGTACTCCATCTGTCAGGCCCTTGCCCACTCACTTAGACTATCTATATTCCTTTGCAGACTTTTAGTGTCCTCTGCACACTTTGCTCTGCCAGTCATCTTAGTGCCATCTATGAATTTTGACACACTACACTTGGTCCCCAACTCCAAATCATCCATTAAATTATAAATAATTGCAGTCCCAACACTGTGGTCTATTGAGCTTGTTTCACCATTCAGTATGATCATGATTGAGACTAAAAATCTGTTAATCTCAACCCACTCCTATTTCTCATCTACATGCTGCCCCGCGGAGACATCATCCAAAGATAAATGTTAGTTTTCACATGTATACTGATAGTATCTCGTTCTGCCTCAACACCATCCCTCTTGACTCCTCCATTGTTCCTGAATTATCATACTGCTTATCCAACATTCAGCCCTGGGTGAGGGGAAATTTCTTCCATTTAAATATTGGGAAGACTGAAGCATTACTTGCGGTCCCCGTACATTATTCATGTCTTCTTTTGCTAAGACTGAAGGAAAGTACAAATTTAATTCCTCAGCCATTTCTTTATTCCCTGTTATGATTTCTTCTGTTTCTGACTATAAGAGGCCTTTGTTTTTGTCAATCTTTTTCTTTGCATGTCTATAGAAATCTTGATAGTCAGTTTTTAAGTTCCCCACTAGTTTACTTTCATGCTCTATTTTTCACTTCTTAATCAATCTCCTGGTTCTCCTTTGCTTAATTTTAAACTGCTCCCAATCCTCAGGCCTTTTGCTTTTCTTGCCAATTTGCTTTTTCCTTGAATATGATACCATCTCTAATTTCCCTTGTAAGCCATGGTTTGGCCACAATTCCTTACTACTGTTGTCCAAACAGGAATAAACAATTTCTGGAATTCAGTATTCATTCTTTAAATTCCTGCAATTGCCTGTCCTCTGTCTTTCTATTCAGTAATGTTTCCCTGTCCATCGTGGCCAATTCACGCTTTATACCATCATAGTTACCTTTATTGAGATTCAGGACCCTGGTCTCAGAATCAGTTACAATATTACCCACTTTGACAAAAAATTCTACTATATTGTGGTCACTCATCTCACAACTAGATTACCAATTAATCCTTTCTCATTGTACAGCACCCAGTCCAAAATGGCCTGCTCCTTTGTTGGTTCCTCAATATATTGCTCCAGAAAGCCATCCCGTATGCACTCCAGAAATTCCTCTTTCATTGTACTGTACTAATTTGACTCCCCCAATCTATATGCAGATTAAAGTCACTCATAATCACGGTTGCTCCTTTAACACATGCATCTGTGATTGCCTGTCTAATGCTTTTCCCAACATTATCACTACAGTTTGGTGGTCGGTATACCACTCTCACCAATGTTTTTTGCCCCTTGTTGTTTCTTATATTGTGCAATTGTTGAATACTGGAGCACTTATTAAAGTAGTCGATGATGATGAAGTCAATGCCATGAAAATGAAAGAGGTCAGATATCATTTTGGATCCGAGGGTGGGTAGGAACGTCATGTGGGTTCAATGGTTCTTTTTGCTGACGTGACATAAGCTCTTCTGATGTCTCACACTTCTTATTTATGACTTTAGTGTCATTGATAATACATGCCAGTAGACTGTCTCTCGTCAGTCTTCTTGTCCAATCTATACTCAAGTGTGAGTGACAAAGTTGTGGGAGAATATTAGCTCACAAGAGATTCCGATATGGTGACCTGCCTGCCTTTTAGAATGACTCACTAAGGGATGCATAGCTTGTTCTGGTACGGCTAAAATGGTCTCCTGTATTTGTTGACATACTGAATTGAATCAGTCCATCCTTCAATTATGGTTTTCCACAATACTTGAAGTGTAGAATCTTTTATAATTTTTTCTTGTAGCTGCTGGCTTTTGCGCTGTGCAAAATGTACCAGCCTAATTGACAGACTTGCTTTCTTCTCCATGCACAATGTTGCTGCTCTCTTGAAACTGCTAATTGTGTCAAAATATTCTGGATATTTTGATGCTAGATTGTGATCTAAGGTGATAGGAGCATTCAAGGCTCCCTGGACATCAACATTTATAAATCTCATATCTTTTAAAAATATCAATTTTTCTATTCTTGTGGCCAAAGTGAATAACTTCACACTTCTCCACATTATATCTGCGACCTTGTTACTCATTTATGTAATCTTGTTTTTGGTGCCCTCCATGCATCTTGTCTTCTCATTTATCAATGTATTGTCAGCAAACGGAGATACATTACTTTCATCTACAAGGTACAAGTACGATGGAATACTTTCCACCTGCCTGGATGAGTGTAGCTCTAACAACACTCAAGAAACTCAACACCATCCAGGACAAAACAACCGGCTTGATTAACTCCCCAACTTAAACAAGCACTCCTTCCACCACAATCATGCAATGGTGGCAGTATATACTATATACAAGATGGACAACAGCAACTTTCCAACCCTTGATAGAACCTTCCAAACCTGTGGCATGCACCACCTAGAAGAACACAGGCAGCAGCTTCATGGGAACATGACCACCTGCAAGTTATTCCCCAAGGCACACATCACCTTCACATGGCTCTACATTGCTATTTCTTCACTGTCACAGGATCAAAATCCTGGAACTCCTTTTGTAACATTCCCAGGATGGGCATGCGCCAGGTGGACTTCAGCAGTTTAAGGCAGTGGCTCATCGCCATCTTCTTAAAGGTAATTAGAATGGACAACAAATGCTGGCCTTGACAATGATGTCCAGAATAATGTCTTTAAAAAAAAAGGCTTTTGAAAATCCAAGTGTACTACATCCACTGGGTCCCCTTTATCTACTATACTAGGTAAAACCTCAAAAAACTGATTTTCCTTTTATAAAACCATTTTGACTTTGATCATACTATAATTTTTCTAAGTGCATTAATAAGGTTTCTTCAATAATAGATTCCTACCTTTAATGAGAGCCAACATCAGATTAACTGGCCTGTAATTCCCTGTATTCTCTATCTCTTTACTGAATAGCATTGTTTCATCTGCTAACTTCCAATCTGCTAGAACTGTTGCAGCATCTATGGAGTTTTGGGAAATTATAGACAGTGCAGCCACTATCTCAGCAGAGCTCAAGGAAGAGACATACTTTCTGCTGTCTACACAAGTTGAGCATTAACACGTAGAAATCTATCAAAAATGCAACAACTTTCTGGACTTTTAAAATTCATATTATGCCTAAGTCAGTATATTGGATAGGAATATAAATTCCCTGATGAAAGCCAAGCTTTGATGTTCAGCAGTAGATTTCATCTTCTTGCAGTTTTCTGACAGATAAGTGTATGGCAATCTTATCACTGACTTTTTGAAACTGCTGTTGGGCAGTCTGGTCCATGTATTGGATTAAGCCTCATTAACATAAGATTGGAGGTCTGTGGGTGGAAAGGAGCCTCAGGCAGCAATCTGCCAAATGCCAACAACCATTGCAATATTGGATCTGATCAAATTCTGACCCTGGACAAGGATAGCCCAAAGTTTTCAAGTCTGATTGGAGAATCTCTGAACAACTTTCTGGTGATAATGTGGGGACACTAGAGGTAGATTTATTTCTATTCTTGGAGTCATTTGGATGAAGATGGTTGTGCGAGGTCATATGTTACTATTTGAAGAAGAGGAGAGAAATTCTCCCAGTGTTTTGGGAATGTTTGCTAAAACAGATTATTTCATCATCTCCCTCATTCCGAGGCTTGCCAACTCTAATTAAACCTAATCCTGGAGGTTTTATCATGAGTTGTCTACATGTTCCTGCCATTCGTTGGCTAATACATCCTCCTTGTGAGTCACTACCTTCCTATGCCAACTGGAAAGCAAAAAAACCCACTATCGAATTGGATGATGTTTTACAGTCAGCCGACCAGCCCTTTTCTATCCCATTTTAATATTTTTATATCTGATAAATAGAGTTTATTTTGTCCTTTTCTTTGAAATTATCTTTTATAATGTCCTAATTATATTTCTTCAGGGTTGCACACTGCAATGTCAGTGAGATTGATCTTCAGCTCCTGGAGGTTCCAGGCCAATTCTGGAGGCTTGGCAACCTTAATTCCCTTGCTGTATTCCTGACTGCCATATTTGCCTATGTTACAATATTACTGCACATCAAGAATTTTTAATTGCTTGTGAAGAACTTTGAAGAACTACAGGATGTGAGGCATACTTTACATAAATACCAGTTCTTTCTTAATGTTTCAGGTGTTTGAACTGTTTAGAAAGTTTCCAGAATGTTAATTTGGCTGTAATTTCACAATGGGCAGAGGAATCACTTTATTCAGATATAACATGAAGAAATGTAAGACCAAATAGAAAATAGCAGCAATATATTGCAGCCGCCAATAGGAGAACAATCAGTTTTCAAGCACTCTGAGCTGAGTTGTGTGATTTTAGTTTGAACTTCTGCTACAGTACTCAAATGTTAGGTGGCTTCTATGTCAGCTGCAATGGAAACTAAGACATTGGCCATCTGACGCTGCACCATGGGCAGGCCTACAATTGATTTCATGGAGTTAGCCATCACTTACACACTGGAAGGTATGGTACCCAATCTTTGTGCAATGGCCTTTGTCTAATTGGTGCCTGACTCTACCATGCTTCTTGACAGTGAGAGCAGACTTTCTGATAGGCCTTCCAATACGTCAAGCCTTTCAGTGTGCATCAACCTTTTCCTGTATGCTATCCCATCAAAATTCTCTCCTGAGTCTTATGCAATGGAACTTGTTTGTGACTTCTGGCAGATCTACAACCTTCCATCCTTCAACCTTGTAACATCGCCTATCTGCATTCCATCTCAATGCTACCCTCTAAAATACACACAGTATTTGGACTGCTGGGTGCAGGGGTGAGATTAGGATGATCATCATCACCAGCAACAGTCCGTTCTTCCTTTTCTGCTCCTCACTCCTATATCACTTCCCAGTAAGGTGGCAATTCTTGAAATTTGAAAGGAGTTGGATGGCAGTGAGTTGTTACGAAGAATCACATGGAACTTGAAACAAACTCTGTTTCTTTCTTTACAGATGCTGACAGACAGGATGAGTTCTGTTTTTATTTCAGATCTCTGGCATCCACAGTTATTTTTATTTCACCGCCATCTTTGATTCTTTCTACCCCCATCACTCACCATGGTTTCAGTCATAACAGTTGCAATGAACTGAGCACCAAGTATTCTGTATTGGCAGTAGTTAACCAGAGGGCCACTAGCATGGCTCCATGCTAGTGGCCCTCTGGTTAACTCCTGCCACCTTCAGTTTTATCTTACCCTGAGCTGTAAGGGAAAGGAGTGTGTGTTAATGAGTGTGGTGCAATGTGGCTGTCATGATTGTATAACTGGGTATATGTGCAAGATTTTGATTTGATTTGATTTATTATTGTCACATGTATTAGCATACAGTGAAAAGTATTGTTTCTTGCGCACTATACAGACAGAGCATACCATTCATAGGGAAAGAAATGAGATAGTGCTGAATGTAGTGATACAGTCATAGTTAGGGTGTAAAGAAAGATCAACTTAATGCAAGGTAGGTCCATTCAAAAGCCTGACGGCAGCAGGGAAGAAGGTGTTCTTGGGTCAGTTAGTACGTGACTTCAGACTTTTCCTGACGGAAGAAGGTCGGAGTACGTCTGGACTGCGTAGGGTCCGTAATTATGTTGGCTGCTTTGCCAAGGCAGCAGGAAGTGTGGACAGAGTCAATGAATGAGAGGTTCGTTTGCATAATGGATTGGGCTATATTTATAACCTTTTGTAGTTTCTTGCGGTCTTGGGCAGAGCAAGAGCCATACCAATCTGTGATACAGCCAGAAAGAATGCTTTCTATGGTGCATCTGTAAAAGTTGGTAAGAGTCATAGCTGATATGGCAAACCTCCTTAGTCTTCTGAAAAAGTAGAGGCATTGGTGAGCTTTCTTAACTATAGTGTTGGCATGGGGAGTCCAAGACAGGTCATTTTGTTGACATTGAGGGAGAGATTATTGTTGCTGCACTAGTTCACCAGATTCTCTATTTCATTCCTGTACTCTGTCACATCATTATTTGAGATCTGACCCCTATGGTGATGTCGTCAGTAAATTTGAACATTTGAGTTGGAGGGGAATTTGGCCACACAGTCATAGTATAGTAGGGGGCTGAGAACACAGCCTTGTGGGGCACTGGTGTTGAGGATGATCATGGAGGAGTGTTGTTGCCTATCCTTACTGATTGTGGTCTGTGAGTTAGGAAGTTCAGGATCCAGTTGCAGAGGGAGGAGCTGACGCCCAGGCCATGGAGTTTGGAGATGAGTTTCATAGGAATAGTGGTGATGAAAACTGAGCTGTAGTCAATAAATAGGAGCCTGACATAGGTGTCTTTGTTATCTAGGTGTCGCAGGTTGAGTGAAGAGAAATAACGTCTATTGTGGGCCTGTTGCAGCGGTAGGCAAACTGTAGTGGATCCAGGCCGTCCAGAAGTAGTTGATGCCAAAACATTGAATGCATTCAAGAGGGGCTGGACATAGCACTTGCACCAAATGGGATGAAAAGTTATGGGGAAAAAGCAGGATTAGGCTATTGAGTTGGATGATCAGCTATGATCTTAATGAATGGCGAAGCAGGCTTGAAGGGCCAAATGACCTCCTTCTGCTCCTATCTTCTATGTTTGTACGCAAAGGACCTCTCTGCTCCTATTGACCTCCTATACCAAAGCTTCTAATGCTGTGTCAGAGAATCTTGGGGTCTCCTCTTACTATCTGGGCCACCTCTGTCTTTTTCAGCTCAAAGGCACTTGAGCTGAATTCCAGCACTTGCTCAACATGCACCTCATATTTCAGGGATGGAGGTTTGATTAAGGTAGCACAGAATTGGTTGAACTTGTGCCAACCCTTCATGATTTTATGCCTCCTGCTTAGGTGTTGGACCATTCAGCCACATGTTAGTCCAGACACTACATAGATGAAATGGACAGGAACCAAGGAGTTCCCCTGCTGCCTACATTGATATGTCAGGCATGGGTTCAATGTGCAATTCTATTCCTACATCTGTTTTTGGGTCTTGTCCAATTTTGCCCCCTATATGTTAGTTTGTACTGTTTTGGTCTGTGCACTCTATTTAACAAAGGTAGAGACCCAACATTAATACCAGGCAATCTATTTACAGGATTCAGAAGACAAGGGCCAAACCAAAAGGGTAAGCTTATATATTGCAGATTATCAAACGCAATGAGAATATATGAGGTGTCTTAAGTAATCAATGCATTTTATAGTAAAATATTTCTCCATTTTTGTACAGTTCTTATTTCATTATTCTAAGACCCATGACTCAGGCAACTCTGATTTTATGGTAAGTGATGTGGAGAATATTTTTAAATTGTCTGGCTTGATTGTGTTAAAACCTAATTTTTATTACAGTCCAGATACTTCAAATTAATTTTCTTTCAAATTAACTAACTTTCACATTAGTGGATATTAAACTGTACCACTGAAGGTTAAGGTTTGTTTTTCGCTATTCATTGTAGAAGTTATGATTGCCCCATAATTATAGCTTTGTTTGCTAGATCAGTGACAGGAGATTTGATATTGTTTCCTAGAATGTCTAGTGGTAGGACAGAACATTAACTCAGCTTTTTGCAGCCTCAGAAGATGTCAGCTTCATCACACACTGAATATTGAATGTGGCAACACATATAATTGAAATATCATAAACTAATTATATTGATACAAGCACTGTGTTTTAAAAATTTTCAGATACTTTTGTGATAGCATGTATCACAATCTTAACAGGGCTAATTAAGTAATTTAATTTTTTGATTAATCTTCCATAGTATTGGTTATATACAAGTGGCAGAAGCTAAACAATATTCCTTCAATCAATTGAACTACCTTTATCTCTCTCTCTCTCTCTCTCTGTCTATATATCTATATTATATGTGTCTCTAGAAGATTTAAGCACACTTTTGTACATTGCAATTGTCAAAAATATAAAAGGAAGAGAAAGCCTTGCTTATTCTGACTTGGAGTCAGGAATTTACGAGCATCTGCCAGCCTTTAAATGATGCCAGTGTTCACATTTTTACAGCAGTTAGTTCTTGTAACATTGAAGAGATGAGGCTGAAAAAGTGGGATTGTTAGGCCTGTTGTTTTGGGTGTTGGGTGTTGCCCTTCAAGTTCAGAAGGGCGCACGCAAGTTTGTGAGATGAATTATGCTGGACTCCATCTTTGTGCAGACTAGCAATTAATGTTCACCACAAGTATGCAACGCGGCAGATCACAAATGGTGCGCAGTGCTGATTTGATATCAGTGATGTCACTTCAGAGTGCTGAGTTTAAACCAATGCCCTCTCTTAACACACATTCAGCAGCAAGAAGGGCAGCCAGCTCTATTAATAGGGATCATTAATTACTGATAGAATAGTTGCTGGCTGATTGCTTTATGGATGTTGTTATAACTCAAGTGTTTGGTGCTTTCCATATTTCAAATTACAACATCTGCATGGATTGGTGTGGCAACCCAGTGGGACGTTTGCAGACTTCAAGGCTTCTGCGCAAACCGGTTGCTTCGAAACATGGGTGTACTGTTTGGTATTCCTCTTGGAATGCAGCATGATTTGGAGAATAAGCAGAGGTGAGATGTCGCTGCTGGAAGAGGGAGAGCTGGACTCTCGATTGAAAACCATATCTCTGCAAGGAGTCCAGGGAGAAATTCTCTAAACCTCAGTGAGGAACAATGTGTGAGACACCTGTACAGACACCAACACTGAAATCTGCCACCTGCTGCATCCACAACTACAACCTGAGAGCAGGTCAAGTGAGTGACTGTGAAGGTGAATTTCATGATGAACTTTTCTGTGGCTGCCTCCTTTCAGGCTGGAGTTGGAGATATTTGCAACATTGTGCAGTTTGCTGTCAACTGTTTATAAAAAAGGTCACCAATGTTCTCTATCCAGTGAGAGATAGCTACACGTCATTCATGCTTGCCAATATCTTGCAGGTGAAGATATATGGCCTGATTAATAGAGATTATAGGTAAGTGATTGATGGGGTATATAGTCATTTAAGTGGTAATTGAGCTATTGGTTCAGTATGTAGCATATAGTCTGAAGTGTTTGCAGCCATTTTCAGCCAAAAGTACCAAGTGAATCCATGTTAACTTCCTCCTGAGGCCCAAGTAAAAAAAAAATAGCTGTTTCTTGGACATGTCAAAGACTGTGGATCTGACAACATGAAGTAAGATTGAATTCATTTGAGGGACTTTCTCCACTAGTTCAAGTCATATCAAGCAAAAAGGAAATTGGTTATGGTTGTTAGAGATCAATTATCTCAGCCCCAGAACATCACTACAACATTCTTCAGGGTAGCACCCTCAAACTCCGCCATCCTCAGCTGCTTCATCAGTGACCTTTCCTTCAACATAAGGTTAGAGTAAGGGTGCCCATTAATTGCATAGTATTCAATTCTAATTTCAATTTGTCAAGAAATCAGTCCATTACCACATGAAGCATTGCGAGACAACATTGAGGTTTAGGCTGATAAATGGCAAGTAATGTTCTTGTCCCCTCCACTGTCAGCCAATGATCATTTCCATCAAGAAAGAGCCTCTTGATGTTCAGTGGCATTACTGTCATTATGTATTTTCTTATTATTTAGTATGTGCAAAGTTACAGAGCTGAGCAATAGCCTTGTCAGTGGCTAAACTTAAATTCACTTTCAAGTTTAGTGAGTGGACATCCTTCTACATTGGAAATCATTATTTGGATTGCACCACAGCTGCAGTCTGATCCTTTTGGTTCAAAAGACAATGTTTCCATGGGAGATCAAACCCAGGTGGACGAGCAGGAGAGTCTACAAAGAGAAAGCGGAAGGGCCAGATTCTCTGACCTCATTCGCAGTGGGGGTCGAGGGGGTTCTCCGGTCTCGCTGCTGTGGATGGAATGTCAAATTTGCTGTTCTCACTGACAGCGGGGTACCTGACATCAGAGAACTCGGCCAAAGGATTTAATTTTTAAAATTTAACATAATTGAATTGATGCCATCAAAATTCAAGGGGTCGCTATTGACTTATAACAACTCAACCATCTGCATAAATACTGTGGCTACAAGAGCAGGTCAGAGGCTAGGTATTCTGTGACAGATAGCCTGACAATCATCTACAAGGTATAAGTTAGGAGTTGGATGGAATACTCCTAAATTGTCTGGATGAGTGCAGCTCGAGCAACATTCAAGAAGCTCAGTGCTATTCAGGACAAAGCAGCCCACATGATTGACATCCTGGGTAGTAGTGATCTGCCCAAGGACAGGCCGTCTGCTTCTTTCTCCATGCCCGATGGTCTTGTGTTTTCTTCTTCTGCTGTTCCGAACTTATAAAAGGGCAGGAACAAGCACCCCATTCACCATGTTAAACATTCACTCCTTGCACCTCACCACAACCATCTCAAGATGAAATAGGGATGGGGAAGAAGTCTAGCTTTGCCCAACTCCTATGGATGAATGTAAAAATAACATGCTTTCCAAAATCACCAATGGCTTGAAACAATTCATGATTCACTTGACCATCTAAGAATGTTCACAGGACATGGCACTTCCCAGTTAAATGAACCAACTCACTCCAGACAGCATGTGCCCTTCAATGGTAATAATGGGTGACTTGTAATGTGTTTGAGGGCAGGCTGCTGTATACTTTCCAAACTGCCAGTGAGGCCAAATTTCTTGTAAGATCCCAAATGTGTTCCATGCTGACTTTGAGGTCCTCTTCTCTGTGGGCAACTAGAACATAGTGCTCGGCAAACAAGGGATTCCAAACAATTACAACCGGTAATTTAGCATTACGTTTTGGCAGTAGAAAGTGGACAATTTACCAGCTGTCCTGAAATGAATATAGTTTCCTTTATTTCAGCTCTTGAAGATGTAAGTTAAGTGTTGATGTAAGCAAGCTGTTAAACAAAATCAATATATTGCAGACACTGGAAATCTAAACCTGTGATGATTGTCCCTTTAAGGATCCATCTGCAGAGTTAGGGTCACATGACCTGAAGAACCAGTTGGGGAGCAGGGTGGGGAAATCACCCTGGTGAGCTTGGATTTCTGTTCCAGAGCCTTCTTGGAGGCTGACAGGCAGCAATGAGGCTGTAAGCCTCTGTATTATAGTTATATGTAAATCAATGTTGCAGTTGTTACTTAACCTAACTGGTTAACAAAAATAATTACATTGGCAGCAAGGATAAAAGAAAAAAAGAAGCTCCCAAGATTGTGAGTACAAAATCCTATTGAATTTCAGCTCAAGTTGAGAAACAAGAAAGTTTGAAGATATGCTCCAGTTCAGAAGTATAGCCCCTTTCAATGCCTGTATAGCAGATTGGACACAATACATTGAATGTTTAGGCCACAATTTTCAGGCCAAATGGAATAAAGGAGGAGGAGAGGGGAAAGATAATACTCTGAGAATGTGTGGGACCCAGGCCTACAACTTAATATGCTGCCTCACATCCTCAAGCATGCCCCACTCCCAAGTCAGTCACTGGGATAGTCAAATTGGTGGAAAGCCTATCTGTGGTATTGCATTAGATGCACAAAGATTACACCCCTATGGAAGACAAGGTTAGAGCAATAAAGGAAGCACCAGCCCCCAGAAACATATCTAAGCTCAAGTTATTTTTTTGAATTACTGTGGGTACTTTCTATCACATTTGTCAACAAAATACCTAAAGAGTACGACTCAAGAACCCTCTCAAAGGCTGAAAAAGGGTACTCTTAGATTGAAAAAGAAAGCCTCAATAATATGAGGTAAAGAAGTTTCACCAATACGTGTATGGGAGGCACTTTACCATTGTTATTGGTTTGCAAAACACTCTTTTTAAAGAAGATAAGGCTAAGTTCATTAGCAAGAATTCAGCACTGGGTGTTAATTCTATCCATCTACGAATATACATTCAAGCATTAGCCTGGAACACATTGTGAATGTGATTACACTTAGTCGCCTCCTTTACCAGAGTAGCACCTCCCCCAATACTGCAGGAAATGGTTATAGTGTTGAATTTCTTGGACATGTTGCCAGTTTCAGTGCAGTTAATCAAGATTTGGACTAGCAGGGATCCGGTACTGTCCAAAGTGAGGCACAGGATACTAATAGATTGGACCAGTGAGCCAATTTCTGAAGAGATGAAATCATATTATATATAGAAGGGTGAATTAAGTTGTGAAGATGGTATCATAATTTGGGGAACCAGAGTAGTCGTTCCTGTACCAGGAAGAGAGTTGCTCCTAGCCAAATTACACAGTGTCCATCCGGGTATACCTAAGATGACGATGTTCACCAGGAGTTATGCCTGGTATTCTGGCATTGATGGTGACAATGAGAGTCTATTCAAGCACTGTGCTAACTGCAACAAAGGTTGCCTATGTAGCCTCACTGCATCCTTGGGAGTGCTCTGGCCAGCCATGGAGTATGAGTCCATGCTGATCATGTTGAGCCATTCATGGGCACAATATTTTTGCTCCTTGTCAATGCATGTTCAAAGTGTCTGAGGTAAAGTCTCTGACATTGTATGTTACAGTTGAGAAATTACACCAATATTTTTCCACCCTCAGGATACCTAAAGTCACAGCATCTGATAATGGAGCACTGAACTAGTGCTGAGTTTCAAAACTTCACCACCCTTAATGATATCACGCCTATTAGAACTGTGCCTTACCACCCAGCATCCAACGGATTAGACAAGCCTTTGATTTTGGTCTAAAGAAGCAATCAGACGGGACTCTGGACACCAGAATCTCTCAAGCTATATTTGCATGTGGAGTTATCTTATAGCTCCTTCTGAGCAATAGGATCACTCCACATGCAACTACAGAGTCGCACCGGCAGTGTTGTTAATGAACCATTGTCCAAGAATGAATTTGAGCTTTGTGTTTCCTAATTTTCCGGGGAGGCTAGAGTCCAGTCAAAGCAATCAGAAGACAAATCATAATTCATGTAAGTCAACAGGGTCATTTTCAATGGATGAAGCCATGTACGTGAAGAATTTTGGAAACCAGTCGAGTTCAGTCTCTGGAGTCGTTGTATCTAAAACTGAATACCTGTAAGTGGGTGTGGAATGAAGGATTGTCTAGAAATGTGTAGACCATTTGAGAAGGATAGAGTTGCCACAGCAGCCAGGACTGCCATCAGGAGCTATGTTGCCATCTGGGAATATAGTTGACTATCGAAACATTGAAGTACCTGGTCGTCCTATGGCAGGTACAATCAGTGTCTCCATGGAAATGGATAGAACTGAACTGCCTGTGCCTGAACAGGCACCTGTCACTGTAGTTTGGGTTAACAATAATCCTGTGGAAGTGCCCCAGACAGAGGAGTAATGCTGCTCCATGAGGATGTGGAAGACATCCTTGAAAGACTTAATTTATAATTGACTAAATTAATGCACAAAATGTTTCATTATCTTTGTGTAAGTTGAGTACTGACATTTGTATAAAAAGACTTGGAGGGGGAGGGATGTGGTGATTGTCCCTTTAAGGATCCATCTGCAGACTAAGGGTCACATAACCCAGGGAACCAATCAGGGTTTAGAGTGAGGGTCATCCTGATAAGTAGGGCTTGCTGTTCCAGAACCTTCTCGGAAGCTGACAGGAAATCACGAGGCTGCAAGCTTCTATATTATAGTTATATAAACATTACAGTAGTTATTTACCTAACTGGTGAACCGGAATTATTTAAAAAAACAGAAAATGTTGCAAATACCCAGCAGGTCAGACAGCATCAGTGAACAGAAAAACAAGTTAATGTTTCAGTTAAATGACCTTCTATCAAAACTGGAATAAACTGCAACAGACTTTAAGAAGGCACATAAGCATGAGGGAAAGGCAAGGAGCAGGAAAGAACAAAAAGAAAGGCATCTGAAATGGTGGAATACAGGAGAGGTTAAATATAAAAGGGATCATCGTACAAGGAAATGAGGCTAGTAAAGACATAAAAGGTGGATCCAAAGGAGATGCATTTGAGAATAGAATCATCATCAACCACACTGTACAGTCAAATGGGATTGATTGTTTTGACTTGAAGTTGATGAATTCAGTGTTGAATTGCAAGGCTTATAAAGTGCATAAACTAAAAACTGAGGTGCGGTTCATCTCTGATCATCATTGGAAAAGTGTAGAAGACTAAGGAAAGGAGCTCAGAATTGGAGTGGAATGGAAAATTAAAATGACAAGCAACTGTAGGCTTGAGGTTGAGAGGTGTTCCACGCTGATCACCTAATCAGTGTTTGGTCTCCCCAGTATAGAGAGGACACTGCATTGTGAATAGTAAATGCAGTATACTAAATTAAAAGATGTACAAGTAAATTCTGTTTTACCTGGAAGAAGTGTCTGGGCAGTATGCTGGGGGAAGGGATGGAAACATTAAAACATGGAAAATAGGAGCAGGAGTAGGCCATCCATTCAGTTACTCCTGTTACCAAACCCTGTGTTCCCTAACATTTCTGGTATGTTATTTTGTATCTTCCATTGTGAAGACAGAACAAAAGTATGCATTTTGATGGTCAGCCATTTCTTTGTTCCTGATTATAATTTCTGATGGTAAGGGACCTAAATTTGTCTTCACCAAACCTTTTCTTTTCACATACCTATAGAAATATTTGCAGTCAGGTTTTATGTTCCTTGCAAACTTACTCCTGGGGCAAAATTTTCTAGCCATGCTCACCCCAAGACTGGAAAATCCTGCTCGAGATCAATGGACCTTTGTATTGGTGCATGTCCTGCCCACTATGATTCACATTGTGGGTGGGATGAGAAAATGCTGCCCTCAGACTCTGTTCTATATACAATCCTGACTAATGGTTTTTGACCTTTTGGTGTTTCTCAGCTCTGAAGTAAAACAGCCGATGCTGCCATTCCTTTGCTTGCATGGGATGATGTATGAGAAGGGGAGGGGAGTGTTGGAGCGATCAAAGTGTGGACTTGGATGCTTGGAGGAGACTTTAAATAAGTTGCATGAGCCTTGTCTTTCTAATATTTTTTGAAAAGTCACTTAAAAATGATTTTAAAAGAGTAAATAGAACATTCTTATTACAAATGTTACATGTCAATCACAGATTTATATATAATCCATAGGGGTTTAAAGGGTTTTAATGCAAGTTATGTGACTTTCCAGTGAGAATCATTTCAGTGTGTCTATTCTGTTTAGTCCCACATCATTGTCCACATAGCTTTCTTTGAAAATATACTGTTCTCACATGATCAGTTGATCATTGTTCTTCATATGTCCTTGTTCATGTGCTCTCAGTCCTCTGTCCTGCATCCTTTGCTGCAGCTTGTCCCTGAGCTTCATGAGAGAAGAATGAAGAAAGGCAGAGGTGATGTACGTAACTCTTTAGTAATCCTGCCAGCATTGTCTTGTGACAATTAATCTTTGTTTATTTCTACAAGAGATGATGTCCATTTGGGTCCAAGTACAGATGGAACTGTGAACAGGTTGTCAACAAAATATGAAATCATTATCAAGCAATTTCTAATTTGGGCAAATCAGCCAAACTAAAATGTGTCCTATATTGTTCATCATAGAGTGTCAAGAGTTCAACAATATTCATAATTTATGCTTATGATTGTTACATAAGAACATAAGAAGTAGGAGCAGGAGTAGGCCATCTAGCCCTTTGAGCCTGCCCCGCCATTCAATAAGGTCATGGCTGATCTGAAGTGGCTCAGTTCCACTTTCCCACTTTCTCCCCATAACCCTTAATTCCCTTGCCTACCAAAAACCTATCTACCCGTGACTTAAATATATTTAGCGAGGTAGCCTCCACCACTTCAACGGGCAGAGAATTCCAGAGATTCACCACCCTTTGAGTGAAGAAGTTCCTCCTCAACTCTGTTCTAAACTGTCCCCCCCTTATCTTGAGGCTGTGCCCTCTAGTCCTGCTGTCCTTTCTGAGCAGAAAGAATCTCTCTACCCCTACCCTATCCATCCCCTTCATTATCTTATACGTCTTTATAAGATCCCCCCTCATCCTTCTAAACTCCGAGTACAGACCCAGTCTATTTAGTCTCTCTTCATAGTCCAACCCCCTCATCTCCAGTATCAGCCTAGTGAACCTCCTATGCACTCCCTCCAAGGCCAAAATATCTTTGCGCAAGTGCGGCGACCAAAACTACACACAGTACTCCAGCTGCAGCCTCACCAGTGCCCTGTACAGTTGCATTGTTCTGTGTTTTCTAACTTTAAGATCATGACCATTTTTCAACCTTTCTTCCTTATGTCTTATTGAGGACGATCTTGGGGGTACTAGCTAAACTCCAATCGTTACAAACACATTTAGGCGAGTTAAAAATTTGCTAATACTAAACCTTTCTGACATGAAATACTAAGTGCAATAGGATTCCCTCAGCAGGAAGTTGGTTGGGAAATCTCAGAACATAAGAACATAAAAACTAGGAGCAGGAGTAGGCCATCTGGCTCCTCGAGCCTGCTCCGCCATTCAATAAGATCATGGCTGATCTTTTTGTGGACTCAGCTGCACTTACCCGCCCACTCAGTTGCATTTACCCACCCTTACTTACCCAGGCTTGCTATGAATGATTTTGTGTTTATCAATTAAAGAACAAGAAACTATATTTGCTATGATTTTCCGACCAATGTTCCCTGTGAGCATCACATCTGAATTGGATGGTCTGCCCTTTACTGACAATAGGTACAAAATTTTCAAATTGTAAAAAGTTATTTATTAGAATAAAGATTCAACACATTCCTCTAAGCTGAGAGATCACTTGGATAACTGTGAGCTAAAGGAATCTATGATATTAATTTTATTTTTGTCAACAAGGCATTTTGGATTGTCTTGAAGATGTAAAAGGCACTAGATAAATACAAGCTTGTTCTTTATAATTACTGCCTTTCTTGAACAGATGGGTGAGACTTTCTAACTTAGTGAGATGTGAAAGTTAACTAAATTTAATAACTTATTTTACATAGAGAGGAATTAAAATTGGGCTGATTGATCAATTCTTTCAAATCCGTGGTATAAACAGACTGAGTCTATCACCTTCTCATGCAGTTTGAGACACTACAAATAATATGTTGGTGGTGGATAACCACAGAGCAATACTTTTTGAAATGATTGTTTGTCTCCTGCAGGTATAACTGTTACAGTTGTCAAAGTTCTATAAAGTGCTGATTCACTTAACCATCATGGCACAACAATACCACTTTAAATTTTTCATTCTGAAATTGCTTTGTTGATTGAAGTAGATTTGTTTCAGACAGGCTATAACTAAATTGCTATGCATGGATATTGAACATTTACAAACCGTAGGAATTTATGTTTCTCATTTTACAATCATTCCTAACTATTTCTATGACTGGATACTAAAGGCAAACTTCTAATCTCAGAGGATATGGAGTCTACATCATGGGGTGTAATGGAAACACTGTTGTTATCTTGTTCACAGTAACTTGCTAACTGTCGCCAATGCCAACCATCAATGGAAAATTCCCAAACATTATTGATATCATGTATTACCATCGCACATTTTTCAGAAGGAAAAGGAATTGGAAATTAAGATAAAAACAGTGCCATTTTGACTAGAATATAGCAGAACTGAGCAAGAATAATCATTTTATTCATGTTATGGATTAATAAGATTCCTATTGTTTTTTGCTTTAGGAAGAATTTCGAGGACCAGGTGGAATTCAAAGTCGAGGTTATTTTATGTTTAGGGTATGTGTCAAAACTTTGAAAACCTAACACTTGTATAACAATTACGCAAAATTCTAAACAGTTGCACCTGAATTTGGATAAATGTAATCTTGGAAAGTCATTAGAATAAAATCAGTTTCTTCAGTGGGGAGCTGCACTGGAATGGGTTGGAGACAGACTAAAACAAAGTGCCAGAAATTTATTGACCTGTCTGAATTTTCGATGTAAAAAAATAGTTGGGTCAATAAATAAGAAGATGTGGTCAAGTGATATTTATAACAGTTGTTTTTTTATATTTCTGGATTAAATTCCTTTTTATTGATATAGCACATCAAGATTTGAGCCCAACAGGAAACATTAATGGACCATTTTAGCCAAATTTGTCTCTGTCTTCAACCAACGAGTTTGACTAGGAATCTCAAGGGCATTGAGGTTATGATTTCACAAGCACACCTTGTTGTCAATACTTAACTATTTCTTTTATTCACTTTTTCTAGCCACGAAATGGAAGAAGATCATCCAATTTTCGCTAACAGGTATTTTTGTTTAAGTCAGTAACATAATCTCAAGTATTGAAATGATTGTCAAAACGATCAAGCTTCACTATCACATGCAGTTCCTTTGTAATGATTTAGTTATTATCTATTTGTTTTATTGTCATTTTGCAGTGCAAATCATTGAATTAACCACCAAATAATCCTAGAACTAATTCCTTAACCCATCGTACAGCATTGTTCATTATAATACATAATTCTCTTTCAGTTCATTGCTTCTGTAACAATTATTTTATATTTATCTACTATGGACCTTCACCCCATAGGACCTGGTTTCTGTAGAGCTCTTGGTAATAAACTTTCAAAGGACTGTTTCATGCTACTAAAACATGGCTAGTCTATTTCTGACTCCTGCTGGCACATTGTACATGCTTCTTCAAAGGAGTATGGTGCTCTTAAATATACTACAGCCCTCCCCTTGGTAAATGTGAGGCATACCTTCTTTATCGTGAATCAATTGATTTTTCAAGAAACACTTTCATGGGACATGGGCTTGTTGGCAAGGCTAGAATTGTCATTGTTTTCCCTCATTATTCCTGAGAGGATGGTGGTGGGCTGCCTTCACAAACTGCTGCAGTCCATGCGGTGGAGGTAAATTCACAATGCTGTTAGGGAGGGAATTCCAAGATTTTAAGCCAGCAAAAGTGAAGGAACGGCAGTACGGTTCTAAGGATGGTGAGTGACTTGGAGGGGAACTTGCAGGTGGTGATGTTCCCATGCGTCTACTGCCCTTGTCCTCCGAGGTGGTAGAGGTTGAGAGTTTGGAAGGCACTGTTGAAATCCCTTGGTGACCTGCTACTGTGCATTAGCTGGTACATACTACTGTCATTATGCATCAGTGTTGGAGAGAGTGAATGTTGAAGGTGGTGGTGGATGTGGTGCCAGTCAAATGGCTTGTTTTGTCCTGCATAGTGCACTCATCCAGGCAAGTGGACAGTATTTCAGCACAGTCATGCCTTGTGCCCTGTAGAGAGTGGACAGGCTTTGGGGAATCAGGAGGTTAATTACTTTCTGCAAAATTTCCAGCATCTGACTTGTACTTGTAGCCATAGTATTTATATAGCTGTCCAGTTCAGTTTGTTGAAGTGGAAATTTTCCTGCTTCTTACTGTGGTAGAAAGACTCAACAAAGTTCATTCTAACAAAATAACTTGTCTTTATTTACAAAACACTGCATGCAGTATTGGCAAAAACTTGAGTTCAGAGAGCTGTTGTTACAACTTGCTAATTCTTACTCAAGTCTGCCCTAACATAAAGAATCAGTTCAGTATTTATACATAATCATTATCAGTTTGTGTGACCAGAGCTTATTGAGGAATTCAATCAGTAATAGCATCATTAGCAATGTCATTAATCATGGTACAACCTGCTGACTTCCTAGAACTCTGTTTCATCAGTGATACCTTTATCTTGAGCTTTGATAGAACAGAGGAAGGTTGTTGACTCCTTCATCCCTGATCTTATCTTGTCATACTCGTATAGCCCTAGGTCTTGTGGAGTCAGCCTTATCAGGTCTTACAGAGGTCGGGCATTTTGGAATAGCTTGATCAGCGTTCTTCATTTTGTACCAAATACTTGACCAATTTTCCCATCATGCCACTACTTCATTCGTACAACTTCACAAGTTTCTGGTCAATATTAACCCTCAGAATATTGATACTCAGGGATTCAGCATTGATCATGTCATTGAATGTCAAGGGGAGATGAATGGATGCTGTTCCCTTGGAGATGGTTGTTGCTTGGCATTAGTGTGGTGCGAATGTTACTTGCCACTTATTAGCTTTAGCCTAAATGTTTTCCAGATCTTGCTAAGTATGGGCAATTACTGCTTCATATCTGAGGAGTTGCTGGACATTATGCATTTATCAATGAGCATCTTCACTTCTAATCTTATGATGGAAATGGAAGGAGGGTGCAGATGAAGCAGCTGAAGGTGGTTAGACCTAGGATATTACCCTGAGGAATGCTTGCATTCAAATCCTGGGACTGAGATAATTGATCATCAACAAAAGTAATGTGGCTCCAAGACCAGGTCAGAGGCTAGGAATTGCGTGGCAAGTGACTCATCTCCTCACTCCAAAAAGTCTGACCATCAATCAGGAATGTGATGGAATACTCTCTACTTGCCTGGATAAGCGCAGCTCCAACAATACAAGAAGCTTGACACCATCCAGAACAAAGCAGCCCACTTGATAGGCACACCACCCACAAACATCCACATCCTCCTCCACTGACATTTGGTGGAAATAATGTACACCATGTACAATTTACACTGCAGGAACTGATCAAACTCCTCAGACAGCACCTTCCAAACCCATGATTAGTACCATCTGAAAAAACAAGGCCAGGAGACACATGGGAACACCACCATCTGAACATTCTCCTCCAAGCCAATCACCATCCCGACTTGGAAACATATTGCCATTCCTTCACTATTACCTGGATCTCCCCCCCCCCCGCCCCCCTGCATCCCCCAAACAGTACTGAGGGTGTATTACACCACATAGACTGCAGCAGTTCAAGCAAGCAGCTCACCACCATCTTCAAGAGCAACTAGAGATGGGCAATTAATTCTGAGCTAGTCTCTCACCGCATATTCCATAAATGAATAAAAATAAAACTCCAACCAATAGAGAATCAATAGAGAATCTCTTGATTCATAATAGTTTCAGTTTTGCTAGATTTGCTTGATGCACAATTTGTCAAATGCTGTCTTTATGTCAATAACTTGTTGAGGAAAGGCTGTAATTAGATCAGGCACCAAGTGGCCCTAGCAGAACCCAGACTAAATGTCAGCGAGAATATTACTGCTGATCAAGTGCTGCCTGATAGCACTGCTGACAACCCATTCTAACGCTTTGCTGATGATCGAGGGTAAGCTGAAGGGGTGGTAATTAATTAGCTGAATTAGATTTGACCAACTTTTTGTGGACTGGACTGGGCAGTTTTTCATAGTGCCAGATAGATGCCAGTACTGTAGCCATACTGGAATAACTTGGCTAAGGGTGCAGCTAGTTATGGAGCACAAGCCACCTGTACTTTTGCTGGAATGTTGTCAGGGCCCATTGCCTTTGCAGTATCGGAGTGAATGAAATTGGGTGAAGATTGGCAACTCTGATGTTGAGGACCTCAGCAGGAGGCAGACATGGATCATCTACTAGATATTTCTGGCTGAAAAGGGTTACAAATGCTTTGCTTTTGCCCTGGAGTCCTGGGTAGCTCAAGTTTGAGGCTGGTAATATTTGTGGAGCTTCGTCCTCCAGTAACTTATTTAATTGTCCACCAACATTGTAACTGGATACAGCAGAACTGCAGAGCTTAGATCAGATTCAATGGCTCTGGGATTGTTTAGCTCTTTCCGGAAGCAATAATGTTTTTGCTGTTTGGCATGCAAGTAGACCAGTTTTGTAGCTCCATTAGATTGGCATTTCATTTTCCCCTCTTGGTATTACTAACATCTGAAGAATCATCTAAATCTTTCTTCTCATAAGACAGTCCTGCCAATCCAGGTATCAACCTAGTTAACCTCCGCTGCACTCCCTCTTGGCAAGTATATCCTTCCTTAGGTATGGAGACCAAAACTGCATGCAGATAAAGTCTCATCAAGGCCATATATAACTGCCGAAAGACTTCTCTACTTCTGAACTCAAATCTTGTTGCAATCAAGACTAATATAACATTTGGTTTCCTAATTGCTTGCTGCACCTGTCTCTCCACTTTCATTGCCTGGTGTACAAGGACTCCCTGCTCCCTTTGTACATCCACATTTCCCAATATATCACTGTTTAGGTTATACTCTTTTTTTCACATCAAGGTATATAACTTCACATTCAGCCATGTTGTACTATTTCTGCCATGTGTTCGTCCATTCACTTGTCTAAATCACCTTGAAGCCTCCTTGTATCCTCCTCACAGTTCACAATTCTGCCCAGTTTTGTGTCTTCGGCAAGCTTGGAAATGTTTAGTATGATTCACTTTCTCTGTGCAATCATCAGTTGTTGTGTCATGCATGTTTCTCATATTACTTGGTTTGTCAACCTCACATCAATGCAGATTCTGACTTGGTTCTCGTTCTTTGGGTTCTTGATGCCTTGCATGGGTGAGGCCCAAAAGATGGGTTTCATTTTCCAATAACGTCAAGTTTAAATAAGCACTGAAGTTTCTTTTGTCTTTTTATCTGAAGTGAAGCAGTATTTGTCTAAATTGCCGTTTAACTGAGGGCACATTAAGGTCTACATGAAGCTTGTATGTAATATCTTTCAGTTTGCCACTGATTATGAGGTGGTCAACATGCAGTTCAGTGATGTGGTTGGTGTGTATTGGAACTGCACATGTGACTGGCAATTAGGCAGCACAGTGGTTAGTACTGTTGCCTCATAATGCCAGGGAACCAGTTTCAATTCCACCTTGGTTAACTGTCTGTGTGGAGTCTGCATGTTCTTCCCGTGTCTGCGTGGGTTTCTTCCGGGTGCTCCCATTTCTTCCCATACTCCAAAGATGTACTGGTTAGGTTGATCCTTAGTGTCAGGCAGATTGGCAGGGTTAATACATGGGTTAGGGAATAGGGTCTTGCTGAGATTGTTGTTGATGCAGGCTCGATGGGCTGAATGGCCTTCTTCTGCACTGTAGGAATTCTGAGGTGCAAATCCATTGCTGTTTGGAAATCAATAAATTAAGTTCTCCAGATATGACAGAGTACAGCATTCATCATAGTATCTTTGAATAGGGGTGGCATGGTAGCACTGCTGCTTCACAGCTCCAGGGACCTGGTTCGATCCCTGGCTTGGGTCACTGTCTGTGTGGAGTTTGCACATTCTCCTCGTATCTGCGTGGGTTTCCTCCGGGTGCTCTGGTTTCTTCCCATAATCCAAAAGATGTGCGGGTTAGGTTGAATGGCTATGCTAAAAATTGCCCTTGGTGTCCTGAGATGTGTAGGTTAGAGGGATTAGTGGGTAAATATGTAGGGATATGGGGGTAGGGCCTGGGTGGATTGTGGTCGGTGCAGACTCACCTGGGCCATTCGGCCTTTCTGTACTGTAGGGTTCTATGATTATATGAATGTGTGTGGCATTTTGACAGCCCCAAGAATTTTGAGTAGTTGACAATGTTGCCAGGGAGGACTTTATATTAAGATCAAAGCAAAATACTAAGGGTGCTGGAATCTGAAACAAAAATAGAAAAGGCTGGAAAATCTTAAAAGCTCTGACAGCATCTGTGGAGAGAAAATAGAGGCAACAGGATGTCGCTTCATCAGGATTTTATATTTTCTGGAGTGCGTGTATGGGCAGCCCTGAAGTTTGTTGAACTTTTTATCTCCCATGATTTTCACATACTCTCACAAAGGAATGTGTTGTAATAACTGAATGCCATTTTACATTCATTGCTATGTTACACTGAATCTATCTAGTTTAAGTAGTTTGAAACCTAACCTCCAGTTAGACAGAATATTTACTGTCTAACTATTATCATTTAATTTTGCAGGGTGATGAAGATCTATAGGAATTATTGACATGATGAAAATGGTGTATGGACTGCTATGCACAGTTATGTTTGCGCCTTCCTACAATTCGCCTGTTTAATTAAGTTATGTCTTTTCAACATCTACAATCTGCATGCTAACTTAAGCTTTGTTGAAAATTGTTGTTTTAACAATGAATGACATCATTAAAATGAAGGCAAGCTTGTGCAATGTTTCAGTGTAGTTTAGCAAAGTAAGGCATACCGATGGTCAGAAGGCAAATATCACTTTACAGTCAACCTATAATGTAATGCAATGCATGTTACTAAATTCCTTCTCACCTTCTCTATTAATGATGATGTCACTAAATATACAAGTTCAATTAACGTTCTTAGTGAAGATTCTTGATTGCTCTTGTTTTAAGATATTCCCTCTTTTGTTTGGCTCACGTTTTAAAAGTGTTGCCAAATGTTCACAAGCTTTTAATTATTTTCTGCCATAAACATATCACTGTGTGCAGTGAAGGGATAATCCTTCCAATTGACCCTCTGACTCTTCTGCTCCTTTGGAGACAGATGCCAATTCTGCAACGAGGTTCCAGATGCTCAGCAGAAGATTCTGGTTTAATTTTCTCATCTCCAGTCCCTAGATAAACTGCTCCTCAATAACCTGGAAGAAAGACTGCTGGAATCTAAGTTACAGTGGACAAATGGGTATTTCCACCACTTCCCTCCCCTCCCGCGTCCCCACCCTCCCCTCTGCCTTCTGCGAGAAATTCATCCCCCTATATTTTGTGGTTAAGAGGCAACGTTGTTGCAGGCTTTAGGTTGCTGCCAACTATTGTTACTTCCACGCACACTGTTGAAATTGCTTGTTAATTGTATATCAATTGGGTGTTTCATTGTATTCACATGGTAGACATTAACTGGAGCCTCTCCTGTGTTTATATATTAGCAGGCTGAAACTGTGTTAGATTGGAGGTTCACTATATGTACTGTGTTTCTTTGTAAATAAACGTTTGTAAATGTACAAATAGAAGGCTCCAGTTTTATCCTCCACCTCCTAGCTATCTGAGTTTGAATGATATTAATCTCACCAGTTCTTACTTATTATAAAATCCAGCAAAGACTAATGCTAGTTTTTTTTGTGAATTGACTGGGTAGGCTTATTCAGTAGAATTTTATTGGTTTTATATGCAGAGGGCTAAAAGTTCAGATTTTGATCATATAATCCTTATTCTGTGTCCATTAAGTACCTGAATTGCTGAAGTACCAGCCAATGGGATTATTCCAGTTACAGAAAACAGGAAATTAAACATTCTAGTATATTGTTGTAGCCTGATTCACCAACATTGTTTCCCTCTTGAGTTTCAAACCTCATCGTAAAATGTGCATTAAATAACATTTCAATGCAAATAGCCAAAAATGTGGAGGAGGAGAATAATCAATAATCAAGTTAAGAACAGAATGCTCATGCTGACCAAGAAAAATACTGCTGCAGACTTTAGTGCCGGATGCTCATACACAACACTGAGCTAATTGCTTGAGCAATTAATGGAGCCATCTGTCCACAATGTTATAAAGGGGAGGTTAACCCCTCTCTGAGAGTTAACACTGAACCACTCAAAGAGGAGTACCTCACTTTATAATCTGTTAAAAATGCGTGAGAAATAGTATGATCTATTCTTCAGAAAATGTTAGTGATTAAATCAAAATAACTACCTGAGACCCCCTCTGAAATCAATAACACTTATTGAGGGTAGCAGTGGAACGGTGTGTTTCTGAATGGAGGGCTGTGACAAGTGGTGTTGGATTCAATGTTGATGCTGAAGACTGAAGTATCTAATCAAAAGATGTGGTGCTATTCCTTGGCTTATATTGAGTTTCATTGAAAAAATATGGGAAGCCAAGCTTAGAATTAAAATGACAGGTAGCCAGAAGCTCAGGGCCACTAAGTACAGACAGAATGTTCAGTAAAATGATCGCTAATCCATGTTTGGTCTCCTTAATGGAGAGAAAAGTGCATTCTGATTGATAAATGTGACATATCAAACTGAAAGAAGTACAAGTGCTTCGCCTGAAAGGATTATTTTGGGTGATGGGAAGTCAGAAGGTGAAAGAGGATTTGTTACATTTCCTTTTGGGGGAAGCTGGGGAGGAATTGTGAGGCAGAGAGATGAACAGTGCTAAGGGAATGGCCATTTTGGAATGCTAAATGAAGAGAACAGGGGAAGATGTGTTTGGTGGAGATATCACGTTGGAGGTGGCAGAAATAGTGGAAGATGATTGATTAAATGTGAAGACTGGTGATTCTGGTGGTGTTCAAGGTGAGGACAGGGGAATACCATTTGGATTTTAGGGGAAGGGTTTTGAGCAGAGAACAGCAGTACAGGAAATGGGATTGACATGAAAAGAACCCTGCCAGCCATAGTGGAACGAAATCCTTGGCTGAAGGCAAAAGAAGCCGTATCAACACTGATAGAGAACGGGGCATTGTCTAAACATGATTGAACAGGGAAACTAGGAGAATGGAATTAGAGGCAAAGTTGATGGAACTTTTCAGTTTAGGGCACAAGCAGGAAATGACATTGATACCATCATTGATATACTGGAAAAAGAGATGAGGGACGGGACTAGAGTATGACAGGAACAAAAATATTTCACAAAATATTGCACAAGCCTAGGACATGTACTAGATGGTACAGCAAAACCTTTCATTTAGAGGAAATGATTGAAGTCAAAGGAAGGTGTAGAGGGATCGGATGTGCATTGTTAAAAGGAATCAGGAAAGCCAGGAAGTGGAAAAGTATTAAAGCTGCAGATGTCAGTCAGAAGACATCATATGATGGAGAGAAAAATGGGGTAGAAAAAGAAAAAAATCAGTTTGGAGTGCAAGAGAAAGATGAAACAAAGGGTCTGCCAGAGAAACTCTATTTTGTGAATTTTTGAAAGGTTGTTGACCACACACACACACACACACACACACACACACACACACACACACACACACACACACACACACACACACACACACCTTTCTTTACCTACACAGAATCTCATCACACATAGAAGATATTGGAAAGTGTCACATCTAAACTGATAACTGATAGCATTTAGACACTTGTATCATTGGGAGAGGTTTCTGATGTTAGGAGTGTTTATAAATGGAAAATAAAAGGTTGAGGAAGATAAAGGAAGGTGCAGGCCAGACAGCAAAGTTCCCTTCCCAGAAGGACATTAGAAAAGAAATTTAAGTTAAATAATGTCTTTCATGACATCAGGGCATCCCAAAACACTTTACAGTTAATTAAGTACTTATGAAGTGTCATCATCTTGGCAATTAATGGATTGGTTGGGAATACAACATCAATTTTTATGGTGCTAACATCATTTTTATTTGATTTAATTTCATAATGATGACTATGATGGTGAGAGGCAGCTGTGGGATGAAAATTAAAAAGGCAGACAGGATAAGATTGCACTGAAATAGATGAACAAAGTGATATCCTTCCAATAGGCTCAATATAACCCATTTGGTATACACCAGAAGAAGCTTGTTTGACAAGACTATAGTCAGGTAAAGAGTCATTGTAGGAACTTCATGTCCTGCTACAATGAAACTTACAAATGCCCTCCCCAATATATACTGCATTTTCCATCGAGGTGAGTCCCTTAGTCAACAATTTCTATTCTACACTATCTTTTCATGTTGAAACTGCAGACTTCTGCAATATTATTCAACTTAAAGCTAAGTTATTGATGCACTTTTCAATAATGCATGCCCACAGATGGCACGAAAGCACAGTGGCACAGTGGTTAGCACTGCTGTTTTACAGTGCCAGGGGCCTGTGTTCAATTCCTGGCTTGGATCACTGTGTGGGGTTTGTACATTCTCCCCATGTCTGTATGGATTTCCTCCGGGTGCTCTGGTTTCCTCCCACGTTCTGAAAGACGTCTGGTTAGGTGCATTGACCCAAACGGGTGCTGGAGTGTGGCAACCTGGGGAATTTCACAGTAACTTCATTGCAGTGTTAATGTAAGCCTTGTGACTAATAAATAAACTTAAAAAAACTTACAATATCATTAGAAATGTTTAAACTCTTATCAGACGGTAGTCTTTCCTGAGGTGCATGGTCCTAATCATAAAAAGCATGTGATATTCAGCTTGACATTTGAACTGTCAACATTTTTAAAATCAGAAATTCTTTAATGTGCAGGCGGTATACAATTAACAGTATGCAATCTTGCATATCAATGCAGAATTTTCAACAAATTGGCGTTGCATTCAATCAATGGAACTACACTGTTGCTATTCTATTTGAGGTTGAAAGAGAAGCATCTGGCTGACACCTGAATAACAAAGATTACCCTCTATTGTCCCAGTTAATGGCCTCGGTTTCTCCCCTTCCAATGGTGCAATGGAAAGATATCATGATGCACTGTATCACAACTCATATCATTGTTCAGCACAGTGCAGGCATTCTGAAAGCACTTTTCTGCTGCCTTCAGAGGTTGGAGAACTGCAATATCAATTCACCAGGGTCTCTGGAAAAATTATGATCCACTACATCCGAAATAACTATGTCCTTCCAATAAAGTTTACAGTTAAGGCAAAAATTTGCACCTCCATCTTTAGCCAGAAGTGTCAGAAATAGATTCACCTTGGCCTCCTGTATCCCTAGTATCACAGATGCCTGGCTTTAGCCAATTCTGTTCACGCCAAATGATATTAAGAAATGGCTGAAGGCACTGAATACTTGAAAGGTCCTGACAATCTCCCAATAAGAGCACCAGTGCTCTAGAACTAGCCTCACACCTAGCTAGTTCCAGTAGAGCTGCAACATGGCTGTCTACCAGACATTGTGGAAAATTTTTCAGGTACGTCCTGTTCACAAAAACAAAGACAAATCTAAATATTTTCAATCGTCAGCTGTTGTGAACCCTGTTGATGTTACCTGCGAGAACGTCTCAAAACCCGAAAGGACAACTTGAAGCTTATTGGTGTATATTTGTGTGGAATCATGTGAGGAACAATGTGCAACTCAGTGAGGAACCAGTCCAGTCATTACGTAAACTATCAATGAAGGATGTTTATTACAGTAAAAGAAAAGAAAAACACATGACAAGAAAGACTAATATACACTATGACACTTAAGCATATTAATAACTAAGCACACCAGTTAGTCTGAAATTGCTTCTTGTTCCCAAAATATATCCACATTCGCTGAACTCACTGAGTTTTCCCAAGCAACATCCAATTTACTAAGTCAAATCCAACCAGTAGTCACCACATAATACAGCTTAGATGACCAAATCTGGGAAAATGTCTTTTCCTGGCTCAAGGCACAAAAGAATATCTGCAATCTGCCATGGCTCTATATGTTTGCTAGAACATGCCTCTGTAGTTCTGATCATAGAGGGAATTGGCATCTCTGAAGTTTAGATGGAGATGGCCTGTCTGGCTGTTGGACAGAAAACTAATCTGCTTCTCCATGAGGATGCCAGCAGTTCAGTCTCTTTGATGTTCCATTCCATGAATCTGGATGTCTACATTTCTCAAATTCCTCACCTTTAAAAGTTATCATTAGTATAACCACACTGATCTCTGGTAAAGAGTTTTTTTTCTGATTTGGCAATTCACAACTCAATTTCTTTAGATGCCTGTTAATCTTGTTACTTTTATGTTATTTTGTTCTAATTTCAAGTTCAGCTGTTAATCTCATTAACTTCCTAAATTCCTAACACAGCTAAATTACGGAAGGTATCGTGAACAGTGCTATCAAGTGGCACTTGATAGCAATAACCTGCTCACGGATGCTCGGTTCTACTCCAGCTTCAGTCCAAACATGGACAGAAAACTAAATTCAAGAAATGAGATACGAATAACTGTTCGAGACATCAAGGCAGCATTTGAGAAATTATGGCATCAAAGAACCCTAGCAAAATTAAAGTCATTTGGAATCAGAGGGAAAACTCCATTGGTTGGAATTGTAGTTAGTAAAGGAAGATGATTTTAGTTGTTTAAGACCAAGCATCTCAGTCCCAGGTTCAATGGTAGAGGAAGTGGAGAGAGGACAGAGGTTGGAGTGGGTGGAGGATTTGTAGGTCAGATGTCAGAGGTGTGGAGGATCAGAGGTCGGGCAAGATGGGATTGAAAGTTGGGGTTCCAGGGGTTGGGGTTCAGAGGTCAGAGATTACAAGGGTTGGGTTGGAATTGTGAGTCCAGTTGTGTCAGGTTGGTGGGTCGGAGGATCGGGTCCAGAGTTGGGGTGGTTTGGGTTGGGCCCCATGGGTTGAGTTTGGGGGTTGGCATCAGGTTGGGTCCATGGTTCAGGGTAGGTGTTGGGTTGGGATGGTGGGGAAAATTGTGGGTGGATAGTCAGGGATGTGGTGGGAGAGTTCCTGGGAGCTCAGTGGTTTGGCGAGATTATCATGGGAGAATTAGCCTGGGACTTTACAATAGTTACACAGGAGTTCAAGGGGATTTTAATTCTTCTAAGCTTTCCAGGATACCTACTGGTGTAACCCTGTTGGAACTGTACAAAGTTTATGATTCAAATCCCTTTTCTGGACAGTTCTCAGTGCAAAGTATTTGCCCAGAGCAAGTTGCTGTGATTGGGCAATTGCCATGCATACCATTGTCGTGAATCTAACGCTGGACACTCAGAAATTACAGCCTATGCTGCCTAATCTCCTTAAGTATTTCCAGCACTTTTTGCTTTTAATTCAGAAAGAGGCCATTTAGCCTGTCGTGTCTTTGTCAGCTCTCTGCAAGAGCATTGTGAAGAGTGCAAGAGGGCATGCCAACAGCAGCACCATGCAAACCTAAAAATGAGGTGTCAACTTGGTGAAGCTGCAATACAGGATAACTTGCATGCCAGACAGCAAATACGTTACGCAATAGGCAGAGCTAAGAGATCCCACAATCAAAGGGTCAGATCTAAGATCTGCGGTCCTGCCACATCCAGTGTGAATAGTGGTGAGCAATTAATTCAATCCTGAATGAGGAGGCTTCATGAATACCTCCATCATCTATGATGGGGGAACACAGCACATCAGTGCAATATATAAGACTGAGGCATTTGCAACAACCTTCAGCCAAAAGTGCTGAGTGGATTATTCATCTCGGTCTCTCTGGAGGCCCGCAGCATCACAGATATTAGTTTTCGGCCAATCTGCTTCACTCCATTAGATATCAAGATTTGATTGAAGGCACTAGATACTGTAAAGGCTATGGGCCCTGACAATATCCCAGCAATGGTGCTGAAGTCTTACTTGCCACTACTTAGCCAAGTTGTTCCAGTACAGCTACAATACTGACATTTAACTGGAGACGTGGAAATTGCTCAGGAATGTTCTGTACACAAACAACAGGACAAATCCAACCCTGCCAATTACCACCCCATCAGTCTACTCTCAATCATCAGTAATATGATAGAAGGAACCATCAACCGTACAGTCAAGCAGCAGGGTTCCACCAGGGCCACTCAGCTTCTGATCTCATTACAGCCTTGGTTCAAACATGGACAACAGAGCTACATCTAGAGGTGAGGTAAGAGTGACTACACTTGACATCAAGGCAGCAGTTGACCACCAAAGAGCCCTAGCAAATCTGGAGTCAATGGCAACTGGGGAGAATCTCTGACTGGTTGAAGTCAGAGCGAGCACAAAGGATGGTTGTGGTTGTTGGAGATCAGTCATTTCAGGTCTAGGACATCACTGCAGAAGTTGTTCAGATCCTCGGCCCAACCATCTTCAGCTGCTTCACCAATGACCTTCCCTCTACCATAAACTCAGAAGTGAGGATGTTCCCTGAAGATTGATCAGCACTATTCATGACTCCCCAGATAAGAAAGCAACAAGTGCAACAAGACCTGGACAATGTCCAGGCTTAAGCAGACGAATGGCAAGGAGCATTTGTGTTACACAAATGCCAAGCAATGACCATCTCCAACAAGAGAGAGTCTAACCACTGCCCCCTGACACTCAATGGCATTAACATCACTGAATTCCCCCATTATCAGCATCCTGTTGATCAGAAACTCAACTGGACTAGCCATATACTGTGGTCAGAAGCAAGGATCCTGTGGTGAGTAATTCACCTCCTAACTCCCCAAAGCCAGTCCACCATCTCCAAGGCACAAGTCAGGAGTGTAATGGAATATTTTCCCCTTGCTTTGGATGAGTGCACCTCCAACAACATTCAAGAAGCTTGACACCATCCAGGGCAAAGCAACCAGTTTGATTGCTATCCTTTCCACAAGCATTTGTTCCTTCCACCACTGATGCACAATGACAGCAATGTGTACCATCTACAAGATGCACTGCAAAAACGCACCAAGGCTCCTAAAGCAGTACCTTCCAAACCCACAAACATTATCATCTAGAAAAACGAGGGGAGCAAGTACGGGGAATGTCACCACCTGGAAGTTCTGTCTAAGCCATTCATCATCCTGCCTTGGAAATACATTACCGTTCCTTTGCTTTCACTGGGTCAAGATCCCAGAACACCTCCCCTAACAACACTGTGGGTATACTACATCAAATGGAACAAAGAACAAAGAACAAACAAAGAACAGCACAGCATGGGAAACAGGCCCTTCAGCCCCTGCAGTGGACTGCAGTGATTTAAGAAGGCAGCTCACCACCTTCTCAAGTGCAATTGGGATTGGGCAATGAATGCTACCCCAGTCAGTGGAGATTCTTTGGAATTTAAAAAAAAATACAGAAAACATCAAATTATTCAGCAACTTAAACTGAATTACACGGATAATTAATTTGAAGTATCAACTTACTGGCATTTAGTGAGCCAGCTAGTTCAGGCAAATGTTCAATCTCCCTTCGCCTGTCCCTGTCCACTGTTTATTTGGCTTGGAGCATTGTTCATGCTTCAGGAAGTTTGATATAGCCAAGGCTAGGGTAATTTCATTTAAATATTTTTAGAAATAAAATTAAATTGAAATTAAATTGCTGGAAATAAAACCATGCAGTTAAACATGAATTCCCAATCCAAGCTTATAGGTGTCTCAAATCTAGCAGGATTGGGATCCAAAAACTTAGCCTTATGTATATTTGGCTCAACCAGATATTTCCTTCAGTGCTTTTTGCTGAGTTGTATTTTAATTAATAGTCATTCACTGGATAAACTAACCAGCCATCATATATTCTCGGACACTGGCACCAATACCGTTGCATGCTTTTTACCTCCTTCCGGAAGGAGGTAAAAAGCCCTTTGAAATTAAAATTCTCTTCTTAAGTTTCTCACTTCATGTCTCCCACACATAGCAAACAATTAACTTTGGGGGGAGTGGTATTTTTCAAAAGGGGTTTAGACATATACATGAAAGTGAAACGTGTGCGTGTCTAAGGAGAAAGAATATGGGAGTGAGATTAAAGGATGATTCTTTGAAAGATGCACACAGATACACAAAGAAGAATAATTTTCTTCTGTGCTGTAAGATTCCATGATCTTAAAAGACAGCATCAGCTGTTAGCTAAGTGATATCCGTCAGATAATTTTCACCAAAGGGATTATTTTGTCACAATAGTAGTAACACTCACCACAATATATTGTGACATCGCTGAATAAGTAAAAATTCAAACCAAGATTGTTGTGATTGCAGAGATCTAAGGCAAGAATTTTCCATTGTGATGTGTCTTATTTATTTACAGTTATTAGACAGTTACTTGGCAACTTTATCTTCTAATGAAAAGGTTTCAGTGGCTCTGCTAAACTCAAATAGTCTTACGTACTATTGTTTTCTATTTCTTTTTGTATTTTTGAAAATTAGTTGCATTTTGTATGAAGAGTTTTTCTGCATATAATCAAACGTGTTTGACAGATTTTCATAAGTTTTCCTCCTGGTCCTTTAATAATCTTCTACTGTGGATGTTTATTTTAGGAAAACGAAAGGGAAAGCACAATGCAGGTAACAAAACTAACTGAATTTTCAAAAAATCAAGTCAGATGCACTGCAGGAGAAGATTATCGTTTCATTTCTCCAACATGGATTTGGATGCATTCTAATTGAAATGCTTTTGTATCATCAGAAGTTTGATCTTAGTATTGGAATTGGTGCTTAAATGCTATGTGGATGGTACTGGAAAGCCTTATTTTTGCAATGGTTCAGTGGTGTTGTGGTTCTAAAATGAAATCCTAAGACAAAAGCAAAAATTGCAACAACCATTACATTATCTTGTGGGTCTTATCTGAGGTCACACTGTCTTTTTGAGTTTCTGATTTGTAGCTAATGATGTGGCATCCAGTCGAAACCTATGGGATTTTTCTTTAAATATGCAGACTAGGATTTGATGACAAAATCTGGAACGACTTCTTTAGCAATCCAAGTCCTGCACAGGAAGGTTCATATCGTGAAAAGAGAGGTCAGGGCCAGATGGCGGCCATCACAGGAATAGGGAGATAGACAAAGGAAGCCCAAAGGCATCCTTGAGAGACTGAAAGGAGTATTCCTGCTTTCCAACTTTTTATTATACTGAAAACCAATTCCCAATTACAGGCTGAGTCAAGGATGATAGATCAAGCATTTACTCAACTTCAGGTGTAGACCTGGCTTTATTTCTTGAGTTCTAAGGAACTACAAGCTACATAAAAGCCAAAGCTGACACAGTTTCTTTACACTCCATCAGTGCTGTACTGAAGTATAATCCAAGATTTTAAGTTCGAGAACAGATTTTGAAACCATAACTTTCTGACTCAGTGACAATGTGCTATCACTAAGTTATCACCTTGACATACAAACAAAACAGCAACCTGATGTGCTACAACTTGAACATGCAGATACACATTAACAGGACATTCAATCGGTCAGGCATGCTGCAGTGACAATAAACAATTTCACGGTCCACAGCTAGCAGGTTTGGAAGCTGAGGTGGGGTGGGTGGGGGGGCACACTTTTAAAATCCAGTGGGTGGCCTGCCCATTGCCCACCTGTCTCCCATACTATAAGCTAGAACTTGGGACTACAGAACTGCCTGCAATCTGACTGGCCAGCAGCTCTCTAAGGGGGAATGGAAGTCTTGCCTTTAGCCAATTAATGTCCTGCAAAACACTAAATGGCCACAGGACAGACAATACAGCAGGGAATGTGCTCACATACCAACTCTAAGTGGCATGGTGGGAAATTCTGCCATCAGAAAAATCTTGTTCTAAACAAGCAATTGCTATCAAACCCGCATTAGGAAAAGTATCTCCAAATCCTCAGTCATCAAATAGGAAATGCACCTTCTTCTCCAATCAATTAATTATTCATTCACTCTGCTTTTTGCCTGAGAAGGGAGTCCATAAATGGGCAAGAGAAAAATGCTCATTGTATTTTCTGCAAAAGGGAATGCTCTGAAGAGATTGCTGTTGAATATGCAGCAGCTTCGATCTGGATTATATGCGGCAATGTATAATGCATTCGTACAATTGGAATGCACTATGGAGCACTTGGCAACTCTGTGGCATTCTACTTATAGACGACTTTCTTTTCAACTTACAACCACTCACTCAGCATCTCCTCACAGCAAAATAGATGAGATTCAGACCTTGGTTACGTTGGGAAATTACTTCTGCACCCAATGCCATGGTTTAGATGAATGGTACTTCAGTATGTTGCATTACTGTTATGCAATCCGCACTGTGCAAATGTGACCATTCAATCAACAACTAAAAACTAATGTTTTTCGAGCAGTAGATTTGATACCTTTTAGATATGATTTTGCGCATCATATATTGGCTGATTTTGTTATCAAATATGATCTTTCTGTGCCTACTTGTACAAAATTGTAAGCTCATGGTCTGACAGACGTTACAAACTATCAATTTGAAACCAAAAAACAGAACACTCTAATTCTGATATTTTTTCCCCATAGGATCCCAATGAAGACACAGAATGGAATGATGCCTTGCGGAGTTTTGGCATCATTCCTCCAAAAGAAAAGCAAAGGGATGAAGCTGAAGAAATGGTCCTGCGTTTACAGGAAGAAGCTAAAGGTAAAAGTTTAATTTTGTTTAAAACGCGAACATGAAGAACAAAAATTTCTAATAATTAATATGAGAGCAAAGTTTTTGTTAAAGTTTAATGCCACAAATGGGCTTACATTAACACTGCAATGAAGTTACTGTGAAAACCCTGTAGTCACCACACTCTGGCAGCTGTTCAGGTACACCGAGGGAGAATTTTAGCATGGCCAATGCACCTAACCAGTACATCTTTTGGACTGTGGGAGGAAACCGGAGCATGTGGAAAAAACCCATGCAGACATGCAGAGAACATGCAAACTCTTCATAGACAGTGAACCAAGCTGGGAACTGAATACCGGTCCCTGGTGCTATGAGCAACCACTGTGCCACCAGGCCACCCCAGTGTTAGTTTGTACTGAAATCCCTAATAAAAACATATACTACTTTTACCTTTTTTGTTGAACAAAATGGAGTGTTAATCAGTTTCTACTGTTGCTTTTAAAGATGCCACATATGTAAAAATTATTAGCAGAAAGGAATGATGGTAAATCTGTCATATTATGAGTGCACTACCTGTGGCTGGCATGGTGGCACAGTGGTTAGCACTGCTGCCCCACAGCACCAAGGACTCGATTCAATTCCCAGCTTGTGTCACTGTCTGTGTGGAGTTTGCACACTCTCCCTGTGTCTGTGTGGGTTTCCTCCGGATGCCCTGGTTTTCTCCCACAGTCTGAAAGATGTGCTGGTTAGGTGCATTGACCTGAACAGGCACAGGGCAATGGAGAATAGGGGAATTTCACGATAACTTCTTTGTAGTGTTAATGTAAGCCTTATTGGTGACAAAAAATAAACTTTATTATCTGAAGGCTGATTTATCGCTCACTTTCCCATTATGCTTCATCCTGAACTGTTTTCTTCACAGTTTTTTTTGTCAGTGATGGTTTGATATTGCCTTCCCTTCTCAGGGACAGGGTGAGGAGATGGGTCCCAAGTCTACCTCATCCACAACAGCAATCAAACCTGTGCTGTTGCCATTCCCTTGGACAACACACTAGTCATTTCAGCTAGCCAGTCCCTGACTGGGTAAATACATCAGAAGTATTCCACAGGATTAAACAGCTCAGGTTCAAGCTCTATCACATTCGAAGTTAGAATTCTCAGATTTGCATTCTGGTGTATTAGAAAAGTATATATTTAATTCTTTATTGCTGCTACAGAACTTTGCTGTAAATAAGCATTTAGAGGACAGAGAATAGAGTGGGCAGTGATGGCTATCATAATTGTATAATCTGCCAACACCTGCTGTCTGCTTTCTGCTATGGGCCTACTATTCATAGAATCATAGAATCCCTTCAGTGCAAAAATAGGCCATTCGGTCCATCGAGTCTGCACCGACCACAATCCCACCCAGGTCCTATCTCCATAATCCCATGCATTTACCCTCACTAGTCCCCTGGGACTAAGGAACAATTTAGCAAGGCCAATCCACATAACTCGCGTATTTTTGGACTATTATGCTGGGTTTTGTGTTGTCACTCATTCCCAAAAGCAATCAAAGCATTGCCCCAACTGCCCTTTACCTTTTTGTTCATAGCCAAGGACAGCAATGATAATCATAAACCTTTGTGACCTGAATCAGACTTCCATCTCTCACAAATGTACTCTTTAAACTTCTCTGATGGTGAGATCATGAGATATAAGTCATTAGCTGTTCTATTTTATAGTGTTGTCAGCAACAGTTAAGATTTGGATTATTTATTTCAATCATAAGTTGCCTGTGCATAATACTACAAATTAATGAATGCATGAAACTTCCCAACATCCATGGATTTTCTTGCTATCTTTCGTATTCTATTCCTCAGGATAGACATACTAGGCCTGACTTACTGCCAGTATCTGTGCTTTATTTCCTTCTGTTGCTCATGGTTTTCAACACTTTGAGTAAGAGGTGTTTTCTAATGCTCAGGCTAGCTGAGCAATAGTTAATTATTTATCATAAATGGGGAAAAATGATCAAAACTCATTAGCATGCTAACTATCTATAATCACAAAAGTTCTTCAAATATGTGCCAATTTTTGCATAATGTTTGAATATTTTATGACTTTTTATATTCAATAATCTACTAAATTTCAGCAGGAGAACAGGAGCACCATTATGGGTGGAATCTTGTGAGAATTTGGCAGTGTGTTGCTTCTAGCGTGAAAAATGGAGCGTGTGGCAGGATTTCTGACTGATGACGTATGCCTCATTAGTATACATTTTTATGCACACAAGAATCACACTGCGCTCACGGAGTGCTCCCTCTGATTCGCCCACTCCACCACAATTTAATCGCTGCAATCATTGGGGAGTCCAACACTTGTTCCACAACTACCCCAGGGGATGGTGGCCACTTTGCTTTTCGGAGGGAGCCCTAATCAGGATGCTGGTGTGCAGCAGAGGTGGGATGCACTCTAGCCCCACTCCAGAAGAAGGCCCGCCAGAAGGGTCACTGAACAAAGAACAAAGAACAAAAACAGCCCGGGAAACAGGCCCTTCGGCCCAATGAGCCCGCGCCGCCATTTTAACACTACCAGTCCCCCCCCTCCACCCATGACCCTTATCTATTGTTTTATGGCCATCCAGATTGAGGGAAACTGATTTAGGGACAATTTATTACTGCCAATCAGCCTAATAGCACATCTTTGGGGTGTGGGAGGAAACCGAAGCACCCGGAGAAAACCCATGCAAGCACGGGGAGAATGCACAAACTCCCACAGACACCGGCCCAAATCCATGTGTCTGCACAGCAAACAGTGATAGTCACTGAGCCGTCGTGTTGCCCAGCATCTGGTCCAATTTAAGCACACACTAATGACATGAAGCACTAGGCCAATCTCGAACAATCAAGAGCAGCCCCAGTACGACCCATCGTGTGTATGCCCCTCATTGGACACGAGGTGGACCGACTTAAAACCTGTGAATGAAAAGGGAAAAAGCATTATTATCATACCATATCCATTTACCTTACCAGGGACGCCCCAATGCTAATGAACCTTATTTAAAACAATCTCCTATATCCACCCATCTCCAGCCCACTCATGTGCCTGTCTAAGTTACTCTTAAACAACTCTAGCGTGCTTGCCTCCACCACCTTACTTGGCAGAGCATTCCCAGCCCCCACTACCCTCTGTGTGAAAAACCTCCCTCTAATATCTGTGTTATACCTCTCCCCCTCACCTTAAGCCCGTGGCCCCTCGTACTGTGTGTCTCTAACATAGGAAATAGCTTACCTCTGTTTACTCTATCTATACCCTTCATAATCTTATATACGTCTATTAGATCCCCCCTCAGTTGCCGTCTTTCAAGGGAAAACAGCCCCAATTTGTTCAATCCTTCCTCATAACCCAACTGCCCCCCACCTAGGATATAGTGAGTGCCAGCTCACTGCAGAAGAGGATGTGACATTAATATTGGAAGATGATGAATGATCTTATTTGCTCAGCCAGGGTAAGTGAACCAAGCCCAGCCTCTTTCTGGATCCTCTTGTACACCCCTCCCATCTCTAACTTCATCTGTCTCCCAGCCACCTCAGCGGTTGCCAACTCCAGGTATAAAGCTCTCCTTCCTCCTCCCACAATCACACTGTTCCCACCAGTAGCTGCTGTGCTCCTCAAACTGCAACTCCCTTTCATGCCCCATGTCTGCCACACCTCATCACCATCCTCAATCTCACAACTCCTGCCTACTCTCCCTATCTGCATCATTGCAAAACAAACTCAACCACCGCAAGCGTGATCTGGCACAGTCTGCGGGAGTCATGCCTGAGCTTTGAACCCTCATGTGTTTCAAGTAGAAAGCATCCGCGCTGGCCGGGAAGAAGGAAGACTGTGCCTGCAGTGATGGTGGAGTGAAGGCAGCAGCCAAATGTGAGAATCCTCAAGATACACTGTCAATCCTCAAGTCTCAAGCGAGTGATCAATGTTCCTCCTTTATTGCCTGTGACACACTAATGCCATCTGCCTGCTTTTGCAGGCAAAGCAGCTGAACAGCTCAGACCATCCTTGAGTCCTGGATCCACCAGACTCGAGCAACCCTGAGCAAAACTCCTTGGATCCCACCATTGAAGATGCATCACAGAGTCATCTACGTCTGGCACCATCACTGGGTGGCTTCACTAAATAGACAGGCTTCTGGGTCACTCACTGGTGAGTACCTCACAGCTGAAGATCCATAGCAGGCAGGGAGGAGGGAGGACGTCCCGGAAACCGGCTCTCTACTTGAGGGATGCCGGAGGCCAGGATTCTGCTGAACCCAGACCCAACAGGGGACGTCCGCCAAGGTAATCTCAGGCAACTGGATGTGGAAGTCAGCAGGCCTCTCCAACCTCAGCTGTGAATCCTGGGGAAGCACCTAGATGTAATGCGAGGGTAAGGAGCGGTAGGAAGATATAGGCACCTGGTCGGTACGGTGAAAGTGGGTACAAGTGTAGAAAGGTCACCCACTGTATATATTTTGAGAATAAATATTCACTTTTTTTACCCACAGAGCCTCCATTAGGTCACTTGGTGCCTAAAGCTATGCAAACCCTTGCATACACCCAGCGCTTCATTCCTAATGTGTGTGAAAATAGCTGTGCTATATTTCTCCTGCACTGTAAAAACTATAGGTGCCCTGCAACATCTCTCCCACCCCCAAAGGGACATCCCCAACCTCCTCTACATCATCAAGTTTAGAGCATTTTTATTTTATTTTATTTAATTATTAGTCACAAGTAGTCTTACATTAACACTGTAATGAAGTTACCGTGAAAATCCCCTAGTGTCCACATTTGGCCATCTGTTCAGGTACACTAAGGGAGAATTTAGCTTGGCCAATGCACCTAACCAGTACAACATTGCAACATTGCACCTGTGCACAAGAGGTCAAGGGGCTGTCAAAATACTGAGCACCTGCCCACCTCAAGTGAAAGCTCAAACTGAAAAGCTGAGCACTTACCCCAAAGAAGCCTCCAGTACTTGATACTCATCTTAAACTCTTTATGAAGACCATCCTTGAGTCTTGGATCAACCGGACTCGAGCAACTCTGAGTGAAACTTCTTGGATCCCACTGTTGAAGATGCATCACAGTGTCATCCACATCTGTGCCCATTCATTGGCAGAAGTCAGTCTTATTGCGGAGGATGAGAGGAGCATCGATCTTTCCACACAGCAATTCATCATCATTCCCCTGCAGAGTTCAGCAGTGGCTTCGGCCCCCTGCCTATGAAGACATACAACACTGGTTGGACAATGCTGACATTGCATTTTTGGTTTTACCTGACACCCAGGGATAGAGGGGAATTTAAAATGGGCTACTCCTGGTCATCCCCAAAATGAGATCTTATAAGGGTCTTCCTTGCTCTGTGGCACAGTCTGGTCCTGTTCATAGCCATGCCATCCACCTCTTCCTCCTCCTTGGCTTCATCATGCCCACCTCCCTCCTTAACATCTCCCTTGTCTGAGGAGATGTGGTGTTTGCTATCTCCTCCTGTTCCAGGTGGTTCCCCCATCTGCAGCGCTAAGTTGTGGAGCGCACAGGACACCACAGTGATGTGGGAGATTCTCAGGGTTCTGTATTTAAGGGTATCCCCCGACCATTCTGGGCACCTGAACCACATCTTCAGCAGCCCAATGGCCTGCTCAACCAGCACACGTATTGAAGCATGAGTCTCATTGTATCGAGTCTCTGCTGGTGCTTTTGGCCTCTGCATTGGGATCATCAGCCACTTTCTTAGTGGATGCCTCTTGTCCCTGAGGAGACACCCCTCCAGCCTCCACTCTCCCTCAAAGACAGCTGGTATTTGCGAGTGACCCAATATCTCATGGGTGCTGCCTGGGAAATGGGCACACACCTGCATGATGTGCATTGTGTGGTTGCAGGCAAATTGGATGTTGAGGAAGTGGAATCCCTTGTGGTTCATGAATAGTGTCAGCAGCCACGATGATGACCTAAGAGCCACATGGGTGGAGTCAATGTCACTTTGCACCAGGGAAATCCCTGCTATGAGGATGAAGCCCAGAACCCTGGTGTCCTGGCTCGCCTGACCCTGATCCAAGTTTATAAACATCTCTGCCCTTGCATACAGGGCATCTGTGACCTTGCTGAACAGTTGTGAGTGGCAGACTGGGAGATGCTGCAGATGTCCCCTATGCTGCACTGGAAGAAGCCACTGTTGAAAAAGTTTAGTCTGACTGTGGCTTTAAGGACCACAGACATTGGATGTCCTCCAGTTCCACGGGGTGCCAGCTCATGCAGTATGTGGTAGAGGTTTTCCACTGTCACCCGGGACAGACACAGCCTTCTTCAGCACTGGTGCTCAGGCATCTTAAGGAATGAGCACCTTGACTAGAAGATTCTATGCTGGTAGTGTCTCTGAGTTTGATCCTCTGCTCCTTCTCCCTGTACAGCTGCAGGCCCCTGATCCTGCGTACATGCAGCAGCATGGTGTTGTCTCTGCTACTGGTCAATCATGATTTGTAGAAAGGCCAACTCCACAGGCTCCACGATTCTCCTGAATCAAGCACAGAAAGGGTGAGAACACCTCAATGAGATATGAGGAGTGCTACCCTTCATGCCTCTGTGATTCCACCCAAGATCTTCGCATTCACTGAGTTAATATCTGCTCTTCCTCTCAATACCTTCTCTGACACAGAAGCCATATTCCCACATTATTGCCCCTGTAAATCACTATGGTGATCATGATGTGGAGATGCTGGCGTTGGACTGGGGTAAACACAGTATGAAGTCTCACAACACCAGGTTAAAGTCCAACAGGTTGATTTGGTAGCAAATACCACTGGTTTTCGGGGCTCTGTCCCTTTGTCAGATGAGTGGGGAATTCTGATCACAAACAGGGCATATATAAAGGCATACACTCAGTTTACAGAATACTGATTAGAATGCGAGTCTTTACAGCTAATCAAGTCTTAAAGGCAGACAATGTGAGTGGAGATAGCATTAAGCATAGGTTAAAGGGATGTGTATTGTCTCTAGACAGGACAGTTAGTGAGATGTTGCAAGCCCAGGCAAGTCATGGGGGTTACAAATAGTGTGACATGAACCAAGATCCCAGTTGAGACTGTCCTCATGTGTGCGGAACTTGGCTATTAGTTTCTGCTCAGCGCCTCTGTTGTGAAGGCTGCCTTGGAGAACGCTTACCCGAAGATCAGAGGCCAAATGTCCGTGACCACTGAAGTGTTCACCAACAGGAAGAGAACGCTCTCGCCTGGTGATTGTCGAGCGGTGTTCATTCATCCGTTTTCGCAGCATCTGCATGGTCTCCCCAATGTACCATGCCTGAGGACATCCTTTCCTGCAGCGTATCAGGTAGACAACGTTGGCCGAATTGCAAGAGTATGTACGTGTACCTGGTGGATGGTGTTCTCACGTGAGATGATGCATCCGTGTCGATAATCCGGCATGTCTTGCAGAGGTTGCTGTGGCAGGGTTGTGTGGTGTTGTGGTCACTGTAGTCCTGAAGGCTGGTAGTTTGCTGCAGACAATGGTCTCTTTGACGTTGTTGCCTTCTATGATGAAGCAGCCATACCTTATTTATGATGAAGAAGCCATACAAGGACACTTTATGCCAAGCACTGCTGCAACGCCCTTACGAGCGCTTGCAGATTGCCCCTTTCACAGAAATATTTCCAAGACACACCATCAGACTATAAGAGATAGGAACACTGCTTTAGAAATCAGAAAATAGTAACCAAAAGGTTGATGAAAAGAGCAAAATAGAAAATGCTGGTAAGATAACCAGGAATAAAAAAACAGGTTGTAATAGCTTAGATGAGTCTGTAAAATGGAGCATAAGTAAAGGAAATGTTGTTCCCTCGAGGGTTAGACAGGAAAATTATAATGAGGAATGAGGAAATAGCAGACACTGAACTGAAATTTTGTGCCAAAATAATAATATTAAAAATGTTGCTTCTTACAGTTAAACCTCATGAAAAGATGAACCTTGCAGAGCTAAAGGAAGCAGAGGATGAATTTGATGAGGAAGATGAACGTGCTATTGAAATGTACAGGTTAGTGCAAAGATTTCTTTAGCTTCACCAATAAGATAGCATGACGCTGTGAGCTCAAATACAACTGTTATATCAGAAAGAAAGGATCTGTTTGCATTGGTTTACTGAGTATTGTGTTATTTCCAGATCAAAGCGAGAAGGACTACTTATATATAGTTTTAATTTCAGAGGTATGGTAGTTGACGTACGTTTATCTACACACGTAATTTTGCAAGGAATTAATGGATTGCTATATAAGAACTGTGAGTATGTGAAAGTAATTAATCAACATCAGTTAATTCTTTCTGCTGCATGAGTATATGGGAATGCAGAGGAAATATTACACCATTAGGATATGATCCTGTTGGGTCCTGGTCTGGTCCTAAGATTCCATGGGTGCTTGTAAGGGATGGCTCTCTCTCTGTCTGCCTCAAACAAGGACAACATTGCATCAGCAAGTGGACAATTATAAATATGAAAGCTCTCACATTCCCAACCTCTCCACCCCATTTCTTACTAGAAGCCATTTTCCGACTGGGAAGAACAGACTTTTGTTCACCTCAACCTGCAATATCATGTGGAGTATATTGAGCAGGATTCTTGTTCTACACAAATTCCGTGCTTAAAGGAAACCCTAAGCAATCAGCATTAATTTATCTTGCAAGGGTTTGATTACCTCTGTTGGACCAGAAAATGACGATCTTTAGGAGCTGAAAATTTATATGTATGTTTACTTTGGCCAGTAAAGAAGCTCAGGATTATCTATGATGACGCAGCCATACAAGGACACTTTATGCCAAGCACTGCTGCAAAGCCCTTACGAGCGCTTGCAGATTGCCCCTTTCAGCGGAATAATTCCAGGGCACACCACCAGACTGTAAGAGAAAGGAACTCTGTTTTAGAAATCAGAAAATAGTGACCAAAAAGTTGATAAAAAGAGCAAAATAGAAAATGCTGGTAAGCTAACCAGGAATAAGAAAAACAGGTTGTAATAGCTTAGATGAATTGTAAAATGGAGCATAAATAATGGAAATGTTGTTCCGTAGAGGGTTAGACAGGAAAATTATAATGGGGAATGAGGAAATAACAGACACTGAACTGAAATTTTGTGTCAAAATAATAATATTAAAAATGTTCGGCCCCTCGAGCCTGCTCTGCCATTTAGAGAATCATAGAAACCCTACAGTGCAGAAAGACGCCGTCTGGCCCATCGAGTCTGCACTGACCAAAATCCCACCCAGGCTCTGCCCCCATATCCCTACATATTTACCGCTAATCCCTCTAACCTACACATCTCACGATGTGGGGCAATTTTATCATGGCCAATCAACCTAACTCGCACATTTTTGGACTGTGGGAAGAAACCGGAGCACTCGGAGAAAACCCACGCAGATACGAGGAGAATGTGCAAACTACACACAAACAGTGACCCGAGCCATGAATCAAACCCAGGTCCCTGGAGCTGTGAAGCAGCAGTGCTAACCTCTGTGCTACCGTGCTTCATGAACAATAGGATCAGGGCTGTCCAACATTCCTCACATCCACTTTCCTTACCTTTCTCTGTAATCCTTGATTTCTTTACTGATCAAAAATCTATCTCAGCCTTAAATGTACACAACGTGAGCAAACTTGAGCCTGTGTTTGTCATCCATGTGAATGCAGGTGTGGCGTCAAGATCTGCAAGTCACTGTTCTCACCATGAGCATAACATTTTGGATCTTCCCCGCCCCTCATGGCGATGTCATCAAATTCGCACTCATAATGGAAGTGAACCTGCTGTACATTCATTTGAATATATTTAAATATTATTAACCTGCCCCTCAACAGACATTGATCCTCCTCCTCTGCCGCATAGTGACACCATGCCAAACTGACATTAGCGCTGCTGTGAACCTGTTGTGCTGGTCTCCCCAGGGTTGTAAAGATACGTATATCCCCTAGGGGAGATAGACATAGTCAGGCAGTATCCTGGCAATGCCCCATTGCACTGTCACTTGGCATAGTTTGCACTGCCAGGCTGACACCATGCCCAAGCCAACCTGGCAGTGCGCCAACTTGGCAATGTCAATCCATGCTAAGGGGCATGTCCCAATGAGATCCTCATAGGGGAGGCAGAGATTCATTTACTAACAGCACAGTGGCACAATGGTTAGCACTGCTGCCCCACAGCTCCAGGGACCGGGGTTCAATTCCGGCCTCAGGCTAATGTCTGTGGAGAGTTTGCATGTTCTCCCTGTGCCTGCATGGGTTTCCTCCAGAGGCTCTAGTTACCTCCCACAGTTCAAAGTTGTGCAAGATAGGTCGATTGGCAATGCTAAATTGACCCTTAATGTCAGGGGGTAAATATGTGGGGTTGTGGGGATAGGGTGATTGCTGTCAGTGCAGGCTCAATGGGCGGAATGGCCTCCTCTGCACTGTAGATAGTCTATGATAACAAGTCCATGATTTAAATGTGGTAATGGCTGGGGGCAGATAGAGGAGCTGGAGGTGTCAGCGATGGCCATTGGTAGAGGGAGATGGGGAATTGGGTGCTGGCTGAGACTGTGGGGAGTGGCAAAGAAGGATGATAATTGGTGGGAGTTGAAGGAGAAGAAACCGATGATCGGGGGCAGGGGGAGAAAAGAGAAATTATTGGGATGTCAGGGAGAAAGAGTCTGACTCCGATCAGGGGTGGGAAGGGGTGGCTCTGAGATTTTGCCGCCCCCCGCAGTTGCTGGTATGAAACATGCCTACTTGATTTTTTTTTGGCAGCGAAACAAAACCAGAGGGAAACAACACTCCACCATTTTTTGGCAAGATTTAGTCCATTGACTTTGCTCCCACAGCACTCTGCAGCAATGAGTTCCAAAGACTCACAACCCTTTGAGAGAAGAAATTCCTCATCTCAGTCTTAAATTGGCACCCCTTTATTCTGAGACTATGTCCTCTGGCTCTAGTCTCTCCCTTGAGGAGGAACATCCTCTCAGCATCTAAGAATTTCAGCCCCTCAAGAATCTTACATGTTTCAGTGAGATCACCTCTCATTCTTCTAAATTCCAATGAGCGGAGTCCCAACCAATTTAACCTTTCCTCATAAGGCTATCGTCCACATCAGGGACCATCCTAGTGAACCTTCTGTCAACTACCTCCAATGAAATAACATCTTTCCTTAAATAAGGGGAACAAAACTGTTTGCAGAACTCCAGATGTTTTCTCACCAGTAACTTATACAGTTGTAACAAGACTTCCTACTCTTATACTCCAACCCCCTTGAAATAACGGCCAGCATTCCATTAGCCTTCCTGATTACCTGCTGCACCTTTGTGCTAACTTTCTGTATTTCATGCATCTGTACGCCCCAAGTCTTTTTGTGTTGTAGCTTTCTGCCGTTCTTCTCTATTTAAATAATATTCTATTCTTTTGTTCTCTCTTCCATTTTCCCTTATTATACTCAATTTTCTCACTTACATAACCCATCAATATCTCTATGGAAACTTATCCTTCTTGCAACTTGCCTTTCCACCTATTTTTGTGTCTTCTGCAGGTGTGCCCACATTACATTTGCTTCCTCCCTCTAAGTTATTAATTCATGTTGTAAACAGTTGTGATCCCAGCATTAATGTCTGTGGAACCCCACTGGTTGCAGATCACCGAATGAAAAAGAACCCCTTATCCTCACTGGGCTGTTTCCTGCCTATTAGTCAATTATCTATCCATGCCTAGCTCCATGTACTATCTTCAATACCATGTTATGACTTAACCTTTTGTGAGGTACCTTGTTGAATGCCTTTGGGAAGTTCAAATATAACACATCCACTGGTTTCCTCTATCCACCCTGTTTGAGACTTCTTCGAAAAACTCTTAATAAATTAAAGTTTATTTATTAGTTACAAGTAACACTGCAATGAAGTTACTGTGAAATTCCCCTAGTTGCTACAGTCTGGTGCCTGGTCAATGCACCTAACCAGCATGTCTTTCAAAATGTGGGAGAAAACCAGAGCACGCTGAGGAAACTCATGCAGACACGGGGAGAATGTGCAAACTCCACGCAGGCAGTGACCCGAGCCGGGAATTGAACCAGGTTCCTGAAGCAGCAGTGAAGCAGCAGTGCTAACCACTGTGCCACTGTGCTGCCCCCAAAAATTAGTCAAACATGATTTCACTATCGTGTTTGACGTGTTGACTCTGTTTGATTGGATATGATTTTCCAAGTGTGTTGCCATTATTTCCCTAGTAATTGATTCCAACATTTTTCCAACAATAAATGTTAGGGTAATAAGCCTATATGTACTTGACTTTTACATCCCTCCTTTTTGAATAGGGATATTGGCAGTTTTCCATTCCTCCAGTACTTCTCAGAATCCATGGAGTTTTGGAAAATTACAACAAATACATCCACTATATTTGTAGCTACTTCTTTTAGGGCCTGAGGATGCAAGTCATCAGGGCTAGGGAACTTATCTGCCTTTAGCCCCATTAGTTTGTCTAATACTATTTCTCTAGTGATGGTATTTAATTCCACCCTAGTATTCTTTAATATTAATGGGATGTTCAAAGTATCTTCTACCATTAGACTGCTGCAAATTATCTGTTTAATTCCTCTGCTATTTCAATGTTCCCCATAACTATCTCCCACATTCATTTGTAAGAGGCCAATGTTCACTTTGACCTCGCTTTTCCTTTTTACATATTTAAACAAGCTCTTATTGTCAGTTTGTATATTCCTTGCTAGTTTGCCCTCATAGTTTATTAGTTTATTTTTTCTCTATTTAATATCTTTTCAGCCCTCCTTTGCTGGATTCTGAATTTATCCCAGTCTTCGGGGTGATCCCTGACTTTTGCCTCCTCATATGCTTTTCCTTTCAACTTAATCTCTCCTTAACTTTTTTAGTTAGCCATGGTTTGTTTACCCTCTGCGAGAGTCTTTCCTCATTACTGGGATATATTTTTGTCATGAATTACCTCTTTAAATGACTGCTACTGCATGCTACTGTATTTCCTGCTAATCTATCTGTATAGTCCACTTTAGCTAACTCTAGCCTTGTTTCACTGTAATTCCTTTTATTCAAGTTAAACACAGTTGCTTTTGACCCAAATTTCTCACTCTGAAACTGAATAGTAAATTTTATAATGTTATGATCACTACCTCCTAGGGGACCTTTTTCTCTGTGGTCATTTATTAAATCTGCCTCATTACCCATTACTAGATCCAAGATAACCTGTTCCCTGGTTGGCTCCATGACATGTTGCTCTCGGAAACTATCCCCAATGTACTCTATGAATTTACTGTCATAGCTACCCATTTCAACTTAGTCATAGACTCATAGAGGTTTACAGCATGGAAATGGCCCTTTGGCCTAACTTGTCCATGCCGCTCAGTTTTTATCATTATGCTAGTCGCAATTGCCTGCATTTGACCCATATCCCTCTATAAGAATCTTACACATGTAACTGTCTGAATGCTTTTTAAAAAACAAAATTGTACCCACCTCTACTACTATCTCTGGAAGCTCATTCCAGACACTCACCACCCTGTGTGAAAAGATTGCTCCTCTGGACCCTTTTGTATTTCTCCCCTCTCACCTTAAACCTATACCCTCCAGTTTTAGACTCCTCTACCTTTGGGAAAAGATGTTGACTATCTAGCTGATATATGCCCCTCATTATTTTCTAGACCTCTACAAGATCATCCCTCAGCCTTCCAGGGAAAAAAGTCCCAGTCTGTCCAGCCTCTCTTTATAACTCAAACCATCAAGTCCTAGTAGCATCTTAGTAAATCTTTTCTGCACTCTTTCTATAATGTGAAGATGCCAGTGTTGGACTGAGGTAAGCACAGTAAGAAGTCTCACAACAGCAGGGTAAAATCCAACATGTTTATTTGGTAGCACAAGCTATTGGAGCGCTGCCCCTTCATCAGGTGAGTGACTCTAAATTAAACTCCATCTGCCATTCATGGGTCCACTGGCCCAATTGATCAAGATCCCATTGTAATCCTGGATAAGTTTCTTCACTGTCCACATGCCACCAATCTTGGTGTCATCTGCAAATTTGCTAACCATGCCTCCTAAATGCTCATCCACATCATTAATATAAATGACACCCAGCACCAATCCCTGAGGCACAGCACTGCTCACAGGCCTCCATTTGAAAAACAACTCTCTACAACCACCCACAGCCTTTTGTCATCAAGCCAATTTTGTATTTAATTGGCTACCTCATCCTGGATCCCATGATGCAACAACCTACCATGCAGTACCTTATCAAAGGCCTTGCTAAATTCCATGTAGACAAGGTCAACTACATTGCCCTCATCTACCTCCTTGGTTACTCCTTCAAAAAACTCAATTTGAATAACTTAACTTGATTAACTCAACCAGCATAAACATTAAAGTTGCCCATAATCATTGCTGTATTCTTTTTGCATGCCCATATTATTTGCTGACTTATAATCTTTCTTACAATGTAGCTACTGCTCTTCCTACCATTTCCCTTGCTGTTTTTTATCTCATCCAAGTGGACTCTACATCATCCAGGCCTAGATTGTCTCTCAGAACTGACGTAATTTAGTCTCTTACTAAGGGTGCTACCCTACTACCTTTTCATTCCTTCCTGTTCTTCCAAAAGTTCAAATATTTCTGAATATTAGATTTCCAGTTTTTATCTCCTTTTAACCATGCCTCCACAAGGGCTATAAGATCACATCCATTTATCTCGATTTATGCTGTCAGTTCGTCTACCTTTTTCTGAATGTTTCATGCATTAAGATACATTAAGATGACTTGTTTTGCCATTTTTAATCATCCTAACTTTTCTTTGTGCAGTGGCCCAATTTGCCTCTTACCCTTGATTACCCTGTCTATTATGTTTGCATTTTACTGTTCTTACTTTTATTACTGTCCTTGTTTCTCTTTCCCTTGTCTCCCTGCCTAGGTTCCCAACCTCCTGCCATTCTAGTTTAAACCCTCAACAACCACACAAGCAAATTCTTGCCCTTGGACATCAGTGCCAGTCTCATACATTTGGAATAGAGTCTGTTGCCTTATGCTTGCGTGGATGAGCACCTCATTACAGTTACTTACACACAGTGGGACCCCAGAAACTCAGATTCTTGAAAATTAAAGATTTAAAAATGTGGCGAGAGAGAAAAAAGGGAATTACAGCAAATGGTTCTGATTTGGAGATGGCACTGTAGAATCACATTGGCCCAAAAACGTCCTTTCATACTGAAATTTCTCATTCTGAATAGGTGTACAGATGTAGATTCTAGAGGCTTCTTTGAAAGCAGATTTTAAGCAGAGCACGCCACACTGAAAATAGCTCATGTTTTTGTTTTAGGCGCAAGCGTATGGCGGAGTGGCAAGCCCTACAAAGAAAAAGTAAATTTGGTGAGTTGGCTGAACTTCAAGGAGATGAGTACGTAAAGCAAATTACTTACGCAGGAGAAGAAATTTGGGTCATACTTCACCTTTATAGGCCTGGGTATGTAGTTAATCAATTTAACAGGTATATTTTTAGTTGTGTTATTAACTTCCGTGTTTCAACATGCAACATTGATGCAATTAATTTTGCATAACCATAACATCTCACATCAGATACCATTTATGACTGACAAATACTGGAAGATTATTTGTATTTACTCAGGAAAATTTACCAGTATTATTGTAAAGCTTTAAATGGTAGAACGTTATTCAGTATGTCTTCCTCTTTGAAAATAGAACATTACTGAATCTTTTCCAACTTGTCCTTCAGTTCCCTTAGTGTGAAATAAAATTCATTTAGTTCTACTTTACAATTTTACAGAAGAACAAACTTTAACTGGAGGATCCTTGGAGCATGTAAAGGTCTCTCACGAGGTTTTCCTTTTCTTTGTGAAGCTTAATTACTTCATCTTGAGATTTCTGATAATTTAGCAGAGTCTCCTTGAGTTTTCTTCTGTTCTTTCATACTGTGTTCAAGGTAGGCTCCATTTCTTCAAGCTGCTGAAGAATTATGTATTGTATTTGTGTTTGATCTTGAAGGACAATTAGATATTCTTTCAACTGTTTTTTTTCTTGTTCACCTCTTGCCAACTCATGCAACACTTCAATGCATTGCTTTGGTACTACTGATAGTTCCAATGAAGCTTTCTCTCATGTATTACACAACTTCTTTTAACTTCTCAAGTTTCTCTGAGATATATATTGATCTTCAGAGTCTTTCAAAACTGTAATCTCCACTTGTGCATTTTGCACCTACTGTTGTACTGTAGTTCTGGTTGAGTTTTCTCAACTTACACTTCCATTTGCCAACAATGAAATTCAGAGTTGTTATTACCTTTTGCCTCAGAAATATATTTATTCAGATCTTAAACAGTTTGGTTCAGTTAATACTTTAGCTTATCATGCATTTTCAAAGGTATATTTTAATTTTAATTTTGTGCTTCAAATCTTCTAATTCAGCTTTGATGTAAACATTTTCCAACCCTATTTCATTTTCATTTTGCTGGGTTTGCATAGTTTTGTGTTCATTAGATAGCCTCCATTCATTCACAGTTAGCTGCTTGATCTTCACTGCCACTTATGGTTTGTGTAATGTATCAGGCGTTCCAGAAAGATATAGTTCTGTTACTTCCATAAAGTTTGTTGCCTCTTTGGCACCCTGCTGTTGTTTGCTTGGGTAGTGCCTTCTTCCCTTTTGTAGCTTTGCTGAAGGTTCTCTATTGCTCTTTTTAAATTGCTTCACAATTTGATGATTAAAATATTCATCAAAGGCTTTTAATGTTTTACTGAAGTTGGTTGAGAATTCATCAATGTGGTGCATTAGGATTCCTCCTTCTGCAAATGCATCAGAAGCACTTTCAATGTAATAACTTGTACTTTTTTAAAATTTCAAACTTAATCCTGATGTATCCTTGTAATCTTGAAGTCCTCTTAGCCAAAATACCAAATTTTGGGCCTGGTTTGGACCTTGCCTTTGTCTAAATTGGTCTGGTAGCTTTAATTTACTTTCTAGATTGTTTTTCATAACGATTACCTCTTTACATTTTTCTTCCAAGGTGACTCTGCAATAAGCTTTATTTTTCCACTCTTTGTTCTCCTCTCTGCAGAAAGCCTTTAAAACAGGAAGCCTGGACCATCTTATGGATTTATAAATCTTGGAAAATACACTGGGAAGGCAACTTTTAACCTCTGCGTTCAGTTTTAAAACTTACTTTTCTTTCACTTGAGCTTAATCATGTATTTTGGTGTTAGCTATGGACCTATTGAATTTCAGGATGGTGTTGCCATTCACCTGGAGACAAAGGGATTACTCACACTTGCCACTTTTGATGGGATCTGCTACAATGGCAATTACTCTCAGCTTGAAAGAAAGATTTTCTCAACAATGTCAGCTTGGAACAATTTCCTGCAGAGTTTTCTTGCTCATTTACGTTTATAGAAACATAGAAAAATTACAGCACAAATAGACCCTTCAGCCCACAAGTTGTGCCGAATGTGTCCCTACCTACTAGGCTTACCTATAAACCTCTATCTTACTAAGTTCCATGTACTTATCCAAAAATCTCTTAAAAGACCCTATTGAATCCGCCTCCACCACCACCGCCAGCAGCCGATTCCATGCACCCACCACCCTCTGAGTGAAAAACTTACCCTTGACATCTCCTCTGTACCTACATCCCAGCACCTTAGACCTGTGTCCTTTTGTGGCAACCATTTCAGCCCTGGGAAAAAGCCTTTGAGAATCCACTCGATCAACATCTCTCAACATCTTATACACCTTTATCAGGTCACAACTCATCCTTCATCTCTCCAAGGAGAAAAGACTGAGCTCTCTCAACCTATCCTCATAAGGCATGCCACCCAATCCAAGCAACATCCTTGTAAATCTCCTCTGCACCCTTTCTATGGCTTCCACATCCTTTCTGTAATGAGGCGACCAGAACTGAGCGCAATATTTCAAGTGGGGTCTGACCAGGGTCTTATAAAGCTGCAGCATTATCTCCTGACTCCTAAACTCAATTCCTTGATTGACGTAGGCCAGTACACCATACGCCTTCTTAACTACATCCTCTACCTGTGAAGCTGCTTTGAGCGTCCTATGAACCCGGACCACAAGATCCTTCTGATCTTCCACATTGCCAAGAGTCTTACCTTAATATTATAATTTGTCATCCTATTTGACCTGCCAAAATGTATCACCACACATGTATTTGGGTTGAAGTCCGTCTGCCACTTGTCCACGCAGTCTTGCATCCTATCAATGTCTCATTGCAACTTCTGACATCCCTCCACACTATCCACAACACCTCCAACCTCTGTGTCATCGGCAAACTTACCAACCCATCCCTTCACTTCCTTATCCAGGTCATTCATAAAAATCACACCGAGCAAGGGTCCCAGAACACATCCCTGGGGCACTCCACTGGTGACCGACCTCCATGCAGAAAAAGACCCATCTACAATCACTCTTTGCCTTCTGTGGGCAAGCCAGTTCTGAATCCACAAAGCTATATCCCCTTGGATCCCACGCCCCCTCACTTGCTCAATAAGCCTTGCATGAGGCAGCTTATCAAATGTCTTGCTGAAATCCATATAAATTATATCCACTGCTCTTCCTTCGTCAATGAGTTTAGTCACATTTTCAAACTTTTCAAATCCTGGCTTTTGCTTCCCTTTAGCTGGGTTTAAAAATAAAAAAAGTTGTGATTCCCCTAAAGTGTTCAATCAATTATGTATACAATGACCTCGGGATTAGGTTTTTAGTAACAGCTTTTTGCAAATTGCACCTCTGATTCTAAAATTTTTCAAAGAATTTTCAGGGTTTGCTGTGGCCTGGAAGGTGAAAAGATTTAACTCATCCATTTGCTGACACTGTGGTCTGGCATTTGAAGCTGAACTTCCAAAGGAGATGCAATGGAGTCTTCTACTGCTGTAAACAATTTTAAACCCATGCCTTCAGCTTCCAGGACTTGCTTTTGTGCTTTTTAGAAACATTGAAAATATAATCAGGTATAGGCCATTTGGCCCTTTGAGCCTGCTCCACCATACATTTTGATCATGGTAGATCAGCAAATTCAATATCCTGATCTCTCCTTCCCCATCCCCCTTGATCTCTTTAGCCCCAAGAGTTATATCTAATTTCTTCTTGAAATCAGACAATGTTTTGGCCTCAGCTACTTTCTATAGTAATGCATTCCACAGATTTAACACTCTCTGAGTAAAGAAACTAGAATTTTCTTGGTGATTTTTCCTCCATATATGTTCTTTTCAGGTCAGACTGCTTTGCTGTATTTATTTTTTCTGTTTTTCAGCATTTTAGTTATTCTACAATCTGCCACCGTGTTGTAAGGTTGTTTGGTGTCTCACTAAGAAATCTGGAGGTATGGTGAAGATAAACTGTTTATTGGTAACTCACAGCCCTACACTTCTCCAACTGCATGGGTGCTGTGTCCAAGCATGATACTTCCAGACTCTACTACACACAGTCTGCCATCATGTGAATCTCTACATCATTGTGTTACCCCAATCCCATATTAACCCTTACACTGTTGAACACCCTTCAACTACAAAAAGTAATTGCCTAACAATTTGGAAGTTTCCAGAAGCCACGCAAATGAAGAGGCTAGAATGTTTTGTAGGACTTAACTAATTTGTAAACATGTAACAGCTAAAGCACAGAAGAAAGAATTAGAAGAAGAAATTAAAAAGGGAAAGTTTCCGGTTTTCTTTTGACTTTCAAAAATCAAAAGAGTACTTATAAGTTTATTTAGCCCTACGTAATTTTTTTCAATAAGCGTTGAACAAACAGAAGACAGAAGTGACCTGCTAGACTCAGGGAGCAAATCCACCAAATTTCTTGACAACATTATGTTTGAGATTATTAGCAAGGTCACTGATTTACAATTTTCACAAAAAAAAGTAAAACTTTCTGAATCCAACGTAAACAAAAAGGAATTTGGTTTATTAAGTCATGTTGAACACAACTGAAATGTTAAATATGATTCACAAAAAACTCTTTAAGGTTGTAGGATCCCATACCTGAAGCTAAAGTTTGTTGGTAGCAATTTCAACTTTGCTACCTGGCAGTAATGTGACAAAGCTGATCATCTACTCATTGTAGAACCTTTCCGTTTTTCAGTTCAATTATTTCAATAAAAGATTTAGAGCAATTTTAACTTTAAACATCTTCAACATTGGATTGTGATTAATTAAGCCCATATAATCTGAAATAACATTCTATATGTTCTGTATTTCTTTCAAATTGACAACTCTCTTTTCCCTTTTTAAACAGTCCTTGGTGAACACTATTTTTTCGTATTATTGGATTTATTTCAATCTGCAAACTTGGGCACTATATTGAACCTTTTGCTTTAGAGCGCCATCTTGGGGTTAGGCTATTCTCAGGTGCCAAGAGTTGAAGGTTGGTCAACACAAACCTGAGGCCAACACTAACTAATCTAAATGTGAAAAACAAAAGTAACCATAGAAAAGTTACAGTGCTGATGGCATCCAATAATATGATAAGTTACAGTACCAATGGAGGCTATTCAATCTAATATAACTGTGCTAACTCTCTGAAGGAACAATTCATTTATTGCCACTCCTCCACCTTTCCCTTGAAACCCTGATCATTCAACCTTTGCAAATAATACTGCAGTTCATGGCATACAAATTGACATTTGAAATCTTGGAAAATCCTCCCAAAAACCAGGGGTTGGAGTGGGGAAGGCTTATACACTAAAAAAGTATCAAATATGGATGGCAGTGTTGGTTTAGGTGGTCGCCATTTTGAACTATGAAACAAAAAGATTGATCATTCAAATTAACTCAAGGTGACATGCTTTATTGAATGAATGATTTCTATAAGGATTATGCTTAATCACAATCAAAACTTTTAAAAACCTGTCAAATTCATTCACTTTGACATTCAACTCAAAGAGTAATTTACAAACCTGGTAAGATACATCTTATATTCAATTTTAGTAAGACGAAAGAGATAGTTATTGACTTCAGGAAGCGAAGTTGAGGACATGCCCCTCCCTGTATATCTATATCAAAGATGATGAACTAGAAATGGCCAAGAGCTTCAAGTTTCTAGGTGTCCAAATCACCAACAACCTGACCTGGGTCCCTGCACGCAACGCCATAGTTAAGAAAGCCCTCCAATGTCTCTACTTTCTCAGAAGGCTAAGGAAATTTGGCATGTCCGTTATGCCTCTCACCAATTTCTACAGATGCACCATAGCTTTCTGGATGTATCATAGCTTGGCATGTCTCCTTCTCTGCCCAAGATCGCAAGAAACTACAAAGGGTGATGAACGTAGTCCAGTCCATCATGAAAACCAGCCTCCCATCCATTGATTCTGTCTGTACTTCCTGCTGCCTCAGAAAAGCATCCAGCATAATCAAGGACCCCACACATGTTTGCCTACGAAGAGTAAAATAAATAATGGCCAGGATTCTCCAAAAAAATTCTAAGTCCCCAAAATGCAGGAAAATTGTAGTAAATCCCATTGTTTTTTTAGAGTATTTAGCAGAGTGATTCTCAGACATTTTGTCCTTCACAAAGTGCCCTAGCAAGATTCCATCTATTAATAAGGGGGAGGGCATATTTCTGCTGGAGAGGCCGACAGCATAGCACTAAGCAGGCCACTGCCCATGCACTGATCTTCAGCGCTGAGATCGGCGCATGCGCAGTGGTCTTCCCCTTGCCAGCTTCCAGGTCACTAGCTATTCCAATCACTGGCCAGCCTCGCAATCCCACATCATTGGCCCCCCCACACCCGATCACTGGTCTCCCTGACGTCCCTGAGCCAGCCCCATGTCCCCCTTCCACTCCCCCCTCCCGCCAATTAGCCCCGATCTCACTGACCACCCTCCGGACAGTCCCGACCCCATCGATTTCAATGACCAGCCCTGACCACTGCCCACCCCCCCCCCCCCCCCCCACTGGCCCCAATTTCCCCCCCACCAACAGACCTAACCCCTTTCCCACTTGGCTGGCCAGCTCCAATTGTCCTTTTTTCCTCCCTCCCTTATGACCCTTTGCAGAATGGCAGTGGGTTCCTTTCCACTGATGCATGCCCTAATATGCACCCCCCAGGTCCCACCCTTTCTGTCCCCACCTTTTTGGCACTGTCTGGTGCCCAGTGGGCAGTGCCAGTTTGGCCCTTGGTCAGTACAAGGGTGCCAGGCTAGCACTGCCCAAGGGAACCCCCCCCCCCCTTTACGCTCAACCTCCTGTGGGGGGCTTCAGTGACCTCTATTTCCCCCCAGCAGGGTCAGATGCCTGTTGCCCGTTAGTGGGGAGCAGTTGTAATGCCGCTGGAGGGAACATCTCCTGGCGGGAGAGGGGAGAGGCTAGCAGGACTGAGGAATTCTGTCCCGGGCCCACTAAGCGTATGGAAATGTCAATTTGAATTATATTTCCATACAATAATCAGCTCCGTGCCAATTTCTGGCACAGGGCTGATTACATCAGCAACTTAACATTGGAGATGTGCGGAGGCCGTGACACCCAGCAGGAATCCTGCAAAATGGCTGCTGCTGATGTCTCCCAGCACTCTGAGCTACTCGAGCAGTGCAGCGCGCTGGGAGAATCACCCCCTACATCTTTAGACTGCAGAAGATAAATATGGATAAGAAAAATGACTTGTATTTACTTTTGTGCCTGAAACATAATAAATGTCCCAAGGGACAACTGTTGTCACAGAGCGTCACAAAGGAGGAAAACAGAAAGCAAACAGCAAAAGAATTAGGGGCGTGGGCAAGAGAATGAAGAAGTAGGCTTTGAAGAAGCATTTGAAAATGGGGGTGAGATGGAGAAGCTGAGTGATTTAGGAAGGAATTTTCAGAGTATAGGCCCGAAGTAATTGGTCCTCTCCCACATGTGTTGGCACAGAGTGTGCACAAAGGGAACATGCTGGCACATGTACCTTGAGGAGGATAAGTAAATGCATGCTTAAAACATAATAGAACAAAATATTTTCTGAATTTTTAGAGAAAACAAAGATATGTAACTTAACAGTAGAATTCCATTAAAGCATTCTTTTGTTATTGTGCTAATATTTATTACTTGGTATATACTGGTAATATTTTAAAGAAAATACTAATTCATTTTAAGCATTTCATTTTACCGTAACAGGTTTATCATTTGAGATTTTCCAATATTGTGACAATTATGAAAATTTGAGGGAGTGAATTTCCATACCGTTATTCTCAATTGTCTTTGCCATTTATATATTTTTTCCAGTTTTTCCATTGAAATGAGCAAGCGAGCTCTTGTGGAGACTTGCTCCCATTATTTAGCTTTGTTTATATAAAGTTTCAAAAGTGAAGACAAACTGAATTGGACAATATGTTTTGTTTTCTTATCACTACAGCATACCAATGTGCATTTTGATCAATCATCACTTGAGCCAACTAGCTAAAAAGTATCCAGAAACAAAATTCATGAAGGCAATTGCAAACATTTGTATTCCTAACTACCCAGACAAATTTTTGCCAACAATTTTTGTGTATTTTGAGGGTCAAATGAAGGCCAGTTTCATTGGATTAGAGTGTGGAGCTCCAGATATGAAGTTAGAAGGTAATGTATTCAAAATATTATTGATAGCTGCAATATTTTGGAATTAGTATCATTGATTAGATATGATAAAAACATATCCGCCTTCCCCTCTCCCTGACTTTCTCCTCTTCGCTAAAAGAACTGACTCCGTGTGGAGATATTGACCCTGGTTGTGGGATTACTATGAAATAAACTGGTTGGACTTAAACCTGGTGTTGTGAGACTTCTTACTGTGATATCTCATATGTCAGCTGAGCTGCCAATGCTGATTCCCTGATTAGAAATTTCTGAATGAAGGTAATTTTGAGGCTTTCTTGTGTTGTGCAAATCCCCATTTGTAGTCGCAAGAAATGGCTAGTTCAGAAGTTCAAAGTATTTATCATGTCAATCACATCAGAACAGTTTATTGGCAATCATCATTTGTGGTATTTTATGTCAGAACAGTTTATTATAGATCTTTTATGGTTACTAAGCTTAGCCACTATACCCATTGTTTAGTATTATTGTAATGTGTCCTGAGTGGACCTTTCTTGACAACTGTTGACATTCTAATAGTGAATGTTGCTAAAAATTAGAATAAAAGCTGCCAGATTGTCCTAAGATTCCAACTGATTCCGTGATGTCCTTTAGTTAAAGGAAGTCTGTTGCCGCACACGACTTTAGTCCCATAATGGGGTTGACTCCATGATGCTTTCAGTGTAACTGGGATGAAGAATAAATGTTCTGTTGTTCGTGCCATCTATATTGTAAGAAAAGAAATTGCATCATATATCATCTAATAATTACAATGGGTAGAATTTAGCACCCTGCCCTTGGTGAATTTAGTATCAGGGAGAGCATTTGATCAGGCAGGAGAGTGGCAGCTGGAGACCCCTCCTCCAATTAAGTTGGGGTGAAAAGGCCTGCAGGCAGCTTTCCAACCCAGCCACCATTGAAGGCCCTCAAATGGGCGATTACTGCCTACTTAAGGCCGCATCCTGCTGGTACTCACGTTAACCCAGCAGAGGGCGAGGGACTTGCCATGTAGGGAGCTTGATAAGATAATCCTGGCATGTTTGCCTGCTGGCCCTGGGTGAGGATGGGGGCGAGGTGGAAATGCACTCAGTGCCGGATCAAGGAACCTGACATCAGGAAGGAGAGGGGTCACTGAGGGACTAAGGGCCCAACACACTACCCTTACTGCCCTCAACCTCCACCCTGAAAACTCTCTCCTCTGTCTGAGTCCCTTCTGGATCCTAGGCCTCAGGTAGGTGTTATATAGGTAGCAGTCCATTAGCCTCTGATTGGCTGGCAACTCATACTGGAGAACCTGATACTGGGGAACGGCCACTGTTGGCCTGTCAAGTACCTCGATGAGGTTTGATTCAGTGGGCTCTTGTTAGCTCTCCAGCAGGTTGTCTAAACCACTGTTGCGTTCATTAAATACTGCCCCGTGTATTAGAGAATTCAGGAATTCTTTGACAAGTGTCGGCTGTTACAGCATGCCTGTCAAAATGAAATAAAAACTATGCAATAATACTCCTTAGGTGTCACTTGGATCACTGTAATGAAAATTACAGACAGGATTTGCCAAACTTATTGAGATCCAAACATTAGCTGGAAATACTTGTCAGAACACGCACGGCCAGCCAACACAGCCCCTTCTTCAATTTTATGAGTGGTAGCCAAGTTGTTCAAGATGTCCACCAGTTTGGGAGCTGCCAGCTTAACCTCAGCAACACTGCTAGGAATGGTGGCCATTGTTGATAAGGCAAGGGCCCTTCTAGCCAACAGCAGGTAAAGCAAAGAAAATTTTAAGCTGCTATTGATGGAGGGTAAGCACCTCTGAGAAGTTCACTATGGCTGCAGGTGCTGCCTTCAGTGTCCACAGCCCCCTAATTGATTAAATAAACCATACCCCAAGGCTGCCATTAGCAGGCAGCTCCCATACAGCCAGTGGCCTTCCCACTCGGTGACCTGGTAAAATGACGCTTAATTGGATCATTGAATATTTAATTTGGCTTCCCGCCTGTTTGTGGCAGGAAAAATGTCCAAATGCATTCCAGCTGTTGCTGAAATTCCCTGGAGGTGGGATTTCGTTAAAGAGTTCATCCACCATGGTACCCCATAATTTTACTGGTTCTGCCCTCCCTCCCACCCACCACAACCTTGTTCTAACTTCATGCTGGATGTAAAATTCTCCTCTACATGTCCATCAGCAAAACTATATTGCATTTTTAGTTCCAAAGTGAGAAAAACTGGCTTGGCATTGCATAATGACTTTGAAAACTCAGATATTTACAATTTTTGTACATACATCCTGTCTTTTCCAGTTGTTTGTGCTACCTTTTATAATAGAAGTAAAATTTAATCTAACTACAATGGTCCAAAATACAAAAGCATTCTAAATTGTCAAGTAGTGGTTTTGCTTTTCAATCACAAATAGAAAATTTATATGATAAAAAATGATAATAAATGGCTAATGTCCATGTTAATGGGAATATGATTTGGAAATATATCACTGTTCCTTTGCAACTGCTGGGTCAAAATCTCGGAACTCCCTCCCTAACATGGATAGCAGCGTTTTAAAAAGGCAGCTCGCCACCACTTTTCAAGGGCAACTAGGGATGGGCAATAAATACTGGACAGCCAGCGACGCTCATGTCCCAAGAATGAATAAAAAAAGTGTGAAGTATCATAAATGCTTTTCTCATTTCAGAGTTGGAATGGAAGCTCGCAAATTCAGGTGCAATAAAGACATGCTTGGAAGAAAATCCCAAGAAAAAGATTGCGGACATGATGACATCTTCAATACGAGATTGCTGCATTCAACACAGTAGTAAAAATGACCAAAAACAAACCTGATATGGTCAACAAATGTTACTAGCTCAATAGGATTGATTAAATATGATGCTAGAGAGGTCTTTTGTCTTTCATTTCTATTTTGCCATAACTCCATCTAGTTCCATTGTTCAAGCGCTAGTTCTATTAAGTCTGATAGATGATCTGAATGTAAATTTTTCCAAACTTTCTTATTCAGCTGAACTGATCAAGCCATGGATTCTGTTCATAAGAACATAAGAACATAAGAACATAAGAAATAGGAGCAGGAGGAGGCCATCTAGCCCTTCGAGCCTGCCCCGCCATTCAGTAAGATCATGGCTGATCTGAAGTGGATCAGTTCCACTTTCCCACTTTCTCCCCATAACCCTTAATTCCCTTGTCTATCAGAAACCTATCTACCCATGACTTAAATATATTCAGCGAGGTAGCCCCCACCACTTCTATGGGCAGAGAATTCCAGAGACTCACAACCCTTTGAGTGAAGAAGTTCCTCCTCAACTCCAATCTAAACTGCCCCCCCCCCCCACCTTATTTTGAGGCTGTGCCCTCTAGTTCTGCTATCCTTTCTAAGCAGGAAGAATCTCTCTACCTCTACCCTATCTATCCCCTTCATTATCTTATATGTCTCTATAAGATCCCCCCTCAGCCTTCTAAACTCCAACAAGTACAGACCCATAGATGAAAGTGGATTCTATAAACTGTGATTGTACCAGAGCAAAAACCCCAAAGTATATTATGAAGCACCGAGCAGTTTTTCCATTTTGGCATTAGTGTTAAGATAAGGGTGGAATTGTGTCAGAACAATTCTGAGTGTTGAATGGGCAAGAAAACAGGAGGTTTCCTCGCCTGATTTTCCAGTGAGATAAATTATGTGAGTTTATGACACTCTGTGCAATACAGGCCAGAATCTGATTCCTTCCAGTTGGGGGAGTAAACGGAGCCTATTTGACTGAAGACTGTTATGGGTACCATTGCGCAGGCATCACAATCTACCAGAATACTATGAACAAGTGGGTAATCTGTCAACCTCCCCCTGCCTGTTCACTGCTCCCCTAATCGCTGGCCATCTGATCACCGGCCTTCGGACTATTGATGATCTTCTGATCGCTAGTCCCCGATCGCTGGCCTCAATTCCGATTGTCAACCCCACGCCATGATCACCAGCCCCAACGATCGATTGGTGGCACCACCAACCAGCCCACTCTCCTCTTATGGACCTCCCCCACCTGGCTCCATCACATCAGACCACACCCCTTGGCCCCAACCCCTTGGCAGTGCCCAGTGCCTGGTGGGCAGTTTCAGGGTGCCAGGCTAGCATTGCCCCCACCAGGGACCTTCAATGGCCTGTAGTCCCACCAGCGAGGTCATCGCATCAGTTCCCTGTTGGTAGAGACAATCTGTGATCCTCGGTGGTAAGCACCTCCAATGGCAGAGTCACAAAGGTTAAGTGAGCCCAGACTATTATGTCCCGGGCTTGTTAATGACATGCAAAGCAGTTTTCAATATACTCAACGAGCGCAGTAGAGCAAAAAATCCCACCCAATGTGTTTCACTCCAAGTGTGATTCTATTGAAACAAACTTTATTTAATACTACAGTTTAACTATAACAAACAAATAAGCTTAACTTTTACCAACTAAGATACTTAAACATGACAAAATACAATTCTTAACTGCTAATCTATCTATATTAATTCCAATTCAAGTAATATTCCTCTAATAGGTTTGAACTCCTCTTTAAATCAGTTAGTGACACATTGGCTTATATATTTGTACTTGGGTTGCCAGTTCTCAAGTCTCCAGAACACTTCTGGATAGAGAGAGACAGAGAGAGAGAGAGACCTATTTCTCCCATAAGGTCCTGAACAACAGCCTCCTGGGAGAGAGAGACCATTTGCTTCTTTCAGCACCCATTAGCACATGATTCTGTCAATCAACCTAATCAAAACCCACTCTGAAACCCCAGTGGAAAAAACAAATAAACAAAAATTCACTAACTCAGATTAACACAAACACATCCGTAGCTAAAATCAATCATTTGCCTGCATTCTCAACATTGTTGCTGCCTGGTGCCCAGAAAAATCAGCACTATATAAAACAGAGATGAATTTTTAAAATACCCTGTACAAGAAACATGATATAAATACATTTCCTAAAGGCACACCATCATCACATCTCTCCCCTTAAAAAAATGAACCAACAATATAAAAAGGTGGCTTCATTTTTCAAAACATCTAGTTTCACACTATTAGTAGGCTATAATATATTATTAAATCTAAGCATGCAAACATAACAGCAGCATCGTCCAGTTCAATTCATCTCTTCCAATATTGAACATTCCATCTTCTTTCATCAAAATCACTATAAAGCATCGACAATCACATTCGCTCCCTGTTTTTCTTGACATGCCGCTGTTGTTCAGTTGCTTCCTGTTCCTTCATTTTTTGATCCTGCTTTGATTCCAAGTCTAAGCCTGATTTCTATGTCATGATTGCAAATTGATTCTGGTAATGGTCTTGGCATGCTGGGCATGATCCAGAAGGTAGAACTTTATGTTGAAGGCACAAATGACTTTGGATTTGCTTTTTAATTGCCTTCACTGAGTCCAACCAGTTTTTGAATTCCATTGTCCCAAAACGTCATACCAAAATAATCATTTTCAGAAGGTTGAGCATCATCTGGAGAGAAACAGAGTTAACATTTCAGGGTCAACATTGGTTCATTGAACCTGAGAAAAGATGGAAGTGATCAAACCTGATCAAACGTGTGAAGGGAAATAGAATGCAACAAAGGTGAACAATATAGAAGAGAGAATCAGAAATCCTACCAGAGAACTCTTTTAAAGAGACATGCCAGTGAATTATATGTTGCGCTTCCTTGTCATGTCACTATTTCTACTGAAAACCATCAGTGAAGCTGGCTTACTTTCCCAGCTCCATGTCAATCTCTCTCATAACTCCTTGTTCAAATGCCTTCTCTCTGGCCTCTGCTTTTCAACGGTACCCCCTTGCTGCAGACCCTAAATGCAGTTTTTTCCATGAATACTCAGACTATTGTCATGGATTCACACTGCACCCTCTTCTAAATCCCTGCTCATGGACTTCATTCCTATTATCCTTCTGCAGGTCTATGCATTCATGATGTACACTGCTAACACTTGAATCTGCTACAAGCCTCCAGTTGACTTGCTAGCTCCTCCTCTGACTTCTGACCTGAGGCAGGGAGGGTACTAAAAGATTGGAAAGTAACACCGCTATTTAAGAAGGGAGGGAGGCAGCAGATGGGAAATTGTAGACCGGTTAGCCTGACTTCAGTCATTGGCAAGGTTTTAGAGTCCATTATTAAAGATGAGATCGCAGAGTACTTGGAAGTGCATGATAAAGTAGGACTGAGTCAGCGTGGCTTTGTCAGGGGGAGTCATATCTGATAAAACTGTTAGCGTTCTTTCAGAAGGTAACAAGGAAGTTAGATAAAGGAGAACCAGTGGATGTGATTTATTTAGACTTCCAGAAGGCCTTTGACAAGGTGGCGCATAGGAGACTGTTAAATAAATTATGTGCCCACGATGTTAAAAGTAAGATCCAGACATGGATAGAGGATTGGCTGACTGGCAGAAGGCAAAGAGTGGGGATAAAGGGGTATTTTTCAGGATGGCAGCCGAGTGGTGTGTCTCAGGGTTCAGTGCTGGGATCATAACTTTTCACAATGTACATTAACAATTTGGAGGAAGGAACTGAAGGCACTGTTACTACGTTTGCAGATGATATAAAGATATGTAGCAGGACAGGTAGTATTGAGGAAGCAGGGGGGCTGCAGAAGGACTTGGACAGGTTAGGAGAGTGGGCAAAGAAGTGGAAGATGGAAAACAATGTGGAAAAGTGTGAGGTTATGCACTTTGGAAGGAGGAATGGAGACAGAGACTATTTTCTAAATGAAAAGTGCTTAGGAAATTAGAAACACAAAGGGACTTGGGAGTCCTTGTTCAAGATTCTCTTAAGGTTAACATGCAGGTTCAGTTGGCAGTCAGGAAGGCAAATGCAATGTTAGCATTCATGTTGAGAGGGCTAGAATACAAGAATAGGGATGTACTTCTGAGGCTGGTCAGACCGCATTTAGAGTACTGTGAGCAGTTTTGGGCTCCATATCTAAGGAAGGATGTGCTGGCTTTGTAAAGGGTCCAAAAGAGGTCACAAGAATGATCACTGGAATGAAGAGCTTGTCGTTGAGGACTCTGGGTCTGTACTCATTGGATTTTAGAAGAGGGAGGATCTTACAACATAGAACGTAGAACACTACAGCACAAACAGGCCCTTCGGCCCACAAGTTGCGCCGATCACACCTATACCTACCAAGCCATAGAACTATCTGTAACTTCCAATGCCATTAGATCCCATATACTCATCCAGAAGTCTTTTAAAAGACCCCAGCGAGTTCGCCTCCACCACAACCGACGGCAGCCGATTCCATTCACTCACCACCCTCTGAGTGAAAAACTTACCCCTAACATCTCCTCTGTACTTGCTTCCCAGCACCTTAAACCTGTGTCCTCTCGTAGCGACCATCTCAGCCCAGGGAAATAGCCTCCGAGCGTCCAACCTATCTATTCCTCTCAACATTTTATAAACCTCTATCAGGTCGCCTCTCAAGCTTCGTCTCTCCAGGGAGAAGAGACCTAGCTCCCTCAACCTATCTTCATTAGGCATGCCTCCCAATCCAGGCAACATCCTTGTAAATCTCCACTGCACCCTCTCAATAGCTTCCACATCCTTCTTCTGGTGAGGCGACCAGAACTGCGCACAGTACTCCAAGTGGGGTCTGACAAGGGTCTTACAAAGTTGCAGCATTACCTCCCGACTCCTAAACTCAATCCCTCGATTAATGAAGTTTCAATCTTATTGAAACTTACAGGATACTGCAAGGCCTGAATAGAGTGGACGTGGAGAGGATGTTTCCGCTCATAGGAAAATCTGGAACCAGAAGGCACAAGCTCAGGCTAAAGGGATGGTCCTTTAAAACAGATGAGGAGGAATTTCTTCAGCCAGAGAGTGGTGAATCTGTAGAATCCTTTGCCGCAGAAGGCTGTGGAGGCCAGGATGTTAAGATAGAGATAGATAGGTTCTTGATTAATAAGTGGATCAGGGGTGATGGGGAAAGGCAGGAGAATGGGAATGAGAAAAATGTCAGCCCTGATTGAGTGACAGAGCAGACTCAATGGGCCAAGTGGCCTAATTCTGCTCCTATGTCTTACGATATTGCACTGAATGTGGTATCTCTCTTTATTTATATTCTGCTTCTTGAATAGCACGTGGATCAGCTCCTGCAACACCATTGCCTCTCATCAATCGGGTTAGTGGGATTCTGTGTGCTGCAGTGGTCCTGCTTTGGAATTCCCACTGGAACCCTGTCTTGCAATGAGAGCTATGGGCAAAATTGGGTCAGTGGGACTTTGTGTTGCAGTGACCCCACCCCTCCTCCTGGCCATGCCACCCACCCTTCTCACCCACAGGAAGCTCCCCAAAAGAAGGGGGAAAGCCCAAACAAAATCAAAGCACAAAGTAAACTTGAAAACATAAATGTTTTCTGTCTCCCTGCTGTTTTGGCTCCCACCCCCCTGCCAAACTAGTTTAAACTGTCCCAAGTGGTTCTAGCAAATCTCCCCACCAGGATATTATTCCATTTCTGGTTCAGGTGTAACCCATCCCTCTTCAACAGGTCACCCATTCCCCAGAAGAGATGGCGATTATCCACAAATCTAAATCCCTGCCCCCTGCACCAGCTTTCAAGCTGCACATTCATCTGCCTAATCTTCCTACTCCTACTCTTACTAGCATGTGGCACCAGTAGTAGTCCAGAAATTACTACCTTTCTGGAGGTCAGAAAGGTAGTATCTTAGCATCTTAGCTTGCATCTTAGCCTTCTGCCTAACTCTCTATATTCACACTTCAGGACCTCATCCCTTTTCCTACCTATGCCATTTTAGTACCAATATGTGCAAAGACCTCTGGCTGCTCATCCTCCCCCTTAAGAATGTTCTGCAACTGAGATGTACTCCGGTTTCCTCCCAGTAGTCCAAAAGACATGCTGGAGATTAGACGCATTGGCTATGCTGAATTCTCCCTCAGTGTACCCGAACTGGTGTCGCAGTGTAGTGATGGGAGGATTTTCACAGTAACTTGACAGCCATTATATAGTACCAACACTTGAGTGCGGAAAGTGGAAAACTGCCTGACATTGATGTCATGGGCCTGGGCTCGAGACAGGTATGGAAAGTCATTAGTATGGAGTTCCTGAGTTGGATAAGTAGTTGTAGTCGATGTGTTGTACCCTCAAGAAATGAAATAGCTAATTTTAATGTGGAAATTGATGTTGGAGAGTCTTTTTGTGCAGAACTGGAAAGTTGTGGGGGCAAAGAGGTAAGTAGGGATGAATATTGATTGGTGTGAGCATGGTAGCTTTTTCTTCCTGTGTACATTTGAATGAATGACTTAGTTATTTGAACCACATTTAAAATTGATACACACTATTTGCAAAACTGTTCATCGTGTGAAATGTCTCCATTTTAGTAAAACTTCATTAGAAAGCAACTTGAGGAGGAAATTATGATGGGTTTCAATTTGAATACAATAAGGATGCAGGAAAGGAAATAGGAAAGAGCTTAATTCTAAAAGTAGCATTACAGTAATATTGCTAAAACAGTGAAAGCACCAAAACAAAAGAAGTTGAAGTTGCAAGGAAAGAGGGGATTGTTGATTGAATGATCTCATTTTTTTTGTGCCATGTCCCAGAGTATAAGAAAAGTAGTATAAGATCTACTGAATAGACTGGGCTTGTACTCATTGGAGTTTAGAAGGATGAGGGGGGATCTTATTGAGACGTATAAGATGATGAATGGGATGGATAGGGTAGAGGTGGAGAGGTTCTTCCCGCTCAGAAAGGACAGCAGGACTAGAGGGCACAGCCTCAAGATAAGTGGGGGGGGGGAGCAGTTTAGATCGCAGTTGAGGAGGAACTTCTTCACTCAAAGGGTGGTGAATCTCTGGAATTCTCTGCCCGTTGAAGTGGTGGCGGCTACCTCGCTAAATATATTTAAGACGCAGGTAGATAGGTTTTTGGTAGGCAAGGGAATTAAGGGTTATGGGGGGAAAGCAGGAAAGTAGAACTGAGCCACTTCAGATCAGCCATGATCTTATTGAATGGCGGGGCAGGCTCGAAGGGCTAGATGGCCTACTCCTGCTCCTATTTCTTATGTTCTTATGTTCTTATCAATATTCAAGGATTTTAGCTTAATGAGTTGTTGGGGCAAAAGAAGAAACAAAATTTCTCAGATGCAGTTTTAGCATTGGAGGAAATTTGAGAATACTGTTTACAAAGAACAAAGAACAATAAGGCACAGGAAACAGGCCCTTCGGCCCTCCAAGTCTGTGCCACTCATTGGTGCAACTGGACCATTCATTTGTATCCTCCATTCCCAGGCTGCTCATGTGACTATCCAGGTAATTCTTAAATGATGCCAGTGTGTCTGCCTCCACCACCCTACTTGGCAGTGCATTCCAGGCCCCCACCACCCACTGCATAAAAAAACGTCCCTCTGATATTGGAGTTATACCTCACCCCTCTCACTTTGAGCCTGAGACCCCTCGTGATCGTCACCTCAGACCTGGGAAGGCCAGCAAAGACTATGAGGCCAAAAACATTTATTTAATTAAGAAGGAATAAGCTGATTAATGATGATTAATGATCATTAACATATAATTGACTGTCGAATGGAGTAGTTCATTCATGAGAAGGAGCTGACTGGGAAAAAGACCAAACTTATAGGCACCCCTGAGTTACTGGAAAATAATAAAGATTGTATTAAATTATAGTATAGGTAGAGGAATTGAAAAGAAAACTGGATAGCCTCGAAATTTACTTTGGTAAAAGTTTTAGGTAGTGCAATTAGTTTAGCAATATGCAAATATTTCAAGACTTTCAAGGAGTTCACAGCAAGAGCAGATCATGTACAAATGTGTACAAGAGTAGTTGTGCGGCTGTACTGAAATTACTTTTGGATCTGGAATTAAAGAACTTTTAAAATGATAAATTACTTCTAAGTTAGTAGCATCTTTGAAAACATTAAAATGTCCTAGGAGGAGAGAAAATATTGGAAATTGAGTTTTTATGAGCATGTTTTGAAAGAGAAACAAAGGTGAATGTATGAATAAGACAGATGGCAGAGTTGGCAAAGAATAGGATAGATTTAGAAGTACATAGGCAAGTAACTAAAAGGTAGTTAAGAAAAATATGTTGTGATGAGCGCACAGTGAAACAATGGTTAGCACTGCTGTCTCACAGCGCCAGGGTCACCATTTGTGCAGAGTCTGCACCTTCTCCCCATGTCTGCATGGGTTTCCTCTGGTTGCTCCGGCTTCCTCCCACAGTCCAAAAGACGTACTGGTTAGGTGCATTGGCCACGCTAAATTATCCCTCCCTGTACCCAAACAGGCACCAGATTGTGCCGACTAGGGGACTTTCACAGTAACTTAATTGCAGTTTTAATGTAAACCTACATATGACTAATAAACTTTAACTTTTAAATTTTACATTTTCCTTGATCATTGCAAGTTTTTGTGACAAGAAAACTAAAGACAAATGTTCTTTTCACAGTATGGACCTTACGAGCAACTCTGCATTTAGCTATTGTTAAGTGAGTCTGGAGAGCACTTCATCTGGCAGGAAAAGATGTGAGGAAGGGATAGCACAGGTAGTATCTAATTAGTGTCTGATTCATAAAGTTCCGTTTATGTGGTAAAACTGAGACCTTTCATGGCAGATCAAAAGTATTGAATTAGTTTTTAAAAAATCCAGAAATAAAAAGATGTTTTTAGCAAAAGTGACCATGAGGCTGTTGGATTGTTGTAAAAGTTCAACCTGTGATGGTTATCTGTTCTCACCTGCATTTGACTCCAGTCTAAAAACAGTTAAATTATGAGATTGCATAGACTAGGTTTTTACTTATTTGAAAATAGAATATTGAATAACTATCCATTTGAGGTACTTAAGTTGAATAGTTTGTTGGGGTAGATGGACAGAAACCATTTTCTCTGAAGAGGGAACATATTCTTAAATTTAGAGCTAAACTGTTGATTTTTGGTGATAAGAAGTAGAAATCAGGAATTCTCTCCCACAAAAGCTAATGGGAGCAATTCGCCCAAAAAAATTTCGAAGCGTTGAATTTATGTCAGAACTGGAATATCTCCCGCTGGTTTTCTAGCGGAATTTTCAAAATGAATCTCTCATAGTCTGAGCACTGGAGAGTGCCCTAGCAAGATTCGCATTGAAAATCTGAGGGTGGTGCCTACTCCCATTGGAGAAGTCGGCAGCATAGCACTGAGCGTGAAACCGCACATGCGCCAATCTGTCAGTGCTGAGATCAGCGAATATGCAATGGCTCCGTACTGCCAGCCTCCCAATGGCTGGCCAGCCCCCCGACCCCACATAGCTGCCCTTCCCCATTCGTGGGGAGCTGTGTATACCCCACTGGAGTGAACCATACCTGGTGGGTGTAGGGGGAGAGACACTAGTGGTCCTGGAGACTTCAGTCCCAGGCCCATTAATGGGATTCAAGTGAGTAAGAAGTATTTAGAGGTGCACTTGCAGTGCCAGTGCATACAAGGCTCTGGACCAAGTGCTGGAAAGTGAGATTCCTATTAATTGTTCTCCAATGTAGCCTATTATGATGCTCAGCTGTATCAAGCAGGAATACTAAGAATGAGCAATAAATGTTGGCCATTCCAGTAATGCTCACATTCTGAGAATTATTTTTTTAAAAAAGGAACCCAAATGGGGAATTTGCTCAGAATTACACAAGAGTGCTGGATCAGTCAAGAAAGGCTGTGAGAAACTCTCCAGTTTAACAGACACTTTTTCTTGTCTGATTAAACAGCACTTGCTGCAGTTTTAAGATGTTAAGGTGCTGGTGAAGATTACACAGCCAGCTATGGAAGTGAGCCAGGATGTGAGATAGGCTATCCCTATCCCAAGGTTACATTTAAGGCAACCACCCCCTGACCTCCCCAGAGATCGAGACTATCCTCCCTCTCCAACCACACTTCCCTCCTCAAGCATCGGAGCAAGACATCCACCAAGCCTCCTGCCTCAATGCCAAAATTGGGGTATCGCCTGTCATGCTGCACAATCACCGGTGCTCTCCCCTCTTTCCTCACCTCCCCTGTGCTGTCATTGGAGGTGTCCCCCTCCCCACCACACAGAAGAGGAACTTCTCCTAATAGTGGAAGGTTAGTCCCCCAAGCCAGAGCCCTCTTAGCGTTGCCCCTTTATGTGCCCACTGCCAGTGGATACTGACAGGAAGCAATGCCCAGCCTTGTTCCTCAACTCCAAAGGTCTCCATGTACCTCCATACCCCTGGTGTAGGAATCATGACTGGTTTTCGCCTTTGAAAACCAAAGATGGTTTGCAATGGCGTGATGTCACACCGCTGGGAGGGGGAGGCGATGAAGATAAGTCCAGGGCAAATGTTATGGTGTCAAGCCCTTTGTTTACACTGAAATTCAAATTCATGAAAATCAGGTTCACGCCCCTTGGTCATGCCCTCAGTGGTGGGTAGGGGAGATCACAAACTGAGATCTCTCTGGCGCAAATCCTTTTTTGGTTCTCTTGCAAGACATAACAGCCTTGTTATGTCTTGCAAATAACAAGACATAATGTTATGTCTTGTTATAACATTATAACAAGATGGATAATGGAATTTGCACCCACGGCAAACAGGACTGCTAGATGCTAAGTTTTCTTCTTTCAGCGCTGGTACCACTAGAATGACTACCGATGGGTTTCAGGTACTCAAATGAAAGTAGCCTGTTTTATACTTAATTTTCTTGTAAGTTCATATGTAAATTTGGACAGATCTAAAGACCACCTTATATTGGTAATCAATGCAGCAATAATTGTCTAAATTCTAGCAACTTGTCAAGTGTTTCGTAATGAATTGTACATTATAATGATTCAATAATTAAATATTTGATGCATGCTTACTGTATTATTATACATCTGCAACATGAATGTTTAATTACATGTCAACTTAGTTTTAATTTTAGTAATGCAGTATGGAAAGGGCAAGACTTGCTACGATAGATTTCTTATAAAAGGGCAACAGTGGATGTGCCTTCAGATCCGTTATTACACTACTTATCATCAGTGGAACTCCATTCCAGAATTCATTGTCTGTACTCATACTATTGTAAGGTAAAAAATTTCTGTTAATACATTTAGCCTACTTCAACATACATTTTCTTTCTTATTTGTTGTTAAAATCTACTGAGTTATAGTTTTCCCCACCTTAATTATTTTTAGCATTTGGCCAATTAAATTTTAAGACCCATGTAAAAAATCTTCCCAACAAGGAATAAAAGCCTAGTGAGAGTGCTTGATGGAAGAACTCCCCATTTTTGCTTGGGAGAAATTGATCCTCCTGTTTTAAATTTCTTTAACATTTTTTAAAGATTCAGAAATTAGGAGGGTTAAGATAGTTCTTCAAAGATGTCTAACTTGTAAGCAAAATTGGAAGAGTGCTGCAAGAGCAGCATATATTGATGTTGAAACATAATGTGGATATTATGGTATAGTTGCAAGTTTTCATTTCTCATGCAGCTATGCTGACGTACAAGCAGAGAGAAGAAGGGAGCTTGGAGTAGAACAGCCCCTATCAGAGATTATTACTGACAACGTACATTAATGAGTACTCAGTGGATGAGTCTCTAGCTAAATAGTGGGCACACGCATAGTCCTGAGTTAATTTGAACACTATTACTTTTACAGTTTATAATCACAAAATTGTTTTTTTTTCCACCCCTATGAAAAATAACTACTTGCATTAGGAGAATTGATTGTGTGGCAAGAAGGTGATCATTCTGCTAATTAGAAAGAAACACTCCGCAAACTAAACAATTCTTGGTGTTTGCCCTTTAGCCTGCTTTGATAGTCTAGACACACAAAGTAAGAATCAAAATCCTTTTCATCACACTTCAAACAAAATCTAGCTATGTGGTGAGCTGGTGTATTATATCCCTCTGACTGAGCTCCTGCACATTTGTATGTGGTGATTCACCAATTGAAGACCCCTCATCCAGCCTGGTCTAGAATGTGTGGTACCAATATTTGAGTTGGTATTTTGTTGGTTCAGATCAATTGATGGTGCATCTTTGGGAAGGCAAATAAAGGGGAAGAACATGAGGTAACATTTAGTGTGATGAGGGAGTAGAAAGTGAAGTGGCTGATGGTTGTCATTTGCAAATGTGTATCGGGTGACATGCAATAACAATGAGGTATATCAAAACCCTCCAGGCTATGATGCTCAACATGTTTTCATCCACGGCAAATATACTGGAAGATGCTCTAATCTTCCTCTGATGGCAGCCTCTGGTCTCAGTGCGTGATCGCTGCTGCAAGAAAGGAGGAAGAGAAACTCAAAGGTGTTTACAGAACGTGCCTATCATGATAGAATCATTGCTATGCAATATTTAAAATATGAAATGTGTGGAAATGAGGGCTGGAGTAATAGTGAGCATTCAAGTATGAGGGAAAGAAGATGGAGTCAAATGTGGTGAAATTGTACAGTAGAGTGAAAGAAAACAGATGAGAGGGAAGTATACAAATCAAACTGCAAAGGCTGTCTGGAAGATGAGTTTGTAGAATGCTTTCATGACAGCTACCTAGAACAATAAATTGTAGAATTAATTAAGGATGAAACTGTTTTAGATCTAGTATTATGTAATGAGGCATAGTTAATTAGTAATTAAATAATAAAACATTCTATGGGGAAGAAGTGATCATAATCCAATTGAATTGCATATTGTGTTTGGGAGTTACATACTTGAGTTTAAGATTTTTGTTTTGAACTTAAATAAGGCCAATGATTTTAGTATAAGGAGAGATCTGGTTGAGATTGATTTGGGAAAATAAACGAAGAGGTGTGCAGTAAATCAACTGTGAAAAAATATCTAAAAACTGTTTCAAAATTTTCATCAAAATATATTCTATTTGTGATGATTCCATGCCTCTAAGAAATTATTTGTCATGTTTTGTGTGCAGAATGTTTTTGAGCAGTCAATTCCATGTATTGTGCTGCTTTGTCTCTAATCAGCAGCCTATATGTTGACACTAAAGAAACATAGTCAACAAGATCAACTGCTAGAATGTTTGTTTTAATCTGGGCTAATCTAGTGTTGTTGTTTTAGTGTTTTCCCCTGGTATTTTTTCAGAGTGGTGATTAGGTTGATTGACAGGAAAGGTCATATGACTGAGCAGGGCTAGACTCACAGAGGAAAACAAGCTTAGTTGTTGCTTGGGACCTGTAGAGAGAAGAAGTAGCTCTCTATCTGAATCTTTCTCTGGATTTGGAGAGTAGGATCTGCCAAAAAATAGGTCTCTTTCTCTGAAGTTCTGCTGTTTGAAGCTAGCTCTTTATCTGGGGGGTGCTTTATCTTTCTTTATCTGTCCAAAAACATTAAAAGGCTGGAAATCTAGCATCCACAAGAGCATATCTGTTTTCGTGCTAATTGCTTCTGAAGAAGGAGTTATGTCTCTGGGGTTATTGCTGATATTAGAACCATAGAGATAGATAGATGTTAAGAATTATACCCTGTCATGTTTTAACTATTTCAATTGGTAAAAGTTATGCTAATTCTTTTTGTTATATTCTAACTGAGTTCTTAAATAATGTTTGCTTTAATAAAAGCTTCCTATTGGGTTAATAGAATCACACCTGGAGGGAAATGTCTTATGCTCACATTATTGCCAAAATCAAATAAAATTGCATCAAGGCAAATTTGATAATATACTTAGAGTTTCTGATCTGGTCCCTAACATATTTTTAAGAAAGCCAAGTAAGAAAGATTCATCAGTGACTTACTAGGGAAGTTAAGGGTAATCTAGATTAAAAATTAGAAGTTTATTAATGTTATGAAGAATATGAATTAGTCTGAGGATTGGGATAGTTTTAAAACCAACAAAAGATGACCAAAAAGTTGATTTAAAAAGTAGATATAATATGAGAATAACCTAGCTAGAAATAAGAAAAACAAATTGTAAAAGCTTTTATGAGTGTATAAAAAGGAAAGTAGCTGAAGTAAACATTGGTCCCTCAAGCAAAGGCAAGATAAATTATCATGGGGAACAAGGAAATTGCAGACAATGAACAAATATTTTATATGTTTTCACAATAGAAGACAATTTATTCAGCAGGAATAGAGGGTATACGTTGGCTAATAAGAGTGAGGAACTTTAGAGAAGTGTAGAGGACAAAGTCAATAAAGTTCCTGGACCTGATGGTCAACATCCAAAAGTTCTGAAGAAGACAGCTGCAGAGGCAGTGAATGTGCTAATTATGATTTTCTAAAATTCCCTAGATTCTAGAATGACCCCATCAGATTAGAAGTTAACAAATGTAACACCACCACTCAAGAAATGAGGGTGAGAGAAAATGGTTAGTTAGCCTGACAGTACTCAGAAAATGCTGGTATTTATTAGATAGGAAACCTTAACAGTGCATTAGTGTTCCTTGTACAACGACAACACTATCCAGTGATGTGCAAAATTGTCCAGGTAAGTCCTGTCAACAAAACGCAGGATCAATCCAACCTGGCCAATTCCGACCCCCATGAGTATACTCTTGATCATCAGCAAAATGATACAAACGATCATCAATTATGCCATTAAGTGGCATTTACACAGCAATAACCTGCTCACTAATGCTCAGCTTGAGTTCTGTAAGGGTCATTCAATGTCTTATCTCATTATAGCCCTGGTGCAAACATGGACTAAAGAGCTGAATTCAAGAGTTGAAATGAGAGTGACTGTCCTTGTTATGAAGGTAGTATTTGATTGAACGTGGCACCACGGTGCCCTAGAAAAACTGATGTCAATGGGAATTAGTGGGAAAACTCTCCGCTGGTTGGAGCCATACCTAGAACAAAGGAAGAGGGTTTTGATTGTTGGCGATCAATTATCTCAACCCCAGGACATCTGAGCAGGAATTCCTTGGGTAATGTCCTAGGCCCCAACATCTTCAGGTGCTTCAATGACCTTTCCTCCATAAGGTCAGCAGTGAAGATGTTTGCTGATGACTGCACACCGTCAACACCATTTGGGACTCTTCAGATACTGAAGTAGTTAACATTCATATTCAGCAAGACTTTGACAACATTCAGGATTGGGTTGATAATGACAAGAAATATTCACGTCACACAAATGCCAAGCAAAGATCAGCTCAAACAAGCGACAAACTAGCCATCTAATGATTCCCTCTTGATATTCAATGACATTATTTTGGTTGAAGTTCCCAGTTTTAAAAATTTTGGGCAGGGGGGGCGGTTACCATTGATCAGAAACTGAGTTGCTCTAGCCATATGAATACTGTGTCTACAAGAACAGGTCAGAGGCTGGGAATGATACAGGGAGTAACTCACCTTCTGACTTCCTAAAGGCCTTTCATCATCTACAAGACAGAAGTTAAGAGTTTGATGAAATATTCTCCAGTTGCTGGGATAAATGCAACTCCAACAATACTCAAGAAGCTTGACGTATTCCAGGATAAAACAATCTGCTTGATTGGCACTCCGTTTACCACCTTAAAACATTTATTTCTTTTACACCTCTGCATATTGGCAGCAGTGTGTATGATTACATGATACACTACAGCAACTCACCAAAAGCTCCTTTAACTGGACCTTCAAATTATGTGACTCATACTAACAAGGGAGCAGAAGAATGGGAATACCACCACCTGCAAGTTCCCCACTGTGGGTGTAGCTACACCACACGGACTGTAGCAGTTCAAGAAGGTGACCAATCACCACCTTCTTGAGGGCAATTACTAACAAATCAGTAAGAATTTTGCCAGTGTTACAGCTTCATTAGGCACACAATGTAATCAACAGTGCTGTAAGAAATGAGTCTGCACTTAATTAAGGATTATTCACAGAGATGGGAAACTATACTATAAGACTAACAAACAGAATTTGGCAAATGTTTCCTCTATCTAGTGAATTTGTCATCTGACTTTTTTTATATGAGTGATGCTGTAGCAAAACAGGCAAGATACACTGAATTGTCATCTAGCAGCCAAACCATGATCAGTTATTTGGAGATTTGAAAATGCTGTATCTCCAACAACATGGCTATAAATAAGGATAGTCTGGTGAATAATGATGATGATCTGTAATGTACATCTGTACAGTACTCTACAGGGTCAAAACAGTGCACTTTTCTTTCTGATAAAGTTCCCATACTTTTGGGTAATTGTGGCAGTGTTTTTTTAAAACCTGGAAAGGAAAAGTTTTGTAGAAATACTGGGTTAACTGATTCAAAACCCATTGAGTTGCACAAAGTCAAAATTGGATCCAACGTACTTTGATTTTTGCTGGCTGTTATCATGAATCATTTTGCTATTTGTGTTTGTAGGGAAGCTGTATGGCAATATTACTTTTCCTTTTTGATATCATGGTGCATATAATTTATTGTATGTCACAAGTTTTAAATATTTTTACTGATAACCTTCAAGGTTTAATTTAAGGAAAATTCCAATAAGAATATGTTTAAAAATTTGAAAGGCAATAACATGCAGATAGCTGGCATCAACTGTTAATGATCATATTGTTCATTGCATAGCTTTCAGGCATGCAATTGTAATTAAAATTGTTTAAAGTTATAAATTTTGGTTTTTTAATGTCTCTTGGGTGAAAGAAGGGGTAAATAATAGAATCACTGAATTATTAAAATGCAGAAGGAGGCCATTTGACCCATCACATCTGCACGGCTCTCCAAACGCGAATCATGATTTAGTGCTTTTCCCTGTACACCTGCATAGTGTTTCTATTCAAATAATCATTGAATGACCTCTTGAGTGCCTTGATTGAACCTGCCTCTACCACAATTCCTGGCAGTATGTTTCAGTCCCAAACCACTCCTTGATTTGATTTAATATTATCATGTGTATTAGGGGGCATACCTATAAGGTTCATGGTGGGAGATATAGGAGGGATGTCCGAGGTAGATTCTTTACTCAGAGAGTGGTTGAAGTGTGGAATGCATTGTCTGCTGTGATAGTGGAGTCAGACACTTTAGGAACTTTCAAGCGGTTATTGGATAGACACATGGAACACACCAGAATAATAGGGAGTGGGATAGCTTGATCCTGGGTTTGGACGTAGCTCAGCACAACACTGAAGGCCGAAGGGCCTGTACAGTTCTATGTTCCAAGTTCTAGTATACCGTGAAAAGTACTTCCGTGCTATACAGCCAAAACATGTTGTACGTAGAGAAGGAAAGGAGAGGATGCAGAATGTAGTGAAAAGAGTTAGAATAACGTTTTAGAAGCATAGAATGAGAGTAAAAGATAGAATTAGAAGGTATGCTGGGCACAGCTTACAAGAAGTCACCACGCTCAGCGCCATCTTGATTTTTCTTCTCGGTGAAAAAGATTTTTCTCACATCACATTTGCTTCTTTTGCAAATTACTTAAAATCTGTGCCCTTTAGTTCTTGATCTTTCCCATCTATCCTCTTAACTGAAGTTTCTCACACCTGGAACCATTCTTATAAACCTCTTCTGCACTCTCTCCAATGCGTTCACATCCTTTTGGTGCCCAAAATTGTACACAATATTCAAACTGAGGTCTAACTAGTGTCTTGTAAAAGTTTAGCATAATCTCCTTGCTTTTGTACTGTATGTCCATATTAATAAAGATGTGGAGATGCCGGCATTGGACTGGGATAAACACAGTAAGAAGTCTCACAACATCAGGTTAAAGTCCAACAGGTTTACTTGGTAACAAAAGCTATCAAACGTATTAATAAAGCCCAGAATTAATGTATTAATAAAGCCCAGAATACAATCTGCTTTATTAATTTCTCTCTCTGCCTGTCGTGCCATCTTTAATGACTTGTGTGTATATACACCTGGGTCTTTCTGCTCCTGCACCCCGTTTAGAATTGTACCCTTATTTCATAATGTGTGTCCATGTTCACCATACCAAAATGCATCACCTTCCACTTCTCTGCATTGAACTTCATATGTCAGAGACGTCTGTCTTGTCCTTTTGAAGTTTTACACCGTCTCCTTCATAGTTTACAATACATTCAATTTTGTGTCATCCACTAACTTTTAAATTGTATCCTGAACACAAGATCTAGATCATTTATATCAGGAAAAGCAAGGATCTCCATAGTGATATCTGGGGAACACCACTACAAACCTTCCTCCAGCCTGAAAAATATCCATTGACCATTAATCTCTGTCCTATTAATCAGCCAATTTTGTATCCATGTTGCTGCTGTCCCTTTTATTCCATGAGCTATAACTTTTCTCACACGTCTGTTGTATGGCACTGTTTTGACTGCCTTATGAAAGTCCATGTATACCACATTAACAGCATTACCCTCATTTGACCCTTTCTGTTATCTCCTCAAAAAATTCCAACAAGTTAGGTAAACAGGATTTCCCCCGTGGAAATCCAGGCTCGCTTTTATTAATCAACCCACATGTTTCCATGTGATTAATTCTAGAAGCTTGCCCATTGATGTTGAACTGACTGGTCTGGAATTGCTGGAGCTATCCTACATCTTTTTTGTTGAAGGGCATAACATTCGCAATTCTCCAGTCCTCCAGCATCTCCTCTGAGTCTAGAGAAAACTGGAAGATTCTGGCTAGTGCTCCTGCAAGTTCCATTCTCACGTCCCTTGTTATCCTTGGATGCAGCTCATCTGGCACCGGTGCATTTCAGTACCAACAGACTATTCTAAACTGCCTCCATATCAACTTTGAACACTTCTAGGGACAGAGTTTCCTCATCTATCTGCGTGACCTGGGTTGTATGCCCCTTGGGTAAAGATGGATTCAATGTATTAGTTTAATACCTCAGCCATCCACAGCCTTCATATGCAAACTCCCTTTTTAGTCTCTAATCAGCCCTATTCCTTTTACCACCCTTGTACTGTTTATATGCCTATATAAGACTTTGGGATTCCCCTAATGTTTGCTGCCAGTCTTTTCTCAAAATCCCTCTTTACTTCTCTAACGTGCTTCATCATCTCCCCTTTGAACCTTCTGTATCCCTTGTTGTTCTCAACTGTATTTTCTACCTAATACTAGTCATAATCTCTATGCAGAAGCAGGCTTAGTGTACATCAATATGTTAAGTATATATCATAAAATATATCAGCTTTAGCGAAATGAGAGATGTTACTTCCAAATTTTGACTTCATTTACAAGATACTTGGAGAGGCACTTTTTGTCAAGTTCAGACTTATAATTATTGGCATAAGAAAACAAATGTTTTGTCTTCCTATCTCCCTACCCTTACCTTTTGGCATCAGCATTCAGGATGAGACACTAAGCTAAACACAATCAGTCTTAAGGAGGCGTTGGAAAGACTTGATCACAGCCACACCCATCTCCTTCCACCAGGAGTTCAAGGAAGCCTTCTTCGCATACGACAGTGTCCAATCTTTCCTGTAAGTTTCAGGAATTACAGAATACTTAAAGTTTATGATATAATTAGTGATAATTGATGTTTATATAATTTAATCATCTGAAATGATTTCTAACTGGCAATAAGATCAATACTATACAATTCACCAAGTATATATCATTTGTGATAGTGATGTAGTCACATCATAGATCAATATGATGGAGATTGTACAACTAAATCAAGTTATCTATTCTTAGGAGGAGATGTGCGAGAGATATGAGCTTTCTTGTGAGTGGGAAGTTGAGGTGGCAAGAATTAAGTTGCTGAGGAGTGCATTATTGGGGAGCAGAGAGAGTGTTTTTTTAGGCCTTCCCTCTATAACTCCAACTGTTAATCACTATCCTACGCCTAAGAAGGATTAGATAAATATCTGGGTAAGTATAGGACATCTGTGTGTCCAACAGTTCCCCTTTCCACTTTTTGGTGCTAGTTTGATTCTCATTTTTAGACCCATACCACTGGCTAGCAGTAATATGCAGAATGGAGCCAAATGTGTAACTGTGTCCCTGTCTCTTAGTTGACAATTCCTCAGCTGTGCCTCTCATGCTGACACAAGAAATTGGGTCCCTCGTGGCCCCAGCTGAAACTTAAGTGGAAATTGGAGATTTGACCCTGAGACTTGCAGTGTGCAATTGCACTGGCACATGGACACGCTTTTGCCCTCAAGAGCCAAGCTCCCAGCTATGGGCAAATAGCTCCACTGCCTTGTGAATACTGCAACAAAGATAATGGCAAATGGACAGAACTCAGCAAGAAGTCTCACAACACCAGGTTAAAGTCCAACAGGTTATTTGGTAGCACAAGCTTTCAGAGCACTGCTCCTTCATCAGGTGAGCGATGAAGAAGCAGTTCTCTGAAAGCTCGTGCTACCAAATAACCTGCTGGACTTTAACCTGGTGTTATGAGACTTCTTTCTGTGCCCACCCCAGTCCAACTGGGATTAAACTCTTGACAATAGAATGGAGCCCAAAGCTGGACTGATGACTAAATTTATAGTCTTTCCAGAAACTCCTTCAGCCAAGCCAGTGCCAAACGTAATACTTTGCATTCCTTTAGACTTGAGTGGGGTGGTTGAGAGGAGGGTGCTGATGTTTGAGCATCGCAGAGTGTCCATCAATTTGCCCAGGATTTTCCCCCTATAGAGGATATTGCAGTTTTATTGCAAAGTGCTAACACAGGACTGCAGTTACAATGATAAGCTCAACCTAATTGATGGAGCAATGGGTGCTATGTGCTTGCTCCGATAGTGAGAGGGACCACCGTGTCCCACTGGTCAGCCATCACCTCAAGCTAGGCAGCCCCTGTGTAGTAAGGCGCTGACCTGCCAAGCTCTATGTGCTTCAGTGTTTTTTTATAGTTTAGAGTCTCAGCAAGTGGATTAGATTCATCAGATCAGCAAACAAATGAAACAACCAGAAACAAGATGCCAACTCATTAATTGGCAAGCTGGAAAGTCAGAGTCAAGTGCATAGGATTGACAGTTGACTAACGGCAAGTTGATAAGACAGCTGTGATCGACGTGGCAACTGATGGGCAGAACCTTGACATAGCATCCCTATATTAACATAACAATCCTACAAGATTTAAAATTAAAGTTTGTTTAATTATTTATTAGTCACAAGTAGGCTTACATTAACACTGCAATGAAGTTACTGTGAAAATCCCCTAATTGCCACACTCCGGCACCTGTTCAGGTACGCTGAGGGAGAATTTAGCATGGCCAATGCACCTAACTAACACGTCTTTCAGGCTGTGGAAGGAAATCGGAGCACCTGGAGGAAACCCACGGAGATACTGGGGGAACTGTGATAGTGTACAAATGAAGCAGTGGCCTGATGGGAAAAATGGTCAAGTATTTAGTATAAAGTAAGGACAGCAGATCAAGCCATTTCAAAATGCCAGACCCCTGTAAAGCTGACTGACTCTGAACAAAGAAATGACTACAATCAGTGAAGGCCAAATGCTTGGCCTCAGTCGGCCTTTACACAGTTGACTCCATTTACTGTGAGATAACATACGAGACATTAGATAAGGTCAGAAAGGAGGGAGTCACAGAATTTGTTCATTACAGAAACCAAGGCATGAAGGAGTCACAGAAGCAAGGTTGGGGATGAGGGAGTCACAGAATTTGTTTTGTTCAATGTACCACTTACTTGTATTACTAACATCATGTAAGCTGATAAGGAAATGTATAACTATTGAATTGATCCTTATAATGGGTGCAGTCTTGGGATAGAATCAGCAGTTAGTGCGAACGGCTCTCTGTTTCCAAGATTCGGTCATATACTGCATGCAGTCTTGTGGTAATAAAAACTAGTTGATTTTTAGAAAAGCAAACATTGTTAAGTTTAACTATCACAACCCGGGAAACAAGAAATTCTCCAGTACAACAGAACATGTGGACTCCACACAGACAGTGACTGAAACCGGGAATCACTGGCACTGAAAGACAGCAATGCTAAGCACTGTACCACGGGGCCACCCCACTGATGGGGTTAGCTATCTCTGTATGTAGAGAGGCCACATGGAACAGATGTGCAGATACTGGAAAAAAACTCTACATTTTTCTAGCAAGAGATGAATTCAGGAGAAACAAATGAGCAAGTTGTTGGTATTGCTGGAACAATTTCATTATTCTCAATGATAGAATCCTCCACAAAGGTTAAGAATGTGTTCTCTTCAACTATCTCTCAACAGCAGCGGTAGTTAACCCCATTAGTATCTGTGCTCAAATGCTGTCCTCCACTACAGAGGCAAAGGACCAGTAATGCTCCAGAGATCTGCGAACGCCTTTGAAAATGAGAAAACTGTACAAATGTAGCAAGTTGCTTTCCATTTGATTGTTTATGGATGGAAACAGGTATGGTCATAATTTTTTGGCACACTGCTGATGAATTCTAGTTATTTTTTGAGCATTGTATCATTTGACATTGTTAGTTTTAGTTTGATTCTTAATTTCTTTATCCTATTTTCATTTTAATAGCAACACCCACAAAACAACTGACTGATTCAAGCACATCTCCACAACAGAAAATAATTTGTGGTCGTGAAATGACCCTCCCAGAGAAGGGCATCATTGTGTGATTAGGTAGAATTGGTATTTTTTTTAAACAAAGCTTTTCTTGCTTTATGGATTATCAGGATGATTTTAAGGAGCTCTGTAAATCTATCTGGTATATCAATGAGTTGTATGATTGACTTTTGGTTTTTGCTTGCTTTTCCACACTTCAACCGACTTTGTAAATAGACACATTTCAGAAGGGCATACGTATGAGAGATAGTTATGTGGTGTTAACACAAGTAACAGTCCTTCCTCCACTCTCCTGCAGTATAGAAGATGTATTGCACGTTATTTTTTGCTGAACCAAGTACTTTTGTATTGTCAAGATTTTTCAGGATCACTTTTCAGATTCTTGTGCCTCTTACCTAGTCAATGGGAAATGCTGAAGGAGTCATTTACCTTGGAGAATCAGTAACATTCTCCTCAATTCTGCTGCAGGCAACACTTTAGGTCAGGTCTGCTCCTCACTTACTTTGAAATTTAGATCACTGCACCAGTTATGTTAATTAGGCCCCATTATTCAGTTTGGAGTTGGAGGAGCCTCGTCCATCACCTGATTGCTGCATTTCAAATTTCAATTGGTGAGAGCGAGATCAGGTTGGGATATAGTTGCCCAATCCTGACATTTTAACCACTCTCCTGCCACCAGCGGACGGGATTGTGTACGAGTATTAAAATTAGTGCTGAGAAAACTGGTAGTATAACAGGTTGCCGGTTCCGAGCCATAAAGCTACTATACAAATGTGATTATATTGGTAACACTCTTGCCTCTGAGTCATTTGATTGTGGATTTGAGTTCCACAAGTTGTAGGCGAACACTCCAGTACACTACCAAGTGAGTAATGCCCTATAGGAGGTTCCACTTTTCAGATGAGACATCTGCCCTTTCAGATGGATATAAAGTAAACTATAGCACTATTTGAAAAAAGTGTGTTATAGTAGCCAAGGTTTATCTCTCAAAACAGCAACAGAAAAACAAATGAGCTGGTCATAGCTGCTAATAGAATCTTCCTATGTGCAAATTGGCTGCCAATTATCAAGATTCTATCTACTTCTGCCTTAAAAATATTTAAAGACTCTGCTTCCCCGCCATTTGAAGAAGTTATGTGCCTTCTCACATCACAGTCTGGTTGGTACTGCACTTAGTCCCACATTAGCACTGTTTGTGCCAGACTCTTACATACAAGATGAATGGGAATATTCCAAAAAAGAAATTATGGTTCCTGCTAATCCTATAAGAGTTTCTTTTTCAGTAGGCTGCAGTTCAGTTTGCACACTCTCTTCAGTGTGAGTTTGCTCATCAGTAAACCTGAACATCTTTGAAACTTGGTCAGAATGTTTGCTGCCTGCAAAAAGTAAAGCATGTTCAGCATGTTTTCCTGCAAAAAAAATCATCAATATTAATGATATCTTGGTTATCTTTCTTTTTCACTTTTTCTTGAAAGGACAAGTTAAGTTCTAGAATGGCACCTTACGAATAATCACCCGCATCCTTGGTGCACATGTCTCTCACTGCGTCTACCTTCACTTCACAGAGAAATGAAAGATCTTCAATGTCTTTCTGTGATAATAGAGATAGAGTTTTGTCTAGGAAAACTGATTCACATCATTCTGAATCTACTTTTGAGTTTCTTGGATGGAGATTCCTTTAGCAGATTTCTTCTTCTCTCTGGTAAAAGGTGATTTTCTGGAACAGTAGATCACTTTAAGATGACATAACTTGCCCTACCAATTCAAGTGAGGCATTCATTTTTCTTTCATCTCTGACAATCCTCATTCTTACTCCACTGTTCAGCTTGTCTGACCAATTGTACAGCTTTGTTTAAATTTAAATCTTCTCGAGATCACAAGAAGTTAGAAAGATTCTCATCTATCAAAACTATTTTCCGTTGATCGAGTCTACCTTTTGACATTTTATCCTCACAATTTTCAGCTAGGTGACATAAATCATATGAATGAGTCAAGCCCTTCACGCTGTGTTCTGCATTGATTAAATTTCACCCACTCAATTACAATAATTTTGCAAAGACTGAAGTATGAGTCAAAGGCTCTGATGATATTTGCATAGATGCTTATTCACGTCCTGTCTGGCCAGCACATCATCTGCCATGCTTCCAATACTATAATTTTTAAAATGCTTGTTCTTTCATGGGAAACGGGCAATGGTGGCAAGGCCAACATTTGTTGTCCATTCCTAATTGCCCCAATAAGTCAACCCCACATGGGTCTGGATTCACATATAGGCCATACTAGGCAAAGATGGCAGCTTTCCTTAAGGACATTAGTGAACCAGATGGGTTTTTATGACAATAGATCATGGTTTCATTACTAAAACTGGCTTTTTAAATTTCAGATTTACTAATTGAATTCAAATTCTATCAGCCGCATAGTGGGATTTGGATCCTTGTTCCCAGAGCATTAGTCTGGACCTCTGGATTACTAGCTCAGTGGCATTACCACTGTGCCACATTGTCCACCCACATAATAAAGGAATAAATTGATCTTGGCTCTCTTTTCTTACAAGACCTGAGCATAGTAGGATCAGATAAAGTGTTTTTACCAATTTTGCCTTTGGTTAGCCTGGGTCCCTCAATATTTTGAAATTGTTCTGGTAGGGACAAAGTAGTAACCTTGATTCAAGGTTGTCTTTTCCAATACTGTTTATCTTGCCAGTCTTTGGACTGCCCTTGTTATTTGGTTGTCTCCGATGTGATTGTTGGGTTTGCCTTGAGATTCTTCACCTGCAGCTTTGAATATGCGTACAAATTAGGACAGGATTAGGCTACTTAACCCCTTAAGTCTGCTCTGCCATTCAATAAGATGTGTTTGATTTGATTGGAACCTCAACTCCACGTTCCCACGTACCCCCGATAACCTTTTGCCCCCTTACTTATTCATTTATACATTTAAATATCTGTTTATATAAATACCTCCGAAGAGAAAAATAAAGTCCGAGTAGAAATCAGCTGGAGGAAAAACCATGCATTCTAGCAGCCTGTTACAAATCAATGTTGGCAAAGTCTTGAGAATAGATGGCACATCTAGCAATTCTCTCATTTGCACCTTGACATGAAGAGAAAGCAAAAGGAGGATGAGTAACAAGAATGATGCTACAGACAATAAGGATACATTTAAGGTAAGGCACATCAGTGTTCAAAAATAGATAAAACTGAGATAGAGTCAGAGAGGTTTTCAGCATGGAAACAGGCCCTTTGGCCCAACTTGTCCATGCTGCCCTCTCTTTTTCAAAGCTTCTAAGTTAATTCCAACTACCCGCATTTGGCCCATTATCTCTCTAAATCCATTGTACCCATGTTACTATCTAAATGCTTTTTAAAAGACAAAATTGAACTCGCCTCTATTACTACCTCTGGCAGCTTGTTCCAGACACTCACCACTCTCTGTGTGAAAAAGTTGCCCCTGTGGACACTTTTGTATCTCTCCCTCTCACCTTAAACCTATGCCCTCTAGTTTTAGACTCCCCTGCCTTTGGGAAAAGATATTGACAGCTGATCTGTGTCCCCCATTATTTTGTAGACCTCTATAAGATCACTCCTCAGCCTCCTACGCTCCAAAGAAAAAAGTCCCAGCCTATCCAGCCTCACCTCATAACTCAATCCATTAAGTCCCGGTAGCAGCCTAATAAATCTTTTCGGCACTCTTTCTAGTTTAATAATATCCTTTCTATAATCGGGTGACCAGAGTTGCACACAGCATTCTAAGTGTGGCCTTACCAATGTCTTTTTCAACTTCAACAAGATGTCCCAACTCCTGTATTCAATGTTCTGACCAATGAAACCAAGCATACCAAATGCCTTCTTCACCACTCTGTCCGTCTGTGACTCCACTTTCAAGGAGCTACGAACATGTACACCTAGATCTCTTTGTTCTGTAACTCTCCCTAATGCCCTACCGTTAACTGAGTAAGTGCTGCCCTGTTTCAATCTACCAAAATGTATCACCTCGCATTTGTCTAAATGAAACTCCATCTGCCATTCATCAGCCCACTGGCCCAATTGATCAAGATCCCGTTGCAATTGGAGATAATTTTCTTCACTGTCCACTATGAACAGTGTCATCTGAAAATTTACTAACCACTGTAGTGTCAGCTGCAAACTTACTAACCATTTTTCCTATATTCTTATCCAAATCATTAATATAAGTGACAAATAACAGTGGACCCAGAACTGAGCCCTGAGGCACACTGCTGGTCACAGGCCTCCAGTTTGAAAAACAACCCTCTACAACCACCCTCTGGCTTCTGTCAAGGAGCCAATTTTGTATCCATTTAGATACCTCACCCTGGATCCCATGAGATTTAACCTTATGCAACAACCTACCATGCAGTACCTTGTTAAAGGCCTTGCTAAAGTCCTTATATAGATAATTTTTCCATGGTCTTGTATACAATAAGGCAGTATGTGTAAGGAAGAACATTGTAAGTGATATAAACAAACAAATTAGGAGCAAGAGTGGACCACTCAGCCCCTCGAGCCTGCTCCAATATGATCATGGATGATCTGACCATAACTTCAACTCTACATATCCACCTATCCCCAGTAACCTTTTGCCCCCCTTGCTTACCAAGAATCTACCTACCACTGTGTTGTGGTATGATGTAGAGATGCCGGTGTTGGACTGGGATAAACACAGTAAGAAGCCTCACAACACCAGGTTAGAGTCCAATTATTTGATAGTAATCCCACAAGCTTTCGGAAATGGTGTTAGTTTGTCAGATGTGTGGAAGGTTCTGATCAGAGAAAGACATGTAAAGTCACACACACTTTACAGAATACTGATTAGAATGCAAGTCTTTACAGCTAACCTGTTATTCAAGTCTTAAAGATGTGAGTGGAGATAGCATTAGCATAGGTTAAAGAGATATGTATTGCTCCAGACAGGACAGTAAGTGAGATTTTACAAGCCCAGGCGAGTCATGGGGGTTACAAATAGTGCAACATGAACCCAAGAAACCAGTTGAGGCCGTGCTCATTTGTGCGGAACTTGGCTAACAATCTCTGCTCAGCGACTCTGCGCTGTCATGTGTTGTGAAGGCCGCCTTGGATAACGCTTACCCGAAGATCAGAGACCAAATGCCCATGACCGCTGAAGTGTTCACCAACAGGAAGGGAACAGTCTTGCCTGGTGATTGGAAAGGGTGCAGAGGAGATTTACCAGAATGTTGCCTGGTATGGTGGGATGGTCTAATGAGGAAAGGCTGAGGGACTTGAGGCTGTTTTCGTTAGACAGAAGGTTAAGAGGTGACTTAATAGAGGCATACAAAATGATCAGAGGATTAGATAGGGTGAACAGTGAGAGCCTTTTTCTTCAGATGGTGATGGAGGGAACAAAGCTTTAAATTGAGGGGTGATAGATATAGGACAGATGTCAGAGGTAGGTTCTTTACTCAGAGAGTAGTAAGAGTGTGGAATGCCCTGCCTGCAACAGTAGTGGACTCGCCAACATTAAGGGCATTTAAATGGTCATTGGATAAACATATGGATGATATTGCAATAGTGTAGATTAGATGGGCTTTAGATTGGTTTCACAGGTCGGCGCAACATCGAGGGCTGAAGGGCCTGTACTGCGCTGTAATGTTCTATGTTCTGTTGCCCTATAAAGCCCTTGAAATGTCCAAATTACTTATTGGCCATTTTGAAGGTGAACAACAAATTTGTCTACGTATGCAGCCACTCGGCTTTAAATAAGACCATAAGATATGTTGTATTTCATCTACTACTTCTTTGCCCATTCTGCTAACCTGTCTAAGTCATTCTGCAGCCTCCCACTTCCTCAAAACTCCCTCTGCATATCTTTGTACCATCCACAAATTTAGCAACCATGCCCTCAGTTGCATCTTCCAAATCATTAATGTATATAGTGAAAAGTTGTGGTCCCAACACTGACCCCTGCGGAACACCACTAGCTACTGGATGCCATCCTGAAAAAGACCATCTTATTCCCACTCTCTGCCTTCTGTCTGTTAGTCAATCTTCTATCCATTCCAGTACCTTGCCTCTAACACCATTGGCTGTTAGCTTATTTAGCAGCATCCTGTAAGGCACCTTGTCAAATGCTTTCTGGAAATCAAAATAAATAAATAAATTTGTCTAATTTCTTTGTTACCTTGTCAATAATTCTAACAGATTTGTCAGACATGACTTCCCTTTGATGAAGCCGTGCTATCTCAGCCCTACTTTACCATGCATTTCCAAGTACTCTGCAATTTCATCCTTAATAATGGACTGCAAGATCTTACCCATGACCAAGGTCAGGCTAACTGGCCTATAATTTCCCATCTTCTGCCTCCCTTCCTTCTTAAACAGAGGTACATAGAACATAGAACACTACAGCACAAACAGGCCCTTCGGCCCACGAGTTGCGCCGATCACATCAACACCTACCAACCTACAGACCTATCTATAACCCTCAATCTCATTAAACCCCATATACTCATCCAGAAGTCTTTTAAAAGACCCCAGCGAGTTCGCCTCCACCACCACTGACGGCAGCCGATTCCATTCACTCACCACCCTCTGAGTGAATATATTAGCCTTTTTTCCAGTCCTCTGGGACATTTCCTGATTCTAGTGATTCCTGAAAGATGACCACTAATGCCTCCACAATCTCCTCAGTTATCTCCTTCAGAACCATGGGGTGTAATCTGTCCAGTCAGGGTGATTTATCCACCTTCAGATCTTTCAGCTTCCCTAGCACCTTCTCCTTTGTGATGGCTGCTATGTTTACCTCTGCCAATTGACTCTCTTGAAGTTTTGGCATGTTACTGGTGTCTTCCACTGTGAAGACTGTTACAAAATACCATTCAGTTCCTCTGCCATTTCTTTGTTGCCCATTACTGCTTCTCCAGCTTCATTTTCCAGCGATCTAATGTCCATTCTTGCCTTTCTCTTTCCTTTTATATATCTAAAAAACTCTTGCAATCTTCTTTTATATTACTAGCTAGTTTACCCTCACATTTCATCTTCTCCACCCTTATTGTTTCTTTAGTTGTCCTCTGTTTGCTTTTAAAGGCTCACGAGGAATAGCTTTTATGCTATCCCTGACTTCACTTGTCAGCCATGGTTGCTTCGCCCTCCCCATAACATGCTTCCTCTTCCTTGGAATGATTTTATGTTGTACCTTCTGAATTCTTGATTTTGATTTATTATTGTCACATTTTAACATGTGAAAAATATCATTCATTGTGCGCTATGCAGACAGAACATAATTCATAAAGAAGGAAACGAGAGAGTGCAGAATGTACTATTACAATCATAGCTAGGGTGTAGAGAAAGATCAACTTAATGCAAGGTAAGTCCATTCAAAAGTCTGACAGCAGCAGGGAAGAAGCTGTTTTTGAATCGGTTGTTACATGGAAGAAAGTGGAAGAGAGAATGCCTGGGTGCGTGGAATCCTTAATTATGCTGACTGCTTTGTCGAGGCAACAGGAAACGTAGACAGAGTCAATGAATGGGACGTTGATTTGTGTGATGGATTGGGCTACATTCACGACCTTTTGTAGTTCCTTATGGTCTTGGGCAGAGCAGGAACCATACCAAGCTGTGATAAAACCAGAAAGAATGGCTTCTGTGGTGCATCTGTAAAAGTTGCTGAGAGTCATAGCTGACATACCAAATTTCCTTAGTCTTCTAAGAAAGTAAAGGCGTTGATGGGCATTCTTAACTATAGTGTCGGCATTGGCCTGGGGGGGGGAACCAAGACAGGTTGTTGGTGATCTGAACACCTAAAAACATAAAGCTTTCGATCCTTTCTACTTCATTCCTGTTGATGTAGAGAGGGACATGTTCTCCTTTATGTTTCTTGAAGTCGATGACAATCTCCTTCATTTTGTTGACATTGAGGGAGAGATTATTGTTGCCGCACCAGTTCACCAGATTCTCTACCTCATTCCTGTACTCTGTCCCATTATTGTTTGAGATCTGACCCACTACAGTGGTGTTATCAGCAAACTTGAAACTCAAATTGAAGGGAAATTTGGCTACACAGTCATAGGTGGGTAAGGGGTATAGTAGGGTGCTGAGAACACAGCCTTCTGGGGCACCGGTGTTGAGGATGATTGTGGAGGTGGTGGTGTTGTTGCCTTTTCTTACTGATTGTGGTCTGTGCGTTCAGAAGCTCAGGATCCAGTCCCCAATTATCCCTGGAATTATCCCCAAAACCTCCTGCCATTGTTGTTCCACAGTCTTTCCTGCTAGACTCCCTTTCCAATCAAATCTGGCCAGCTCTTCTGTCATAGCCTTGTAGTTTCCTTTATTCAATTGTTGCACCATTATATCCCATTCCAATGTCTCCCTCCCAAATTTCAGGATGAAGGAATCCTAGCGGTTCCTTCACTTTAAGTTCCCTGATCAAGGCTGCCTGATTACACACCACCAGATCTAGACATGTGAACGCTAGCACAAGCTGCTCCAAAAAAACCATCCTGTAGACATTCCACAAATTCTTTTCCTTGGGATCTGCTACCAAATTGATTTTCCCAGTCCACTTGCATATTGAAATCCCCCATAATTGCTGTAATATTACCTTTCTTACATGCCTTTTCTATCTTTTGATTTATTTTCTTTCTGACATCCTGGCTACTGCTAGTGGGCTGTACATAACTCCGATCAGGCTCTTTTTCCCTTTGCGATTCCTTTACCCTACCCACATAGATTCTAGCCATCCAACCCTATATCACTTCTTGCTAATGACTTAAGTTTGTTTCATACCAACAAGGCAATGCCACTTCCTCTACCCAACCACCTGTCCTTTTGATAAGACACATATCTTCGGATATTCAGTTTCCGCCTCTGATCCCATCTCTGTGATGTTCACAACATTGTGCGCTTCCAGCTCATTTACCTTGTTCTTTATACTGCATGCATTTAGGTACAGCACTCTCAGTGCTGTATTGACTGTCCCTCTTCCCATAGTTGTTCCTTTATTTGCTGTTCTTGAAGTTTTACTCCTGCCAGTTTCCATACTCTCTACTCTATGACTAGTACTGAAAACTTTACTAACTTCTACTGAGTCCTGTCCCCTATTAACTAGTTTAAAGTCGTTGCGACTTCCCTTTTTAGCCTTTCTGTAAGGGTCCTGGCCACTGATTCATTCAGGTGGAGCCTGCACCATTAGTACAGTTCTCTCCTGTTCCTGATGCCAGTGCCCCACAAAATGGAACCCCTCTTTGCCACACTAGTCCTTTCGCCACATGTTTACCTCCCTAATCATCTTCTCTCTTTACCAATTTGCACATGGCTTGGGTAATAATCCAGGGATTATAACCCTTGAGGACCTGTTCTTTAATTTGGTTCCTAGTTCCTAATACTCCCCAAGCAGGTCCTCCTGCCTATTCCTGCCTACATTGTTTGTTCCAACAACTGGATCCTCCCCCTCCCACTCCAATATTCTTACAAGTCAGTTAGAGATGTCCCTTCCCCTGACACTGGTTAGGCAACGTACATTGCAGGACTCTTACAAAGGATGCTATCTGTCTCCCTAATTATGGAATCCACTACCACATTCCTTCTGGCTCCCCCCTCTTAAATAGCCTCCTCTACCATGGTGCAGTGGTCAGTTAGTTCATCCTCCCTACTGTCCTTTTCCTCATCTATACAGGGAGCATCCTTGGTTGCATCCTTTATTTGTCCCAATGCCACAACCTGACTTGCATATTTTGAGTAGGGTAGCAATCCCAGGAGAATGATCCAAATTGAGAATAAATGCTTAATTTGCCAAACCTGTAAACAACCTAATTTACAGACAGTCAGATTTAAAACAGAGGTGAAGAGAAATTACTTCTCTCAAAGGGTCATGAATCTATGGAATTCACCACCCCAAAGTGTGGTGGATGCTGAGACATTGAATAGATTTGAGGAAGTGGTGAACAGATTTTAATTAATAAGGCTTGAAGGGCTATGGTGAACAGATAGGAAAGTGGAGTTGAGGCCAAGATGAAATTAGCCATGATTGTATTGAATGGTGGGGCAGGCTTGAGGGACTAAATTGCCTATTCCTGCTCCTAGTTCTTATGTTATGAGTTGCATGAAATGGAGTACTTTCACCTGATGCAGTGCCTGTATTCAGAGGGACCCCTGAATGGAGACAATCTTTAACTTTGGGCAAACCAAGCTCTTGCAGAAGTACTATAAAACCAACATTTATTACTAAATTGAACTTGACTTGCTGACTGTCAGAAGTTCTCTGCCTAGATGTGGAGCTTGATATTGTACTAACTCCCATTTTATGTCTCTTCATTACTGTGGTAAAATCTTGGAAATTATAATTAGCAGATAGTATTTTGCCAGATATGGTTCCATTTACCACTCTGCCAGAAAACAAAAAGGTGTTATTTGCCATAAAAATAGAAACAAAATTTAAAACTTGACCCTGAAGAATTGAAACAAAAGAGGCTTAAAGAATCAGATCCTTTTACCACTTCATGATGCATGGAACTTTCCTTTCATCGCAAATAAAAGTAAGTTAGCTCAACCCTGTGCCAAACAGCTGGAAATGGACACCTTGAGTCATTTGCATTATATGTAAATTAATGCTAATGTTTGGTAAAAACATGAAAGCCTGGACTAAAATACCTACTAAAAAAATTACACTTCACAGGAGAGATGCAGCTGTGGTGGATATCTGACTATAAAGAACTGCATCTGATTTTCCGGTCAGAGACAGAAAACAGCAGGCAGTAGTTTTTTCAAAAAAAAAGTACTCACACCTTCAAGATAAATAGAGAACAAAAATAAGCAACACATGGCAAAAGCAAGGGTGGGAAATTAGAGATAATTGCTGCTGGAATTAAATCTGCTGATTAAGTGCTGAGAAATTGTTTCCATTAGCTGGAGGTACAAGGACTAGTAGCAGAGGTATAAGGATTTGGATAAGAGACACAAGCAGAATGTGAGGGAAAGGTTTTTTATGCAGTGATTGTTAATTATCTCAAACTCACTGCCCATTAGGATGTTGAAAGCAGAGGTGATTAATGGTTACTGAAAGAAATTGGGAGGGCTATTTGATAGAAGTGGGAAATGGGATTGGCTGTGCGGAGAGCTGGCATGGACTTGATGGGAATACCACTGTGTACCATCCTCCAGTCTGAGAAATAACCATTTACCACAAAGCAATTTTTGTCCATAAGATTCTTTTTAATGCAATTTGACACTGACCTTCCTATTCCATGAGCCTTAATTTTGCCAGCCTTTAATGCGGTACCTTGTGAAGTACTTTCTTAAAATCCATATAGACAATATCCACTGCATTTCCTTCATCAAAACTTTAAATTAATTTAGTCATTGATGATCTCCCTTCGACTAATATGTTGCCTAAACATAATTGACTGAAAGCTCCCCACATTCCTGTTGATTTTTCCCTGATTATTGTTTATTATTGATTATTGCTTAGCAACTTTTGAAAATTTAAGTTTAATCATGCACTTACCCTGAACTATTTATCCATCAATAATGCCAATTGCCATTAGTTTAATCATTATATTAGCCACAGTTTCTGACCCAATGAATGGGATTTTCAGGCCACGTTTTCTCTGAAACCGGAAAATTACGCCTGAGGTCAATGGACCTTCCCACGGTCCACTCCTCACCTGCTATGATTCCTATCGCAGGCCGAACAGGAAAGTTTACCCCAACATCTTTTTCACAAATACACACAAAGGCACAATACTATACAAGACAGATAAAGAGCTTACAACTATGTAAATATTCAAAGTTTAGCAGTGTACTTATTCATGAGAAAAAAGGTTTGGACTGACCAGCTTTTATCTTTTAAGGTGTTTTTGCAACAACCAACAACAGGATTAAACTTCAATTCAGTGACGATCACAATAGAAGATTCTTCTGATGTACAGCAAACTACATCCAACATGCTACAGAGGCAAAGTGCTCAAACAAATCAGATTCAAGGAACAATGAAAACTTGTCCAATTAATACTCAGCATGTAATGCATCAGCAACCCCTTCTCAGAGAGCAATGCACAACTTCAGCACAGGTCAGTATGACAAATTTTAAGTTGTATTCCAGTTATGATCCAAAATTGATGAACAATCTTGTAGAAAATTAAATGATTATTCAAGTTACTGAAGAGATAATTGTACAACATTATGGAAGTCAGTTGAACAACATTAAAAATAATAATCCCCAAATTCCAGATTTACAAATCTAAAGTGTCTGTCACAATTTAAGGAGCTGAGTTGGTAAGGGATACACATAATGGAGCATCCCTTGGAGAGGAGTAAAACAAAATTAGAAAGTATTGGTGCAGGAATAGCAGTAACCAAAGATCTAATATCCAAGGATTGTACTGTTTACAGTAATACGTTTTCAAACACAATTGTAGAAACTTTTATTGTACAATGTAGGTATATCTGCAAATTCAGTTCAATTGATAGCTGGAAAATAAAAAAATTGTTTTTAGACTCTGCTATATCTAATAATTGAGTATGACTTTACATCTGTACTGTAATCCATTACTATATTTATATTTTGATTTTTTAAATTAAACAATAAAGAATTGAAGTATGAAGTATTGCCCTTTATACACAGATACTATCCTCATCCCTTGAAACCCTCTTGGTCATCTTTCCACTACATCCTCATATTGTTACAATTCCATTATAGTTGAATGTCTTTTAAAAGGAGATCTCAGCTACCAGTTGAAAGAATGACAATATGTTTTTATACTTTAAAACTTTTACCGTAATAACTGACTTAAAAAACTGCTGACTGAACACATCTTATCGTAGGCAACTTATACATTAAACCACAAAAAGGAGAATTTCCCTTTTAAGCTTAACACACATTTCCCACATAATTACAATCCTTATATTGAATAGTCCACAGTTTCCAATGATTCCCATATTTCTGTTTTGCTGAGTAGTAACTTTGAGTGACCACCCACTTTCCTCAGTTTACAGAGAACTTTTTAAATCCACCACCAGCAGTAAACCTCTTCTGATGATTCTACTTCACTTTGGCCATGCAGGACATATCTCCTAGAACCCTTAGAATGCTGAAGCTTGTGTCTCTTTGACTAGAGACTGTTACATTCTTACAACTGACTGTGATAGCTTGCAAAACCTAACAGCCTTCCCTCTTTGCTGACCACACAGAACTGCTGTCTATGTTATTCATTGATTTGTAGGGAAGTCTGTATCCTGTTCGCAAAAATGATTTATTTTTGCTCTCTTCCCCAAGGAAACATGAAACACATTAACATTGCACCCAGGTAGAAATGCTGATTAGCTCTTCTTGACTCCAACTCTCCTTCATCTTAGAAGTAAATGGATAGCTTACAGCATAACTGTTTACAACCCAATATCTTCAACATCTTTCTGGAACTTTGGGAGAGTTAGAATCAACCAATTGTGAACACAGAGACTGCTGCCACTGTCTCTAAATGTTAATACCTTGCATCTTTTCCACAACAAAACAATCTAAGCCTTCCTTTTGTCTCTAACAATCAGGCAGACTTCAAAACAGGTCACATAACTAACAGCATTTACCTCGGATTAAAGATTCAGTACCTAAACATCACAATTTTATAAATTTCATAATTGTAATAAGATCAAACCTGCCATTCCTGTCCAAATCTTTGACTGTATCATTTTTATCCAGCTACATGCTCACCTTCCCCTAAAATTCTTTGCAGGACCATTTAATCCCATTTATGCCCAGTGCACCAAGTCCAATATTACATAACTTCTCTACCACAATCTACCTTTCTGCACAGTGAGCACATCTTTGGCAATGATTCTCCTCTGACCCAACATGGTCACATTTTATATCCATTCACAGGATGTGGGGGTCACTGCCTTGGCCAGTATTTATTGCCCATCCCTAATTGCTCTTGAGAAAGTTTCTGAATTGCTGTACTTCGCATGTATACACCCACAATGCTGTTTCTAAGAACATAAGAAATAGGAGCAGGAGTAGGCCATCTAGCCCTTCGAGCCCACCCCGCCATTCAATAAGATCATGGCTGATCTGAAGTGGCTCAGTTCCACTTTCCCGCTTTCTCCCCATAACCCTTAATTCCCTTGTCTGTCAAAAACCTATCTACCCGTGTCTTAAATATATTTAGCGAGGTAGTTTCCACCACTTCAACGGGCAGAGAATTCCAGAGATTCACCACCCTTTGAGTGAAGAAGTTCCTTCTCAACTCCGTTCTAAACTGCCTCCCCCCCCCTTATCTTGAGGCTGTGCCCTCTCGTCCTGCTGTCCTTTCTGAGCGGGAAGAATCTCTCTACTTCTACCCTATCCATCCCTTTCATTATCTTATATGTCTCTATAAGATCCCCCCTCATCCTTCTAAACTCCAACGAGTACAGACCCAGTCTATTTAGTCTCTCTTCATAGTCTAACCCCCTCATCTCCGGTATCAGCCTAGTGAACCTCCGCTGCACTCCCTCCAAGGCCAAAATATCCTTGCGCAAGTGCGGCGACCAAAACTGCACACAGTACTCCAGCTGCGGCCTCACCGGTGCCCTGTACAGTTGCTTTTATATTCTACCCCCCTCGCTATAAAAGGCCAACAGCCCATTCGCCTTCTTGATCACCTGCTGCACCTGCAGACTGGGTTTTTGCGACTCATGCACAAGGACTCCCAGGCCCCTCTGCACCGTAGCATGCTGCAGCTTTTCCCCCTTTAAATAGTAATCCCTCCTACTATTATTTCTGCCAAAGTGGATAACCTCACACCTGTTAACATTGTACTCCATCTGCCAGGTCTTCGCCCACTCGCTCAGCCTATCTAGATCCCTCTGCAGACTTTCCACACCCTCTGCACAATTTGCTTTTCCAATCATCTTTGTGTCATCAGCCAATTTTGTTACCCTACACTCAGCCCCCTCCTCCAGATCATCAATATATATTTTTCTGATATATATTTTCTATATATTTGTTTCTGAGTGATGATAGTGGGTGATTCAGCAGTGGTAATGTCATTGAATATCCAGGGGAGATGGTTAGATTCTCTTTGTTGGAAATGTTCATTGCTTGGCATTTGTGCAACACAAATGTTACTTGCTGCTTTTCAGCCCAAGCCTGAACGTTGTCCGCAGATGTATTGTCAACTTCCATGTGTGTGCTAACAACTCCAGCTTTATCCCTCTGCCAAGCTGATCACAATTCACTATTCTTTGCTTGCACATGAGAAAAATCTAATACTATCTTACTCAGTTGCTGTCAAAATCTCTATTTTTCCATAATTTTCTTTCTGCACCTAGACAAGACATACAATTCCCTTCATGCCCCATAAACTATCAGTCACAAAGATTTCTAACTGCCATATTTTATCCTTCAATCAGTGCATACCTACTGGAACCCTTTTTCAAGTTTTTATTGTTTCAATACTTAACTACTGCTATAGTTTTCTCTCTGGCCTCCCAAGCTTTAACTCATCAACTGCCCTCAACCTTTTCTCATGCTAAATCAGTTCAATCCATTTTCACTGACATCAACTTACACCCTGTATCCAAATGCTCCAAATTCAAAGTCATGTCTTTTGTTCACTCTTGTGACCTTGTCTCATCCTTGATCTGCAATGGCCCACAGCCCTGTGACCTCCCCACCCTGAATGCTCATTCTGACTCTGGTCTTTTGTGTATTTCTCCTTTTTTCTCAGTTGTTGAAGTCAGAGCATATAGTTATCTCATCTCGACTTTTTGGAGAGTCCTGCTTACATCACAGCTTCTCTACCTGTCTTTACCTTTAAAAGCCCTTCTTAAGATGGGCTGTCTGACAAGATTACGGTCAGCTGTGTGACACTTTTCCTCCTGGCTCCATATGTTTACATTAATTTCCTCTTGATCTATTATTAGCATTGCCAGTCATGCACGATTATTCTGGATTGACTGACAAATTAAAAAGCAGAACCACAAGGATAATAACCTTTGGATTACTACCTGCATAACAAACAGGTTGGTATAGAGTAAATAAGATCAAAGAATTGAATGCATGGTTTAAAGATTGTTGTAGGAGACATGAGTTTTGACTCCTGGGACATTGGCACCTGTATTGAGGAAAGAGGGAGCTGAACTGTTGGGACAGCTTTCACTTAAACCATGCTGGGAACAGAATTCTGGCAAATCATATAACCAGGGCTATAGAGACATGTTTAAACCAAATAGTGGAAGGAAGGATGCACATGAGGGAAGATTTACTGGCATTTTCTCCTTTACATCACATTCGCTTGTCTAGATTTGGTGCAAAACAGACATGCTCAGTTAAACTCTGTTTCGGGCATTCCAGCTTCTGAAGAGGTAAGTTCAGAGTTTCTGGTGTCTCTCTAACCCAGATCAATGGTGGTGGTAGGGCAGATCATTCTCTGGTGGGTGGGGGAGGAGGGAGGCAGGCCAAATGTATTTCTGGTGGGGGTGGAGGGAGGTTGGTCGGTTGTTCTCTGGTGGGGGGAGGACGAGGGAAGTTGGTCAGATTGTTCTGTGGGCGGGGGTGGACAGATGTATTTAGTGCCCAGATGTATTTAGTGCCCAGTCTAAGGTAGACTGGGAGCAAAAACGTTAATGGTGGAACAATTGAGGAACAGTGGAGGGCTTTCAAAGCAGTCAGCTAAAGTATATACCAGTGATAAGGAAGGACTGTAGAAAAGAGATAATCAGCCATGGATATTTAAGGAAATAAAGGAGGGTATCAAATTGAAAGAAAATGCATACAAAGCAGCAAAGATTAATGGGAACCTAGAGGATTGGGAAATCTTAAAGTCAACAGAAAGCCACGAAAAAAAGCTATAAGAAAAAGTAAGATATATTCTGAGCTAGTTTACTGTCATAATCTAAGAGGTAGCAAATGTTTCTACAAATATATAAAATTAAATTGAGTGGCTAAAGTAAAGATTGGTCCTTTAGAGGATGAGAAGGGGGATGTAATAGCTGGAAATGAAAAAATGGCTGAGGCATTGAACAAGTATTTTGTCAATCTTCACAGCGGAAGGCACAAATAATAGGTCAAAAATTGATGACAGGAAGGCTATGGCAGGCAAGGACCGAGAAACTATTATCACGAAAGTGGTAGTGTTGGGCAAGCTAATGGGGCTAAAAGTAGACAAGTCTCCTGATCCTGATGGAATGCATTCCAGGGTACCAAAAGTGATGGCGAGAGAAGTAACAAGTGCGCTAGTGGTAATTTACCAAAATTTGCTGGACTCTGGGGTGGCTTCCCGCAAATTGAAAAACAGCAAGTATGACGCCACTGTTTAAAAAAGGACGTAGACAAAAGGCAGGTAGCTCTAGGGCGGTTAGCTTAACTTCTGTGGTAGGGAAATGCTTGAAGCTGTCATCAAGGAAGAAATAGCAAGACATCTGGATATAAATGGTCCCATTGGTAAGACGCAGCATGGGTTCATGAAGGGAAGGCCATGTTTGACCAATTTGGTAGAATTCTTTGAGAACATTATGTGCACAGTGGACAGTAGGAAACCTGTGAATGTGGTGTTTCTGGATTTCCAGAAGGCATTTGACAAGGTGCCGTACCAAAGAATGCTACATAGGATAAAGGTGCACGGTATTACGGATAATGTATTAGCATGGATAGAGGATTTGTTAACTAACAGAGCAAAAAATGGGGTAAATGGGTGTTTTTCTGGTTGGTGATCAGTGACTAGTGGTGTACCTCAGGGATTAGTGTTGGGACTGCAATTGTTTTATGACTTACATACATGATTTGGAGTTGGGGACCAAGTATGGAGTGTCAAAATTTGCAGATGACGCTAAGATGAATGGCCGAGCAAAGTGTGCAGAGGATGCTTAAAGTCTGCAAAGGGATATAGATAGTCTGAGTGGGTGAGAGTCTGGCAGATGGAGTACAAATGTTGGTAAATGTGAGGTCATCCATTTTGGTAGGAATAACAGCAAAATGGACTATTTAAAATGATAAATAATTGCCGCATGCTGCTGTATAGAGAGACCTGTGTGCCCTTATGCAATAATCACAAGGGGTTGGTTTGCAGGTGCAGCAGGTAATTTAGAAGGCAAATGGAATTTTGTCCTTCATTGCTGGAGGAATGGAGTTTAAAAACAGCGAGGTTATGTTACAGCTGTATAAGGTGCTTGTGAGGCCCAACCTGGGGTACTGTGTACAGTTTTGGTCTCCTTACTTGAAAGGCTATACTGGCATTGGAGGGGTTGCAGAGAAAAGTCACCAGGTTGATTCTAGAGTTGAGAGGGTTGGCTTATAAGGAGAGACTAAGTAGACTGGGGCTATACTCATTGAAATTCAGAAAAATGAGGGGAGACCTTATAGAAACATAAGATTATGAAGGGAATAGATAAGTTAGAAGCAGGGAAGTTGTTTCCACTGGCAGGTGAAACTAGAAGTAGGGGGCATGGTCTCAAAAATAAGGGGAAACAGATTTAGGACTAAGTTGAGGAGGAACTTCTTCACACAAAAGGTTGCGAATCTGTGGTATTCCCTATCCAGTGAAGCAGTTAAGGTTACCTCATTGAATGTTTTTAAAGCAAGGATTGATAATTTTTTGAACAGTAAGGGAATTAGGAGTTATGATGAGCAGGCGGGTAAGTAGAGCTGAGTCCATGAAAAGATCAGCCAAAATCTTACTGAATGGTGGAGAAAGCTTGAGAGGCATACTCCTGCTCCTAGTTCTTACGTATCTCTAGTGGGGAGGAGGTGGGAGGCCAGATCACTCACTGGGGAGGATCCGCTGCCACTCTGCAGGCAATTGGTGGTGATGTTTGGGGGGAGGTGGGGGTGGGGGTGGAGGAAGTAGGGCAGGGGGTCACGGTCTGGGTAGCAGGGGGATGGGTGAATAAGGGGGACAGTTATGTTGTGGGGTGGGGCGGTCTATGGGGTCCATTGCTTCTGGGTCGCTTTAACTCCTTTTTGCAACTCGTGATGGATGTGGCAGGGGAGTGTTTTTAAAGACTCCATTTGGAGCAGCTATGGCTATTTCTGCTGCTCTAACAGCTAACATGCCTCTTTTCAAGGCTGGAACAATTAGTTGATTGGTAAATTAAAAATTCCAGACAGAAACTAACCGTAGAACTTCCTCACTCATCAGTACAGACCTAAGAGACAAAACAATTCTCCTTATCTTGGTCTTAAATGGGAGACATCATGCACTGGATTGCAGAAAAAAGGTGATTAATCTGTAGAGTGCACCATTCTGGCAATGAAGCAGCCAAAACAATTCTGAGGTTCACACCTCATGTAAATAGTATTATCAAGCTGTCAATCCCAAATGAGTATCTTGCTGCAACCCATTGAATTCAGGCCAGCAACAAATGGGACCTTTGATCACAGGGGAGAGAGCCAGATGATCCAGATTATTTTCTGGCAGCAATATAACAAATGCTTACTGTTGGGTGGCTGAAATGTCAGTCTGTTCCAGGCAAAAGGCGTGTCAAAGGATATTCCAGAAAATAAAAACTCAAGGTGAAGTTTGATGAGCTAACATGAAACAGAAAGTAGTTATAAATGGGTCATTTTCTGGTTTGCAAGGTAAAATGGGTGGTGTGCCAAAGGAATCAGAGTGGGCCCTCAACTGTTTACAGCTTGCAGAAATAACTTAGATCAAGGAACCTAAGGTATGATAGCTAAAATTGATGAGGGGAACTCTGATGTTCAATGTGAGGGCATCCAAAAGCCCAGGGACAGTTTCATGAAAAATTGTGTACAGCCATCAGCATCCTTAAGTATTGTGAAGTATTATAGACCTTGTGTGTATTTTTACATATTCTTTATTAATTGTTCATACACAGTTAGATTGTTTCCTTACTGGGTTGTACATTGGTTCGTTGTGAGTGATAATGAAACTAAGTGAGGAAATGTGGGATTTGAAATAAGGGGGTGACCGCAAAAATGGCCCTTGCACTGGCCAAGACTTACTTGGGAACAGACAATACAATCTTTGAAAGTTTGAAAAGTATATCCAAAACAAAACTGATGAAATTGGCAAATACATTACAATAAGGATTACCTACAGTGGGTAAGAAACTGAAGTAATTGCAGAAGTGGCAAGGCATTTAAATGTACAAAGGTTGCCAGACAGACCAAGTTTTTCAAAATGCTACTGCAGTTGTCAAATGGACAGAAATACATCAAATTGCATTACCTCCCCAGTATCTAAGGATGGTTGATGAAATTCCACTAAGCAGACATCTAGGAATAAAGCAAACACGTGCAAAGATACCAAAACAATTTTATATAAAGATGCACTTCAATTTTGCAAGTGTCACACAAGTAATAGGGAAATTAGAAGCTGCAATAAAACTAGAGTTCTAGTTGACTGTATAGGACCGTTGTTGGAAATGTGTAGTGGAAATCAATACTTATTAACTATATGGATATATTCACTAGATTTCCTGAAGCCATACCATTAAGAATCATTGCAGCCAAGAGAGTAGCAGAGGAATTACCCAAGTTTTTTTTTACTAGATATGGCTTCCCAAAAAAGCATTCAGATCAAGGGTCAAATTTCATGTCAGGATTTTTAAAGAGCTCATGAATAACCTGGAAATAACAGCTCAACTCATCAGCATTTGAGAGTTGAGATTGGAAAAAAATCAGTGCACTAATTCTACCATTTTCTACTTTTACTTCAGATTTCCAACAGCTGCAGTACTTTGCTTTTCCACTGAATGTCTATTTTAGTCCAGCTGAAGAACTCTAACTCCAATTTTCTGCTAAGACGTGCTTTCACACACAATCTTCCTCTCTTGAATGTGATCTTCTTCCTTCTATTCTGTTCCTGGACTCCAAGGAAGGCATGCCTCACAAGCACCATTCTAGAGCTAGTGGGCCTGGTTGCCAATCTTTTCATCAGCAATTCATAGACCAGGAGTAGAAGGGCCTGGCCATGTCACTAAATTTTGTAATTGGCAAGCATGTTTCTTACAAGGCTTGCAGAAACCACAATTACAGGATAAGGGATGTCAACTTTTCCAATGGACCAGGAACAATTAGGCAATATTCACAATTGTCTAAAGAGGTAAAGACTCAAAGCAAAATAAACAAAAAAGATCTCCCACTCAGCATAGATCAAACTGAGAAATTGCTGAGTTTAAGCTGGAAATTGAAATGTGCTAAATCATCACTCTGGTGAAGAATGTTCATTCTTCCTCACTCCAAGCTCAATCACTATCTCTTCTTTGCACAGAACAGAGATGACAGTTTGCCAGTGTCGGAAAACAATTGTGGGTGACACAGAAGTTAATTGGGTTGCTCAGGTCGACACGGACTCAGTAGGCCAAGTGGCCTCTTCTGAAGCTATGATTGATTCTAGAAGTAATGGGAGCCCACAGCTTGGGTGGCATTAAGGCTATTTCAAAGATCCACTGATTCATAATGTGGTAATAGATTTAAAACCTATTTATTAGATGTACAAAACCTGGCTTTCACTAACAGAAGGTAGATGTTTGAGGATGTGCTTCCTTCACCAATGTCAATATCACTTGTAGGTGATCAACTTGGGTGACAGTTATCTTTTCCTAGGCTTCTTGTTGGAATCATACAAAACACTCGACAGCCAATCGTTCTGTGGAGAGTAATTCATCTCCTGACTCCCCCCAAAGCCTGTCCACCATCTACAAGGACACAAGTCAGGAGTGTGATGGAATACTCTCCACTTGCCTGGATGAGTGCAGCTCCCAACAACACTCGAGAAGCTCGACACCATCCAGGACAAAGCAGCCCCCGCTCGATTAAGACACTAACCCCCACCCTCAACATTCACTCCCTCCACCACCGACACACAGAGGCAGCCGTGTGTACCATCTACAAGATGCACTGCAGTGACTCACCAAGGCTCCTTCCAAACCCACCACCTCTACCACCTAGAAGGACAAGGGCAGCAGACACATGGGGAACACCACCACCTGCAAGCTCCCCCTCCGAGCCCCACACACCATCCTAATTTGGAAATATATCGGCCGTTCCTTCACTGTCACTGGGTCAAAATCCTGGAACTCCCTCCCTAACAGCACTGTGGGTGTACCTACACCACACGGACTGACTGATGTCCAATAACAATCCTGGAACGCCCTCCCTAACAGCACTGTGGGTGTACCTACACCACACGGACTGACTGATGTCCAATAACAATCCTGGAACGCCCTCCCTAACAGCACTGTGGGTGTACCTACACCACACGGACTGACTGATGTCCAATAACAATCCTGGAACGCCCTCCCTAACAGCACTGTGGGTGTACCTACACCACACGGGACTGACTGATGTCCAATAACAATCCTGGAACGCCCTCCCTAACAGCACTGTGGGTGTACCTACACCACACGGGATTGCAGTAGGTTGAAGGTGGCAGCTCACCCACCAGCTTCTTGAGAGGGTAATAAACACTGGGCCTGGCCAGTGATGCCCATCTCTCTGTGAAGCAATAATGAGCTGGCATCGGTTTGGGTGAAGGTCTCCAGACATTCAGCCAGTGAGTCTCGCTCCCTGAGTACTTACCCCATCCAAGGCTCATGTACAACAGATAGTGAATCCTCTCTGTGAAGACAGTGAACACCAGCAGGTTGTGGAGATACACCCCCTCGATCACAGCCAGTAATAATTGGCAAGGACACAGTACTGCGAGAGGACATGGGCAGTCCTACAGGCTGCTGCTGCCTGTTTGAACCAGCAAGGGCAGAGAAAGAGAGAGAATGTCACAGCCCTGAATCACTGATACTCCAGCACTCCAACAACAGCAGCCCCCCCACCCCCCCGATTTCACCCCAGCAAAACTGCCCCAAGGATCTGGGGCAGGAGCCATTCTCCAAACAATCAGTCCAAGTAGCAAGATGGGTTAGAGGGCACAGGCAAGCAACAGATCAGTCAAAGAGAAAGGGTTCAAGGAGTGTCTTAAAGGAGAGGAGGGAGAGGCATTCACAGCTCAATAAAGTTACTGTGAAAATTGACTAGTTGCCAAATTCCGGCCCCTGTTTGGTACACTGAGGGAGAAGTTAGCACAGCCAGTACACCTAGCCAGTACGTCTTTGGATTGGGAGGAAACTGGAACACCTGGAGAAAACCCAGGGAGAACGTGTATTCTCCCCACAGACAGTGACCCAAGCTGGGAATCAAACCCAGGTCGCTGCACTGTCAGGCAGCACTGCCAACCACTGTGCCACTGAGTGAGGGCTGGAGGACGTTATAGAGATAGGGAAAGAGGGAGCAAGGGAAGGATTTGAACAGGAGGGTGAGTATTGTAGGGGCTGGAGGAGGTTACAGATACAGGGAGGGAGAGGGTGAGGGAGGGAATGAAAAGGAGGATGAGAATTGTAGGGGCTGGAGGATGTGTTGAGTATAGGGCTAACGGGAAGACTTTGAATAGTGTGGAGGAGCAGAGGGATCTAGGTGTATGTGTACATAGATCCCTGAAAGTTGGGCATCAAGTAGATAAGGTTGTTAAGAAGGCATACAGTGTCTTGGCGTTTATTGGTAGGGGGATTGAATTTAGGAGTCGCAGCGTTATGTTGCAACTGTACACAACTCTGGTGCAGCCGCACTTGGAGTACTGTGTGCAGTTCTGGTCCCCACATTACAGGAAGGATGTGGAGGCTTTGGAGAGGGTGCAGAGGAGGTTTACCAGGATGTTGCCTGGTATGGAGGGGAGATCCTATGAGGAGAGGCTGAGGGATTTGGGGTTGTTTTCGCTGGAAAGAAGGCGGCTAAGAGGGGATCTTATTGAAACATATAAGATGATTAGAGGTTTAGATAGGGTGGATAGTGATAGCCTTTTTCCTCTGATGGAAAAATTTAGCACGAGGGGGCATGGCTTTAAACTAAGGGGGGGTAGTTTTAGGACAGATGTCAGGGGTAGGTTCTTTACCCAGAGGGTGGTGAGGGATTGGAATGCCCTGCCTGCTGCAGTTGTAAATGCGCCTAGTTTGGGGGCGTTTAAGAGGTCTGTGGATAGGTTTATGGACGAAAAGGGATTGGTTTAGGTTAGTGGGTCATTGTTGTTGTTTTTTTTAAACTGGTCGGCGCAACATCGTGGGCCGAAGGGCCTGTTCTGCGCTGTAATGTTCTATGTTCTAAGATCAACATCAGTTATAGATGAGTAATTAGCTCAAATTGTACCAGAAATCGATACAAATAAGTTACCCAAGATTAGGCTGACATGGCTGTTTTTAAAAAAAGTGTATAGCATAAAACTAAAGACCAAACATGAACATTAAGAGACATCACATGAGCTTGATACAAGTCAGAACATCCATTGTGTGTCAGTGAGGAATGGGGTGCCAATCAAGCAATTACTGCTATGGAGCTTCTTGATAATTGTTGGAATCACACTCATCCAGGACAGTGGGGATTATTCCTTCTCATTCCTGCTGTACATTGTAGATGATGGGCAAGCTTTGGGGGAAAATCAGCAAGTATTACTTGCCACAGAATTCTCCGCTTTTGACCTATTCCTCTAGTTACAACATTTATATGGTTAATTCTGGGCAATGGTAATCCACAGGATGGGAATTCAGTGATGGTAATGGTAATAAATGTCAGGAAGGGAGTGGCTCTAGCAGAACTCAAACCGAGTATTGCCACTCCTATGTAAGTGTTGCTTGATAACATTGCTGATAATAATTAACAGTAGGCAGATGCTAAGGGCAGTAACTGTCACTGTTGGAGCTGCATTTAAACAGTTTGAACAAAACAGACAAAAAAATCAAAAATCTGATTACAGCAGTTTGAGAACATTATGAACTGAAAACCACAAGGAAGAAAAATCCCATAATGTTGAGGGAAAATCAAATATTTAAAACTTTGTAAAATAAAATGAATTGAACAAGATGCAAACTCATTTTTGCATACTTTTTTTTGCCAGATTTAATCATATGGTGCTCAAAAAATGTGAGTTAAACCAATACATTATTACATCTAATAACCCTGAACCTTCAAAATACAAATTCTGGAAGAAAGACTGAGGGGGAAAAACAGTACCTGGAAATCATTGAGAAAAATATGAACTGAAAATAGCTTACCATTAATATCTCTAAATTATGAAGAGCAAAACTGAAGCAGTATTCCAATGATTTTTAGAAATAAAATGTCAGATTTGAAGATATTGCTCTTTATACTAAATAAAAGTACATCCACTGGTTATAGCAATATGTAAAAATTTAATCTATATCTGTTTCATATAATGTATTCTAATATAAAGAAAATGTGCTACACAGTCTTGCAAACCAATATTCACAAAGACATTTCTGTATACTACTCCAACAGTGCAAATGAATATTTACTTTGACTCCTGTATGTCAGCTAATTTAGATGAATGTTGGGAGTTTGAGAGTTAAGACTTGAGAGTTAAAACTGAAGACAGCAATGCACCTGCAGTTACAGGTATGCTGCACCTCCACTAGGAACATAAATCAATAAGATACATAATCAGGTCAATTTTAAACTGATGCATCATTTTTATACAAAATCTTCATCTCAAGTCATTTTTAGGAAGAGTCTGATAGCACTCAGCCTGTACTTTTAAAATACACGATTCAGCTAAGTAGCAGAACAGGTGAAGGCCACTGGAGGCTCCATGTGGATGGAAGACCACAAAACGAAGAATTCTCCAATTTCTTAACAGAAAAGCCACAATTTTCATTTATTGCGAAAGGACAAAGAGATACTCTATGAATAAAAATAAACTTGATGAGTGGTCCTGTCTATACCGAGAACTGATGCTGTTGCCAAAAGCACCATTTGCTATACATTAAATTAGCTGCACAACAACAGAAATTCACGTTCCATAATTCATCAGAAATTTAGTGGATTTTTTTTTAAAAAAGTACCATGGATGAAAGCTGTCCACAATGAACTCACAAGGATAAAGATGTGTCCAGCACACAACCCAATTCTGAAAGTGGGTGGGGCTACAACATTGTAGCACCAATCCCAGATGTGTGCTCTTATTGAAACGGCGATTTATTAAATACGCTGGTGTTAAGATTCTCTTTTCCCAATTAACAATGAGTCAATTCCGAGCCACAGCATGAGCTGCCGAATTAAAATTCCTTCCAGTCCACTTTGCATTTTCCTGTGGACCAGCAGTGCAAAAAGCAGCATTTTTACAAATAATCCTTTAGTTGTAAAAATAATTGGATGCATTGTTCTTTCAAGAAATTCAACTGTTCTATATTTCCAATCCCTGCGTATTAAGGTAATTTCAATATGCAAAACTGAATTATTTTTAATATAGAAATAATTAATTCCTCTGTATAAAACTGTTCCTAGCGAAATATTGCCACAGGCAAGCAAATATCTTGCAAGGCTAGATTGAATAGATAAGTAATCATATTTTTCAGTCACAATTTCAATGATCCCAAAAATGTCTTTCCAGTATAGAGCATATTGCATGAAATGTAACCATGTACAGTATTTACATTTGTGGAACACACCAAAGCAAAACAATCAAACTTAAAGATGGCGAGAAAAGTACAAACTGGACTTCTGTTGGCCCAGCATTTGCATGTTAAAAATATGCAGTGTTTTGATACCTGCTGAACTGCATGGTTGACACTAGCATTCACATAATTTAGTACTTCCATCTTGAAGATAGAGTAATAGTTAACTGCAGTGTTATCAAGTTATTAAAATCAGATAGTAACTATGAGGTAAATCATGATGCCACTTATATTCATAATTGTATATTCCCATTTTCAAGGCAGTTCCTGCTTTTGGATCGATTAGGAGACGGTGAGTTTTTACTACATGGCAAAATTTGAATAATTCATGTCAGGACAATTTTAGGAAGTGGGTATTCATCAAGGTATATATGCTTCTCCTATCCCAGCTTGGAATCTACTCTGCTTTACAGACATGAAAAACAAGCAAGACTCCATTGTAAAATCCTGCAAATATGAATTTAAATAGCTAAAATAAATATCAAAAGTTGCAGCAACTTCTTGTGATAAACACAGCATTCACTGTAATCTCTAAAGTGAACTTTAAACTTCAGTCAGCTGCAGTACCAAGGTTTAATATATTCTTTCTGCAGCTTTTCATAATTATAAATTAATTTGTATTTCTAATACCAGCAGAAACAATCACAACTTGTATTCCTGATCAATCCCTCACTTTTAAAAATGTTAGTAATTGACATACGTTGATCTAATAAAAAAGGGAAAGTGAAGAGCACAAAAGCAGTTACAAAACCTTGGCTCAAACATTAACAACGGAAGAGCACTAATTTGCACAATCAACATAAAAGTTGCAAGATTAGATGCTGAGCTCTTTGACAGCCATCTCATAACATAGCTCGTAGAATTATAAAATACAACCCTGATAATTATAGGTCAATGCTTGCTAAAGACTCAGTTGCCCTTTTAAACCTGACGCAATATTATCTACTTTTTTGGTGAGGCATTTTCAGTTATAGAAAATTCCCAAAATATGTTCTAATATTAACAAGTTTGGATTACTTAATTGCAATGATCTCTTCAATTAATGCAAAGGAGGCCTAATTTTAATTACAGGTGTTCACAGGGAACATTTTCAAATACTTCTTTACAAGAAGAATGGACAGAATGCAAGACAGGAGTGCTCTAAACAAAATAGCTGAGAATCATTTTCTTTAGAGAGTACCGCAGGAAGATTTACTTAGTTAAAATTTAGCTTCCCATTTAATGGTGGGAGTTCTTTTGAAAGCTATCGACAAACTCCAACATTTATGCTTGCAGAATTTGGACGTGGTACCTACTTATTGAAATATCCACACAGAAAATGTAATATACAGCAAGGTGTTTGGGCTGATAACCTCAAGACTTGCCCTCAGAATCCAAAATACATGTAAACTTTACAAGAGGCACGTCTACATCAAGTCCTCTGCACTGTGTTACACTGCACATTTATAAACATAGGAATAAAGAGTTGGAAATGGACGATGCAGGTCATCATTCTTGTTAAAACCCGCTGTCTGGGCTGATAAACAAGGCGGAGAGTGCAAATGCCAGGAAAACTATTCCACCAATAATGGTCACTACAAACAAAAGAGAATAATTAAACAAAGTGTTAATTTCATAAAATTTATAAATCAACTAAACGTCAAATCAATTTACTTGTAACTATGAAAACAGGTTTCATAGATGCTATCTTACATTGATCCCTCACCCTGTCACTCCCTCCCTTTTTTCTTCACGGTGGCACAGAAGTTAACACTGCTGTCTCAGGGCCAGGCACTAGGGTTTAATTCTGGCCTTGGAGTTTCCATGTTCTCCCTGTATCTGTGTGGGTTTCCTCTGGGGTGTCCCGATTTTCTCCACAGTCCAAAGATGGGTACTTCAGGTGCCAGGTTTCAGATGCTTCAGGAAGGACAGGGAGGATGGCAGAAGAGGTGGTGGAGTGGCACTGTTGATCAGGGACAGTGTCATGGCTGCAGAGAAAGAGGATGCCGTGGAGGGACTATCTACAGAGTCTCTGTGGGTGGAAGTTACGAACAGCAAAGGGTCAAAAACTTTGCTGGGTGTATTCTATAGGCCACCCAATAGTGACAGGGAAGTTGAAGTGCAGATAGGGAAACAGATTCTGGAGAAATGTATTAATAACAGAGTTGTCGTGATGGGAGACTTCAATTTCCCAAACATCGACTGGAATATCCCTAGGGTAAGGGGTTTGGATGGGGAGGAGTTTGTTAGGTGTGTTCAGGAAGGTTTCCTGACACAGTATGTGGATGAGCCTACGAGGGGAGAGGCTGTACTTGACCTGGTACTGGCAAATGAGCCAGGGCAGGTGATGGATCTCTCGGTAGGGGAGCATCTTGGGAATGGTGACCATAATTCTATCTCCTTCACAATTGCATTGGAACGAGATAGGATCAGGCAGGCTAGGAAGGTGTTTGTCTGGAGTAAGGGGAGATACGAAGAAGTCAGGAAGTTACTTGGACAAATAAACTGGAAGGAGGCGTTCTTAGGGAAAAGTACCGAAGGAAGGTGGCGGATATTCAAGGAATGTTTGTCTGGAGCTATGCGTGACAACGTTCCGATGAGACAAGGGGGTTTTGGTAGGTCGCGGGAACCGTGGTGCACAAAGGCTGTGTTGAACCTAGTCAGGAGGAAAGGGAAGGTGTACAAAAGGTTCAGGGAACTCGGAGAGGTTAAGGATCTTGAGGAGTATAAGTACTGTAGAAAGGAGCTTAAAAGGGAAATTAGGAGAGCCAGAAGGGGTCATGAGAAGACCTTGGCGGGTAAGATTAAGGAGAATCCCAAGGCCTTTTATAAATATGTGAAAGGTAAAAGGATGAGAAGAGAAGGGATAGGACCTATAAAAGGTGAAGGGGGTAAGGTCTGTGTGGAACCAGAAGAAATGGCAGAGGTGCTTAATGAGTACTTTGCCTCAGTATTCACGGTGGAAGCTGATCTGGGAGATTTTGCCACGGATTTGCAGCAGATGGAAAAGATTGAGTTTGTGGATATTAAGGTGGAGGATGTGTTAGAACTTTTGAATTCTATCAAGATTGATAAGTCGCCGGGACCAGATGGGATATACCCCAGGATACTGTGGGAGGCGAGGGAAGTGATTGCAGAGCCCCTGGCGATGATCTTTGCGTCGTCAATGGAGACGGGAGAGGTTCCGGAAGATTGGAGGGTTGCGGATGTAGTCCCTATTTTCAAGAAAGGGAACAGAGATAGCCCGGGAAATTACCGACCGGTGAGTCTGACCTCAGTGGTTGGTAAGCTGATGGAAAGGCTTCTGAGGGACAAGATTTACGACCATTTGGAGAGGTTTGACATGATCAGGAATAGTCAGCATGGATTTGTCAAGGGCAGGTCGTGCCTTACAAGCCTAGTTGAGTTCTTCGATAATGTGACTGAACACATTGACGAAGGAAGTGCCGTGGACGTGGTGTACATGGACTTCAGCAAGGCGTTTGATAAGGTCCCCCATGCAAGACTTCTTGAGAAGGTGAGAGGGCATGGGATCCAAGAGCCTTTGGCCTTGTGGATCAAGAACTGGCTTGCCTGCAGAAGGCAGAGAGTGGTTGTGGATGGGTCTTTTTCTGAATGGAGGTCAGTCACCAGTGGAGTGCCCCAGGGATCTGTTCTAGGACCCTTGCTGTTTGTCATTTTCATAAATGACCTGGATGAGGAAGTGGAAGGATGGGTAAGTAAGTTCACTGATGACACGAAGGTCGGTGGTGTTGTGGATGGTCTGGAAGGATGGCAAAAGTTGCAGCAGGACATAAATAGGATGCAGGACTGGGCGGAGAAGTGGCAGATGGACTTCAACGCAGATAAATGCGTAGTCGTCCATTTTGGCAGAACCAACGGGATGAACGAGTACACTATCAAGGGCAGGAGTCTTGGTAGTGTTGAGGAGCAGAAGGATCTTGGGGTCCAGGTCCACAGGACTCTTAAATCGGCCTCACAGGTGGAAGAGGTGGTCAAGAAGGCGTATGGTGTACTGGCCTTCATAAATCGAGGGATTGAGTTTAGGAGTCGGGAAGTAATGCTGCAACTTTATAAGACCCTTGTCAGGCCTCATTTGGAGTACTGTGCGCAGTTCTGGTCGCCTCACTATAGGAAAGACGTAGAAGCTATTGAAAGGGTACAGAGGAGATTTACAAGGATGTTGCCTGGACTGGGAGGCATGCCTTATGAAGTTAGGTTGAGGGAACTGGGTCTCTTTTCCCTGGAGAGACGTAGGTTGAGAGGCGACCTGATAGAGGTTTATAATATGTTGAGAGGAATAGATAGGGTGGATTCTCAGAGGCTATTTCCCTGGGTTGAAATGGTCGCTACGAGAGGACACAGGTTTAAGGTGCGGGGAGGAAAGTACAGAAGTGATGTTAGGGGTAAGTTTTTCACTCAGAGGGTGGTGAGTGAATGGAATCGGCTGCCGTCAGTGGTGGTGGAGGCGAACTCGCTGGGGTCTTTTAAAAGACTTCTGGATGAGTATATGGGGTTTTATGGGATTGGGGGTTATAGATAGGTGTTGATGTGATCGGCGCAACTCGTGGGCCGAAGGGCCTGTTTGTGCTGTAGTGTTCTATGTTCTATGCGCAGGTTAGGTTGATTAAAGTCATAGAGATTTACAGCGTGGAAACAGGCCCTTTGGTCCAACTTGTCCATGCCTTAGTTTTTAACCACTAAGCTAGTCCCATTTGCCCGCATTTGGCCCATACCCCTGTATGAGGAAGAGGGAGGCGTACATTAGATCTAGGCATTTGAGGACAGAGATAGCGTTAGAGGAATACAGAGAATGTAGGAGAGAACTTAAAAGGGGCATCAGAAAGGCAAAAAGGGGCCACGAAATGGCTTTGGCGGGTAGGATTAAGGAAAATCCTAAGGCATTTTACTCCTATGTTAGAAACAAAAGGATGGTTAGAGGGAAGATTGGTCCTCTCAGGGACAGAGGAGGGGAACTATGCTTGGAGCCTGGGGGAATGGGGGAGATCTTGAATGAATGCTTTGCGTCGGTATTCACGCAGGAGAGGGGCCTGATGTCTGGTGCTGTGCTTGAGGAGTTTGAGGATCCGTTGAGGGAAATAGTCATCACGAGGGAAGAGGTGTTGGGACTTTTAGACAGTATAAAGACGGATAAATCTCCGGGGCCTGATGGCATCTATCCCAGGCTGCTAAGGGAGGTGAGGGATGAAATTGCTGGGCCTCTGACGCAAATCTTTGTCTCTTCTTTGGACACAGGTGAGGTCCCAGAGGATTGGCGGATTGCAAATGTAGTACCGTTGTGGAGGAGGGAACCGAGTGCAGGGTGTCGAAATTTGCTGATGACACCAAGATTGGGGGAAAGGCAAATTGTGCGGAGGGTGTGGAGAGTCTGCAGAAGGATCTAGATAGGCTGGGCGAATGGGCCAGGAAATGGCAAATGGAATTTAATATTGGCAAGTGTGAGGTGGTCCACTTTGGTAGGAAGAATGGTAGGAAGGACTATTACTTACGTGGCGAAAAACTGCAGCAGGCGACGGTGCAGAGGGACCTCGGGGTCCTTGTGCATGACTCGCAAAAACCCAGCTTGCAGGTGCAGCAGGTGGTCAGGAAGGCGAATGGGATGCTGGCCTTCATAGCGAGGGGGATTGAATATAAAAGTAGGGAGGTCTTGCTGCAGCTGTATAGGGCATTGGTGAGGCCGCAGCTGGAGTACTGTGTGCAGTTTTGGGCGCCGCACCTGCGCAAGGATATTTTGGCCCTGGAGGGAGTGCAGAGGAGATTTACTAGGCTGATACCGGAGTTGAGGGGATTGAGCTATGAGGAGAGGCTGAATAAACTAGGCTTGTACTTGTTAGAGTTTAGAAGAATGAGGGGAGATCTCATTGAGACGTATAAGATGATGAATGGGATGGATAGGATAGAGGTGGAGAGACTCTTCCCGCTCAAAAAAGACAGTAGGACTAGGGGGCACAGCCTCAAGATAAAGGGGAGGCGGTTTAGAACGGAGTTGAGGAGGAACTTCTTCACTCAAAGGGTGGTGAATTTCTGGAATTCTCTGCCCGTTGAAGTGGTGGAGGCTGCCTCGCTAAATATTTTTAAGAAGCGGGTTGATGGGTTCTTGATAAGAGAGGGGATTAAGGGTTATGGGGAGAGGGCGGGAAAGTGGAACTGAGCCACAACAGATCAGCCATGATCTTATTGAATGGCGGGGCAGGCTCGAAGGGCTAGATGGCCTACTCCTGCTCCTATTTCTTATGTTCTTAAAAAGGGTCAGAGGGATAACCCAGGGAATTATAGGCCGGTGAGCTTGACTTCAGTTATAGGCAAGCTAATGGAGAGGATCCTCAAGGATAGGATGTTTGAACATCTGCAGCGCTGCAATCTGATCAGGGATACGCAGCATGGCTTCGTTACAGGGAGGTCGTGCCTTACGAATCTAGTGGAATTTTTTGAAGAGGTGACAAAAACGGTTGACGAAGGACAAGCCGTTGATGTCGTCTATATGGATTTCAGTAAGGCGTTTGACAAGGTCCCTCATGGTAGGCTGATAGAAAAGGTGAAGGCTCATGGGATACAAGGCCAGGTATGTAGATGGGTGGAGAACTGGCTTGGGAGGAGGAGACAGCGGGTAGTAGTGGAAGGCTCCTTTTCCAATTGGAGGTCTGTCACCAGTGGTGTGCCGCAGGGCTCGGTACTAGGACCTCTTCTATTTGTAGTATATATTAATGACTTGGAAGAGGGGGTAGGTGGTGTGATCAGCAAATTTGCTGATGACACTAAGATGGTTGGATTGGCGGGTACTGAGGAGCAGTGCCTGGCAATGCAACAGGACATAGACAGGCTGGTAGATTGGGCAGATAGATGGCAAATGGAATTTAATCCGGAGAAATGCGAGGTGATGCACTTTGGCCGGAATAATGTGGAGGGGAGTTATACGATAAAAGGTAGAACTATCCGGAGTATAGATACGCAGAGAGACCTGGGGGTGCAAGTGCACAAGTCCCTGAAGGTGTCGGTGCAGGTGCAGAATGTGATGAGGAAAGCGTATGGTATGTTAGCCTTCATAGGAAGGGGTATAGAATATAAGAGTAGGAGTCTGATGTTGCAGTTGTATAGAACGTTGGTTAGGCCTCACTTGGAGTACTGCGTCCAGTTCTGGTCGCCATACTACCGGAAGGATGTAGAGATCCTGGAGAGAGTGCAGAGGAGATTTACCAGGATGCTGCCTGGTATGGAAGGGCTGTCTTACGAGGAAAGATTGAACGAACTTGGGCTGTTTTCCCTTGAGAGACGTCGGATCTAATAGAGGTTTATAAGATTATGAAGGGGATAGATAGAGTAAATGGTGGTAAGCTTTTTCCGCTATTAGAAATGGATAGAACGAGGGGTCACGGGCTTAGGGTGAGGGGGGCTAGGTATAAGACAAATATTAGAGGGCAGTTTTTCACGCAAAGGGTAGTGGGGGTGTGGAATGCACTGCCGAGTAAGGTGGTGGAAGCAGGCACGCTAGGGTTGTTTAAGAGTCACTTAGACAGCCACATGAGCGGTCTACATATAGGGGGATATAGCAGGCCTTACTAAACATTGTAGGCTTGGGATTCCGTTTTTGCCTCAGGGATGTTACAGTCTTTGCCTGTTTAATAATGAATTTTTTGTCTCCACAGGCATTTAAGTCCACCTTGTTGACCAGCAAGGGGCATGCATGCGGCAGGTTGTAGTGGGCTGCTCTTGGATGTTGCTTCGGGAGTTGCCTATTGCTTCATGTCGTTAGTGTGCTTAAACTGGACCATCTCGAGGGCAACATGACAGCTCAGAGACTATCTCTGTTGCTGTGCGGACACATGGATTTGGGCCTGTGTCTGTGGGAGTTTGCGCGTTCTCCCCGTGGTTGCGTGGGTTTCCTCCGGGTGCTCCGGTTTCCTCCCACATCCCAAAGATGCGCTTTTAGGCTGATTGATTGGGTAACAAATTGTCCCTATGTTGGACCTCCCCGATCCTCGCACATTAGGCGTAGACTAAAATCATGAATAGGTCACTGAGACAATGGGACGGCGGCGTGGGCTCGTTGGGCCGAAGGGCCTGTTTCCCGTGCTGTGTCGTTCTTTGTGTTCTTTGTGTAAACCCACCCTATCCATATAACTGTCTAAATACTTTTTAAAAGACAAAATTGTACCCACTTCTGGCAGCTCGTTCCAAACACTCACCACCTTCAGTGAAAAACTGTCTCTCTGGACTCTCTTTTTGTCTCCCTTTTCATCTTAAACCAATGCCTTCTAGTTTTAGACGCCCCTACCTTTGGGAAAACATATTGACTATCTACCTTATCTAATCTCCTCATTATTTTAGAGACTGCTATAAGATCACCCCCAAAACATCCTACGCTCCAAGGAAAAAGTCCCAGTCTATCCAGCTTCTCCTTACAACTCAAACCATCAAGTCCCAGTAGCATCCTAGTAAACCTTTTCTGCACTCTTTCTAGTTTAATAATATCCTTTCTATAGTAGGCTGACCACTACTATACACAGTATCCCAAGAGTGGCCTTGCACAACTTCAACAAGACATTCCAACTCCTGAATTCAATATTCTGACCAATGAAACCAAGCATACAGAATGCCTTCTGCACCACCCTATCCACCTACGACTCCACTTTCAAGAAGCTATGAACCTGTATTCCTAGATCTCTTTATTCTATAACTCTCTCCAACACCCTCCCATTAACTGAGTAGGTACTGCCCCGATTTGATTTTCCAAAATACATGATCTCACATTTATCTAAATTAAACTCCATCTGCCATTCGTCAGCCTCCTGGCTCAATTGATCAATATCCCGTTGCAATCCTAGATAACTTTCTCCACTGTCCACTATGCCACTAATCTTGGTGCTGTCTGCAAACTTTACTATGTCTACTAAATTCTTATCCAAATCATTAATACGTGGTGGACCCAACACCGATCACTGAGGCACACCGCTGGTTACAAGCCTCCAGTTTGAAAAACAACCCTCAACAATCACCCTCCATCTTCTGTTATCAAGCCAATTTATATCCTATTGGCTACCTCACCCTGAATCCCATGAGATTTAACCTTGTGCAACAGCCTATCATGCAGTATCTTGTCAAAGGCCTTGCTAAAGTTCAGGTAGACAACATCAACTGCACTGCCCTCATTTACCTTCTTGGTTACCCCTTCAAAAAACTCAATCAAATTTGAGAGACATGATTTTCCACTCTCAAAGCCATGCTGACTGTGCCTAATCTGTTCTTGCATCTCTAAATGCCTGTAGGTCCTTCCAGAATATCTAACAGACCTGTAGGTCCTCTCAGAATATCTAACAATGTACCCACTACAGATATACAGATCACCGGCCTGTAGTTCCCAGGCTTTTCCCTGCAGTCCTTTTTAAACAAAGGCACAACATTTGCCACCCTCCAACCTTCAGGCACCCGATCTGTGGCTGTTGATGATTCAAATATTTCTGCTGGGGACCTGCAATTTCCTCCCTGGCCTCCCACAACATCCTGGGATACATTTCATCAGGTCCTGGGATTTATCTACCTTAATGCACTTTAGGACTTCCAACACCTCCTTTGCTATAATATGTACACTCATCAAGACATCACTGTTTATTTCCCCGAGTTCCCTAACATTCACGCCTTCCTCAACAATAAATATCAATGAGAAAAACTCATTTTAGGATCTCACCCAACTCTTGTGGTTCCACTCATAGATAACTTTGTTGATCTTTAACAGGCCCTTCTCTTTCCCTAGTTACTATTTTGCCCTTTATGAATTTGTAGAAGCTCTTTGGATTCTCCTTTGCTTTAGCAGGTAAGGCAATCTCATGGCCCCTTTTTGCCCTCCTGATTTATCTCCTAACTCTACTCCAACACCCACCATAGTCTTCAAGGGATTCACTTGATCTCAGCTGTCTATGCAAGTCACATGCCTCCTCCTTTTTTGACGAGCCTTGTTCTTCACTCTAAAAGGAATGTGCTTACCCTGGTTAACATGCTTTTGAAAGTCTCCCACTTACCAGCCGTCCTTTTGCCTTCCCACAGACTCCCCCAATTAACTTTTGAAAGTTCCTGTCTAATATTATCAATACTGGCTTTGCCCTAACTTAGAATTTTAACTTTGGTGCCAGACATATAATTCTCCATGGCTATCTTAAAACTAATGGAATTATGGTCACTGGTCCCAAAGTGATCCCTCACTAACACTTCTGTCACTCGCCCTTCCTTACTTCCCAAGAGGAGGTTAAGTTTTGCCCTCTCTCTAATCGGGCCATCCACATACTGAATGAAAAATTTCTCCTTAATACACTCAAATATCTCTCCATCCAAGCCCTTAATGCTATGGGAAAGTTAAAGTTCCCTACATTACCACCTTATTTTGCTTGCAGCTATTTGTAATCTCCTTATATAGTTTCTCCTCAATTTCCCCCCAACTATTTGGGGGCCCGTATTATAATCCTATTAAAGTGATCTCTCCTTTCTTATTTCTCAGTTCTACCCATATAGACCCAGTGGGCGAACCCTCGGATATATCCCCTCAGTATTGCCATGATGTTCTCCCTAATTGGCCATGGTAAATTGCCCCTTTATGTCTAGGGGTCTAGCAAAGTAAATAAGTGGGATTAAGGGATACGGCATAGGTGGGATTGTGGTCGGTGCAGACTCAATGGGCCAAATGACCTCCCTCCGCACTATTCTATTCATCCCACCTTGCCCTTTGCACTTGTTCACAAGTCCATAACATTCCTAACTTTTAATGGCTTCTGGTGAAAGGTCACAGACCTGAAAGGTTAATTTTCTTTCGATATACACTGGTTGGCTTGCCGTGTATTACCAATTACTACTCTATATCGAGTTCCTATTTCCCTCAGAATGGAGAAAATCAAGTCTAAGGTAATAACTTGACAATTTAAATCTGTAGTTTTATTTCAGAAATAAAAACAGTCTCAATTCTTACCAGTTCTAACAGAGATTTTTTGGGCAACCATCCTTCCTCCAATAACTGCCAATCCAGTACAAAGACAGTGCCCTAATGTTCCACCTACAGCAACACCAAAGGGATCCTGTGGGGATAAAGTGCACAATAGGATCACAGAATCCTAGAAAATTTACAATACAGATGGAGGCCATTTGGCCCAATTGACAAAGAGCCACCCAATCCAATCCCACCTTCCTGCATTTGATCAGTCACCCTGCAGGCCATAGCTCAAGTCTCAACTATTAGAATGCAAATATATAATTTCACTGAATTAGCTTGTAAATTAACATACTGAACAGTTTTATTTGAACCCATTGATCAACTTTCACACACTAAAAAAGCTCTTTGTGAAATAATCTGACTTTTTACCTAGTTGCTAGTTACCATGGTGGCACTGTGGTTAGCACTGCTGCCTCACAACACCAGGGATGCGAGTTCAATTTCGGCTCTGGGTGACTGCAGAGTTTGCATGTTTCCCCCTGTGTCTGCATGGGTTTTCTCCCACAGTTTAAAGATACGTAGGTTAGGTGGATCAGTCATGGTAAATGTGAGGATTTATGGGGATAAAGTCTAATTCTAGGGCAGCACAGCGGTTAGCACTGCTGCTTCACAGTGCCAGGTGCCCAGGTTCTATTCCTGGCTTGGGTCACTATGTGGAGTTTGCACGTTCTCCCCATGTCTGCATGGGTTTCCTCTGGGTGCTCTGGTTTCCTCACACATTCTGAATGATGTGCTGGTTAGGTGCATTGATCCGAACAGGTATCGGACTATGGCGATTAGGGGAGTTTCACTAATTTCATTGCAGGGTTAATGTTAGCCTTACTTGTGACTAATAAACAAACCTTTACTCTTTCAAGGCAGGCTGAATCCTTGGTGTTCAACTGGCTCAAAAAGTGATATAGATCTACAATCCTGTCAAATCTCTTCTTGAAAGGCAAAAATTCAACCAACTCACTTCCTGCCTCTGAAAAGAAAAATATGCCAGTATCCAGATTAAGCAAAAATGAAAACTCACCTCCCTAGCAGCTAATACAATTGTTGTTAGTTGTGATCGATCTCCCCATTCTGCCAAAAACGTGAGGGTAAATGCCTGAATGAAAATTGGAGAAATACAAGGCATGCGCCTCTTTTGTGACAGATGTGTTGATGATCCTGACTCAATATCCTGTGGACCATTTACAGTCTTTGATCGTTGAAGCTAAGTAGAGAGAGGAAACATTTTAATTACGAAAACATGAACAGTGTATTTTTAAGATTTCAAATGCATATAAAAATAGGCAGATGAAGCAAATTTGAAATTAGAAACTACTAAAATGACAATGTATTTTAGGCTACTTTTGATGAATACAACATAAAGTAGTTACATTTTATTTGCTGTTTTAATTAGCATGCTCATGCAATGAATTAAAACAGGAGAAAACAGACCATTGATATCAAACATGAATTCTTCCTTATTTTAGTTTAGTTTATTTGTAGCACCTCATTTGAGAGCAACAGCGCAACACACTGCTTCAAAAATCCATTCAGAAGTCAACCCAATGTGTCACCATTTGGAATCCCTGCATTTCTGTGGTTCACTATTTCCAACAATCCTTCATGACTAAAACAAGCGAAGTATATATTCATTCATTCACTGGGCATTAAAAGCAATTGCTCAGAATTGTTTCCTAGGCTGGGAATTTCCCCAGCCTAACACTAATTTTGTTGGAAATGTTGGGTTTGACTTCCACCACATTAATTGAAAAATTACATTAACAGATCAGGAAAACATTTGATTTGATTTGTCACATGTATTAGTATACAGTGAAAAGTATTGTTTCTTGCACGCTATACAGACAAAGCATACCGCTCATAAAGGCGGCAATGAGAGAGTGCAGAAGTGTGGATAGCGTATAGAGGATTGGCTGTCTAATAGGAAGCAGAGAGTTGGTATCAGTGGGTGCTATTCTGATTGGTGGTTGGTGACTAGTGGAGTGCCGCAGGGATCGGTGCTGAGGCCTCAGCTATTTACCATTTATACAGATGATCTGGAGGAGGGGGCTGAGTGTAGGGTGACGAAATTTGCTGATGACACGAAGATGAGTGGAAAAGCAGATTGCATGAAGGGTGTGGAAAGTCTGCAGAGAGATCTGGACAGGCTAAGCAAGTGGGCGAGGACCTGGCAGATGGAGTATAATGTTAGCAAGTGTGAGGTTATCCACTTAGGCAGAAATTATAGTAGGAGGGATTATTATTTAAAAGGCGAAAAGCTGCAGCATGCTACGGTGCAGAGGGACCTGGGGGTCCTTGTGCATGAGTCGCAAAAACCCAGTCTGCAGGTGCAGCAGGTGATCAAGAAGGCGAATGGAATGTTGGCCTTTATAGCGAGGGGGATAGAATATAAAAGTAGGGAAGTCTTGCTGCAACTGTACAGGGTACTGGTGAGGCTGCAGCTGGAGTACTGTGTGCAGTTTTGGTCGCCGCACTTGCACAAGGATATATTGGCCTTGGAGGGAGTGCAGAGGAGGTTCACTAGGCTGATACCGGAGATGAGGGGGTTGGACTAATGAAGAGAGACTAAACAGACTAGGTCTGTACTCGTTGGCGTTTAGAAGGATGAGGGAGGATCTTATAGAGACGTATAAGATAATGAAGGGGATGGATAGGGTAGAGGTAGAGAGGTTCTTCCTACTTAGAAAGGATAGCAGGACTAGAGGGCACAGCCTCAAGATAAGGGGAAGGGACAGTTTAGATCGGTGTTGAGGAGGAACTTCTTCACTCAAAGGGTGGTGAATCTCTGGAATTCTCTGCCCGTTGAAGTGGTGGAGGCTACCTCGCTAAATATATTTAAATCAGAGGTAGATAGGTTTTTGATAGACAAGGGAATTAAGGGTTATGGGAAGAGAACGGGAAAGTGGAACTGGTCCACTTCAGATCAGCCATGATCTTACTGAATTGCGGGGCAGGCTCGAAGGGCTAGATGGCCTACTCCTGCTCCTATTTCTTATGCTCTTATATTCTTAGAATGTAATGCTGCATCTTTCACATGCCAAACTTTTGTTTTCCTTTCGAAGCACGAAAAAGCAATGTAGGCTGACTTTTAAAAGGGCACTATTAGAGGTGAGCAGGAACCAAAGCTCAGCTGGTTGAGAAGTGGGCCAAGAAAAAACAGCAAAAGTGGCAGAGACTGCAATTCCAGACTGGGGTGCTCGAATCACACCAGATGATGTTTAGCACAAAATTTCACCACCTTGGCACAAACTATCACATTGCAAGATGGAAGCTGCTTTAGTGACTATAAAGCCACACTGCTGGTACCATCATTCAGGAAAAAATAATTTCAGCATTTCACTTGCTTCTTTCTACATGACTGAATGCTCCCTATTCTGATCATGCCTTCAACTACCAAGACCTAAGAACACTAATATTCAGTCCTGAAACCTCTCACCCTCCCTTCCTTTAAGGCACTCCTCAACCTAGCTTTTGACTAAGGATTTTGGTCATATGCCCAAATATATGATGCAGCTTCAGGTCAGATTTTTGCTTTGTAACACTCTTATGAAGCATCTTTGTGACATTTTATTACATTAAAGGCTTCTAAATAAAAGTTACTTATTTTTCCAATTAAATCGTAATCCCAACTGTCTTCACCAGATTTTCCATCTGATCTCTTCATACTCACGAGTATCACAATCATATTTAGATGTTCTCAAACTACTTCAAGTGACTTCCAGTTGTAGTCTCTGCAATCAAAATCACTTCCCACTGTAGACTTCTTGTATATTGGTGTTTCATTCAAACAAAACATCACCTTCATCTGGCTTTGCCATCATAGGATAGCACCACTGCAAGTAATAAGAGCGAGAATCTCTTTCTAGTCCCAGGTTGTAACACTCACAACCTGTTAAGGTGCTCCCATAAGGAATATTTCAGTTTTCAACAGAATGAGAATGAAAGTCCTTTCTATAATTTGACAGCCAATCTATGGCTCCAAACACTTAGTAATTAAGTCCATGAACATAAGCAATGCCATCAAATTTATTAATGCTTAAAATGCCTGGAGAAATTTGAGCTTTCAACTTTGAAAATGTATTGTTGAGTGCTGACACCTCAAACAGCATGAGAAGTAAGAATAGATCATCCATCGCTCATGCCTGCTCTGCCACTCAATATGTTTACATCTGATCTTCTACCTCAACCTCATTAGGCAGGGCAGCAGTCGAATGGTATCGTCACTGAACTAGTAATCCAGTAACTCGTAGAAATGCTCTCAGGGCACAGGTTTCAATCCAAACTTTGCAGATTGTGCAATTTGAATTCAATACAAATCTAGAATCAAAAGATTAATAATGGTGACCATAAAACCATTGTCAATTATTGTAAAAGCCCATCTGGTTCACTGAAGTCTTTCAGGGAAGAAAAAAATGTCATCCATACTTGGTCTGACCTACATGCGACTCCAGCCCCACAGGAATGTGGCTAACCCTTGACTGCCCTCTGAAAGGGACAGCAAGCCATTCAGTTCAAGGTCAATTTGAGACAGGCAGCAAATACTAGGCCTATTCAGCAATGCCCAAATCCTGCACAGTATTCTAGTTGTGGTGTCACCAATACTCTCTACAGCTGCAGTAAAACCTCTGTATCTCTATATTCCACTTGCCTGCCTAATTACTTATTTTATCTATGCAGTAACATTGGTGAGTCAAGCAGCAGGACACCTCAAGAGTTCTGCAATCTCTCTCAATTTAAAAAAAAATGCTGCTTTTCTAGTTCACCTGCCAAAGTGGACAAGTTCACATTCTCCCACATTAAATACCAAAATCTTAGCTCACTCACTTACCTTGCAGACTTTCGCTTCAATTCACCTAACCTGCACATCTTTGGACTGTGGGAGGAAACACATGCAGACACAGGGAGAATATGCAAACTCCACACAGTCACCTGAGGTTGGAATTGAACCCAGCTCACTGATGCTGTGAGGCAGCAGTGATAACCAGTGTGCCACCATGCTCTCTCAAACTGAGCTTGAGGTTCAATCAGGTTGTGAACACTGTCAAATTGAAGCTTCGTTACTACTGGGTTATTGATTAATCCTACCTCATTGAATGTTACAATATCTAGAATAGCCTGCTCCCTGGTTGGCATTAGTATGTACTGTGCTAAGAAACTGTCCCAAATACACTATGAACTCATCGTCCAGGTTATCTCTGCTGTCCAATGAACCAACCTAATGAACCTTCATGTGCCACTTCCAAGGCAAGTACGTCCTTCTTTTGATATGTAGACCAAATCTGTGCACGCTACTCCAGGTGTTGTCACATAAACATGGCAAGACTTATTCTTGTATTCTTTTCACACACTAAAACTGACAGTGCCTTTGGGTGAAACCATAATTGGGGCTATTTCAAATCGATTTAAAGGATTTAGAATAAACAGTTCTAGAACAATAGTTCTCTGTTCCTCAACCATAAAGATCCCTTAAAGCTCATTATGCAACCATGCAAAAAGAAAAACACACCTCTTTCTGCTGTACCTCCCACTCTCACCCAAAGAAAATCTCCCAAACAAAAGCAGAAAGCTGGAAATACTCAGCAGGATTTTGTAAGCTGTGACAAGCAGCAACCCCAAACTTTCCATACACAATGTGGCCAATCTAAGTTACATGGTCAGACTCACCAAAAAAATTCAAGGGTTTGTTCACTTAAACAAGTGCGCGACAACAAAATGAGGGGATAAATTTTTCAGGCAGATTTGTGGAGAATGAAGCAAAGGTAATAACTCAGGTCAATGATCTTTTTCAAAACAAAGTATTTTCCTCTGCACAAATACTGCCCGACCTGAGTATTTCCAACTTGTTAAATTTTACTTAACATTTCCAGTAATCTCAAACCTATTCAAATTGTAGCTAAGATACCGGTTGAGACCCAAATCAGATTGAGACATGAGTACAATTTGTGTATTATACTTGAGAATCCGTATGAGAGAGAGACAGAGAGAGAGAACACCTTGTCATACATACAGCTTCATCTTTCTTTTTGATTTCTGCTTGCACTTCTTCCAGTTCTTCCTGACCTTCATCAGGACTCATCTTCAAGCCTTCCCAAAGCATCCGGAAGCCAAATATTGCAAATAGTGCCGTTGATACATAATACGTATATTTCCGGGGGATTATTGTAGTAGCATAGCCAAAAAGAACTGCAACAAAGAATGAAATATAAGACTGACACCCTATTTCAAACCAGTGATGCTTTCATTGTCCTTTTCTTCTGTTCCTCCCCCAACTTAAGAACATGAAGTTCACTTCAGTCACATCCACAAACAGAACTGATCATGTAAACTTTTAAAATAAACAGCTCTTCAGGGTTATTTAAAAAATATACCTGTAATCTGTATCCTTCAAAATCATCTGAATTTTGGATCTTTAGAATCAGATTTTTTTTTAAATTGAGACTGGCAGTGGCTCAATAATTTGAGCGATTGATGGTGATTTTTGACAATTAGCTAACAAAAGTAGTTTAAAACGTGTACAGGGTGGAAACTATGCAAAAAATGTTTTCTGCTGAACAGGATCTGATGCATGTCCTGTTCCCCAAATGCACAAATGTGTCAATTCGGATATAACAACTAAAAGTTTAGCAGAAATCCTGCAATTAACATAAAAGTAGGAGTATGTTATACAGCCCCTTCATTGCATCATGGCTGAATTTCTCATGTTAATATTCTCACCCTCTCCAAAGGTCTCATGATTTATTTTGCCTAGAATCTGTTGATCTTATTTTTGAGCAGCTTTCATATCAGGTTAGGAGGTGCAGAGTCTAACAGTTAGTTGCCATTAAGTATGCCACAATTCACTTTCAAGCAACAGAAGTGATACAGGAAGAAAGAAAAAGACTCGCATCCATGTAAAAAAGCTTGCATTTTCATAAGCACCGAAGTCTCTCGGAGCTTTAGTCAATGAAGTACCTTTGAAGTGTAGAAACTATTGTACTGTAGGGAACACAGCAGTTAGTTTGTACTTAGCAAAATCGCACAAACCCTGCAGTGAGATTTTATTTGAGAGATACGGATTGAGGAATAATATTGGCCAAAGACAACTCAGTCATTCTTCTTAGTAAATAGTGCCATGGGATCTTTCACTCAAGTAGGCAGATGTGGCTTTGATTGTAAGTGCTGTGATATCTGAAAGACAGCACTTCCCACAGTGCAGTACAGGTGTCAGCCTTGATTTTTGTGCTTAAAACCCCAAAGAGGGACTTGAATGCGGAATCTTGAGACTTAAGAGGCAAGCGTCCTACCAACTGAACCGCGGCTAACACATGAGAACAAAGTTAGGTGGACTTTGCCTGAGCAGACGGTTATCAAAAAACATTCCTTGTAATTCTTCAAAGTAGATAGAGGGAATTGTGAAACAGTTGAAAGTAATTGAAGCAGTTGATAAGATGAAAGAAGATAGAAGGTGCAGCAGACAGACAAATTGAAGAAATATGCATAAATAACAGGGCTTGGAGTGATTTAATTAACTCAAGATAGACTGGGATAAAATAACGAATGCAGCAACAGAAGAAGGGCTTCAACCATTCTAGGACTGTTTCCTAGATCAGGATGTTTACTCTGGAATGCAGTGGTAAAGAACTCAAACAGCAAAATAATTTGCTGCAATGTAACAATTGGAAAGAACTCTCAAAAGATAAGGCCCTAGATTGGAAAAGGAAATAAGCTAGTATAGAGAAAACTGAAGATACAAAAGCAGGGAAATGACGGATAACTTTCAATCGGGAAATTATTGGGGCATGAATCAGAATATTCATACTAAAGGAGCATAGAAAAAGTTGCACTTGCTTTGATGAGTTGAGAAAGTAAGACTTGAAGCGCTATGCAGCAAATTTAAGGTAGATACAAACATTGCCAAAAATATATAAAATAAAGTGGGAGTTTAAAAAAATTAGAATGACAAAGCAGGAGAAAAATGGCAAGTTATCTGTTAAAGTAAAATTGTTAACAAAAAGGATAAAGCTAATTAGGACCAAAAAAGGGGGAAATTACATGGACAATGAAGAAATAGATAGCAAGAACATTTTCTCTCCATTTTCAGAGGATAGATATGATGGAAGGAATCAGAGCACACAAGAGTATGGAACTTTTAAAAGACAGGTTTTCACCACAGGCGCCCCTTGATCTCTCATCAAGATTGTCCAAGATCTCGAAGCTTCTTTCTTGGACGGAAGCAATCCCCATTTTTCAAGCCCCATTCCGCATGTCTGAACTTGTTCTCATATTTACAACTGTTCCTTCAAATTCACTCACATCCTTAAATAAAAGGATGTTGCTTTGCGTAGCTGTCAGACTTTTTATAAAATATATGGAACATTCCTTGTTCCTGTCATGTTCAGGTCCCCTCCCCAAGTCCTTATGCATCAGTGCCATCTCCAGCTTTCATCCCAAACTGGAAAATTTCATCAACTTTGCTTTCAATTTCCACCTTATTTTTGCCTTCACATGATCCATATCTGGTTCCTTCCTTCTTTGACTTCTTTTCCATCATCCAGTATTCACGATAAGCCTAGTGACACTCTGTGCCTCTTTGACTATACTTCCTTCACATCTGACTTTCTGTAAGGACTAATAGTTCATTCACCCCAGTATTATCATTCCATCTGTTTGGAAAATGTAACCTTACATATTAGTGCTTCTGATACGTCTTACCTGTTCCTTAACTGAGGATTTTGACTGCGGAGGACAAGGCCCTTGACCACATCAGTTTTATTTCACACATTTCTGCTCTCACTCCTTCCCCTCACTCCGAGAACCATGATAGTGCTTCCCTAGTCTTGACCTTCCACCTCACCAGCCTTTCCATTCAGTAGATGACCCGCTGCCATTTCTACCATCTCCAGCACAATGCCATGACCAAATATGTTTTCCCCTCCCAGCATTCGGAGAGATTGTTCCTTTTCACATGCTCTCCAATTTCTAACTTATTCCCAGTTCTGATGAACAGTCACAAATGTGACATGTTAATTGTTTCTTTCTTCACAGATACTTGCAGCACTGCTGAGTATTTTCGGTATGATTTTGTTACAGATTAGCAATAAAAGGTGGAACTTAAAACGGAAAAGTATCAGGCCCTCATGACAGGCATTCTGGAAATCTGCAAAAAGACGTAGGAAAAAAGCAGAAGCTCTCAGGGGCAATTTTAAAAAATATCCTTGGGTGAACTTGCCAGGGGCTTCATGGTTTCCAATGAAATTTGTTCAGGAAAACAGAATGGAAACATACAGATAACTAAAGAACAAAGAACAAAATCAGCCTGGGAAACAGGCCCTTCGGCCCAATGAGCCCACGCTGCCATCTCAACACCACCTCTCTACCCATGACCCCTATCTAATGTTTTGTGGCCATCCAGATTGAGGGAAAACTGATTTAGGGACAATTTATTCCTGCCAATCAGCCTAACAGCACACCTTTGGGGTGTAGGAGGAAACCGGAGCACCCGGAGAAAACCCACGCAAGCACGGGGAGAATGCGCAAACTCCCACAGACACCGGCCCAAATCTATGTGTCTGCACAGCAATCAGCGATAGTCACTGAGCTGTCGTCTTGCCCAGTGCCTTGTCCAGTTTAGGCACACACTAACGACATGAAGCACTAGGCCAATCTCGAACAACCAAGAGCAGCCCCAGTACGACCCATCGCGTGTATGCCCCTCATTGGACACGAGGTGGACCGACTTAGCCTGTGAATGAAAAGAGATAAACATTATCATACTATACCCATTTACATTTCTAGGGACACCCCAATGCTAATAACCCTTAATTAAAGGTTCTCCTATATCCACCCATCTCCAACTCAGTCATGTGCCTGTCTAAGTTACTCTTAAAGGACTCTAGCGTGTTTGCTTCCACCACCTTACTTGGCAGAGCATTCCATACCCCCACTACCCTCTGTGTGAAAAACCTCCCTCTAATATCTGTGTTGTACTGCTCCCCCCTCACCTTAAGTCCATGGCCCCTTGTCCTACGTGACTCTGTTATAGGAAATAGCTTACCTCTGTTTACTCTATCCATACCCTTCATAATCTTATATACCTCTATTAGATCCCCCCTCAGTCGGCATCTTTCAAGGGAAAAGAGCCCCAATTTCTTCAATCTTTCCTCATACCCCAGTCCTTCCATACCAGGCAACATCCTGGTAAACTATAAACAAGCCATCCTATATGGACTAGCTTCTAGGAGCCCGAGATAAAATTACAAAGAACAAAGAACATTACAGCACAGGAACAGGCCCTTTGGCCTCCAAGCCTGCACCGACCATGTTGCCCAGCTGAACTAAAACCCCCTACCCTTCTGCGGACCATCCCCCTTTATTCCCATCCTATTCATGGATTTGTCCAGACGCTCCTTAGAAGTCACTATTGTATCTGCTTCCACTCCTTCCGCCAGCAGCGAGTTCCAAGCACCCACCATCCTCTGTGTAAAAAAGCTAGCCTCATACATCTCCTTTAAAGCTTGTCTCTTGCAACTTAAACCTATGCCCCCTAGTAAATGACTCTTCCACCTGGGAAAAAACTTCTGACTATCCACTCTGTCCACACCTCTCTTAATCTTGTAGACTTCTATCAGGTCACCCCTCAATGTCTGCCGTTCTAGTCAGAACAAACAAAGTTTCACCAACTTCTCCTCATATCTAATGTCCTCCGTTTCTGTACCCTCTCCAAAACCTTCACATCTTTCTGGTAGCGTAGCGACCACAATTGAACACCATATTCCAAGTGTGGCCTAAGTAAGGTTCTATAAAGCTGCAACATGACTTGCCAATTTTTAAACTCAATGCCCCGACCAATGAAGGCAAGCGTGACATATGCTTTCTTGACTACCTTTTCCACCTACGTTGTCACTTTTAGTGACCTGTGTACTTGTATAACCAGCTGCCTATCAATACTCTTAAGGATTCTGTTACTTACTGTAAAGTTCCTATCTATAATTAGGCCTTCCAAAATGCATTATTACTCACATTAACACTCATTTACTAATTTGTTTAACAAGTTTATCCAGCAAATCAGATCTACTGAATTGAAGAACTCAATAAATTGATAAGTAATAGTTGCATATAGAGATTTTCAGAAAGAATTCAAAAGTACTATATGTAAGCACTGTTGATGGCCAAACGACAGAAAATAAGACAGTGACTAATATGTTTTTGGACTGATGTGATGTAACAGGGGTGATCCTCAGGAACCAGTGCTAGAACCAGCATACAGACAGTCCAAAACCAAGCATCGTTGATACAAGGTTAGAGACAGAGCTCGAGGGAGGAAATACTTACACCAAAGCAAGATGTAACTTGGTCCTGATTTTACAATTATATATTCTGTCCTGATTTTGACTACCTCCATGAATAACTGTCCATATTTACAATAAAAATTATTGTTGCAAACTGGTCATGTAATAATTACATCTTTCCAGCAGTGACAGCATACACTGAAATATACAATGGAAAGTGTTGACAAAGTGCACAGACAAGATTTTCATATTTAAATTTGGATCATAAATAGAGAGTACCATCAAAATAGGAGCAGAACGTAAGAACTAGGAGCAGGAGTAGGCCATGTGGCCCCTCGAGCCTGCTCCACCATTCAATAAGATCATGACTGATCTTTTCGTGGACTCAGCTCCACTAACACGATCGCTGACTATAACCCTTAATTCCTTTACTGTTCAAAAATTTATTTATCCTTGCCTTAAAAACATTCAACGAGGTAGCACTGGGCAGGGAATTCCACAGATTCACAACCCTGTGTGTGAAGAAGTTCCTCCTCAACTCAGTCCTAAACCTGCTTCCCCTTATTTTGAGGCTATGTCCTCTAGTTCTAGTTTCACCTGCCAGTGGAAACAACTTCCCTGCTTCTACCTTATCTATTCCCTTCATAATCTTATATGTTTCTATAAGATCTCCCCTCATTCTTCTGAATTTCAGTGAGTATAGCCCCAGTCTACTCCATCTCTCCTCATAAGCCAACCCTCTCACTCCAGAATCAGCATAGTGAATCTCCTCTGCATCGCCTCCAGTGCCAGTATCTCCTTTCTCAAGTAAGGAGACCAAAACTGTACACAGTACTCTAAGGTGCAGGTGAGGTCACACCTGTCCAGCCGAGGTCACACTTGTCCAGCTGCAACGTAACCTCACTGTTTTTAAACTCCATCCCTCTAGCAATGAAGGACAAAATTCCATTTGCCTTTTAATTATCTGCTGCACCTGCAAACCAACTTTTTGCAATTCTTGCACGAGGACATTCAAGTCCCTCTGCACAGCAGCATACTGCTATTTTTTACCATTTAACTAATAGTCCATTTTGATATTATTCCTACTGGCTGGAGCCGTCTTGACTCTTGTCTTGCCTCTGGATCCAGATGGGAATTGGGAAGACAGTGAGGCTGACGCTGTGCAACTCTCCCTCACTTTAATTCAAGTCAAGCACTGGTCTCAACACGATCACCATCATCGTCCTGTTCAACCCCTGAAGACCTATGGCGATGGGTGAGCGACGAAGCAGCAGGTGCGATACACTGGGAGTTGTAGTCACGGACCTGCACACAGGCGGCTCAGATCTAATGGTCGTTTTCCGCTGACCGAGGCAGCAGTGAAACTCGGCGTCTACTTGGGCGACTGAGCAGTCCTCTTCAGGAACGCACTGCTCACTTCCATAGAATGAGGAAGGGGCTAGAAAAGGTGCCCTAAACATTGCCTGCTTCACTACACCCTGGCCAGTTTACCACAGCTGGCAAGACTCCCATCTTGTAATTGAATAAACAAAATAAAACAGAAGGTGACACCGCTCACCATTGGCATTTGGAACATGCACATGCTTTTGGACAACCCTACAGCAGACAGACCAGAGAGAAGAACAGCCTTAGTTGCCAGGGCGCTTGTAAGATACAACACTGATGTTGCAGCCCTGAGTGAAACTTGTCTTGCCAACATAGGTCAGTTGGCTGAAACTAGAGATGGATATGCTTTTTTCTGGAGCAGTCGTGGCAGCAATGAGCGTCATGATGCTGGAGTTGGACTCGCTGTCAGCAGTCACCTTGTTCAGAAACTTGACAGTCTACCCAAGGGTGTAAACGACCGGCTTATGACAATACAGCTTCCGCTACAGAAGAGAAGTCAAGCCACCCTGATCAGCACCTACGCCCCCACAATGAACAACCCAGACGAGATGAAAGACAAGTTCTACGAAGAACTAGACGCAATGACTGGATTTTACCTTCTCACGCTCCATCTGTATTTTAAATTCAACCATACTGTGATCACTTCTTCTGAGAGGATCCCTAACTGCAAGATCATTAATCATTATACAGGGCCAAATCTAGGATAGCTTGCTCCCTCGTAGGTTCCATTATATACAGTTCAAGGAAGGTATCACGGATACATTCTATGAACTCCTCCTCAAGCTGCTTTGAACAATTATATTTAGATTAAAATCCCTCATGATAATTGCTATACCATTTTTACATGCATCAGTTATTACTTTGTTTATTTCTCGCCCCACCATGATGTCACTATTTGGTGGCCTATACACCATGCCCATCAGTGACTTTTTCTCCTTACTATTTCTAATTTCCACCCAATGGATTCAACCTTTTTTTTCATGGAACCTATGTCACCTCTCACTACGACCTTGATGTCATCCTTAAATATCAGAGGTACACCACCACCCTCACCTTCCTGTCGGTCCCTCCGAACAGTCTGATACCCCTGGATATTTAACTCCTAGTTGTGACTATCCTGCAACCATATTTTTGTAGTGGCCACCAAATCATACACGTTCGCAATGATTTGTGCTGTCAACTCATTTACCCTGTTTTGAATGCTATGAGCATTCAGATAAGTTTCTGAACAAGGTGACTGCTGACGGCGAATCCAACTCCAGCATCATGATGCTCATTGCTGCCACGACTGCTCCAGAAAAAAGCATATCCATCTCTAGTTTCAGCCAACTGACCTATGTTGGCAAGACAAGTTTCACTCAGGGCTGCAACATCAGTGTTGTATCTTACAAGCGCTCTGGCAACTAAGGCTGTTCTTCTTTCTGATCTGTCTGCTGTAGGGTTGTCCAAAAGCTATGAGCCCTTATGCTAGTTTTTGTACCACCTTTTTGAATTCTAACTTCCATTAACAACATCTCCTGAGTTCTCTTTCCTTTTAACTTTTTTTCCTGATTTTTGATGTAGCTGGAACATTCTCTCCACATTTTGTCCTTGCTCCCTCCTTCTCAAACTCCTTACACAGGTTCCCACCCCCTGGCATATTAGTTTAAACCCTCCCCAACTACTCTAGCAAACACTCCCTCATGGACATCAGTCCAGTCCTGCCCAGGTGAACCCATCCAATTTGTACAGGTCACGCCTCCCCCAGAACTAGTCCCAATGTCCCACAAATCTGAAACCCTCCCCCGACACCATCTCTTCAGCCACGTATTTATCCGATATATCCTGTCATTTCTACTCTGACTAGCACACGGCACCAGTAGTAATCCCGAGATCACTACCTTTGAGGTCTGGTTTCTTAACTTTCTTCCTAGCTCCAGATATTCTGCTTTTTAAGACTGCAGCCCTTTTTTTACCTATATCATTTGTACCAACGTGTACTATGACCATAGGCTGTTTGCCCCCTTCAGCATGTCCTGCAGCCGCTCAGACATCCCAGGGAGGCAACATACCACCCTGGAGTCTCCTTTGCGGCAACAGAAACACCTGTCTATTCCCCTTACAATTGAATCCCCTATAATTATTGCATTGGCACACTTTTTACCCCTTCCCTCTGCAGCAAAAACAACGGTAGTGTAGTAAGTTTGGCAGCTGCTGCTTTCCCTAGACAGGTCATTCCCCTCAACGGTATCCAAAGCCGTATATCTGTTCTGCAGGGGAATGATCACAAGAGATTCCTGCACTACCTGCCCATTTCTTGCTCTGTCTGCTGGTCACCATTTTCCTTCCTGCCTCCGGAGTTTGAGCCTGCGGTGGGACCACCTCTTTATACATGCTATCCACAATACTCTGATTCACTGATGCTCCACAGTGTCTCCAGCCACAGCTCAAGCTCTGAAACTCAAGCTTCCAGGAGCTGTAGCTGGAGACACTTCCTGCACACACGCTGACCCAGGGGACTGGAACTGTCCCCAGCCTGCCACATGGAGCAAGAAGAGCAACCCACGGCTTGGAGCTCTCCTGTCATATCCTACCCCTTTAATTTAAACTTTTGAAAGATGTTTTGTTTCAGATTATATCCAATTTTCTAGGGCCTTCTTTCCTGTTCCTTGTTACTACTGAATATAGCCTTTTCAAACTATAAACTGCAGAAACACTATTGTAGTGTACAATAATAACTGCAATGCCAAGAGCAAAAAGGAAAAAAAAACTTACCAATCAGCACTCTCCCTTGTAGCCTCTGCTGCCTGTTTCACCTGACTCCCTGTGTTCACCCAACTCCAAAAGCACTCCTCTTAGTCAAACAGCACTCACTGCATAGGCAAAGCAACGCTCTGAGGCCTCTGTTTTTATCGGCACAACTTACATGGCCCTGGAACTGGTTTTAACTAGTTGGTTGATCAAGACAAATTCAAGTGACTTATGGTGGATTATAAACAGTATAACATGAAAAATTAAAATGTTTCTTAGACAATAACTTGAGGGGAAAGGGAGATATACACATACACATACACAAAATGACTAAAGCTGGGAAAATAGAAAAATCCAGCATCAAGATACGCAAATGTTTAAAAGTAGAAGGACAAGGGGATAAAATTTAATAAAAAGAAAACTGAAAAATGTTTAAATAAATGGTAATGCTAAACCTATACAAATTATTTTGTGGGTCAGTTAGAGTGTTGCACCCAGTAAAAAAGACAGAGAGTAAAAGATGAGAGAGTGATAAGAGGAGCCACAGAACAGATTTCCCCCCACCCTGGCCCAGACCAGGTCAGGTCAGAGAATCTGAGGTTCGATTCACAAAATATTTCTGAAGTTGGCAGATTCTTTTAGCGTTTCAGTCCAACACTAAGTGAAGTCATAGCTTTGAAATCAGAGAGGGAGAGGGACATCATATCTGCAACATGTTCCCAAGGAAGAAACTGGGTAGCAAGACATATATTTAAGGATGAGACAAAAAGATGAAGAAATTACAGACTGAAAGAACATTCAGGTTATGCTTGATATACACAGGAAGGAGATAAAGAGAAAGTGAGGAACAGAGTGTGGGACTAAAGCATTGGAGACAAAGCAAAGTTTAGGCCAGACAGAGATAAAGACAAATGCTGCAGAAGCATGTAAAAAAACAAAAGGATGGGAGCAGAAAGTGGGAGTGGGGTGGGGGGGAAATGTCAAAAACTAGAGTGTGGCTGGCAGAACAGATAATTGCAGCAAGTTAGACACTTTGCTCGCTCATCTCTCCACCCCTCACACAGCCACAAGATAACTATACAATAACCTTGTTTCTAGCTTGGACGTACAGCTTAAATTTGCAATCAAGCTAAACTACATAACAGTTAGCATTATCACACTTGTTAGCTTAATCCATAATTTGTACATTTCTGGCAAAGAAATACAAGCAGTATGCATTTTCTTTATAAGTTTTAAATTACTAACCAGACAGGCAGGTCATCAATCCCAAAGCCAGCATAGCTCCCACGAGCACGGTGAGGCGATTGTAACGCATGGCCATAATAGCTGCTATGAAGAAAGTCTTGTCACCCAGTTCAGAGACAATAATAACTGATATAGAAGCAACAAAGGCATGTATGAAACCCAGGTTTGTCTTTGTTACAGCTTCATCACTCACAACATTAGCCACTGGATGTGGAGACGATATTTTCTGCATAAAGAAAACAACAAGTAATGAGCATTAATGTTACATGAAATAAATTCAAACTTTTGAAAACTTTAATTGTTCATTGTGTCCATTGTGACGTGCATTCCCTCAAATTTGTTTTTGAAATGTTACATTGACAAGGGGATTTTTCATGATTTTAGCCATATTAAGCCAAATAATTTGCTGCTTTAATAAGGCCTCTATTTTTTGAGCAAGCATGATTTCTTTTGATGGCGTTTCTGGATCTATCAAATGTCATCCAGACTTTGATATTAGCCTTCTGACCAATTGACAGATGTTTCCAAAGCATTGTCGATTTCATGATTTTCCAACACAAAGGGCTGTGTAACTTATTCAGTTACATGCGCAGCCTTTGTTCTGTGATATAGTAGGTTTAGTCACTTAAAAAGAATTTTTGGCAATGATTTTTCCACTATTCAAGAGGCAGGATGTGACCCTCGCTGCAGATTTCCTTATATACATCATGTTATACATTAAAGCAATTGAAGTGATAACTGTGGTGAAATTTTAAATGATTAGCTGTTTAGCTAAAGAACAAAGAAAATTATGGCACAGGAACAGGCCCTTCAACACTCCAAGCCTGCACCAACCATGCTGCCTGACTGAACTAAAACCCTCTACCCCTTTCGGGGACCATATCCCTCATTCCCATTCTGTTCATGTATTTGTGAAGATACCCTTAAAAGTCACTATCGTATCTGCTTCCATTACCTCCCCCAGCAGCAAATTCCAAACACCCATCACCCTCTGCAAAAAAAAACTTGCCTCGTACATCTCCTTTAAACCTTGCCCCTCGCAGCTTAAACCTATGCCTCTAGTAATTGACTCTTCCACCCTGGGAAAAAGCTCCTGGCTATCCACTCTGTTCAAGCCCCTCATAATCTTGTAGACTTCCATCAGGTCATCCCTCAACCTCTGTCGTTCCAGTGAGAACAACCAACTTTTTTCCAACCTCTCCTCATAGCCCTCCATGCCAGGCAACATCCTGGTAAATCATTTCTGTACCCTCTCCAAAAGCTCCACATCTTTCTGGTAGTGTGGTGACCAGAATTGAACACTACATTACAAGTGTGGCCTAATTAAGGTTCTATAAAGCTTCAACATGACTTGCCAATTTTTAAACTCAATGCCCAGGCCGATGAAGGCAAGCATGCCATATGCCTTCTTGACTATCTTCTCCACCTGCGCTACCACTTTGTGATCTGTGTACCTGTACACCACACCCAGATCCCTCTGCCTATCAATACTCTGAAGAATTCTGCCATTAACTGTATATTTCCTCTCTGTATTAGACCTTCCAAAATGCATTACCCCACATTTGCCCGGATTAAATTCCATCTGCCATCTCTATGTCCAAATCTCTAATTGATCTATATCCTGCTGTATCCTCTGATGGTCCTCATCTCTATCTGTAAATCCACCAACCTTTGTGTCGTTCGCAAACTTATTAATCAAACCAGTTACAATTTCCTCCAAATCATTTATATTATAAAAATATTACATAATGGTTTGCTCTTCTCAGTAGGTTTGTTGTATTCAATTGTAATGGTGGGATTATGGCCTAATTATACGAGCAAGTGCATGCTTAACATCTTTGTATTTTGCTGTTTCTCTTAGAACATAAGACAGAGGAGAAGTAGTAGGCCATTCAGACCATTGAGTTTGCTCCAACATTCAATGGTCATGACTAATCTAATAATCCTCATCTTCACTTTCCAATTTTATCCCCATTACCCTTGATTGGCTTACTGATTAAATATCTGTTCATCTCAACCTTGAACATACTTAATGGTCCAGTCTCTCCAGACCTCTGCAATAAAGAATTCCGCGGATTCACTATTCCAGAAGAAATTCTTCTGAATTTGTTTTAAATGGATGACCTCTTACTCTAAGATTATGCCCTCTGGTCCTGGACTTTTCCATAATGGGCAAACAACCTCAGTAACTACCTGGTCAAGCCCCTCGAAAATCTTTATGTCTTCATAAAATCACCTCTCATTCTTCAGCCCAACCTACTCAACCTCTCCTCATAAGAAAATCTCTCCATTGCCAGGATTAATTTAGTGAACATCTTCTGGATGCCTCCAGTGCTAGTACATCTTTGCTTAGATAAGAGAACAAAAATTGTTCCCAGTATTCCAGGTATGATTTAACAAGTACCTTGTATAGTTTTAGCAAGACTTCCTTATTTTTATACTTCATTCCCTTTGAAATAAAGTGTATTACATCTACTGGTTCTCCTTTTCTATCCAACACATTGCAGGGTGCATATCCTAGTTTCAAACTCGATCCACCAGTATTATAGCCTTATGACAACAGGGTATCATGCCTCATGGGAAAGATTCTATACAGCTCAGAAAGAAGCAATTCAGCCTGCTGTGCTGGCTCTGATTGCATTCCAATTTGTCCCAGTCCCTACTTTTTAGATATAAAAGGGAAAATATTGACAGGCTTAAGTATTTATCCAATTATTTATAGAAGTCATTTAATCTGCTTTCACCACCTTTTCAGACAGTGCTTTCCAGGTTATAAAAAGTGCACTCAAAATGTTCTCTCATATTGCTGCTGCTTTTGTAAAAAAGATCTTAAATCACCGTCTGGTAATTTATCACTGGATAGCTTTTCCTTATTTTATCAAAGCACCATTATCAAAATCTCCTCTTAACCTCCTCTGCAGTAAAGGAGAACTCCAGCTTCTCCACATCTGAAACTGTTCGTGCACATTTATTTTGCATTTTCCTGAAAATCCATTCCTAAATGGTCTGCAGAATTGACCGTAATACTCCAACAGAATATTCAGATTTAGCAATAATATCTTGTTTTGTACTCTGGGATCCTTTTTAAAAAATGTTTACTCTGTTCTTAAAGTTACAAAGCTAATGTTCAGAGTGGACCAGGCAGCACCAAATCTCCTCGCTAGCTCCAAAAACCAAATTAATGTATGCCAAATGAGTGGTCCTAATAGCAGCACCAATTCCAGGATTTTGACCCAGCTACAGTGAAGGAACAATTACATATTTCCAAGTCGGATGGTGTACAGCTTGAATGGGAACTTGCAGGCGATGGCGTCCCATGTGTTGCTGTCCTTGTCCTTCTAGATGGCAGAGGTAAGGAGCTTGAAAGGTGTTGTTGAAGAAAGCATTCAATATTGCAGCAGTGCATCTTGTACAAGGCACAATGCTGCCAGTGTGTTAGTGGTGGAAGGAATGAATGTTTAAGCTGGTGGATGGGGTGCCAATCAAGCGTGCTACTTTGCATGAGGTTTTTTTTGAGTGTTGTTACAGCTGCACTTATCCGGGCACGTGGACTGCGTTCCATCACAATCCTGACTTGTGCCTTGTAGATGATGGACAGCTTCTGGGGAGTCAAGAGGGGAGTTAGTCCATAAGACGTAGGAGCAGAAGTAGGCCATTTGGCTCATCATGTCTGCTCCACCATTCAATGAGATCTCACTGCAAAATTCCTAGCCAGTGACCTGTTCTTCTAGGCACATTTATATGATTGGTCCAGTTCAGTTTCAGGTCAATGGCAACCTCCAGGATGTTGATATATAAATACAATAATGTCCTGATTGGGTAAATTGCAGATGCCCTGACTGCCTTATCATGCTTCATGTCAAGTTTCATTTGTGTCTCCTTCACAGGCTTACTCAACATCCTGATTCTCACTACAGACTACCATCAGCACTGATGAAGGGGATTATTCTAGCTATTTTAGGTGGAATTATGATTCTTTAATGACCACAATGTGCTGCAACGACAAAATCTAAAGCTATTACTTTTATTTTCCTTAACCTTCCATTTATCCTCCTAACTTAGTGAATCTAGAGATACCTACTCTGTTCCATAGCAAGTACAATCTATCACATCACAGCAGAGTAGAATGAGCACATAATGACCACATTCATCGCAGGGCTAAAGCTCTGGAACCAATACAGTTCATTAATATTCCCTCAACTGTATAATTTTGCCTCTCTACTTTGGGCAGATTGTCACATGATACTTTGCACCACAGCTGAAGTATCCTATTAAACTGTTCCCTTGCATTCCTGGGATTTGTTTCCTCTTATTGTTATTCCTTTTTTGCTTCTGCTGTCACTGCCTGATCTCATTATAGCCTTAGTTCAAACAAAGAGCTGAACACAAGGTGAGACGATAGTGACTGCCCTTGACATTATGGCAGCATTTGACAGAGTATGGCAGCAAGGGGTCCTAGCCAATCTAGAATCAATGGGAATCATGGGGGGAATCTCTCCGCTGGTTGGAGCCATATCCAGACAAAGGAAGATGGTTGAGGTTGTTGCAAGTCATTCATTTGCACAGCAGCACAGTGGTTAGCACTGCTGCTTCACAGCTCCAGGGACCTGGGTTCGATTTCCGGCTCAGGCCACTGTCTGTGTGGAGTTTGCATATTCTCCTCGTATCTGCGTGGGTTTTCTCCGGGTACTTTGGTTTCCTCCCACAGTCCAAAGATGTGTAGTTAGATTGATTGGCCATGCTAAAAATTGCCTGTTAGTGTCCTGAGATGCGTAGGTTCGAGGGATTAGCAGGTAAATGTGTAGGGATATGGGAGTAGGGCCTGGGTGGGATTGTGGTCAGTGCAGACTCGATGGGGTGAATGGCCTCTTTCTGCACAGTAGGGTTTCTATAAACTTCTATGAATCTCAGTCCTAGGACATCACTGCAAGAGTTCCTCAGGGTAGTGTCTAGGTCGTGCCCAACTATCTCCAGCTTCCCTCCATCACAAGGTCAGAAGTGGGTATGTTCACTGATGATTGCATAATGCTCAACACCGTCTGAGACCCCCATATTACTGAAGCAGACTCTGTCCACATGCAGCAAGACTTGTACAACATTCAGGCTTGATCTGATAAGTGGCAAGTAACATTTGCCCCACAAAAATGTCAGACAGTGAGCATTTCCAACAAGAGAGATTCTAACCATTGCCCCAGGACATTCAGTGGCATTACCATCGCTAAAGCTCCTACTATCAACATCCTGAGAGTTACCATTGACTAGAAGCTGATCTGGACCAGCTTTATAAATACTGTGGCTACAAGAGAAGGTCAAGGGCTGGGAATTCTGCACCAAGTAACTCACCTGTCCACCATCTACAAAGCACAAGTCAGGACTGCGATGGAATATTTTCCACTTGCTTGAGTAAGTGCAGTTCCAACAACACCCAAGAAACTCAACACCATGTGGGAGAAAGCAGCCTGCTTGATGGTACCCCCCCATTTACCACCTCAAACATACAGTTCATCCAACACTGATACTTCTAGCACAGGACGCACTGCTGCAACTCACAAAGACTCCTTTGACAGCACCTTCTGAACTTCAACCTCTACCACCTGGAAGGACAAAAGCAACAGATGCCTAGAAACATTGCAACCTGCATATTCCCTTCTAAGCAATAAACCATCCTAACCATATCGCTGTTCTTTTCTGTCGCTGGGTCAAATCTTAGAGCTTCCTCCCTTACAACACTATACCTGTAGCTACATGATATGGATTGCAATGGTTCAAAATTGCTCATGACCACCTCCCCAAGACTAAGTAAGGATGGGCAACGAATGCTGTATCTAACCAGCATCCTGTAATATTAGGGTCTGTAAAGGTTAATGTGTGGGAATGGTAAATAGCACCCCTTATAATGATGATGCAAGAGAGAGAAAATGTTCATTGCATCAGTGTAATACCTAGTCATGGATAGCGGCACACATTTCCATTGTATAAGATAAATTAGTTGAACTTAACAACATCTCAGACTAACCAAAGGACACACTGCTCGAAAAAATAAAAACTTTATTTCTGCTATTTCTCAATGGCTAGTGGAATTGTCATTATTTTGTTTAGATTCCAACCTTTATCGCTGAGCAACCAATCTCCGCTACCATGTTTTACTCAGAAAGCGAGTGGATGAAAGTCTTGCGTTTATTTATGGAGTGAAACATTACAAACATACACCACCTGACTCAAAGCACACCAGTTTCAGTGCCTCTTTATTAGGTGCTGAAATGAAAAACCGTTAACGTCATCCACTTGCACTGAAGCACAATTGATATACACATGCCAGTAAATCAATTGTATCACTTAGTAGGCAATGGCCATCAACAAAAAAAGTCCAACCATTTCACCCTAATCTTATAGCCCCTAGAATTAACCTTCTGGAAATCACCAATGACCAGAAACTTAACTGTATCAGCTATCAACAGAACTGACCTACAACAGCATGACAGGGAACAGACTGGTTAGTCTGTAACACGTGTTGGATTTCCAAAAGTTATTTGATAAGGTGCTATATAAAGTGCCTGGGTAAGATGCTGCATCAGACAGTCAGTGCAGACATGATGGGTCAAATGGCCTTTTTCTGCACTAAGGATTCTATGATGTATCAGCATAGATAAAGGACTAGCTAACAGGACAAGAGTCAGGGTAAATGGGTTATTTTCAAGATGGCAAACTATAACTAGTGGAGGGGACAGGGATCAGGGCTGGTGTCTTAGCCATTTACAATCTACATTAATGACTTGGATGAAGGGACTGACTGTAATGGTAACCAAATAATCCTGACAATATGAAAACAGATAAGAAGACAAGTTACGAGGATACAAACAGATATGGATAGGTTAAGTGAGTGGCCAAAAATTTGGTAGATAGAATAAGATGTTGGAATGTGTGAGGTTGTCCACTTTGGCATGAAAAATAGTAAAAAGAATACTAACTAAATAAAGAGAAACTGCAGAATTCTGCAGTACAGAGAGATCTAGGCCATCTTGTACATTAATCACAAAAGGTCAGTGTGCAAGTAATGGGGAAGGCAAAACAGAATGTTGGCCTGTATTGCCAAGGTCATGGAACCTAAAAGTAGGGAAGTCTTGCTACAACTGTACAGGACACAGTTGAGCCAACACAGTATTGTGTACAGTTTTGGTCATGATAACTGTATTAGAAGCAATTCAGGAATGGTTCACTAGATTGATTTCTGGAGTGAGGGAGCTGTCTTATTTGGAAAGATTGAGCAGGTTGGACCTATTCTCCTTTGGGTTTAGAATGAGGAATTAACTTATTGAAATAGAAGACTAAGGAGACTTGAGACAGTAGATGTTTTCCGTTATGGGGGAATCCAGAACCATGGCACACAATTTAAAAATAGAACTCTCCATTTAAAATGGTGACGAGGAATTTCTTCTGAGTGGTTAGTTTTTTTATCTTCCTACCGCCCGACCCCCCATAGAAGCGTTGCTAGCTAGGCCAGCAATTATGTCCACTACTAATTGCCCTCGGGGAGGTGATAGTGAGTTATCTTCTTGAACTGCTGCAATCCACACGTTGTGGAAACATTCTCAGTTCTATTAAGGAAGCTCCAGGATTTTAACCAGCGATAGTGTTTGGAATTCTCCAATAAGCAATGGAGGCTAGCTCACGGAATTTAATCAAGGCTACAGTTACAAAGGGAAGAATGTGGAGATATGGTTACTATCACAATAGCCACAATTGAATGAAGACTCATGGAGCTGAATGGCCTATTCCTGCTTTAATGTTTTTTGTGTGGCTCAATTCCTGATTTGCACCTCTTCACAAAGCTGAAGTCAGAAAATAATATCCACAACTACTTGGACTGATACAATCACAGCATTCAAGGAACTGACCACCACTAAGGATGGAGCAGTCTGTTTAATCAGTAAACCCCAAACTGACTCACTGCATACCCCCTGCTCCTTTCTCAACCACTGTGAACTTTACCATTTACTGAATAGACTCGAGCACCTCAATAAGCTTGCTCCCTCCTTGAAAACCTTGATTTCCATTTAAGAATAGAAATATCACAAAAACATTAGCATCTCCCATAAAGTCAGCCCTGATTTGTCAATATCCTTGAATTATCTACTTGTAAACATTAGAGGTGTATTTTTATCACAGGAGTGTAGCGATTCAAAAATTGTTTTTCACCCCATTCAACTAGTGATGAGACAAAAAATGGCAGCCTTTCCAATGCAATCAACATTGCAAGAACAGATTTTAGATAATTAGGGTGCAGTTTGTAACTTTTTGAGAACATAAAATAGTGGAGCAGTCTATAGATAGATAGACCAATAACTGGCAAGCAATATCCATCATCAACAAGAAATCCAATTACTTCACACCAAACTTCAACAGTTCCTCTTACCATTTACCTTTTAGAAGTCACTAACAATTAGAATGTTAACTGGGTAAATTTATCAACGTTAACTGGGTAAATTCTATCAACGTTAACAGCACATCATTCCATCAGTTTGTCTTTGAACAACAAGTCCTTTATCACACTGATAAGACTGCTTATTTTGTCCGTCCATATGTAGTTAACCTGTGAACCCTCAAACCATTGCAGTTGCAGTGGTAATGATGTACCTACAATACTTTCAAACAAGCAATTCCAGAATATTAACTCAGTAAAGATGAAGGAGAGTTGATTAAATGACAATGTTGATGAAATAGACCTGTACCACACTGTTTCTCTCTGTAGAATTGCTAACTGTTTTAAGAATTTCTAGATTCATTTTTCAGATTTCCAATATCCACAATATTTTGTTTTGTAGTTTCTCAGGAACCAAGCCATCTTTTCACCCTCAGGCAATTTTACTAAAACAGTTAAACAGGATCTAGATAGGCTGGGCGAATGGGCCAGGAAATGGCAAATGGAATTTAATGTTGGCAAGTGTGAGGTGGTCCACTTTGGTAGGAAGAATGGTAGGAAGGACTATTACTTACGTGGCGAAAAACTGCAGCAGGCGACGGTGCAGAGGGACCTCGGGGTCCTTGTGCATGAGTCACAAAAACCCAGCTTGCAGGTGCAGCAGGTGGTCAGGAAGGCGAATGGGATGCTGGCCTTCATAGCGAGGGGGATTGAATATAAAAGTAGGGAGGTCTTGCTGCAGCTGTATAGGGCATTGGTGAGGCCGCAGCTGGAGTACTGTGTGCAGTTTTGGGCGCCGCACCTGCGCAAGGATATTTTGGCCCTGGAGGGAGTGCAGAGGAGGTTTACTAGGCTGATACCGGAGTTGAGGGGATTGAGCTATGAGGAGAGGCTGAATAAACTAGGCTTGTACTCGTTAGAGTTTAGAAGAATGAGGGGAGATCTCATTGAGACGTATAAGATGATGAATGGGATGGATAGGATAGAGGTGGAGAGACTCTTCCCGCTCAAAAAAGACAGTAGGACTAGGGGGCACAGCCTCAAGATAAAGGGGAGGCGGTTTAGAACGGAGTTGAGGAGGAACTTCTTCACTCAAAGGGTGGTGAATCTCTGGAATTCTCTGCCCGTTGAAGTGGTGGAGGCTGCCTCGCTAAATATTTTTAAGAAGCGGGTTGATGGGTTCTTGATAAGAGAGGGGATTAAGGGTTATGGGGAGAGGGCGGGAAAGTGGAACTGAGCCACAACAGATCAGCCATGATCTTATTGAATGGCGGGGCAGGCTCGAAGGGCTAGATGGCCTACTCCTGCTCCTATTTCTTATGTTCTTATGTTCTTAAACTATTCATGCTGCTTGCAGGACACCACAGTGGTTAGCACTGCTGCCTTATAGCACCACGGACCCAGGTTTGATTCTGGCTTTGGGGGTCTGTGTGCAGTTTGCACGTTCCCCTTGTGGTCTGCATGGATTTCCTCCTGATGCTCTGATTTCTGCCACAGTCCAAAGACGTACAGAATAGGTGGATTGGCCACAGTAAATTCCTCTTTAGTGCCCCAAAGTTGTAGGTTAGGTGGATTAGCCACGGTAAATGCAAGGAGTTGTGGGGATAGGACAGGGAATGGGCCTGGATAAGATGCTCTTTCAGAGAGTTGGTGCAGACTTAATGGGCCAAATGATGTCCTTTTGCGCTGTAGGAATTCTATTTGTTGCATTTAAAAATCCGTAATCTTGTTAAAACTCTGTTTTACTATGGGGAGAGAGAAGAGATTCCTTTTTACAGATGATCTTGCAACATTATCGCAAACTTAACAATGCCCTATAACAAGTCTCTTCCAGAGTGTTGCACAACAAGCCATACTACCGCAAAACCAAGGGACTGCCTGCCTGTACAATATTAAACATATTTTATTGACTTTGTCTCCAGGTGACTCAAACTTGTAATAATTACACAAGTTAATTGTCTACTGATTAGTACCTTACCATATTTTGAGAGCACTTCCAAATTTCTTATTCACCAAACAGTAAAAAAGATGTTTCCATATCCTTGTTAGTAACACTATTAGGAAACTCAAGGTCACTCTAGCTGAGATGCATATCTACAGCTCTGTTGGCAAGTTCGCTTTTTAAAAAAATCTAAATAGATAAAACTGTCCATTATCCGGCCACCTGCATATTGTCACAGCTATTCGGCCTTGGTTTGTTTCTATCCAGGAAACTAATTATCTTTCACTTACAACCAAATACAACAGGGAGATAACACCAGCAATGTATTTGTTCATTGCAGTTTATACACCAATCTTTTTCTAAGAAGTTCATACTAGTACAATGGCTTTGTTTCATATCTAAAAAGGTAGTACAAACTACGAACACACGAACTAGTAGGCCACTGAGCTCTTCTAGCCTGCTCACCATCTAATAGGATCATGGCCGATCTGACAGTAACCTCCCACCTATGCCAGTAACCTTTCATTTATCCCCTTGTTTATTATGAATCTATCTACCTCTGCCTTCAAAACATTCAAAAATTTTGCTTCCAATTCTTTTGAGGAATGGAGTGCCAAAGACTCACTACCCTCAGGAAAAATCTTCTCATTTATCTTAACTTGCTGGTCCTTTACCTTTAAACAATGATCAGGTTCTCCCACAAAAGGAAACATCCTTTTCACATCCACCATGTCAAGACCCACCCCTCAGGATCTTATATGTTTCAATCAAGTCAGCTCTTACTATTCTAAACCGTAGCAGATACAAGCCTAGCCTATCTAATCTTTGCTTATATGATAACCTGCCCATTCCTCGCACTTAAGCCTTCTGAACTAATGCATTTGCAATCTTTCATAAATAAAAAGACCAATACTGTACACTGTATCCCATAGTGGTCTCACCAATGCCTTGTCCAACTGAAACACGCCTTCCTAGTTGTATATTCAATTATCTTCGCAATAAACTTCTATTAATTTTCCAAAGACTGTACCTGCATACCAGCCTTTTGCGATTCATTCCAATTTCAAGTCACCATCATAGAATTCCCACAGCGCAGGAGGCAGCCACTTGGCCTATTGAGTCTACAAATGACAACAATCGCACCCCAGCCCTATCCCCACAGCCCCACACATTTATCCTGGTAATCCCGCTAACCTACACATCCCCGGACACTAAGGGATGATTTAACATGATCAACCTAACCCACACATCTTTGGACTGAGGAAACCGGAGCACCTGGAAGAAACCCACGCAGGCACGGGGACCATGTCTTATTTGTAAGAATATCAGTTATCTTTTGTAAAGGTGAGCAATATTGGGTGCACTGTTTCACATCCAAGTGCTTCATAAAGAATTAATTCTGAATTGTGGTCACACAAAGTGCAGATGGGAGAAAGTTTGCCTGGGCAAGGATTGTCAGACAAATGGACGAAAAGTGAATTTGGATCAACGAACATTACATAGAAGATTATTTAAATGGTATAAACACCGATAACCAGGCTAGTTTGACTTTTCTTCTGAAATGTTTGACTATAATAATGAACATTCACAAGACTGAAGGTCATATTCGTGCTAGTTCTGTGTATGAGCAACTCAAACTCTCTCTCCCCCCAATCCCTCTGATTGCCGGCTCTTTTGCCAGTGGGTACATTTTCGCTCTACATTTAGCTTGGATATTTGCCAAGTTAATTATCACCCAGCTTCTTGATTGAACAGCATCCCCACAGCCTTTTAAAACATGAACTTAGTGAACTCCATTTCGCCCTACACGCTTCGTGGTAAAATATTTTTTTCAGTCTCTTTCTGGACGGACACGGAGCGGTTTAACTCGGTGATATTTGGGCTTTTATTCACCCGGATTGTTGGGTTGAAAGCCTCTGGCTGTGGAGAAGCCGGGCGGCACCGACCCCCCCATTCCCAGTTACTGAGGGCCCGGGGAAGCCAGGCCCTGCCCTCGGTCCATCACCGGCCTCTCAATGGAGGAGCGCGGCGGCTGGATCTCTCTCCCTGTCCCCGAGGCCCTGCATCCTCCCCGGCCTCACCTGCTGCCCGCTCTCCGCTTTGGCCGCCTTCTCCTCTTCTTGCGCTCCGGCTGCCGTCGCCGTCATGTAGCAGAGACTCAGCCAGAAAACCGCGGTGACAGCGGCCGCCACCGCCGCCCGGCACCGTGCGGACATGGCGGAGCGGGAGGCCCGGGCCACGATCCCCTCAGCGGAGCGCTCAGTGAGCGGGGGCGGGGGGGGGGGCACGATCGCCTCGGCGGGGCGCCCACAGAGCGGGTTGGTGGCACGACCCCCTCGGCGGAGCGCTCACTGAGTGGGAGCGGGGGTGGGGGGGGGGGCACGACCCTTCGGCGGAACGCTCACTGAGCGGGGGCGGGGCGACACGATCCCCTCGGCAGGGCGCTCACAGAGGAGGTAGGGGGCACGATCCCCTGGGCGAGGTGCTCACAGATCTGGGGCAGCCACGGCGGAACTGGCGAACTCTCACACAAACGACAGTCCCCTCCCCTCTGCCACATCCTGATTGATGACTGTCAGTTCCGCCTTACAGCTGATTGGATCATTCCACATCAGGTTTGGTTGCATGCTCCTTGTGACGTCCCAACCAGGCAGGAACCACAGGTCTGCCCATGCGCTGGTCGGCAGGCAAGCTGGCATTAGAGCCTCAGATCAAGGCAACATACTGCATGTGCTGGAATCTGACACAAAAACAGTGCTGGAAAATCTTAGCAGTTCTGACAGCATCTATGGAGAGGCGTTAAAACCAATGTTCCGACCCAAAAGGGTCATCTATACTATGTCCACACATTTTCCACCATTATGCCGTACAAATTCCAGGCACTGACTACTTCCAAGTTGTCTGTGTCTCTATGTGCAATTTTCTTGGAGATCCTCTCCACTTGGATCCAGCTGTTTCTGCAAACTGTCGGATCTAAGTGCAGAGGATCTCCAAGAAGATTGCACATATTGACACTGTACTTCCAACAAGGCAGGATAACTTAACTATTGTTAAATTCCCTTATCAATACCCTATGTTACCGTTGAGCCAAAACTAAACTGGACCAACCACAAAAATACTGTGGCTACAAGAGCAGATCAGAGATCAGGAAATCACCAGCAAGTAACTCACCATGTAAATCTCCAAAGCTTATCCATTTGACAGCCAACCTTCCGACCTGTTCGGCAGCAGGGGAGAACAGACCATGCATGTGCAGTATGGTGTCTATATAGCTCTTGGGGCTAAAGTGATCACAGGATATGGAAAGAAGGGGGGAATATCAAGATATTAAATTCAATAATCAGCCATGATCAAAATGAATAGCAGAGTAGGCTCGAATGGCCTACTTCGCTTCTAGTTTATATGCGCAGAACATTAAGTAATCTGTGCCTACATACAGCAAGACCTAGATAATGTTCAGGCTTGGTCTGATAAGTGGCAAATAATGCCTATGCCAGGCACTGGCCACTTCCAACAAGGCAGGATATAACCATCTCGCCTTGACATTTCATAGCCTAACCATTGTTGAATTCTGTTATCAATACCCTATAAGTCACCATTGAGCCAAAACTAAACTAGATCAGCCACAAAAATACTGTGAATACAAGAGCAGGTCAGAGATTGGGAAATCACCAGAAAGTAACTCACCTTGTAAATCTCCAAAGCTTATCCACCATCTACAAGTTGTGAGGGGATACATTTCACTTGACTGGATGAGTGCAGCTCCAACAACTCACAAGAAGCTCAATACCATTCAGCATGAACCAGCCTACTTAATCAGCTCCTCTTAAAAACATTCACTCCCACAACTATCAGCTCAAGGTGCAATGTCTACATAACACCCTGCAGCAATTCACCAAGGCTGCTTTGGTAGCAGCTGCCAAACCTGCAACCTTTATGACTTAGAAAAACATGGACAGCAGATGCATGGGAATACATGTAAGTGACACCTGACAGCAATATATTGCTGTTCCTAGTTTAAATACTGGAACTCATTCAAGAAAATAAGAATTAGGAGTAGGCCATTCAGCCCATTGAACTTGTTCTACCATTCCATAAGAGCATGTCTGCCCCCATGATTCTTGTATCCCTTGTCAATCTAACCCAGCATCTTTGCTTCTTGCAAAGGGAATTCCAGACTGATGATCCTCAAAGAAAAAAAGATTTTCCTCGTCTCAGTCGTAAATGAGAGACTAATTTTTAAACTTTATCTCCTAGTTCAAGACTCCTTTCCAAGCAGAAATATCCTCTTAGCATCCACTCCCTAACAACAGTGAGTATACCCTTATACCACATGGAATGCAGCAGTTCAAGACAACTTCACCAACACCTAGCCAAGAGTAATTTGGGTTGGGCAATAAATGTTAGGTTTACCAGTGACATCCATGTCCCATGAACAAATAAATAATCTTTGATCTTCCTTCGCAAATTACTTTTAATGTGTTGTTGACTCAGATTCATATTGGCATTTTAAATATTTCAGCCTGCAAATCTATTGTTTTTCCATGTCATTTTCACTCTCCATCTCCTAAATCCTCTGTCCTTGTGAACAACCATGCCACCTTTTATTTATTTTTTAAACAAATGGTTCCATCTACCAGTTGGGAGTGTAATGGAATGTCCTTCACTTTCCTGGATGAGTGCAGCTCCAACAAGTAGCCCCAGTGAGCTGAACATTAGAAGAACATTGGAGGAGGATGGAGTAAGTTAAAGGCTGCAGAGAAAATTAGAAGTACTTGAGACCAGGATCTTCCAGTCTCACCAAAAATCATCAGAATTTTGGCTGGCCCACCACATTTCTCATGGGAGGTCACACCAAGATGGCGCCAGAAAATCCTGGCTTGAGTCAGACAAAATTATTTTGATGTTGAATAGGGACAGTTTGGTGCTCTATTGGAGAGGTTCGACATGAGTTGCACGAAAGATTATATAGATTTGGCAGCTGACATGTTCATAACCTTTGGAGAGCAAAGGAAGGTTGGAGATGGAGCAGAGGGATCAAGTGTTCTGAAAAGGTAGTTGATGCCAAAATTTTAAAAAGACGCATTATTGGAGGAGAGGGATCTGTTTATATTCTAAACTAGTACAGGAGCCAAGAAGTGAAGTTAGGTGGTGATCAGTTTGGCATGAATAGGATCAAGAAAACAAGAGTCAGCACACTTGTTTTTGTTAGTTTTACTTAATTGCTGCAAATGACACTTAGTACCAAATTGGCATCACTGACCATTATCTGATTTTGAGCTATAGCATAATATATTGTACAAAACTTTCTATAAACAGAACAAAGTCACCCATGGTCTACATTCATTTTGTTCCCCAACACCATTCAAGTCTGATGAGTAACCATTTGTTTTCAATGCACATTTGAGATAAGTTAAATATATGTCTTTATAGATGACATTCATAAAATCTTTATAGTGCAAGTGGCCATTTGGCCCATCAGTCTGCACACATTCTCTGAAAGAACATTCTACTTTGTTTTACTGTCCTGCCTTATCTCTGTAACCTTGCATTCTTTTCAAATGATATTCACCACCCTTTGGAAGTACGGTCCAGATTCCAACCACCATCTCACATCGTTTTTACTCCTTGTGCCAATTAAGTTGAATCTGTGCTCCCTAGTTCCTGATGCTATCGAATGGGAGGTTTTTCACTATTTACTCTGTCCATACCCCTCAGGACATTGAATACCTCAATCAAGTCTCTTTTCAGCCTTCTTTTCTTCAAGGAAAACAGTCCCAACCTCTCCAATCTATCCTCATAGCTACTGTTGTTTATCTCTCTAATCATTCTTATGAGTCCCAAGATAATACTCAGTGACTTGGATTCTGTCTTTCCAAAAGATTTAATATTAAATTTGTCTGCATCAGAAACATGGTATACTTTCACAAATATACTCTTAATGCTACATACCTCCAGAGGTATGTAGCATTAAGTATTATTCTGATTACACCAGAACATTGCTTTTCACATCTTTCCTTTGCAGGAATAGGAGGGAAACTACTGATCAGTTTAGGTGAAGGAGGGGGTAGTGGAAAGAAAAACCACTGCAGGATCATTTTAGGGGCAGGAAAAATAGGCATGAACAAGGTAGGACAGCAGCAGTGATAGGAAAAGAGCACAACTCAGAGAAAGGAAACAAAATGCAGTGGCTGGGAATTACCAGGCATTATGGAGCTCAGAACAGCAGTGTAATAGAGCACATCGCCATGATTCCCTGTACCTTGTAAAGAGCTGGGAGTTCTCAATGAAGGACAAGTGTAATCACATTTGATTGCAAGGCAAAAAGTACAGAAAACAACACCAGAAGTGTGACACCTGCAAGAAATTTGCATTGTGAGAATTTTAATCTATTTATTTTCTAGCAACGCAGTTATTAATTTTCACAAACATTTCATCGTTAAGTCACCATCATGGTACAAAATACAAATACAAAAGCTATTTGGAACATTTGGACAATATACAGACAGAATGCATTGATAATTGTAAACATGATAAGTATTACAAAAGTACACAGGGTATAGAATTTCAGCAAAATGATGATCTGGAAGACAATACATATAAAGTACCTGAGAAGAAGGCATTTGCTAGACTGATTGTTCTCATTCCATATACCTGTTTGGTAACAGCATCATTGTTAAGAAGGGAAGAGAAGCTTCCAACAGTAAGGTGCAACTGAAAAAAATGATGCAATTAAAGACTCATTTAAAACTACTTCTTTTAAAGACTTGCCTTAGTACTACACTTCAGCTCTTCATATGTATTTATAAGGTGTTTACCTTAAGGTCCACAATTACACAAATTCAGGCATTAAAAAAATCAAATTCATCAATGCCAAAGTAAAGGATTAATTGTAAGAAATAACATACAAGTTGGCTTTTGTGAATTTTATAGCATCAAATACAACGCAGTAACAGGAGATGCATTATGATACAAGGTATAATGAAAATAGTATTAAAATATAAAAGGTATGAATGCTTTCCGTTTTTTTGGGTATGTGTCAAACTTTTTCACATAGAATTCATGACATAGCATGGCCATCATTGCATGACTGAATAACACATACAACACAACAAACCACCAAGTAAGGTGTCGTCCTTCAAAGGTCACACTTATAGCAAGGTAGATCAGCAGTTCAGCCAAGTAATGTGGGCAGGAAACTATTTCAAACCAGTCACCATAGGGAATGCTATGCTTGAAGTTAATCACTTCACCTGTAGATTAACAACAGAAACAGTTCATTATGTGGGTGAAGTACATCAAGCAAATCCCACTTACAGCTCATGATTTAGCATATAAGTTTCAATTTTAAAAATATTCCAAAAACCAAGATAATTCCTTCACAACTTTACTGTCATCAAAAGGGGAATTAAAAGGAACATACACTGAGACAAGTTGCTTTTTGGAAAGGAAAATCTCTACCAAATATCATCTGACAGAGACTCTGAGTGAAAAATTTAACAGTTGAATTTTTGATTGTCTGAATACAGAATATATGCTACAGTATTTGGGAAAAGCAGAGGTTATTTTATTCAGAAACCTCGATGTCTACATTCTACAAAAGTAAATTTGTGTATTTCTACTGACTATCTACATCTGTACAGTTAAAACTAATGAAAATGCATCTTGTAAGCATCAAATAAATGCAAATCTCAATGACCTAATTTAATTCTCTCATTCCCGTACAGAAGTTACTTTCTCCAAATTTCCTCCTGTGACTACATAGTTTCCATAACTGGACAGCAAGTCTGCTCGTACTTCAACCCTCCATACCACGTAGTAAAATGTGGCTTTTCATTTGTGGTTTCCAGATCATCGAATTTCTTATTGTGTCCATACCATTAGGACCAAGTAAGGTTGGATATTTTTACATTGATAAGAGGGACAATCAAAAATAACAGATCTTTTTATTATTCATTTATGGTATGTAGATGTTGCTGGCTCGGCCAGCATTTATTTCCCATCCCTAATTGCCCTCAAGAAGATAGCAGTGAGCTGCCTTCTTGAACTGCTGCAGTCCATGTGGTGCTGGTACGTCCACAGTGTTGTTAGGGATGGAGTTCCAGGATTGTGACCCAGCTAGAATGAAGGAACGGTGATATACTTTCACAGTGATATATTTCCAAATTAGGATTGTGTGGCCTGGAAGGGAACTTCCAAGTGGTGGTGTTATCATGCATCTGTCACCCTTGTCCTTCTAGATAGTACAGTTATGGGTTTGGAAGGTGCTGACTAAGGCATGTTAGTGCATCTTGTAGATGGTATACATTGCTGTCACTGTGTATTGGAGGTGAAATGAGTGAATGCTTGTGGCTATGGTGCCAATCAAGCATGCCACATTGTCTTAGATAGTGCTGAGATTCTTGAATGTTGTTGGAGTTGCACTCATCCAGGCAGTGGAGAATATATATTCCTGATTTGTACTTTGTAGATGGTCGACAGACTTTGGAAAGTTGGGGCGAGCGTTACTTGCCATAAGATTCCTAGCTTTCGATATGCTCGTGTAGCTACAGTATTCATATAGTCCAGTTCAGTTTCTGGTCAATGATAATGTCCAGGATGTTGATAGTGAGGGAATTAAGTGTTGGTAATGCCACTGAATGTCAAGACACAATTGTTAGAATCTTTCTTGTTGGAGATGGTCTTTGCCTGGTACATGTAGCGTGTCAGCCCAACCCTGGATATTCTCCAGGTCTTGATGCATTTGGGCAGAAACTGTTTCAGTATCTAAGGAGTTGTGAATGGTGCTGAGTATCATGCAAATCATTATACCATGAGTCGGTTCAATTGAAGGGATGAAATTTGGAAGAAAAAGTAGCTTCTGGCCGATAACTAAAATTGAGCTGTCTCTTCACCTTTTGTTTTGTCAGATCAAATTGATCATGAGTACAAGAATTACTGCATTACATAGCACGTTACATTTTACAAAATGCTTGTCAACTTAAATGGTATTCTGCACGTTATAGTATTGAACTGAAATTTGAAGACAATTTTATAATTATTAAATAACAGGCATTTTGTAGGGCAATCATTACTAAATTTACAGAGTGTAAAACATCTTTGCTTGCAATGTTATGGATAATCAGGAAGGTCAGTTTCATTTCTCGTTTACAAAACTATTGCATAATGATCTTACCCAATTTGTTCTTCCTTAGACTGGCCAATATCACATGACTCTTATGGTGATGAACTGTTGCCCAGAAAAATAGCATTATTCCAGCTGCATGGTACCATTTCCCTTGTGCAAACAGGTCTCGAACAGTATACACTAACAAGGATAAAGAATGATTAAATAACAAATCACATGTAAACATTGTACTTTAGGCTGCACCTATACTGCAGCAACGAAATTCAGATTCATGGTATAATTGGACACAAAGTGTCGATATAACTAGTGCAAACTCAAATGCCACAGAAAATGATTTCCTGAAAGGGTTCACACACATCTTAGACCTTGGTCTGCCCAAGAATCAGATCAAGTCACGGTGCACTTGATGTCCAACCAAAATTAAAATAGCAGCATAACTTCATCCTTAAAGAACAATGCACTTCACATCCTGATTTGCATCTTTAACTAAGCACAAAGGTACAAAGATAAACAGAATAATACCACAATGACTGTGATTTTTTTCTATTCATTTACAAGATTATGGGCATCGCAGACTAGGCCGGCATTTATTGGCCATCCCTAATTGCCCTTTCAGTCCCACTCTCCTGCAAAACATTCCCTGTAAAGTATTTGTCCAACTCCCTTTTGAAAGCTTACTGAATTTAGTTCCACCATCCTAGTAGGCAGTGCATTCAGAATCAAATTAAGAATTCTGATCTTATCTCTGGTTCTTTTGCCAATTATCTTAAATCTGTGACCTCTTACCAACCTTCTGCCACTTCAAACAGTTCATAATTTTGAACATCTTTATTACATCTGCCCCTAACATTCCCTCTATTTCTCTAGTCTAAATCTCTCCTTCATTCTCTTGAAGACCTTGACATCCTTCCTAAAATGTAGTACCTGGAATCAAACATATTACTTGATTGGCAACTAACCTTCTAAAATTTTGCATAACACATTGGTTTTTGTGGTCCACACCTAAGATCCTATAAGCTTTTAACAACCATCTCAACTTGGCTTCCCACCTTCAAATATTTATTAATGCGCTGACCAGGTACATCTCACTACACACCTTTTAAATTGTTTTGTTTACATTACCACTCCACATTCTTCCTATCTAAATACATTACTCTACACTTCTCTGCACTAAATTGCATGCTTTCTTCGATAGTGCATCCAAGTCCTCCTGGTGTGTTACTATCCACCTCACAATTTAATGCATTTCTTAGTTTCATGTTATCTGCAAACTTTGAAATTACGTGCCATATATGTGTCAAATCTGGTTCATACATCAAAAAGGACAGTGATCCGAATAAAATCCTGGAGAACACCTCTGTATACTTCTCTCCCATCTGAAAAACAAAAGGTTAGTCATGGCACAAATCAATTTCTGTCCCAGGTAGCTTAGATCCACAACAGTTCGCCTATCGCCACAACAGATCCACAGCAGATGTCATCTCCCTGACACTACCCTCAATCCTGGAGTACCAAGATACCAAGGACATCTATGTCAGATTCCTATTCAGATTACAGCTCAGTCTTTAACACCATTATTCCTATGAGACTCATCTCCAAACTTCATGGCTTGGGACTCAGCTCCTCCCTCTACAACTGGATCAGAGACTCCCTAACCCACAAACAGCAGTTAGTAAGGATAGGCAACAACACCTCCTCCACGATCACCCTCAACAACGGCACTCCAAAAGGCTGTGTCCTTGGCCCCTTACTATGCTCTGTATACACTGTATAGCCAAATTCCCCTCGAACTCAATTTCAAATTTGCTGATGACGCCACCATAGTGGTTCGGATCTCAAACAATGACGAGACACAGTACAGGAAGTGAACTGATGCAATGACAATAATCTCTCCCCCAATAGCAACAAAATGAAGGCGATAGTCATTGACTTCAGGAAGCATAGTGGAGGGCATGCCCGTCCACGTCAATGGGGATGAAGTAGAAATGGTCGAAAGCTTCAAGTTTTTAGGTGTCCAGACCAACAATAACCTGTCCTGGTCCCTCATGCAGACACTATAGTTAAGAAAGTCTATCAGTGCCTCTATTTTCTCAGAAAGCTAAGGAAATTTGGCACATTCGCTACAACCCTCACCAACCTCAACAGATGCACCATAGAAAGCATTCTTTCTGGTTGTATTACAGCTTGGTATGATTGCAAGAAACTACAAAGGGTTGTGAATGAAGCCCAGTCCATCACTCAAATCAGCCTCCCATGCACTGACACTGTCAACACTTCCCACTGCCTCAGAAAAACAGCCAGCATAATCAAGAACCCCTTGCACCCTGGATTTACTCTCTTCCACATTCTTCTGTTGGGAAAAGGTTACAAAAGTCTGAGATCACATACCAACCATCTCAAAAACAGCTTTTTCTCTGCTGCTATCAGACGTTTGAATAAACCTACCTTGTATTAAGTTGATCTTTCTCTACAACCTAGCCATGACTGTAACGCATGACACATAACATATTTTTGACATGATAAGGATGAGAATAGAGAGATATGGTCACTGGAAGGATCGGGGATTTTCGTTCTGTTGGGCATCACAGTCAGTGCAGGCTTGGAGGGCCAAAGGGCTTGTTCCTGTGGTGTAATTTTGTTCTATACTACATTCTGTACTCTCTCCTTTCCTTCCCAATGTACGGTATGCTTTGCCTATATGGCGTGCAAGGAATAATACTTTCCGCTATATACTAATACATGTGACAATAATAAATCAAATCAAAAAACAACTGTTCACCACTACTCTCTGCTTTTTGTCTTATAACTACTTTGTATCAATGCTGCCACTGCCTATTTAACCTCATGGGTTTCTACTTTGCTCACTAGTGTATGAAGTAGTACATTATCAAATGCCTTTTGGAAGTCCATATATGCAATATCAACAACAATTTATTATCCCTCTCCATTACCTCAAACAACTGAAGGGGATAAAAACTAATGGAATGATGTTGCTGTAACAGCAAGTAGTTCCTAGGTGTAGACTTCTTCCAGGTTAGCTCAGGATATGTAATTAAGTGGAAAATCCAAGAGAAGCTATAAATTGGGTTATTTAGTGGCACTATAGGAAACAATCGTCAACATGCAGCTGTGCCTAACAAGTTACCAGTTAGGTTTTTGTATCACCGCTATTCACAAAAATTCCTTAAGTTTATTATAAATGAAGAAGTTAATTGAGACACGAATTCAGATCTATGGTGAAAGTGGAGGCACTGAGTATTTTGTAGTGTTTGCCAAGGAAGAGGATTTTATCAAAACTAAGGTCAATAAGGGGATTGCCAGGGTACTGGATGACATAAAAATACATAAAGTGGCACGAGAGAGATTAGCAGTACTTAATAATTTGAAATTCAGGTACTGGGCACAACTGGGCGTTTTGCTGTTGACAAAATGTAGAAGCACAGTAAAAAAAAAGCAGAAAATAGTCATAGGCTTCAGGATGACATAAGCTAATAGAACGGGTGAGCATATGGCATACAGAATTCAATGCAAAAAAGCTGCAATCCACGCACATACTTCAGTTACGTATATAAAAACTTACCTTTGGTTGTAAGAATGGGTCCTTCACAGTGTACTGTTAAACCAACAAGCACATAATAAACTAAACCCCAGCAATACTGTACAGGGTGAATAACTCCATTTGAAAATACAGAGGTAAAGAGGCACTCTATAAGGCGTCGAATAGCCTGCACGCACAACATCGTTTGGACCAACAAAATGGACAGTTCATCGCCTGAGAAAGAAACATAGATGTACAGGTTAGGTGGATTGGCCATGTCAAATTGCCCCTTAGTGTCAGGAGACTAAGGTAAATGCATGGGGTTATGGGGATAGGTGGGATTGTGGTTGGTACAGACTTGATGGGCTGACTGGCCTCCTTCTACAATGTAAGATTCTATGAGGCAACTTTAAAAAATGCACATTTAAAATATACGTTTTTAATGTCCTTAATCTTGTTTACATTTGTCCAGGGTCAAAAGTAGCTCTCTTGTTTCAGAAAGTTAAAGACCCCACTTGAGGCTTGAGCAGAAATCTTAGTTTAGTGCTGAGAAATTTTTGTATTGTCAGCGGTGCCATGTGGAAAAGGCCATATCCATCATTTTTAGGTGGACATAAATGATTCCATGATACCAGTCAAAGATCAGGAGAGGGGAGCTCTCGCTGGATAAATTTACACCAGATCACAATCAAAATCACTCACACAGATCATCACAACAATTTTCTCATTACTGTTCTGCAACCTTACTGTTTACTATTTGGTAACAACATTTCTCTATATTACAACAGTAACAACATTTAAAAATACTTCACTGCTTGTGAAATACTTTGGAAGAGTATTGAGGTTGTGAAAGGCACGATAAATACAAGTTATTTCCTTGTTATTGTACATAATTTTGCATTGGAAATTGATTACAAGACTTAATGTTATCATTGTCCAAGAGTGGTGTCATGCTTGATTTATTCATTCCAATATAAATAAGTGAAAATGTTTGCTGAAAATGTAACTCTAGTGAAATTATGTTGCAGCATAAAGATAAACATTCTTAATGCATACTGGATAAATTACACTAATTTCTAACCAATTCCAATTATTAATTCTAATCTGCATTGACTCAGCAGATTTCCCCATCCTTCTGGTTTCCCACATGCAAGATTGGGAATCTTATTAGAAAATGCTTTAACTTATTCCTTACTAACCAGCATTGTCAATGCACTTTGCTTTCAAACTCTGCCTGATACTGTTTTATTTGTCCAATAACAAAAGGTGGTTTAATACTTGCCAGATTTTAAGTGCAATACATTTCCACACAGCAAGCTGAGCAGTCTTTGAAGCCAGATTGGGAACGGGTGGCCAAAAAAGAGTCTCTGACAAGTAATTCCAAGTAGAAAAGTGTTCCATATTACAGAAACTACATAGAAATGTGAAAACCATCTGTAGAAAATGTAGAACAAAGTGAATTATGACTAGATCCAAAAACAAAACATTATGACAAGTTTCTTTGCTCACATAACATATGTTAGGAGCAAGGATGGAATATTTTCTGCTTTTGGCTCGATCTCAGGAATGAACCCCCAAAGGTCATCCTACAGCATAGATTCAATGCAGAATTGTATAGTTTGCTCCAATCCTTCAAGTTAACCTGGACCGAAACCCACATTCATTCGTTAGTTTTTGTTTTCCAACTTCCACAGTCATTCTTACAGCTCTTCCTCAGTAAGACTGCCAATTTGGTGTCAAGTTGTGCCATGTTGTGATTCCTCATATGAGGTTAACACCCAGAAAATAGACTGAAACTACCTAATTTTAATATATTTTCTGCTCTGACAACAGGAATATTTTCTGTGTCATTAAGGCTCAAAGGGAAGCGATTCATTTTGAAATATAAAATGTATTATGATGCAATTTTCAATTTTTGAACATTATTCTCACATTGAGTACAACACAATATCTGAAGTGGAAAGGCAGCCTATTTATATTGCATAATTCTTCAGGATACATCCCTGTAAATACAGCCTGAAGGTACGAGTTGCGTGGAAACTTAATCATTTACACTGGAAGGTGAGATTCCTCCATACTAGATAAAATAAATCTGTTCACATTCATAACTTTAGTTTTCTGGTCTCTATTGTTCCCCTAAGGCCCAAGGAAGCCCGTAAATTGTTGATCTGGATAGGCACTAGATCCAATGGCAGCCAGAAACAATGGCTCTTGTGGAATCCACCATTTCACATGGACCTTGAAACCTCTCAAGTGAGTACTGCCATCTTGAGTTTATTGTTCTGCCATCAGAAGCATAATAAAGTGAATGGAATATAAAAGCACTTCTACTTCACCTTTTCTAAATCACATCTGTATGAATACTAGATGTTCCTGCTTCCTAAACAAGTTGTGCTGTTGACATTTGTGTATTATTCAATTCTGAATTACAGGCAATTTTACTTCTTTTTTATACTGGGAAATAAACGGGGTCCATCCTAGAATGTTTACAACTATCAGAGGAAAATGTCATCTCAGTCTGAGGTGGATTGAAACCCAGAGATGAAAAGAACAGCAGGCTAACCTGTTCAATTAACTAGTCATCAATATGTTAGTGTAACTGGTTCTTTTCTCAAAACCAGACTAATAATTGTGAAACTATTCATGTTATAAATATGTTATGTTTATAACATGTTTATATTCATGTTATGTCCTCTACAACACTGATTTTAATAGAATAAAAATCAAATAGGCTTACAGAAGGCAGATAATACCCTCTTGAGTACAGGTAACAAAGTTGAAAACCAATTTCTGTGTCTACAGTTTACTTTTTCAAAGTAAAAAAAAACCTGTAATTATCCAGTAAAGCAAGCATAATTCAGATTAAAATAGTACCAGCAAACAGATGATAAAATCTCAATAAAATGCCAAAATGGTCAGTGGTGTAACCATAATCATCTGATCAGACTCCCAGACTTGTAATTATCTGAGTTTTCTATATTCTTCCTGTTTATGAAATTCTAATTATATTTTTAGTTAGTCTGCATCTCTATCACTTATCATTAGAAAGTGTCCTGAGTAGATGTTTTAAAACCAATTAAAACCCATTTGCTTTCTCCTTACTTAGCCCAGACATTTATAAGAACATAAGAACATAAGAAATAGGAGCAGGAGTAGGCCATCTAGCCCTTCGAGCCTGCCCCGCCATTCAATAAGATCATGGCTGATCTGTCGTGGCTCAGTTCCACTTTCCCGCCCTCTCCCCATAACCCTTAATCCCCTCTCTTATCAAAAACCCATCAACCCGCTTCTTAAAAATATTTAGCGAGGCAGCCTCCACCACTTCAACAGGCAGAGAATTCCAGAGATTCACCACCCTTTGAGTGAAGAAGTTCCTCCTCAACTCCGTTCTAAACCGCCTCCCCTTTATCTTGAGGCTGTGCCCCCTAGTCCTACTGTCTTTTTTGAGCGGGAAGAGTCTCTCCACCTCTATCCTATCCATCCCATTCATCATCTTATACGTCTCAATGAGATCTCCCCTCATTCTTCTAAACTCTAGCGAGTACAAGCCTAGTTTATTCAGCCTCTCCTCATAGCTCAACCCCCTCAACTCCGGTATCAGCCTAGTAAACCTCCTCTGCACTCCCTCCAGGGCCAAAATATCCTTGCGCAGGTGCGGCGCCCAAAACTGCACACAGTACTCCAGCTGCGGCCTCACCAATGCCCTATACAGCTGCAGCAAGACCTCCCTACTTTTATATTCAATCCCCCTCGCTATGAAGGCCAGCATCCCATTCGCCTTCCTGACCACCTGCTGCACCTGCAAGCTGGGTTTTTGCGACTCATGCACAAGGACCCCGAGGTCCCTCTGCACCGTCGCCTGCTGCAGTTTTTCGCCACGTAAATAATAGTCCTTCCTACCATTCTTCCTACCAAAGTGGACCACCTCACACTTGCCAATATTAAATTCCATTTGCCATTTCCTGGCCCATTCGCCCAGCCTATCTAGATCCTTCTGCAGACTCTCCACACCCTCCGCACAATTTGCCTTTCCCCCAATCTTGGTGTCATCAGCAAATTTCGACACCCTGCACTCGGTTCCCTCCTCCAGATCATCTATATAAATGGTAAATAGCTGAGGCCCCAGCACCGACCCCTGGGGCACCCCACTAGTCACCAACCGCCAATCCGAATAGCACCCATTGACCCCCACTCTCTGCCTCCTATTTGCCAACCAATCCTCTATCCACGCTAACACCCTACCCCCAACTCCATGTCCCCTGACCTTCTGCAATAACCTCACCAGCGAACAACCTTCTGGTATTTTACCTAATCCATGATTTGCCAGTCTGAGTAGTAAATATTAGTGAAGTATTCAGTTAGACAAGACACAACCAATCCTGTCCTTGCTACTGTCAAACCACATGGATTACCAGCAGCTGTGCTACCAAGAACCTAAGATGCTATGAACAACCATAGTACCCTCCTTGAATATGATACCAAAAATGAGAGTTGCTATTACGTGAATCAAGGTCATGTAAAAACACTTGAATTTATATATCCCCATTCACAGCTTCATGTCAACATAAAGCACTTTACAGCCAATGAAATAATTTTTGGCGTGTCATTGTTGTCATGTAAAAACCATGGCAGCCAATTAGTGCACAGTAAAGTCCCACATATACTTTGTTAATTAAGCTGCCTTTCTTTAAAGCATTTTTAAAATTGACTTATGGAATGTGGGTGTAGCTGGCTAGGCCAGCATTTATTGCCCATCCCTAGTTGCCCTTGAGAAGGTGGCAATGAGTAGACTTCTTGAGCTGCTGCAATCCCTGAGGTAGAGGTGCACCCAGGGCGCTGCTGGGAAGGGAGTTCCAGGACTTTGACCCAGCGACAGTGGAAGAACAGCAACATATTTTCAAGTCAGGGTAGTAAGTGCCTTGGAGGGGAACCTCCAGGCGGCAGTGTTCAAAGATATCTGCTACCCTTGTCCTTTGAGATGGTAGTGGTCGTGGGTCTGGAAGGTGCTGCCTAAGGAACCTTGGTGAGCTCTACAGTGTAAGTGGTGGCAGGAGTTTGTGTTTGTGCAAGGGATGCCAATCATGCACTTTAGGTGAGAGGGGAAAGTTCAAAGGAGATGTGGGGGCAAGTTTTTTTTTTACACAGCAGGCTGTGGATGTCTGGAACACACTGCCAAGGGTGATGGTGTAGGCAGATACAATAGGGGCATTTAGGTAAGCCTAAGGGATAAAGGGTATGGACCAACGGCAAGCAAAAGGGATTAGTTTAATTTGGTGTGATGTTTAGCAAAACATCTTGCTGGGCGGAAGGGCCTGATCCAGTGCTATATTGTTCCATGTTCTAAGTGGGCTGCTTTGTCCCGCCTGGTGTCCAGCCCCCTTAGTGTTGTTGGGAGTGCCAGCAGGTCAGATGCAGTCTCTCATTAACCTGTGAAGTCAAATGTACCTCCGACAGCGCAGCACTCACTCCCTCAGTACCGCATTCAAATATCGGCCTGGAGGCGAGCACAAGCACAGCATTGCCTGAGTGTCTTCCTGGGCCAGAGACACAGGCTGAGCTTCTGATCACACCTCAGCCAATGTTTTTGTGTTGACTGGGCGCTAATGAAGAGTTTGAGCTTTTAACACTCGGTCCTCCGGCTGCCTTTTACCTTTTGGGCAGATCCAGGCCCCGCAGCCACGGCGGCCGCTCGAAGAAATACTGTTTGCTTTTACCGTAACGCATAAAATCCTGAAATAAAAGAGCGAAGATGCCTGAACCAGTCGATACATTGTGAAAAATCACAAAGATAAGAAACATCGCGGCGAAAACGAGCCAAACGGCACCAAGTAAACCGACATCAGAACAGTTAAACATCACATCGGCGGCGGAGACACCGAGCATGCGCAAATCTGGACCCAGCTCATCCCCTTACCATCACCATAATTACCCTAAACATCCCGCACTGTTACCGTCATCATCACCATAATTACCCGAAGCACCCCATACTATTCACCAACACCATCACCATAATCACCCTAAACATCCTACACTTCACCATCACCATAATCACCCTAAACATCCTGCACTTCACCATTACCATAATCACCCTAAACATCCCACACTTTCACCATCACCATAATCACCCTAAACATCCTGCACTTCACCATCACCATAATCACCCTAAACATCCCACACTGTCACCATCACCATAGTAAAAAGTCTGACAACGCCAGGTTTCAGTCCAACCGATTTATTTGATAGTAAATTCACTAGCTTTCGGGTTAGCCCCTTCATCAGGTGAATGGAGAGTTCTGGCCTCAGACAAAGCATATAAAGCACAGACAGTTTACAGATTACTGATGAGGATGCAAATCTTCACACCTAACCTGCTGTTCAAGTCTTAAAGTGGCTAACAATGTGTGTGGAAGGAGCACTGATCACAGGTTAAACAGATTTGTATTGTCTCCAGACAGTACAGTGAGTGAGGTTTTGCAAACCCAGGCAAGTCATGGGGGTTACAGATAGTGCGACACGAACCCAAGATCCCTGTTGAGACCGTCCTCATGTGTGCGGAACTTGGCTATCAGTCTCTGCTCAGCGACTCCGCGCTGTCGTGTGTCGTGAAGGCCGCCTTGGAGAATGCTTACCCGAAGGTCAGAGGCTGAATGCCCGTGACCACTGAAGTGTTCGCCCACAGGAAGGGAACAGTCTTGCCTGGTGATTGTCGAGTGATGTTCATTCATCCGTTGTTGTGGCGTCTGCATGGTCTCCCCAATGTACCATGCTTCGGGACATCCTTTCCTGCCTCCCTGATCCTTTCCTGCAACATATCAGGTAGGCAGGAAAGGATGTCCCAAAGCATGGTACATTGGGGAGACCATGCAGATGTTACGACAATGGATGAATGAACATCGCTTGACAATCGCCAGGCAAGACTGTTCCCTTCCTGTGGGCAAACACTTCAGTGGTCACAGGCATTCAGCCTCTGACCTTCGGGTAAGTATTCTCCAAGGCGGCCTTCACGACACACGACAGCGCAGAGTCGCTGGGCAGAGACTGATAGCCAAGTTCCGCACACATGAGGACGGTCTCAACAGGGATCTTGGGTTCATGTCGCACTATCTGTAACCCCCACAAGTTGCCTGGGTTTGCAAAACCTCACTCACTGTACTGTCTGGAGACAATACACATCCCTGTAACCTGTGATCAGTGCTCCTTCCACACACATTGTTAGCCACTTTAAGACTTGAACAGCAGGTTAGGTGTAAAGATTCACATTCTAATCAGTAATCTGTAAACTGTCTGTGCTTTATATGCTTTGTCTGAGGCCAGAACTCTCCATTCACCTGACGAAGGGGCTAACCCGAAAGCTAGTGAATTTACTATCAAATAAATCGGTTGGACTGAAACCTGGTGCTGTCAGACTTTTTACTGTGTTTACCCCAGTCCAACGCCGGCATATCCACACTATCACCATAGCCATCCTAAACATCCCACTCTTCACCATCACCATAATCACCCTAAACATCCCACACAGTCACTGTCATCATCACCATAATTACCCTAAACACCCTGCACTATTCACCATCACCATAATCATTCTAAATACCCTGCACTATTACGATCACCATAATCACCTGAAACATCCAGCACAGTTCACCATCACCATAATCACCCTAAACATCCTGCAGTGTCACGATCACCATAATCACCCTAAACATCCTGCACTATCACCATCAGTATAATCACCCTAAATATCATGCACTATTCACCATCACCATAATCACCCTAAACACCCTGCACTGTTCACCATTACCATAGTCATTCTGTGAAATGTCTACAGGATAATTTTTTGGAGCAGCTTGTACTAGAGCTCACCAGGAACAGGCACTCCTGGATCTGATGATGTGTAATGAGGCAGACTTGACCAGGGAGCTTAAGATGAAGGAACCCCTAAGGGGCAGTGACCATAATATGGCAGAATCCACCTTGCGGTTTGAGAGGGAGACGTTGGAATCGGATATAACGGTGCTACAACTGAGTAAAGAAAACTACAAGGCTATGAGGGAGGAGCTGGCTGGTTTGATTGGAAAGGAAGCCTAGCAGGAAAGGCTGTGGAACAACAGTGGCAGGAGTTTTTGGAATAATTCAGAAGGCACAAAATAAATTAATTCCAAGGAAGAGGAAGCATGTTAAGAGGAAGGCGAGACAACCATCGCAGAAAGGGAAGTCAGGGATAGCATAAAAACAAAGGAAAGACCCCAAACTGTGAGGCAAAGAATAGTGGGAAGCCAAAGCATTGGGAAGCCTTTAAAAGCAAGCAGAGGACAATTAAAAAACAATAAGTGTGGAAAAGATGAAATGTAAGGGTAAGCTAGCTAGTAATATAGAAGATTGTAAGAATTTCTTAGATATATAAAAGGTAAGAGAGAGGCAAAATGGACATTGGACTGGTGGAAAATGAGGTTAGAGAAATAGTAATGGGGGAAAAGGAAATGGCAGAGGAAATGAATGGGTACTTTATACAGTCTTCACTTGGAGGACACAAGTAACATGTCAGAACTTCAAGAGAGTTGAGGGCAGAGGTAAATGCAGTGGCCATCTCTGAGGAGAAAATGCTAGGAAAGCTGAAAGGTCTGATGGTGGATAAATCACCTGCACTGGATGGACTACACCCCAGGGTTCTGAAGGAGATAGCTGAGGAGATTGTGGAGGCACTGGTGGTGATCTTTCAGGAATCACTGGAGTCAGGGAAGATCCAAGAGAACTCAGAAAGGAGGGAGGCAGAAGATGGGAAATTATAGGCCAGTTAGCCTGACCTCAGTCATGGGTCAGATCTTGGACTCCACTATTAAGGATGAAATTGTGAAGTATTTGGAAATGCGTGGCAAAATAGGGCTGAGTCAGCACGGCATTTTCAAAGGGAAGTCATGTCTGACAAATCTGTTAGAATTATTTGAGGAGATAATGAAGAAGTTAGACAAAGGAGAGCCCGTGAACATGATTCCCGAAAACCTTTGACAAGGTGCCTTACAGGAGGTTGCTAAATAAGCTAACAGCCAATAATGTTAGAGACAAGATACTAGATGATTGGCTGACAGACAGAAGGCAGAAAGTGGGGATAGGGGGTCCTTTTCAGAATGGCAACTGGTGATTAGTGGTGTTCCACAGGGGTTAATGTTGGGTCCACAACTTTTCACTATATAGATTCATGATCTGGGAGATGGAACTGAGGGCGTGGTTGCTAATTTGCAGATGATACAAAGATATGTAGAGGGACAGGTATCGTTGAGGAAGTGGGAAGGCTGTGGAATGACTTGGACAGGATAGGAGAGAGGGCAAAGAAGTGGCAGGTGGAATACAATGTGGGAAAGTCTGAAATTATGCACTTTGGTAGGAAAAATAGAGGTGAGACTATTTTCTAAATGGGTAGAGGCTTCAGATATCTGAATCACAAAGGGACTTAGAAGCCTTGATTCAGGACTCTCTTAAGGTTAACATGCAGGTTCAGTTGGCAGTTAGGAGGGCAAATTCAATGTTAGCATTCATTTCTAGAGGGCTAGAATGCAAGAGCAGCAGTGTATTGCTGAGGCTATAGTCCCATCCTATTTGGAATATTGTGAGCAGTTTTGGGCCCCAGGCCTAAGGAAAGATATGCTGGCCTTGAAGAGGGTGCAGAGGAGGCTCACAAGAATGATGCTAGGAATGAAGGGTTTGTCATATGAGGAGCAGTTGAGAGGACTGGATCTACAGTCAATGGAGTTTAGAAGGCTGAGGGAGGATCTAATTGAATTTTCAGAATATTGAGAGGTCTAGATGGACGTGGAGCTGGTGTTTCCACTAGTGGAAGAAATTAGAACTCAAGGGTACAACATCAGAGTGAAGGGACGCTCCTTTAAAATGAGGTGAGGAGGAATTTCTTCAGCCAGAGGGTAGTGAATCTGTGGAACTCATAGCTATAGAGGGCTGGAGAGGCCAAGTCATTGAGTATCTTTAAGACAGAGATGATAAGTTCGTGATCATTAAGGGAATCAAGAATTACGGGCAGAAGGTAGGAGAATGGGAATGAGAATGACATCAACCATGACTGAATGGCGGAGTAGACTCAGTGGGCCAAATGGCCTAATCCTGCTCCTCTATCTTATGGTCTTATGATCTTATTAGTCAAGTGTGCAGGGAATTGCTTTTTTACTGAAAGTAGCCAACCTCTCAATCGCTGTGGAGAAGACAAAGAGTGAGGAGGCCGGGGTTGGATGATGAATGCAAGGTGGTCACCAAATAAGAAGGCATATATTTCACTACTATTCGCACATACCCATTGTACATTAATGAAATAGAGGCCATTTTAATTCATGCAGGAAGGGTATTTATCTGCAGCGACTCAACTAACGACATGCCCCTAGACCTGGGAAAACTTGCAGTCTGGGTGAATCCCACACTCCTACTTTGCTCCATGAATATGATGAAATTGCTTTCACAAATATGACATCAGCCACCTTGACACAATGCTTAGACATGCAGAGTGACTAAATTTGCTGTAGTAGCTTGGAAAGAGTACAAAGAAACAAAGTTCAGGGTGACAGTGACCTTGATTGCAACAGACATTGCTTTACCAACCGTTTACCAACTGAGGAATGTGAATGCAGATTTTACTGCAAGAGAAGGCTAAGGTTTGTGACAATTTTCCTCGAGTCATCTAAATACCTTCTGAACTGTCCCAATAAATCACTCAAATCACTTAAGGTGCTTAATGGATAAAAAATCTCAGCCTTGATCTGCTCATGGCCCAAATGCCAATTCCTGTCTACCACCCTCCCCCCACCCCCAACCCACCCCCCCCCCCCCCCCCATCCTGCCCCCCGATATCTTTTGACTCCCTTGTTAGTCAACAATGTATCTATTCCGATGCCCTGCCTTGATCCCACCGCTGTTTGGGGAAAAGAGTTCCAAAGATTCACGATCCTCTGAGAAACCGTTTCTCCCAATTTTTGTCTTGTATAGGAGGCCCCTTGTTTTTAAGCAGTGGTCTTTAGTTCTAGTTTCTCTCACAACGGGAATCATCATTTCAGCATCCACCCTCTAAAGTTTCCTCAGGATTTTACATGTTTCAATAAGATTATTGGATGTAAAATTCTTATCTTTAAGTTCAGAGCCTTACTCTGGACTAGTACAAATGAAACACAATCTGATCAGATTCAATTTGTTTCCACTAAGCATTTATTGCAAAGAATAGTTTGTGGAAAAGCTGCACTTACAATAAATGATGTGGAAATGCCGGTGTTGAACTGGGTAAAACACAGTAAGATGTCTCACAACACCAGGTTAAAGGCCAACAAGTTTATTTGGTAGTAAACACCACTAGCTTTCGGGGTTTGCCCCTTCGTCAGGTGAGTGGGAGTTCTGATCTCAAACAGGGCATATAAAGGCACACACAGTTTACAGAATACTGATTAGAATGCGAGTCTTTAGAGCTAATCAGCTAATCAAGTCTTAAAGGGGCAGTCAATGTGAGTAGAGATAGCATTAAGCATAGGTTAAAGAGATGTGTATTGTCTCCAGACAGGACAGTAAGTGCTGTCATATGTCGTGAAGGCCAAGGTGGCCTTCACGACATATGACATGACAATAACGTTCTCCAAGGCGGCCTTCACGACATACAACAGCACAGAGCAGAAACTGATAGCCAAGTTCCGCACACATGAGGACTTCCTCAACCGGGATCTTGGGTTCATGTCACACTATCTGTAACCCCCATGACTTGCCTGAACTTGCAACATCTCACTTACTGTCCTCTCTGGAGATAATACACATCTCTTTAACCTATGCTTAATGTTATCTCCACTCACATTGTCGGCACCTTTAATTCTTGATTAGCTGTAAAGACTCGCATTCTAATCAGTATTCTGTAAACTGTGTGTGCCTTTATATGCCCTGTTTGTGATCAGAACTCCTACTCACCTGACGAAGGGGCAAACCCCAAAAGCTAGTGGTGTTTACTACCAATTAAACCTGTTGGACTTTAACTTGGTGTTGTGAGACTTCTTATTGTGCTTACAATAAATGACCAGATTTCTGAGTTACCCTTCCATGGGTGTGAACTTTGCTAGCCAGTCACTCTGCATTGCCCTGTCTCCACAGTTTTGATTGACTGAGTGAATCATTCCTATCCAACTGTAATGCCTGAGACTACGTGCAATCATCCACTTTTGAGATGATTTCTTCCTTTGTTATAACATCTGGTATGAAAATGCGCTGACAAGATTTGTACGTTCGGTGAAAAGAGCTGTTTTCACAAGTTCTACGGGCTTTGTAAAGTTGAGATTATATCCATATCAATTCAGTTACAATAGTTTAATCGCAACATAGCCACTAACATTATGTGATGATCTATTTGAATCAAATAGGAATGATGTTCCTCAAGGTACTGCAATCATTACATATGATTGGTTTTGTGATCCTAGTTGAAGGGTGCAGCCTTCCATTGATCAATGCCACAGTTGAAACAAAAGAAACATGAACCATTGTCCACAGAGATACACTAATTTCAAAATCTAGTTAAACCATGAGCAATCTGTCTCTTTTGTAATTTTTCTGTCTCCTCCCCAAAGATCATAAAATCATACACAAGAAACACATTTCAGAGAAACACAAAGATAAAATTATAAACCAATTATATACAATCTAAATAGACATAAGATACTGAAGGTTGGGGGTGATGGGGAGTGAGTATTTTGGCTTTCATGATCACCTCTCATTTTCCCAATGGATATGAGTCCAGCTTATCCAATCTTACCCCAGAAGATAACCTCACATCCCAGGTGTCAGTCAAGTGAATTTTCTTTGAATGCCTTTATATCCATTCTTAAACGTGAATACTAAAATAGTATGCAGTACTCAAGATGTGGTCTCTTCAATGCCCTGTACAACTGCAACAAAACATTCTTACTTCTATATTTTATTCCTCTTGCAATGAATGTCAACATTGCATTTGCCTTCTTAATTACTTGCTGGACCTGTATACCAACTTCTTGTGTTTCATTACCTGGACACCCAGATTCCTCCGAACCTGAGGAAGATGTTTACTAGTGCTGTCAGGAAGGTTTAAACTAGAGTGCAGTGCAGACTCAATGGGCTGAATGGCCTCCTTCTGCACTATAGGGATTCTATGACTTTTCTGTGAATTTCCCTATGATAGATGTTAAGCTCACTGGCCTGTAGTTTCTTGCTTTCTGTCCCCCCACCTTTCTTAAATAGGAGTCACACTCTCCCTTTTCCCAATCTGATAGGACCTTTCCAGAGTCTAGAGAATTTTAGAAAATTAAAATTATTATGTCAGCTGCCATTTCTTTCAAGGCCCTATTATGAAGTCCAGCCGAACACGAGGACTTGTCAGCCTTTAATTCCAATAATTTTCTAAGTGCCCTTTCTCTGGTGATTGTAATTGTTTTAATTTCCTCCTTCCATTTCACTCCGATTCAAAATTATTTCTAGGATGTTATTTCAATACTGTGCAGTGTTACTATATAATTATGTGATCTATGCCAGCAGCTCTCTCACAATATGCAAAGCAAACAGAACTTGAAACTCCAGTCAGGCTCCTGGTGCTGATATTAATATTGTACTATCCCCTGTCAGTTCTAAACTTGGATATGTTGATCAGCAATCTCCCACATCAATCTTCCTTGTGTGGAGAGTCTGCAGAAGGATCTAGATAGGCTGGGCAAATGGGCCAGGAAATGGCAAATGGAATTTAATGTTGGCAAGTGCGAGGTGGTCCACTTTGGCAGGAATAATGGTAGGAAGGACTATTACTTACGGGGCGGAAAACTGCAGCAGGCAACGGTGCAGAGGGACCTCGGGGTCCTTGTGCATGAGTCGCAAAAACCCAGCCTGCAGGTGCAGCAGGTGGTCAGGAAGGCGAATGGGATGCTGGCCTTCATAGCGAGGGGGGTAGAATATAAAAGTAGGGAGGTCTTGCTGCGGCTGTATAGGGCATTGGTGAGGCCGCAGCTGGAGTACTGTGTGCAGTTTTGGTCGCCATACTTACGCAAGGATATTTTGGCCTTGGAGGGAGTGCAGAGGAGGTTTAACATAGAACATAGAACATAGAACATTACAGCGCGGAACAGGCCCTTCGGCCCACAATGTTGCGCCGACCAGTCTTATTTTTAAAAAACATTGACCCACTAATCTAAACCAATCCCTTTTCGTCCATAAACCTATCCACCAATCTCTTAAACGCCCCCAAACTAGGCGCATTTACAACTGCAGCAGGCAGGGCATTCCAGTCCCTCACCACCCTCTGGGTAAAGAACCTGCCCCTGACATGCGTCCTATAACTACCCCCCCTTAATTTAAAGCCATGCCCCCTCGTGCTAGCTTTCTCCATCCGAGGAAACAGGCTATCACCATCCACCCTATCTAAACCTCTAATCATCTTATATGTTTCTATTAGATCCCCTCTTAGCCGCCTTCTTTCCAGTGAAAACAACCCCAAATCCCTCAGTCTCTCCTCATAGGACCTCCCCTGCATACCAGGCAACATCCTGGTAAACCTCCTCTGCACCCTCTCCAAAGCCTCCACATCCTTCCTGTAATGTGGGGACCAGAACTGCACACAGTACTCCAAGTGCGGCTGCACCAGAGTTGTGTACAGTTGCAACATGACGCTGCGACTCCTAAATTCAATCCCCCTACCAATAAACGCCAAGACACCGTACGCCTTCTTAACAACCTTATCTACTTGATTCCCAACTTTCAGGGATCTATGTACACATACACCTAGATCCCTCTGCTCCTCCACTCTATTCAAAGTCCTCCCGTTAGCCCTATACTCAACACATCTGTTATTCCTACCGAAATGGATTACCTCACACTTCTCCGCATTAAACTCCATCCGCCACCTCGCGGCCCAGCTCTGCAACCTGTCCAAGTCACCCTGCAAACTTCGACACCCTTCCTCACAATCTACCACACCTCCGACTTTGGTGTCATCAGCAAACTTACTAATCCACCCAACTATACCCTCATCCAGATCATTAATAAAGATTACAAACAGCAGTGGCCCCAAAACAGATCCCTGAGGCACACCACTTGCAACCGAACTCCATGATGAATAATTACCATCAACCACCACCCTCTGTCTCCTATCTGCTAACCAATTCCTGATCCAAGTACCTAAATTACCACCAATCCCATACATCTGCATTTTCTGCAGAAGCCTACCATGGTGAACCTTATCAAACGCCTTACTAAAATCCATATATACCACGTCTACTGCCTTACCCCCATCCACCTCTTTGGTCACCTTCTCAAAGAACTCAATAAGGTTAGTAAGGCACGACCTTCCCGCTACAAAACCATGCTGACTATCTCTAATCAATTCATTCCTCTCCAAATAACTATAAATCCTATCCCTAATAATTCTTTCTAAAACCTTGCCCACTACGGAAGTAAGACTCACTGGTCTATAATTCCCACGAAGTCTCTGTTCCCCTTCTTAAACAATGGGACAACATTCGCTGTCCTCCAATCTTCCGGTACTATACCAGAGACCAACGACGACCTGAAGATCAGAGCCAGTGGCTCTGCAATCACCTCTCTTGCCTCCCATAGAATCCTAGGGTAAATCCCGTCTGGACCAGGGGACTTATCTATTTTCAACCTTTCTAGAATATCCAACACATCCTCTGTATCAACTGCAATACTTTCTATTTTACACCCCTTCACCCCAGTGACCTCCTCAGCTACATTCATATCGTCCTGCGTGAACACCGAAGAGAAATAATGGTTCAATGCCTCCCCAATCTCTTCCGGTTCCACACACAACTTCCCCCTACTGTCTGTAACTGGCCCTAATCTTGCCCTAACCAACCTTCTGTTCTTGACATACCTATAGAACGCCTTAGGATTCTCCTTAATCCTATCAGCCAAAGTCATCTCATGCCCTCTTCTAGCCCTTCTTAACTCCCTCTTCAACTCCCTCCTAGCCAATCTAAAGCTTTCTACTGCACTACCCGAGCCCTCAAGCCTCATCCGAACATAAGCCTCCTTCTTCTTCCTAACCAACAAATCAACTTTTTTTGTGCACCACGGTTCCCTAGCCCTACCAATTCCTCCTTGCCTGACAGGGACATACCTATCACAGACCCGCAGTAGCTGCTCCTTGAAAAAACTCCACATTTCAGACGTTCCTAGTCCCTGTAATCTCCTAGTCCAACCAATGCTTCCTAATTCTCTCCTAATGGCCTCATAATTACCCTTCCCCCAGCTAAAACTACTGACCCGAGGTTCATGCCTATCCCTTTCCATCACTAAGGTGAACGTAACCGAATTGTGGTCACTATCACCAAAATGCACACCAACTTCCAAGTCTAGCACCTGGTTTACTAGGCTGATACCGGAGTTGAGGGGGTTGAGCTATGAGAAGAGGCCGAATAAACTAGGCTTGTACTCGTTAGAGTTTAGAAGAATGAGGGGAGATCTCATTGAGACGTAAAAGATGATGAATGGGATGGATAGGATAGAGGTGGAGAGGCTCTTCCCGCTCAGAAAGGACAGTAGGACTAGGGGGCACAGCCTCAAGATAAAGGGGGGGCGGTTTAGAATGGAGTTGAGGAGGAACTTCTTCACTCAAAGGGAGGTGAATCTCTGGAATTCTCTGCCCATTGAGGTGGTGGAGGCTGCCTCGCTAAATATTTTTAAGAAGCGGGTTGATGGGTTCTTGATAAGCGAGGGGATTAAGGGTTATGGGGAGAGGGCGGGATTGTGGAACTGAGCCACTACAGATCAGCCATGATCTTATTGAATGGCGGGGCAGGCTCGAAGGGCTAGATGGCCTACTCCTGCTCCTATTTCTTATGTTCTTATGTTTCCCAGATGGACAAACAGTTTTGAGTAATTGTGGGACTGAAATTCTGCAAATGTGTTGGGTCTCCACTGACTCCGAGAATTTTTGATTTTGATTTGATTTACTATTGCCGCATGTATTAGTATATAGTGAAAAGTATTGTTTCTTGCGCGCTATACGGACAAAGCAGACATAGGGAAGGAAAGGACAGAGTACAGAATGTAGTGTTATAGTCATAGCAAGGGTGTCGAGAAAGATCAACTTAATGCGAGGAAGGTCTATCCAAAAGTCTGATGGCAACAGGCAAGAAGCTGTTGCTGAGTCGGTTGGTACGTCTCCCAATGGAAGCAGGTGGAAGACAGTATGTCCATGGTACGTAGAGTCCTTGATTATGCTGGCTGCTTTTCTGAGGCAGCAGGGAGTGTTGACAGTGTTGATGGATGGGAGGCTTGTTTGAGTGATGGACTGGGCTTCATTCACGACCGTTTGTAGTTTCTTGCGGTCTGGGACAGTCATACCAAGCTGTGATACAGCCAGAAAGAATGTATCTGTAGAAGTTGGTGAGAGTCGTAGCTGACATGCAAAATTTTCTCAGGCTTGCTTCCTTATCCCTGTTTGCTGCAGACACGTGTCAATGTGGTGAATAATCTAAATCTAAGACCCTGCTTGAATTAGATCTGATAATCACCGAGGTGTTTGTGTCTGTGCTGGGGGTGGGGGCGAGGGGGGAGTGGGTGGGTGGCGGAGGGTGGTGGTGCAGGTGACGAGGGTGATATCTTTGCAGGCTCACTTTCTTCCTCCTCCCCAATGTCCTCGGTCCTCTGTGGGCTGGAGAAACTGCTGGACATTCTACCATGATCAATTTCAGGGCTGCCCTTTGGTGGAGATCCAGGGGACTGGTCATTCCGGAGACTTGCTCCTACGCAGGGATAATCAGACAGCTCGCCCTTCTTCTTCCATCCTCAGATCGAGCAGCATTTTGAGTGAAGTGTCACTGAATTTGGGGCCAGAGCCCCCTGGCATCAAGAGGTAACCTCCTTCAATGATGATGACATGATAGAAGTATGGTATCTGGAAATGATAGTGGGGTACACCCCATCCAGCCTGCCACTTTGCATGATATGTTGGGGAACACACACACACACACACACACACACACACACACACACACACACACACACACACACACACACACACACACACACACACACACACACACACACACACACACACACACACGTACATCCCACCGACTTCTTAATTAATGAGCCCGCCATTGTATGATTTGGCACAAATTTTCACTGGCCTCCACAGTGGATAACACTCCCGGTTACTGACCTGCCATAGGACTCAACCCTGGAATGGAAAATTCTACGCTCAATAACTGCTGATGCTATGAACTTCCAGGAGACTAACATACTTTGAACTTTAATTTCTAGCTTCGTACCATAAGCACATCACCTGAAATGAAAATACTGTGCGTATAAAAAATACAAAAAGACTGATGCAGGGCCACAGAGCTTTTATTTTATGGACAGTGTGGTGTCCATTACTGATTTGCAACGAAGACATTTGTCTTTTAATTCCTGTAGATAATGTGGGATCAGAGCTCCCTCTGTCTGTAAGACAGTGTTCACTCTCTGGCTGCAATGAATCAGGGTATGATTAGATTTTTAAAAACTTGAAATCTTTTGGTTTGCATTTTAATTTTAATTTTATAATTATACTTACATTTGATACTTCTAATCTTATATACAATAGTAGAACAAAGTGAATTTGCCACTTTAATTTGTACCTAGTACACTTTTAAAATAATATTTCTGCAATTATCCACTCAGTTTTAATTTGCAAACCAACATTGCCACCATATTTGAAAATTCAACAAACCCATTTTAAATTCTCATCCTTATATTCAAATCCCTCCTTAATTTGGTCTTTGCCTCAATATTGGTAATAACCTCTGCTCTTCTCTAAAATACAGTCATAAATGCTCCTTTTTGTTCATAGTGAGAAAGCAGCTGGGGCCTCATTCATTCAGATCTCATTCAAAAGACAACAACTTTGACAGTGTAGCACTCCATTAGTACTGTACAGGAAAGTCAGTCTAGATTTTAATGCATAATGCATTAGAGTAGGACTCAGGCCCATAACCTTCTACCTCTGAGAGGAGAGGGCTACCATTGAGCCACAACTGACACTTAAAGAGTGTGTAATGCCAAGATGAGGAATTGGTAGTATGACTTCCTGGAGAACTAGAACTCAGTGCGGTTCAAGGGGGTCAGATATGAAATATGAGGAAATTACCAATGACTTTTCCATATCCACTCAGACCTGCAGCAGCTACTGCCCATCTGAGACCAGTGTTCTGGCAAATCGTCTAACCATGGCAGTGGATAGGGCTTGGATATTGAATTCCATAGGATATTGGATTTTACCTTCTCATGCTCCATCTGTATTTTAAATTCAACTATATTGTGATCGCTTCTTCCAAGAGGATCCCTAACTGCAAGATCATTAATTATTCCCATCTCATTACACAGGACCAGATCTAGGATAGCTTGCTCCCTTGTCGGTTCCATTACATACTGTTCAAGGAAGCTAACACGGATACATTCTATGAACTCCTTCTCAAGGCTGCCTTGACCGACTTGGTTTGGTCAATTGATATGTAGATTAAAATCCCCCACGATAATTGCTGTACCATTTTTACGTGCATCAGTTATTTCTTTGTTTATTTCTCACCCCACCATGATGTCATTATTTTGTGGCCTATAAACTGTGCCCAGAAGTGACTTTTTCTCCTTACTATTTCTAATTTCCACCCAAATGGATTCAACCTTTTTTTTTCCATAGAACTTATATCATCTCTCACTACCTTGACGTCATCCTTAAATATCTGAGCTATACCACCTCCCTTATCTTCCTGTCGGTCTGTTAGAACAGTTTGATACCCCTGGATATTCAATTCCCAGTTGTGACCATCCTGCAACCATATTTCTGTAATGCTACCAAATCATACTTGTTTGCAATGATTTGTGCTGTCAACTCATTTTCCTTGTTTTGAATGCTATGAATATTCAGATAAAGTTCCCTTATGCTAGTTTTTGTACCTTCTTTTTGAATTGTAACACTTCCATTAATAACATCTGCTGAGTTCTCCTGCCTTTTAACTTTTTTCCTGATTTTTGATGTAGTTGGAACATTCTCCCCCACATTTTTGGCGGGAGTAACTATGACTCTCTTATCGGGAAGGAGAGCCATGGTTACAGTAGCTGTGTGAATTTTCTCGCTTCTATAACACAGTGAGTCGCGCTTCCCTGATGGTCCCACTGGGAAACATCGCTGCTACTCCGGGTGAGCAGCGATGGCTAAAGCGATTGGCCGAGGAGTGAATGCGGATGTAATTGCACGTCTGTGCCCAGTCAGACTGCAATTGCAAACAGGTGGGTTGAGATTGGCCTTTTATTCCATTCATGTGCAAAAGGCTCCATCCAGAATTGCCAATCTCAAGTAGCTGTGTGAATTTTCTGGTTTCTATAGCACAGCAAGTCAAACCCTTCCACAGGAACCACCTGGTATCGTTTCTGAGAGCACAAGGAATGATATTCATTGACTGGTTGAGAAACAAATAGCGGGAGCGATTCATGCTGCCCTATGACTGCTGCCACCCAACTGCCAACTTGATACAGGTGGTATTGCGGGAGTAGTACGTGGCTGAGTCTGCATAACTGTGGTTATCTTGGCATTCTAGACCACAGTGAATCGAAACCTAGCAGATGGCCATGCAGGGTACACAGAACCTTATCCTGGCAGAAGATTGTTATGCAAGGAATTCGACTGACCGAGAACTGCCAACACGCTTCTGTACCTGTAAACCCGGTAACTTAAAGAAACTTTGACTGGACAAGTTCCTGCCTGTCCCGGGGATAGTTAGTGATATGCATTCGACCCGAAGGATGCGATCACGCCTATCAAGGTAGCAGAAGCCTTACCGAGACCTCCAGCCCAGACAATCGGCTTCGAGGGAAGTCGTATATACCCGTACCTGATGTGAGGCAGCGAATGGACATCGGTGCCCCGTCTTGTTCGTGATGATCACAAGCCACATGATGGCGTGAAGGAGAAGGTTCGCGGGAACCTCTAAAAACTGTTGAAAGGGACATTTAGTCTGCCATGCCTCAAGGGGTTGGGTGTGGTTAGACAGCGATCGGTGCAGCTCCTGGGTTGTGCGAGCGTGTTTCATGTTACGGTTGCGTTGTCGGAACTTTTGTGCTGCTTGTTGTACTGTAGTTTGTGTTACTTAATAAAAACCGCTTTGTAACTCAAACGATGATTATGAGTAAACGGCTCCGAACAAACGAGCAATAGCTAACATTCACAACAAACGTTTCCAGTGGTGTGACTCAATCTGTCTGTCTCCAATTATGGTGGTTGTGGCCATATCGTCCTGTTTCTGCCAATCGCCTAAAGGCTGTGATACCATCTGGTGGATGACGCTCTGATTCCTTTCAGAAGTGCATGGCACATTGTCAACGAGCGACAATAAAACTCGGATAAGATGCTCTCCGGAGTGTCTCTTGAAAACAGCCTGACTTTTCTATGCCTACATCAAAGTCTCAAAAAGAACTTCAGTTAAGAATCAAGTGAAAAGCATGATGTTCCAGTGGTGGTAGAACGCAACTTCAGATTTTCAAACTGCACTACATTCTGTAATACCAAGTTCACATCAGCTCACAGGAGACTTGAACATGTCATCTTAAGTGATCTGCTTTCCTAAAGCATTTGAACGAGGCAAGTTACACAAGGATCAATATTGCATCAGGGAGAGTCTTAAAAATAGGGTTAAAAGCTCCTTAAGATATATTGCAAAATCCAAATGCTGAATTTCATTCCAGACACTAACATCCACTTTGTTATTTATGAATGAACATTTTTACTGAAATTAGTTGTCATGACAAAGTCATTCTTTCATTTTCTGGGTCTTAAAGAAACGTTAACCAACTTTTTAAACCATGTACCAAAAAACTCACCCAAAGAATGTCTGCTACACCTCTATGCACTGTAGCTAGACTAAAAAATAAAAGTGCAAACAAATAAGGGCAAAAACTCACCTAACAACAGTGCAAACAGCACAACTGTAGTGCAGCTGTTCAACACTGGCAGCTTTCGGAGCCTCAAAATTGGAGTTCTTTCAGTGCACATGCGCATGTGCCGGCATGCAAATAATAGCTGAACAGGCACTAAAATATATTTTGTTTTATTTAGAGTGAATATTTCCCCTTGTTGGACATTCTAGACTAGAGCCCATAGTTTTACGCAAAATGGTGGCAGAATTTAAAACAAATGAGGAGGATTTATTTCACTCAAAGGGTTGTGAATCTGTGGAATTCTCTATCCCAGAGCGGCACTGTAACACTAAACAAATTTAAGGAAAATAGTTTTTTAGTTAGTAGCAGAATGAAGAGTTATGGGGAGTGGGCGAGAAAGTAGAGATGAGGCCAATATGAGGTCAGCCATGATTGTACTGAATAGCGGATCAGCTCAAGGGGCTGAATTGTCTGCTCCTGCTCCTGGTTCTTATGTTATTGTGTAAACCCAAAGATTAAGAGCAGCTTAGAACTTAGCAAAGACCAAAAATTGATGAAGGGAGGAAAAACAAAGTGTGAGAGTAAACTTGGAAAGAACATAAAAGCAAACTGTAAAAGCTTCTATAACTATGTAAAAAAAAATTAATGAAGACAAATGGAGGTCATTAATAGTCCAAAACAGGAGAATTGATAATGGAGAACAAGGAAATGGCAGGGCATTTAAGCAAATACTTTTAGTTCTGTCTTCACACAGAAAGACACAAATAACTTCCCAAAATTTCTAGAAAACCAAGGGTCCAGTGAGAAGGAGAAATTGAAGGAAATTAGTATCAATGAAAAGATAGTGTTGAAGAAATTAATAGGACTGAAAGCTAATAAATCCCTAGGACCTGATAATCTACATCCTAGGGTAATAAAGACAGAGGCCATAGGAATAGTGGTCATCATCTTCAAAAATTCTGTAGATTCTGGAACAGTCGCAATAGATTGGAGAGAAGCAAATGTAGCCCAGCTATTTAAAAAAGAGAGAGGGATTAGTTAGCCGAACAATGGTAACAGAGAAAATGCTAGAGTCTTATAATGGATGTAATGATAGACCGCTTAGAAAATGTCGATAGGATTAGATAAAGTAAACAGATTTATGAAAGAGAAATCATGTTTGACAAACCGACAGGAGTTTTTTTTGAGGATATAACTAGTAGAATTGACAAGGAAGAACTGCTGCTGTGGTGTATTTGGATTTTCAGAAAGTTTTTGATAAAGTCCCACACAAGAGGTTAGTGTGCATTGGATTGGTGTTGATATGCTAGCATGGATTGAGATTTGGTTAGCAGATAGGAAATAGAGAGTAGGAATAAATGAATCTTTTTTGGAGTGGAGGATGACAGCACGGTGGCACAGCGGTTAGCACTGCTGCCTCACAGTGCCAGGGACCCATGTTTGATTCCTGGCTTGGGTCACTGTCTGTGTGAAGTTTGTACATTCCCCATGTGTCTGGGTTTCCTTCAGGTACTCCGGTTTCCTCCCCCAGTCCAAAAATGTGCAGGTTAGGTGGATTGGCCTTGCTAAATTCTTCTTTAGTTTACCCAACAGACACTGGAGTAGGGGATTTTCACAGTAGCTTTTTCGCAGCCTAAATAAATAATAACAAATAAGCTTTACTTTTACTTTTATACCTGGGGCCAAGGCTTTGAACCCAGCTATTCACAATATATATCAATAATTTGGATGAGCGAACAATATGTAATATTTCCAAGTTTACTGATGACATAAAACTAGATGGAATGCGGTGAGGAAGAAGTAAAGAGGGTTTAGGAGGAATTTAAGAGTGATTAAGAGTGATTTAGACAAGTTGAGCAATTGGGCAAATACAAGGCAAACTGCAATATAATGTAGATAAACGTGAAATTATCTACTTCAGTCAGAAAATCAGAATAGCGGAGTATTGTTTAATTGCTGATACACTGCATACAAAGGGACTTGGGTATCCTTGTACACCAATAAAAGCAAGCATGCAGGTGCAGCAAGTAGTCATGAAGACAATGGTATGTTGGCCTTCATCGTAAGAAGATTTGAGTACAGGAGGAAGGATATCTTATTGCAGCTCTATAGGGCATGGGTGAGACCACACCTGGAATATTGTGCGTAGTTTTGGTCTTCTTACCAAAGAAAAAATATACTTGCCATAAGAGGAGTGCAGTGAATGTTCACCAGACTTATTCCTGGGCTGGTAAGATTGTCGTATGAGGAGAGATTGTGCCGACTAGGCCTGTACTCACTGGAGTTTGGAAGAATGAGACAGGATCTAGTTAAAACTCTGACAGGCTGGACATTTTGGATTCAGGGATTTTGTTTCTTCTGGCTAAGGGATCTAGAACAGGGGGTCTAAAACAAAGGGTCACAGTCTCAGGATATGGGGTAGACAATTTTGGACTGAGGTGATGAGAAGTTTATTCACTCAGAGTGTGCTGAATCTGTGGAATTCTCTACAATGTAAGACTGACAATACTTCAGAAGAAAATAAATTGATATTTAGGCACTAAGGGTATCAAGGGGTGTGGAGAGAGCTGGGGAATGTAGCTTGGGATAGAGGATCAGCCATTAACGTATTGAATAGCGGAGTGGGTTCAAAAAGCAAAATGACCTATTCCTGCTCCTGTTTACTGTGTTCCTAACTTTTCTGAATGGAGACCAATGTCACCATGACACCAATGTACAGTGGCCAAAAAAATATTTTCTTACTTAACTAAACAGAGCGATCTGATTGCAAATTTCAGTTCACAGTTCAGCGAAGCACAAACAACTGAATGTGTCACCTAGCTTATGGTGAGGAAAGTCTCTTTACTTGATTTTATTCAAAGGGATGGATTTTTGGTAGACAGTCATGTAGATTATTACAGATGGCTAGCCCACCACCTTGCTGTCCACCTCCATCCTCCATTCTCCTTCCCATTCTGAGTGGCTAAAGTGCACACTCGATCAGCCTTCCAGAGGTCTATTGATGTCCTCAACTGTCAAATTAAGGGGCAATTAAGGACCTCATTCCACTTCCACTGCTTTAATAAAATGGACAGTGGGATGCAGATGATAAACCCCACTTTATCATCATCTGAAGTGAAAAAGCCAGAAGGAATAGGAAGGTGCCTCCTTTGTGGGGTTCCTTATATGAAGTGGGGGCACCCCCTAAGGTAGTACCTTCCATTTGTGCCTTCTTCCCAGACTTCCAAAACCCAATCTGTTAACCCACACTTTCTCATAGTGCCTGATCCTTATTCACCCAAAAGTCCCAGGCCCACCTCTGTCTGGTATCTATGCTGCATCCTTTGTGGGACTGTTTGTCTCAGCAGCATCTACTAGAGTGGGGACCGGAGGAAGGAGGGTGGGGAGCGGAGGAAGGAGGGTGGGGACCGGAGGAAAGAGGGTGGGGAGCAGATGCCTCAGCCTCTCAATCTGCATAACAGGTTTGAGGTTCTTGCTTCCAGTGTGGACGAGAACGAGGGAGGTGAGGTTGGTGAACAAACTGCACACAGTACAGTGATGCAGACGCAGGATATAGGCAAAGAGAAGGTGATAAGGTACGTAGTCGTAATTGGGGACAGTGGGGTTAAGGGTATTGACACTGTCCTTTGTCACAATGACAAAGTGCACAGAAGGGTGTGTTGTCTGCCTGGTGCTCGGGTCCAGGATGTCACATCTGGGCTGCAGAGGAACCTGGAGTGGGAGGGTGAGAATCCGGTCATTGTGGTACATGTGGGTGCCAATGACGTAGGCAAAATGCAAACTGAGGATCTGGGGAGGGAGTATGAAAAGCTGGGAATAGAATTAAAAAGTAGAACCGACAAGGTGGTTATCTCTGGACTACTGCCTGAACCGAGTGCAGACAGGCGTAATATTGATAAGATTAAGGAAGTGAATGGGTGGCTCAGGGATTGGTGTGGGAGGAATGGATTTGAATTTATGGGGCATTGGCATCAGTATTGGGATAGGTGGGACTTGTTCGGGTGGGATAGGGTTGGTCTGAACCGTGCTGGGACCAGAGTCCTGGCGAATCGTGTAAATAGGACTGTAGGTAGGGCTTTAAACTAATTGGGGGGGGGAGGGTGCGAGGGTAGGTGACATTACGGGGTCTAAAGTTAAGGAGAGGGTACAGGTAAGGGAAGAGGCCGAGGATGTCCCAATAATAAAGGGAGTAGGGGGCGTGAGTATGGTTGGTAGCATTCTGGCAAATAGGGTCCAGGTGAAGGCTGGGATGAAGGCACTTTATCTAAATGCACGAAGCATTCAGAAAAAAGTGGGTGAGCTGGAGGCGCAGATCAGCACAAATGGATATGACCTGGTGGCCATCACAGAGACGTGGCTGCAAGGTGACAGGGACTGGGAGCTGAATGTCCAGGGGTATCAAGTGTTTAGGAAGGATAGGCGGGAGGAAAAAGGGGGGGGGTGTAGCTCTGCTGATTAAGGATAGCATCAGGGTGGTAGCAAGGGATGATATAGGAACCAAAGAGCAGAAAGTGGAATCGTTGTGGGTGGAGATTAGGAACAGCAAAGGGAGGAAGACGCTGGTGGGTGTCGTCTTTAGGCCCCCAAATAATGATCTGGAGGTGGGGCGGGCTGTTAACGCGCAAATAAGTGCGGCGTGCAGGAATGGAACGGCAATAATTATGGGGGATTTCAATCTACATATTGATTGGTCGACCCATGTTGGACGCGGTGGGCTCGAGGAGGAGTTCTTGGAATGCTGCTGGGATAGTTTCCTTGAACAGTGTGTGTTGGAGCCGACGAGGGAGCGAGCTATCTTGGATCTGGTGTTATGTAATGAGGCGGGTAGAATTAGGGACCTTGCGGTGAAGGATCCTCTTGGGGAGAGTGATCATTGTATGGTGGAGTTTCTGGTGCAGATGGAGGAGGAGAAAGTGGGTTCCCGGACACGCGTCCTTTGTTTGAACAGAGGGGAGTACGGTAGGATGAGAGAAGAATTGGCGAATGTTGACTGGGGGAGCGCGTTGGAAGGTAGGTCTGCTGAGGAGCAGTGGAGGATCTTTAAGGAGATCTTTCTTGGTGCTCAGCAGAAATTTATTCCGATGGTTAAAAAGGACCGTAGGAGGAGAGGTAATAAGCCGTGGATAACGAAGGAGGTGAATGAAAGTGTTAAATTAAAAGTGGAGGCGTTTAGAGTAGCTAAGAGTAGTGGGCGAGAAGTGATTGGGAGAGGTTTAAAAGTCAACAAAGATTGACAAAGAAGTTGATAAAGGAGGGTAGGAGAAACTATGAAGCTGGGCTAGCGCTTAATATAAAAAAGGATAGCAAGAGTTTTTATAAATATATAAATGGAAGAGGCTGGCTAGGGTGAACTTTGGACCCTTAGAGGATGAGAGGGGGGACTTAGTGGTAGGGGATGGGGAAATGGCTGAGGCCTTGAATAACTTTTTTGTTTCTGTCTTCACGGAGGAGGACGTGAATAATTTGCCGGGTGTTAGCGATGGAAAGATGGTAGGACAGGAGGGTCTCAATGACATTATTGTTACTAGAGAGGCGGTGCTCGACAGACTGGAGGGACTGATTGTGGACAAGTCCCCAGGACTGGATGGAATGCATCCAAGGGTTCTGAAAGAAATGGCGGAGGTGATAGTGGATGCCTTGGTGGTTATTTTCCAAACGTCGCTGGATTCCGGGGAAGTGCCAGAAGATTGGAAAATGGCTAATGTTACGCCATTGTTTAAGAAGGGTGGCAGGCAAAAGGCAGGGAATTATAGGCCGGTTAGTTTAACGTCTGTTGTAGGTAAAATGTTAGAATCCGTCATCAAGGAGGAAATAGCGAGGCATCTTGAGGGGAATTGCTTGATAGAGCAGACGCAGCACGGTTTCGTTAAGGGGAAGTCGTGTCTGACAAATTTATTGGAGTTCTATGAGGATGTGTCTAGGGCGGTGGATGGAGGAGAGCTGGTGGATGTGGTCTTTCTTGATTTTCAGAAGGCGTTTGACAAGGTACCTCACAAGAGGTTATTGCAGAAGGTCAGGGGGCATGGAGTTGGGGGTAGGGTGTTAGCGTGGATAGAGGATTGGCTGTCAAATAGGAGGCAGAGAGTGGGGGTTAATGGGTGCTATTCGGATTGGCGGTTGGTGACTAGTGGGGTGCCCCAGGGGTCGGTGCTGGGGCCTCAGCTATTTACCATTTATATAGATGATCTGGAGGAGGGAACCGAGTGTATGGTTTCGAAATTTGCTGATGACACCAAGATTGGTGGAACGGCAAATTGCGCGAAGGGTGTGGAGAGTCTGCAGAAGGATCTAGATAGGCTGGGCGAATGGGCCAGGAACTGGCAAATGGAATTTAATGTTGACAAGTGTGAGGTGGTCCACTTTGGTAGGATTAATGGTAGGAAGGACTATTACTTACGGGGCGAAAAACTGCAGCAGGCGACGGTGCAGAGGGACCTCGGGGTCCTTGTGCATGAGTCGCAAGAACCCAGCCTGCAGGTGCAGCAGGTGGTCAGGAAGGCTAATGGGATGCTGGCCTTCATAGTGAGGGGGATTGAATATAAAAGTAGGGAGGTCTTGCTGCAGCTGTATTGGGCACAGGTGAGGCCGCAGCTGGAGTACTGTGTGTAGTTTTGGTCGCCACACTTACGCAAGGATATTTTGGCCTTGGAGGGAGTGCAGAGGAGGTTTACTAGGCTGATGCCGGAGTTGAGGGGGTTGAGCTATGAGGAGAGGCTGAATAAACTAGGCTTGTACTCGTTAGAGTTTAGAAGAATGAGGGGAGATCTCATTGAGACGTATAAGATGATGAATGGGATGGATAGGATAGAGGTGGAGAGACGCTTCCCGCTCAGAAAGGATAGTAGGACTAGGGGGCACAGCCTCAAGATAAAGGGGGGTTGGTTTAGAACGGAGTTGAGGAGGAACTTCTTCACTCAAAGGGTGGTGAATCTCTGGAATTCTCTGCCTGTTGAGGTGGTGAAGGCTGCCTCACTAAATATTTTTAAGACGTGGGTTGATGGGTTTTTGATAAGAGAGGGGATTAAGGGTTATGGGGAGAGCGCGGGAATGTGGAACGGACCAGTGACAGATCAGCCATGATCTTATTGAATGGCGGGGCAGGCTCGAAGGGCTAGATGGCCTACTCCTGCTCCTATTTCTTACGTATTCAAGTGTGGTGCTGTCGAGACCATAATGAGATTGGCTAGCAGCTCCTGAAGCTAGGACTTCCTTCCACTCAGGGGCAGGAGTTTGAATCTCAGTTTGCTACGGTCACGCAGAGCTGTGACGCCATTGTTCTTAAAGTTGGTTGGCTTGGCTTTAACTAATGTGATAAAGACATTAATCATTAATTTACTTGACTCAAATTTTCAAGAGTTCAATGTTGCTTGCAGGAGAAAAATCCATACAGTACTGGTGGAGTCCCAATTCTCTGACCTTGCCGTGCCTGTAGCAGATCGCGTTGATCCAAGAGAATAGCATGTGGGCTAAAAATCAGCCTTCTACCTAGCACCAACTGTATGCAATTCTCCCAACTTCTTCCGAATGGCGTGAACCAGCTTACAATCAGAAAGGGTGTGAGGGTAATTAGCATTTTAAAGTAGCATTTAAATATGCAAAGCTTGTTCGAATCCCAGCGTATGGAATTTTCTGGCCTTGGGCATGGTGCAGGAACGGTGAACATAACCACTGGTCTCCACAAGCGGAGACCTGGCACAATGGTCATGATGAGGGCACTTGGGGGCCATTGAAGCCCCTGGGTGGTCTGTGGCATAGCTGGGCAGTGTCCATCAGGTGGTGCCCAATTGGCACTCTGGCAGTGCCCAATGGACACCCTGGCAGTGGCCACTGGATAGCCTGACAGTGATCACTGGACACCTTGGCAGAGGCCACAGATAGCCCGGTGGTCTGAGACAATAGTCTGAAACAATTTCGTTAAATAAGGGCAAATCTGTTACAACTGTATTGTTGGTTTTTTTAAATTCAATCTGCCATTGACTGTTCAATGTTTTCATTCAATGAGTCAATCACCCTCTCTGTCAGCTTTAGCGGTTGTTGTTTCTAATGATCAAGCAATTGCTGTGCTCAGATTATAATTTCTGAAACTTGCATGAAATACGACTTTACTCTCTAAGATGCTTGTATAGGTCAGCTCTGCAGCTTATATCCCACCATGTTTGCACATGCAGATTTGGAAATTCTTGGAGTCAAGTTTCATTGCCATGTATTTCTTTTGGCCAATAAACAATGTTGGGCCATCAAAACCCCCAGGCACTTCCTCCCCCTACTCCGGGTTTGACTCCACATTCACATTGACTCCAAGTGGCCCACAACCATTTCACACTTGATTGAGTGTTAAGTGGCTGCAGGCGGGACTTCCGCCCCTCACTCAGGAGGAGGTCCCACTGGAATGGCTGACAGCTCTCCAGTTCCTACAGGGATGCAGTGGCACTGCATCCCAAAGGAAGCTGTGGGCTGAAGAGGAAGTGCCCCATCATGTCTGAGCTTAAAGTAAGGACAAAGTAACTTTGAATGGTCCCATGGTGGGGAGGGTAAGGAGGGCCTGGGGGTGTGTGTAAAAGAGACAATTAGGATGTCAGAGGAAAGGCCAGAGTGGGGAGGCAGGTCCTGTGGCCACTGGACCTTATGGGAGGGACATACAGTCAGAAGGGGGCTTCTGATGGAGGTGACCCTGATCTTCACTAAGCCTCCCTGCCCAAGATCCAGGCCTGTCTTTTTCAGACTTCCCCATGCCAGGTAAATCCACTGAACAATCTAAAAATTGAGGCTGCATTGCAAATGGCCCTTATTGGTCAGTAACTGGGCACTTAAAGGCCTCACTTTGGGCAAAGGTGGGCTTCCTGCTGACGGCCCTGTCCACCCCAGTGTAACGTTGCTGTGTGGTCAGGGCAGGCAGCAACCCAAAGGGAATTCCTGTTCCTGCATTTTGTGCTACTCTTCCTGCCTGAAGCCTGAAATTCTGGTCTTGAAGTATAGCCACCACAATGATGTAGGAAACACAGCAGTCAGTTGATACAAAGCAAATTCCACAAAGAGCAATATAATATCAAGCAGCGAATCTAAATTTGTGATGTTGGCTGAGGAATATATCCTGGCCAGAGACATTAGGATAACTCCTTGCTCCTTAGTGATAGCACAGGTAACTCACCATTGGCTGGATCTTTAAATCCCGCTAAAGTATATGGCATTTTGCGTGGCTCACCTTCTCCAATGCTGCTGGGACACCGACAAGGTTTGATCCCTGGGATGGGATGGTGGCGCAGACATTAGCACTACTGCCTCACAAGACCTTGGGTCACTGTCTATGTGAAGTCGGCACATTCTCCCTGTATCTGTGTGGATTTTCCCTAGTGCTCCGGTTTCCTCCCACAGTCCAAAGATACGCAGGTTAGATGGATTGGCCATGCTAAATTGCCCCTTACTGTCTCAAGATGTGTAGGTTAGGAGGATTAGTAGGGTAAATATGAGATAATGGGACCATAAGACCACAAGACATAGGAGCAGAATTAGGCCATTTGGCCTATTAAATCTGCTCTGCCATTCAATCAGGGCTGATATTTTTCTCAACTCCATTCTCCTGCCTTTTCCCCATAATCCCTGATCCCATATTAATCAAGAACCTATCTATCTCTATCTTAAAGACACTCAATGATCTGGCCTCCATAACCTTCTGTGGCAAAAAGTTCCACACATTCATCACTCTCTGGCTGAAGAAATTCCTCCTGATCTTTGTTTTAAAGGATCGTCCCTTTAGCTTGAGGTTGTGCCCTCTGGTTCTAGTTTTTCCTACTAGTGGAAACATCCTCTCCACATCCACTCTATCCAGGCCTTGCAGTATCCTATAAGTATCAATAAGATCCCCGCTCATCCTTCTAAACTCCAACGGGTACAGACCCAGAGTCCTCAACTGTTTCTCATATGACAAGCTCTTCAATCCAGGGATTATTCTTGTGAACCCCCTTTCCAAGGCTAGCACATCCTTCCTTAGATATGGGGTCCAAAAATGTTCACAACACTTCAAATGGGGTCTGACCAGAGCCTTATACAGCCTCAGAAGTACATCCCTGCTCTTGTATTTTAGCCTTCTCGACATGAATGCGAACATTGCATTTGCCTTCCTAACTGCCAACTGAACCTGCACATTAATCTTAAGAGAACCTCGAACAATGACTCCCAAGTCCCTTTGTGTTTCTAATTTCCTAAACATTTTCCTATTTAGAAAATAGTCTATGCCTTCATTCCTCCTTCCAAAGTGCATACCTCATACTTTTCCACATTGTATTCTATTTGCCACTTCTTTGACCACTCTCCAAACCTGTCCAAGTCCTTTTGCACCCCCCCAGCTTCCTCGATACTACCTGTCCCTCTACATATCATTGTATCATCTGCAAACTTAGCGACAGTGCCTTCAGTTCCTTCTTCCAAATCGTTAATGTATATTGTGAAAAGTTGTCGTCCCAGTTGTGGTCAGAAAGACTCCTGAGGCACACCACTAATCACCGGCTGCCATCCTGAAAAAGACTCCTTTATCCAACTCTCTGCCTCCTGCCAGTCAGCCAATTCTCTATCCATGCCAGGATCTTACCCTTACCCTTATGTTATTAAGGATACTCTTACCCTTAATGGGGATGGGGTCTGAGTGGGATGCTCTTTCGGAGAGTCAGTGCAGAGTCAATGGGTCGAATAATCTGCTTCTGAACTGTAGGGATTCTATGATTCTCAAATTCATACTGCCAGGTTACAGAGGATGTAGCTGACACCACAAATCTGTGTAATTTATCTGGTGAGCACCGGAGGGTCCCTCCAGAGTGTTGAAGCAGCAGAACTTTTGCTTTAAAACCCCAATTATTAGTGATATCTGTCACGGCAACTCAAACCTCATCGTATTTGTGATGGCTCTGTGTACTTGATGTGGAATGGTATCATCAGCTAGTTGGAGAGTGGTTAACTCTTGTCTTGGTTTAACATGGTAGCTGGAAGATTGCTGGAACAGCAGACTGATACAGAACATAACCTGCTGATAGCATACTGGGCATTCAGCAGCATGATGTGCTGGGTATGGTCACACGCAGAAATCATAGAAACTCTACAGTGCAGGAAGGAGGCCATTTGGCCTATCAAGTGCACCAACAACAATCCCATCTAGGCCCTATCCTGGTAACCCCACACATCAACCCACCAATTCCTCTAATCTACGCACCCCGGGACACTAAGGGGCAATTTAGCATGGCTAATGCACCTAAAAGCACATTTTTGGACAGTGGGAGGAAACTGGAGCACTCAGAGGAAACCCATGCAGACATGGGGAGAACGTACAAACTCCACATAGACAGTCACCCAAGCCGGGAATTGAACCCAGGTGCCTGGAGCTGTGAGGCAGCAGTGCGAACCATTGAGTTGCTGTGCTGCCCGTAAACTGCACATTCAATGAGAAGTGACCTTTATAGTTGCGATACATCTCAACATTGAGATGTGACACCCACAAAGCCAGGTGTGTGCGGTCAATGACATCCTGCACCATGGGAAGCCCATTATTCTGGCAAAGTCACATGTGTGGTCTGTCTGCTTCTTTCTGTTCAGAGAGGAACTTAGGACTTAGGAGCAGGAGTCGGCCATTTGTGTCAGCAAACCCTAACACCTCTTTCATGCAGCGATGGATGTTGAACTGGGATGTTTTACGTGTGTTGCCTCTCTCACCCTGAAGGATCCCAATGTGCAGAAATTCAGGATCCTGGTCACTTTCACAGCCACTAGCAGTGCTGTCCTCTCATGGTCCTGGGGCTACATGTCTGATTCCAAAGGGTAGCAGAGGTCTGAGAGTACACCTTTCATGAATTGCAGGTGACAAACACACTTCTCTGTGTTTAGGTGGAGATAAGAAAAGTGCTTTCCAAAGATCTTTAGGCAGGAAAGGTATCCTGTTGAGAGCCCTTCATTGCCAATGTCTCAGGCGCAACCCCTCTCCCCCTCCCCACCCCCACTGCCTTCTGCAAATAGTTTATTTGCCCCTGCACCATCTCCCTCTCAGGCTCCAGTGCGCTGGGATCTGTCACTATGGCATTCACGACTGGGAGGAAAGTAGCATGCCTGGAACCCTTGGATTAATACCCAAGGCTTTCCCCACATGCAGCGTCATTCACCAGCTCTCTAAAATACCCAGTCTTCCCACAAAGATAAACAGAGCCAGTAGAAAGTGATCAGCAGATAGCCTGAAAGTTGTTGATGATCCCTGTAAATGGCACTGGTGGGTGTGCGGGGAAAATCTTTCAAGCTGCTGACTCTATATTCAGCTGTGTGCATTTAAGAAAGGAAATTAACTGAAGTAGCGAGCTCCAAATTGGCAGTTTTGGTATTAGATACTAACTAACATCAGAATCTGCTTATTCGGCATACTTCTGTCCATATTTCAGGAACTGGCACTCTCATTATGATGGTGTTTGGGCATGCTGAAACTAGTGGTACTGGAGGAGTCAAGTCTAAAGGCCGATAAATAGGAGGAAAGATTTTCTGCAAAGCATATCCCACAGCGAAGTTGTGCAACACAATTGATTACGTGGCTCATGCAATTTCCTTATAATTATTCTAATAGGATCACCAAGATAGAAAACCTTGCTTATGTTGAACAGAAAATATCAAACATACACTTGAAACAGACTTCCTTTAATACAAAGGAAATATGTCTCCTAAGAACCATAGTTGATGCCTGGGGCAAACAGACGCTTTCAATCACACATGTTCACCTGTCAAGACACAGGTCACCCTCGTGTGACCTGAGAAAAAGGAGAGTTGATAAAGCAGCTATTAGCCTAAACTAATCACCCAAAACCAGATATTTACCCTTACTAATGCACTCCAGAAGTTAGAGCTGCAGATAACAAAATTGAGGACTGAAAGTGCTTGCTTGTCAATGTTGACTATCAGGGAGTCTAGTTTTTAATAATCTGTAAGGTGCTGATAAAGGTGCTCCAAACAGCTTGACAGAAGTGGATATTTACACAGAGTGGAGCCATTTCACGTCTCTTTTAACCTATTTACCCTCAGTAAAAGTATAATGCATTTAATTTGGATCAAAGTTCATAAGTTTGTGATAACCAGCTGTGAATTCACACTCAACAACCAGCAGAAATTGGGTGGGTGGGCAGAAAAAAAACAGACGAGCAATTCACCCACCAACCCCCTCACAATAATCTTGTCCTCTTCCATTTGAACCCGATCTACTGAGTAAATCTACCTAAAGCCAGTGCAATCCTTCTTTGACTATGCAGATTGGGCTCTAATTAGCTAGCAGGAGAGAGAATGAGAAGAGGATCAGGACCTGAAAAGGACATTTCAGTTTATTTCCTTTCCTAGCTAGGCCAGGAGCAGAAAAAGTGATCAGGTTTTTCAGATTCCAGTGCCAGTGGGTGTGGCAGGGTTTCCAAGCCTGTTGGGCTGTCCAAGAATGGGGGCGGGGGGGATTCTCCCATCCCACTGCAATAATTTTTTAGAGCGGCATGCCAGGAGAATTACTGGCCTGCCACGCTAGAAAATTATCCAGGATTTCTGGCATTGTTGAACCCGTGCGAGAAACTGGCGGGAACACAAGGTAAGTCATTTAAATATGTTTTAATTTTTTTTAATGTAATTATCAAGCCTGGGACTGAATTCTCTGGGCCTGCTAGATCTCCCACCTCATCAGGAAAATTTCACTAATGATATTTACCACTATGGCCTCTGCATTCCACAGAGTATGGGGGATTGTAGTGTGAACTCTGTGATTTACACAATTTCCCCATGAATTCAGCACTTAGAACATTTTTTGGGAGAATCGCGTCCTTGATCTCCCAGGCACAATGGCCAGCAACTTCTTGTTACTTTGTTACTTCAAATTTGCACCTATGTGCATTTTTAATTTATTCATTCCAGGTTGTGGGTGTCACTGACTAGGTGAGCATTTATTGTCTATCCTTCATTGTCCTCAAAAAGATGATGATGTGCTGCCTTCTTGTGCGCTTAGAAAGTTGCTGTGTTTTATAAAAGACTCCTTATACACAACTGTTGGCAAAATGATACGAGAAAATATTTCCTGCAACCTGCATCTTGAAATCTAAAAATGTTAGTGGTGGAGCTGTCAGACTGTTCCATGAGAAATTATATTGATCATTATTTTTTCAATTAATGTGACTGTTAAGATGTATATATTTAGTAATATAATACTTTGTTGGCAATGCTAACATTTTTACATTTTGTCTATGCCTTCCCTATCAATTACAGTGATCATCCCCGCCACCCACCCCACGCCCCTGCTGCCCGTCCCACCCCAACCCGTACCCTTACCCTCACAGCATAAATCCTGTCCCATTTCCTTGTCTTCGGTTCAGACAAAGGGTCATCCTGACTCAAAATATTGGTTTTGTTCTCTCTCCACAGATGCTGTCAGTCCTGCTGAGATTTTCCAGAATTTTCTGTTTTTATGGGAGTATTTTTTAATCTTGCCAGCAATAGGCTTGATTAGAATACTAATCCTGTAACAGCTAAAATAATAGCAATTAAATTAATTAGTGAATTTGCTATAGTACGATATTTAATTTTGTTTCTGAGCTACTGAATCATGAACCATTTTTTGTCTTTCTGTGGTTTTGCTGCCAGTGGAAGAAATAAGACTGGAGAATCATTTTTTGCCGTTGTAGAATAAAAATAAAAGAACTTTGACCTTCGTCTAACATAAATATTGACTGAAACAATCATCTCTTAATTTGTCTGAGGACAGTCTTGCAGAACGTTGGGTTTTAGAGAGAGGTTGGCAATAATTTCAGCTTTCCATTTTCAGGAAAGATACAACTGGTGGTTGAATGGACATCACTGAATGTGCCAGCAGCTTCAAAGATACCAGCATTTCAAAAGATATTTCCCAGGATGTGAATCCCAATAATGAGATTAGCTGATGCAGATGATTGCACTAGCCAGGGAAGACATATATATGCTAATCTTTTAGAACTAACAGAAATTGAGGGGTCAGACAGTAAAATCTACAGAGAACATCTTCAAAGGGAAACAGTGGTATCATTGGTATCCTGTTCATGGTAGCAGGGGACAAATTTTATCTAGCAGCCTATAAGCCAGGTCTAGCTAACAGCGCAGTAGCAAGAGTCCAAACATCGTAGTGAAGGCAATTAAAATCCATATCTCAGCTGAACCAAGAAGAGACGGTTCCCAGAATAACTATGCAATAGGGTGATAATTATAAGCTAGCCTTTCTTATAGATCTATTGGTTTGGATATTGGTCAGTGGGAACTCCTGAAAGTGTCCAGACCTTGCAAATGTACTTTGGATCAACTGTTCCAGTGTGTTTAGTGGTCTCACCTGATGAAGAAGCAGTGCTCCAAAAGTTCATGATAACCAAATAAACCTGTTGGATTTTAATCTGGTGTTGCGAGACTACTTACTCAGTTGCTTACTGTTCTCATTGGGTTTTGCATGTGGCCCCTTACACCATTCTTGTTGACAAAATCACAGATCACCGTGAACCAGTGTCCCAGGTTGGGATGCCCCTGTAGATAACATCAGCTGAGTTTGCGATATTGTTTTCTAAAGTCTAAAGTACTCCTGTTGTGACAGAGTTGAAGTGCATGCTTTGGGCAAATTTCTGTACATCCCCTATGATTGGTACAGCGCTGCTAATGTCAATAAAAGTCATTGACTTATTGACTTAATTTCTACACATCAGGAACCATTATTTACATCACCAAAGAAGATGGCACCCATGCCAGCCAGTGTACTGTCTGCAGTGTTTCCAACCAGTACAATGATTGCTAGAACAAGTCAACAAATATCCTGATTCCTCAGATTCTCAGCAGCACCATGTTAGTGCCAGGAAATGCAATGGGCAAGACTTCCCCAAGGTCGGAAATCTAGGTAGATGAGGCCTGGGAATACAAGCACTGGCTGGTATTCCAGTTTTTGTCACTGTTCTGACATTGTTTCTGGCACTGGTCAATTTAGGGAAGGTGGCTTGAAGACCTCCCCCAAATAGTGGGCAGCCAGTTAGGCTCATTAAGAACTTTGTTAAAGGGAGATAATGGAGGTTAGCTGGGAATTTCCACTCAGCCTCCAGCTTCTTGACACAATGGATGGAGTGCAATTCAACCGCCTGGAGACAAACCTCCAGCAACAAGTCAGGGTCTGTAGGCAGACTTACAAGACTCTCTGTCTGTTTGGGTGAGGGTGTAACCAAAAACTGCCCAATGGGAGGATTTCCCTCCACCCCCTTTGCTCCACCATGGTGGCATGGCTGTTTGTTCTATTGTTTAGCTAAATTGTTAAAAGATTTGCAGGTATACCATCATGTTAAAGAGGCCTCTCAGTTACTTACCCTTCATTCCAGTTGTCTGCTTCTCTGAAGCTGCCAGGCCTCTGATTGGCCCTCAAAATTCAAGGGCCCCAGAGCCACCCAGAATTGGATAGTGCACCCTTTGTCTAAGTCAGTGTGCACCTTGGTCAAAATCTGGAAGAGTTACTGTCTCCCCGGGGGAGTATTTGGGACATAGAAACAGTCCTGGCTCCTGTTTCCCATCCCAAAATTCAATCCTATGGCATAGCAAGATTCCCTCAGGATCGGGGACCACATATGGTATATTGTCAACCTTAAGTGAACCTGCTTACTATTTCTATGCCCTTATGAACTGTGAGGAGTTTATCTCTCTTAACATGCAACTTATTGATGATTGCCACTGCAGAATCATGTATTCAGTGGCAGGCAACAACAGCAACAACTTAAAAGTTTTAATCTTCTGGCAATCAAAAGTGAGCCTACATTATTTGAGGCACAGTGATTGCATGATTACCTGCTATAAGAACGAGGATATTCTTTGCAGCCATGTCGAATAACAGTATGAGGCATCTGTGCCTCTGCCACAATATTGGTACACTCAGGGACGTTGAGAAGGATAATGGAGTATATGTAGTGATACAGCAGCATCAGTTCAGGTGTTTTAACTGAACAAAAGTACATTAAAAAAAAGGCTTAGGTCCCTCAAACCTGCTGCACTACTTAATAACGTCATGGTTGATCTTCTACTGAACCAAAATCTTCCATCTCATCCCTTAGTTTCCCTGGTCTGCTGCAACTCGATACTCAAGTTTGCTGATGACACCATATAGTGGGATGGGGCTCAAACAATGATGAGATGGACTACAGGAAACAGATAGAGAATCTGGTGAACTGGTATAACAACAATAATCTCTTCCTCAATGTCAACAAAATGAAGGAAATAGTCATTGACTACAGGAAGCATAGTGGAGGATATGTCCCTGTTTACATCAATGAGGACGAAGTAGAAATGGTCAAGAGTTTCAGGTTTTTAGGTGCCCAGATCACCAACAACCTATCCTGGTCCTTCCATGTTGATGCTATAGTTAACAGTGCCTCTATTTTCGCAGGCGGCTTGAGAAATTCAGCATGTGTCTTACGACTCACCATTTTTTACAGATATACCAGGGAAAACATCCTTTCCAGATGTATCACAGCTTGGTATGGTTCTTGCACTCGCCAAGATCTCAAGAAAAATATGAAGTGTTGTGAATGTAGCCCAGGTCATCACACAAGCCAGCTCCCATCCATTGACTCTGTCTGTACTTCCTGCTGCCTCTGAAAAGCAGCCAGCGTAATCAAGGGCCCCACACATCCCAGACATATGCTTTTCCACCTTCTTCCATCAGGAAAATGATACAAAAGTCTTGGGATCATATGCCAATTGACTCAAGAAACTGCTTCTTCCCTGCTGTCATCAGACTTATATATCCAGACTTACATTAAGGTAATCTTTCTGTACACCCAAGCTATGACTGTAACACCACATTTTGCACTCTCCCCATTCCTTCTCTATGTATGGTATGCTTTGTCTGTATGGTGTGCAAGATTCATGTTTCATTGCACTGCACTCCAACCCCATTTCTGTCATCTGTAAGTAAGTACTCGGGCCATTTTAAACCATGCAGAATCATACATTCGGTCACCCCAATAGCAGTCAATCTTCCCCATGGGGAACAGTAATATAAATGGATGTTATAACAATGTCTGTTATGATATCATTGCTTTGTGAAGTAAGTTTTTCACTCAGAGGGTGGTGGTTGAGTAGAATCGGCTGCCGTCGGTGGTGGTGGAGGCAAATTCGATAGGGTCTTTTAAGAGACTTCTGGATGAGTACATGGGACTTAATAGGATTGAGGATTATAGGTAAGCCTAGTAGGCAGTGATATGATTGGTGCAACTTGTGGGCCAAAGGGCCTATTTGTGCTGTAGTTTTTCTATGTTTCTATGTTCTATGTGACAATAATAAATCAAATCAAATCAAATGTGCAGAAGTCTTCAACATCGTCATTGGCTGAGCATCCAAAATATCCAAAATGTTTCAGCCTAAGGGGAAAGAGCAGGAGAGTTGGATTACTTGAATATTTCTTTTGGGACAATGATGGACTGAATGTTCTCGTTTGTGCAATATGACTCAGGAAAGCTATGAATGTGAGAAGTGTGAACATATTCATGAAAATTATGATTTTTTGCTTTGGTTTTGATCGCTTTGTACTCACAGTAAATGTCTAAAGCAATTCGGAATATCCAGAATACTATTGGTGCTTTGGGTTACGATGTTTCTGAATTTCAATGAACTGATTTTTTCTCAGCTTCACATCATTTAAAGTGTCAAAAACATTTGGGATGGAGTGTCTTTGAAACAGCAGAAAGGAATCATCCACACATGGAAAAAATCCCAGCTAATTTGTTTTACTTCATGATTAATGATTAATGTGCAATGCTTCATCAAAGTTTTTTTCACCTATGACAAGGAGTAAATATTTCAACAACAGTGTATGGCTCGTGCTTAGATTTGCACGGACTCTTGTCTCCATGGCTAAGGGCTTCGCTTCATATAACCCACAAGGTGAAATGTCACAATGTCTAATAGTGTAAACTGACACTGCCTTCACTTCACAAAGCAATGATATCATAACAGACATTGTTATAACATCCATTTATATTACTGTTCCCCATGGGGAAGATTGACTGCTATTGGGGTGACCGAATGTATGATTCTGCATGGTTTAAAATAGCCCGAGTACTTACTAACAGATGACAGAAATGGGGTTGGAGTGCAGTGCAATGAAACATGAATCCAGAAACGCACTTTGTAGTCTCCTAATTATTGGCTGTTGTGGCTACATGCCTCATGCTCTTTCACATTATCAGTACAGCAATTGTTACATTAAAGGGCTGCTGAAATCTGTTGTGGTATGAAAGCACTCGAGAGGTTTCTGTATCTCATGTTTATATCTAACCTGTTCTACTTGACTGAAAAAGTCAAGCTCTGTTGCTGTTCTGAAAGCAGGAGTACTGTGCTCATAGAATGGAGCATTTCCTAGACATACAATGACTTGCAGTATTCAATGGGAATCCTAATTCAAAAACCAGGGTCAGAGGATTGCCAATACTTACTATTTTAAGGAGCTTGTGTTGCTATCGGTCGCGTCCCCTATTGGAATGAATATTTGCATTTTAAAATGTCACTTGAAGTATTATGAGTAAGCAAAAAAAAGCTGTTATATGGTAACCATTGAAATTTTATAGGGAATCACAGTAGCCAGTGGGTCATTGGTGAAGACTGGCATCATGAGAACACCACCAGCATCTCAATTGCTTTCAAACTATCTTCTCTTCTTGTGTAGGATAGGTTTGTGCACAACAAGTACATGAGAGAGAGAGAAACAAGAGAGGGCACAGCTGCCGTCTGGCACCTCAAACCATTCGATGGACGTGCTGCTGAGTTGTCAGGAGATTCAGGACCAGTAATTTTCAGATGGTGAGGTTGGCATCTGGCCTCCGTCCAGTAAGGAACCATACTCACTGTGTAGACCCAGAAACCTGAGGGTCATGTTGGAGGCAGCCCTACAGTCATTCATTTTCTCCTCCTTTGAGTGCAGTTGTCAGCAAGAAAAAGGTGAGGCTGACCCTGAAACAGGGTCCAGCACCAGTTCCAGCTGCAGAGAACCGAGGAGGATAAGGATGATGAAGAAAGTGCATCTGTATAGCTGTCAACACAGTCACCTGTACTCTTCATCAGCCCAGGGGCATGGACCTTGGTTGGTATTAGATCTAGTTCAGACAAGATCCTATACTCTTATAATCACTTCAGTGACATGTTCACAGCAGGGGGAGGCAGGAACTACTAAGGATACTGGCACTCAGAGGATTGCTGGGGAAGTGGCTTCAGCTCAGTCTGAGTCAGATGATAAGCCTCTGGGAGCAGTCCTAAACAAGGTACTGGAGATGCAGTGAGAGGCAAAGGAATATCAGGTAGAGGTGCTGGAGACAGAGTGGCACATTAGGCGCAAGAATCCATTCTCCTGCTCTCCAATGAAGTGGTACCAACATGTGCTTGCACTGAGATCTCCATAGGGAGGGTGACAGATACTATAGAGAACCTGAACCAGCACAACGACCAGTTTTTACCAGAGACGTGCACAGATCTACACTCTATCACCACAGCCATTAGTGAGTTTTTGCAGTGAACATACGAGAGAGGGAACAGGGCACCTCAATCTCCCTCCAGGTGCTCCTTTCACCATAAGGAGTTAAGGAGGGGCATCCACACACCCAAAAGGAGGAGGAGAATCAGGCAGACGGTCCCTGGGGCTTCTATAAACTCTTATAGAGTGGCTGGCTGTTTTGATTGCCTTTTATCTGAGACCGCATCAGCACTGGCATCTGGGGCTGCACCTCTGAGTGGAGGCAGTGATGTAGTAGTATTGTCATTAGACTAGTAATCCAGAATGCAGGCAAGGTCGGGGGACCCAAGTTCAAATCCCACCACAGCAGATGGTGAAATTTGAATTCAATAAAAAAATTGGAATTTAAAGTCCAACGAAGGCCAAGAGCTCATTGTTAATTGTTACAAGTGTCCAGGGAAAGGGAGGCCCCATCCAGCTTTTAACAGTTGGGCCTCATTTGAATAAATGCTCCTGGAGTCGTGCCTGAAGCTGGCCATATTCACTACCTGATAGGCAGTAGGAGTTGGAGTTTGAATGATAGAAGGTCGCAGCTGGGGGACCCTTGGAATGATCTTAATTGTCATGTAGATCATTACTACATTTCTGTCAGAAATCCACTGGAATAGCTATAAACATAATTGGCTTAGTGGTTGGAGACAGAGGGTGGTGATAGACGGCTGCTTTAGTGACTAGGGGCTAGTGACCAGTAGGGTACCACAGGGATCCGTGCCAAGCCCCCAGTTGTTCGTAATTTATAAAAGTGACATAGATGACTCTGTGGGGGGTAAGATCAGTAAGTTTGCCAATGACACAAAGATTGGCCGGTGATTAACAGTGAGGTTGAGTGTCTTGGGTTACAGGAAGATATAGATGAGATGATCAAATGGGCGGATAAGTGGCAGATGGAATTTAACCCTGGAAAGTGTGAGGTAATGCACTTTGGAAGGAGTAATTTGACAAGGAAATGTACTATGAAAGGTCTGACACTGGAAAGTTCCGAAGAAGGCACATGGCGTGTTTGTCCACAGATCTAAGTTGGTGGAAAATCAGATAAATAGGGTGGTGAAAAAGGCATATGACACACTCACCTTTACCTATCAGGGTATGGATTACAAAAGCAGAGAGGTCCTGATGGAGTTGTCTAGAACTTTGGTGAGACCACAGCTGGAGTACTGTGTGCAGTTCTAGTCATCACATTATAGGAAGGGCGTGAACACATTGGAGGAGATTCACCAGGATGCTGCCTGGGATGGAACACGTGAAGTATGAAGAGAGGTTGGATAGGCTTGGGTTGTTTTCTTTGGAGCAGAGAAGACTGAGGGGCGACCTGATTGAGGTGTTCAAGAAAATGAGGGGCATGAGCCGGTGGATAAGGAACAGCTGTTCCCCCTAGGTGGATAGGGAACACTGTTGAAGGGTCAGTTATGAGGGGTCAAAAGTTGAAAGTGAGGGATGGGAGGTTTAAGGGGGATTTGAGGTAAAAGTTTTTTACTCAGAGGATGGTGACAGTCTGAATGCACTGCCTGGGAGGGTGGTGGAGGTGGGATGCCTCATATCTTTTAAAAAGTACCTGATGAATACTTGACATGCCATAACATTCAAGGCTATGGGCCAATTGCTGGCAAGTGTGATTAAGTGGGCAGGTCAGGGCCTTTCATGCATCAGTGCAGACTCAATGGGCTGCCGGGCCTCTTCTACAATGTTGAATTCTGTGATTCTGTGAACTACACCATGATCCAGATACAAACCAGAGTGAGAAACTCACCTGAATATTCCCTCATTGAAATTTGAATTCAATAAAAATTGGGACTCCACGGCCCAGTGATTATTGTAAAAGCTATTGCCAATTGTTGTAAAAGTCCATTTATTTCACTAATGCTGTTTAGGGAAGAAGATCCACCATCCTTACCTGGTCTTGCCGACATGTGATTCCAGAGCCACAGCAATGTGGTTAACATTGCAAGGAATGGCCTAGCCTTGAGTGTGGGGATGGGCAATAAATGCTGGCCTAGCCAGTGACACCCACATAAGTTACTTATCCTAAATTCCTTCACTTATTTCCAAGATAACTTTACGCTCAGGATAAGTGAAAAACATAATTTCTGCAGCAAGAATGAGGACTCATGATTGCCATCTAAAAAGAGAAGAGGAGAGGCACAGATTTGCAGATTTGTTACTCTAATTAGGTGCCATTCTGACAATGGGAGAAAGAAATGTGTTGGATCCCTTATTTTCCTGCCTTAGTTCCTTGATGATCTGCCTCTTCGCCAAAGATTATACCTCCACTCACCTGAGGGTAACTAAAAAAGGCAGAAATTGGGCATCACCATGTTCTCTAAATCTTAGCAGAGCCATTGTTGGTGCTCTAGATGGGCAAGGGACTGGATTTAATGCAGCCCATCATGGCAAGAAACATGGCGGCCAGACCCACTTAATCTTGGAAGAGGCTTTGTGTCTGTCTCCTGGCACTGGTAATGTTAACTGATTAAGTAATGGGTGGGAGAGATGATGTTGGATTCCTGGCTACTGGAAGTGGGATGTCGATTAGTTCATTAATGAGCCAACTTTATTAAATGGGGACCACATACCTTTCCTGCACCCACTAGCAAATCCTGCAGTATAAAAAGAATACAAAAAGGAATACAGAACATTTCTTGACCTTAAGGAGTAGATGATGAAGCTTTTCAGCAGTTGTGATTCAAGATTCCAGTAGACTTTAGCAGGCAAATAGTGGGTTTTGTGAATTCTGTGTTCTGTAGTTTGGCAGTGAAGTTTCCCAGTTATCTTTTCAGCTGCGATCCTTTTCTGACTGGGGCTGACTTATACAGTCAGAGAGAGAGACAAATTCATGATATACCTGCTAAAATAATTATTTTGCAGGGGCAGTGTGTGTGCTTGCTAGTCTTTTCTGTTGTTCAAGTTCCAGCACTTGGTGAGATTAGATGGCTATTTTGTCCGTTTGTCTCTACCAAAGATAGTAATCAGTTTCTGGATGCTTTAGAAACACTTTATCTGGAAACAGGGAAGGGTTCCATTGTCTGCTGCAGTTCAGCCAGCGGCTGTCTTTACACTCTGTGAGTCATCTTTGGCTTGAGATCATGAACCTCAAATACATTTGCCTCTCATCACCCTTGGCTACCAATGCCTCGATGCCATTATCCACCAAAACCTATTGATCGCAGTCTTGAATGTTTGAAACTTTCTAGTTTTCATAGCCTTGTGAAGGAGAGAGTTATAGATTTCTATTAACTTTTGTGTAAATGAAATTACTTCCTGATTTCCCTCCTAAATAGTCGGGTTCTAATTTTAAGAGTATTTCCTGTTGTTCTTTATAGAATAGAAGAGTCATAGAATCCTTGCAGTGCGGAAGGTCCATCAAGCCCACACTGACAACAATCGCACCTATCCCCATAACTCCATATACTTATCTTGCTAACCCCCCTGACACCAAGGGTCAATTTAGCATGGCCAATCAACTTAACCTACACATCCTTGGGCTGCGGGAGGAAGCCGAAGCACCCGGAGGAAATGCACACAGACACAGAAGAAAACTTTACAGAGACAGCGACCCAAGGCTGGAATTGAGCCCGGGTCTCTGGCGCTGTGAGGGAGAAGTGTTAACCACAGTGCCACTGGGCCACTTACTTGATTCCCTCAGCAAACTAGAATCTTAATGAATTTTCTTAATGCATTCAGCTGTGCCACAAATGTGTTTGTCCAACAATAGTTGACAAAAAATTACTTTAAATATATATTTAGCATAGAGCTTTCCGCCTATAGAATTACAGCTATACCATGAAGGATGCAGGTTAGCGATTTCTCATTTTACGATTGGTTTTGTTATGTTATTGTTTTAGGATTCTCCTTGCTGTCTTAAAAATGCTCGAAGGATTCTCAAGATGTTTTAACAGGTTGTCAAAACAGAGCTGAACCTGATCCTGACAGATTACATTCCAAAGCAGGAAATTGGGAATGCTTTGGAAACTTTGCTAATGACATTGTTATTATTTTTAAAAAATATTATTTTCTTTCCAGTTCACAAGGTTGATAGATCCATACCACATGCAGCTGGCAAAGGATCCCTTTGAGATTTACAGTGGTATTCCTGTTACCCATCACCATCTTGAGATTATTTCTTCCCAGAAAATTGAACTAGCTTCAATGGAAAAATATTACGTGTTGTGGAATGGTAGATGTTCACCACAAAGTGATTCCTCGAATTATAGAATCCTGACAGTACAGAAGCAGGCCATTCAGCCCATTGAGCTTGTACCGACCACCTAGGCCCTATTCCTGCAACTCCATGTATTAACCCTGCTAATTCCCCTGACACTAGGGTCAATTTAACATGGCCAATCAACCTAACCCACTGGACTATGGGAGGAAACTGGAGCATCTGGAGGAAACCCACGCTAACACGCGGAGAACATACAAATCCACACAGACAGTGGTCTGAGGCTGGAATCGAACCCAAGTTCCTGGCCCTGTGAGGTAGCAGTGCTAACCACTGTGACACTGTGCCGCCCAACATTTCTACATTTCTATTGGACCAAAAGAAGGAGGCATAAGGTGGAGGCCAAAAGCAAAAAAAAAATTGTCCCTAAAAACGATCATGGGGCTTACAGTGTGTGATTAGCCTGTGCCCCCAATTCAATGTAACACAGGCAACACATCACTCAAATGTATTATGCTACACTCACTGACTAATCTGTCTCCCTTAAAGGACAACATGATGCATAATCAGAGGCAGCAGCACTTAACAGACAGGTTGGATGCCTTAACCTCTGACAGAGGAGTTGATGTTGGTAATCATTGGTGTGGTCACAAATGAGGCCATGGCCAGCAGCAGGACTGAAACCTTAGGGCGTGATGGTAAATGTCCATCTAATCTGACTTCCTACATCCATCTTCCCTCTGATCCAACACTCTTCCAGCTGCAGGTAGTGTCCACATTCATCTTTTGCTTCCCCGCCACTTTCCTTCACTTCCACCCCTACCCTTCTGCCTTTCTCCTTTCAGATAACCGAGTACTGATGCCTGGTTAACAGCTGGTGCTGGAGTCTAAAGTGCCAGTCCCTTATTCTGACAAAGTCACATGCCTGGTTGTCTCAGTTAACAGAGAGCACAATCAATGTGCCTGAGCTCTGGCATAAAGAGCATCTGTCACCTCTCTAATTCTAACTGGAGAGTGAGTTGGGATATGTTACATATGTTCCAGCCTGGAACGATCACAACACAGTAACATTCAGGGCCTCAGCCAATGGCAGCACTGAACTTGTCCTGCTTTGAGGCTGCAGGTCTGGTTGCAAGAGGAGGCAGAGTTCTGGGAAAGCCTCCTTTGTAAAGAGCAGACAATGCAATTGCTCATTGTCTAGCTGGAGGTCAGAGAAATGCACACTGTAGACCAGGAATGAATGAGATCACTCCTCCCCTCCTCCCCCTCTCTCTGTGAGCATTTTGTCCTTTTCTTTGTGACCTCTGCTCAATCTGTCCCTCAGGCTGGAAGACAAGGGAGATTCCAACTTTAGCCATGTCTCAGAGAAACTGGTCTGGTTAGAGCACTTGCAGATATAAACGACGCTTTCTCCATGTGCAACACCATTCCCCGCAACATTCACTGCCCTCTGGGAAACCAAGTCCTAAAGATACATGTCCGAATGAAGCAGTTTCTCCTAACCTTAGTCCGACATTAATGGCCCTTTATCCTGAGACAATGCCACCAGGATCTAGATTCCTCAGCCAGTGGAAGCAAGTCTTGGGGTCCATCCTATTAAGTCTCTTCATACAGGGATACATTTGCTCATTTCAGTCATGCCACTGTTGCTGGGAGCTATTTCAAACCTAATGAGAATCTCTTGCAGATTAGTGCTGGTGATCTAGAACATAGAACATAGAACACTACAGCACAAACAGGCCCTTCGGCCCACGAGTTGCATCGAACACATCAACACCTACCAATCTATAGACCTATCTATAACCCCCAATCCCATTAAACCCCATATACTCATCCAGAAGTCTTTTAAAAGACCCCAGCGAGTTCGCCTCCACCACCACTGACGGCAGCCGATTCCATTCACTCACCACCCTCTGAGTGAAAAACTTACCCCTAACATCACTTCTGTACTTTCCTCCCCGCACCTTAAATCTGTGTCCTCTCGTAGCGACCATTTCAACCCGGGGAAATAGCCTCTGAGAATCCACCCTATCTATTCCTCTCAACATATTATAAACCTCTATCAGGTCGCCTCTCAACCTTCGTCTCTCCAGGGAAAAGAGACCCAGCTCCCTCAACCTAACTTCATAAGGCATGCCTCCCAGTCCAGGCAACATCCTTGTAAATCTCCTCTGTACCCTTTCAATAGCTTCTACGTCTTTCCTATAGTGAGGCGACCAGAACTGCGCACAGTACTCCAAATGAGGCCTGACAAGGGTCTTATAAAGTTGCAGCATTACCTCCCGACTCCTAAACTCAATCTCTCGATTAATGAAGGCCAGTACACCATACGCCTTCTTGATCACCTCCTCCACCTGCGAGGCCGATTTAAGAGTCCCGTGGACCCGGACCCCAAGATCCTTCTGCTCTTCAACACTACTAAGACTCCTGCCCTTGATAGTGTACTCGTTCATCCCGTTGGTTCTGCCAAAATGGACGACTACACATTTATCCGCGTTGAAGTCCATCTGCCACTTCTCCGCCCAGTCCTGCACCCTATTTATGTCCTGCTGCAACTTTTGACATCCTTCCAGACCATCCACAACACCACCGACCTTCGTGTCGTCAGCGAACTTACTTACCCATCCTTCCACTTCCTCATCCAGGTCATTTATGAAAATGACAAACAGCAAGGGTCCTAGAACAGATCCCTGGGGCACTCCACTGGTGACTGACCTCCATTCAGAAAAAGACCCATCCACAACCACTCTCTGCCTTCTGCAGGCAAGCCAGTTCTTGATCCACAAGGCCAAAGCCCCTTGGATCCCATGCCCTCTCACCTTCTCAAGAAGTCTTGCATGGGGGACCTTATCAAACGCCTTGCTGAAGTCCATGTACACCACGTCCACGGCACTTCCTTCGTCAATGTGTTCAGTCACATTATCAAAGAACTCAACTAGGCTCGTAAGGCACGACCTGCCCTTGACAAATCCATGCTGACTATTCCTGATCATGTCAAACCTCTCCAAATGTTCGTAAATCTTGTCCCTCAGAAGCCTCTCCATCAGCTTACCAACCACTGAGGTCAGACTCACCGGTCGGTAATTTCCCGGGCTGTCTCTGTTCCCTTTCTTGAAAATAGGAACTACATCCGCAATCCTCCAATCTTCCGGAACTTCTCCCGTCTCCATTGACAACGCAAAGATCATCGCCAGGGGCTCTGCAATCACTTCCCTCGCCTCCCACAGTATCCTGGGGTATATCCCATCTGGTCCCGGCGACTTATCAATCTTGATAGCATTCAAAAGTTCTAACACATCCTCCTCCTTAATATTCACATACTCAATCTTTTCCATCTGCTGCAAATCCGTAGCAAAATCTCCCAGATCAGCTTCCACTGTGAATACTGAGGCAAAGTACTCATTAAGCACCTCTGCCATTTCTTCTGGTTCCACACAGACCTTTCCCCCTTCACCTTTTATAGGTCCTATCCCTTCTCTTCTCATCCTTTTACCTTTCACATATTTATAGAAGGCCTTGGGATTCTCCTTAATTACCCACCAAGGTCTTCTCATGACCCCTTCTGGCTCTCCTAATTTCCCTTTTAAGCTCCTTTCTACAGTCCTTATACTCCTCAAGATCCTTAACCTCTCCTAGTTCCCTGAACCTTATGTACACCTTCCTTTTCCTCCTGACTAGGTTCAACACAGCCTTTGTGCACCACGGTTCCTGCGACCTACCAAAACCCCCTTGTCTCATCGGAACGTTGTCATGCAGAGCTCCAGACAAACATTCCTTGAATATCCGCCACCTTCCTTCGGTACTTTTCCCTAAGAACGCCTCCTTCCAGTTTATTTGTCCAAGTAGCTTCCTGACTTCTTCGTATCTCCTTCGTATCTCTAGCTGCAAAAGGACATCAGGGCAAACAACTAATCATTCATTACTGCACAGAGAGTTGGAGAGTAAACTCCTCGGTACGCCATCAAGATGTTTTGCATGGTGGATGGGGACTGCTCTTAACCTTACTACCCAGCAAATAGCAGTGGATGGATAGTTACCGTCACCAGTCTATATTCCTGCTGATAACCTGGTCTATTGAGAATCTTTCTTTAATACATAGTCTCCTGATGACAGAATTGAAATCCAATGCAGTTTTAACTATCGGCAAGGAGCAAATAATTACTGAAGTGTTTCTGCCAGGCAATGCTCCCTCTAAGGTCTGTCCATGCACGGTTGCCTTGCAACCCAAATTCAGCAAAGAAGGACCTAGGGATTGAATAAGAAAGGGAAAGTACAGTACAGAAGTAAGCTTGCAGGGAACATAAAGACTGACTTTAAGAGTTTTTATAGATATATGAAGAGAAAGAAGTTGGTGAAGAAAAATGTAGGTCCCCTACAGACTGAAATGGGAGAATGTATAAAATGGGACAAAGAAATGGCTGAGCAACTGAATACATACTTTGGTTCTGTCTTCACAAAAGAGGACACAAATCAGATGCCAGAAATGTTGGAGAGTGCAAAATTTAGTGAGAGGGAAGAACTGAGGGAGATCAATATTAGTAGAGAAATGGTGCTGGGAAAGTTGATGGGACTGAAGGTGGATAAATCCACAGGGACTGATAATCTACATCCCAGAGTACTTAAGGGAGAGGCTCGAGAAATAATGGATGCATTGGTGGTCATCTTCCAGGATTCTATAGACTCTGGAACAGTCCCTGGAGGGTAACGAGTATCACTCCAATATTCACAAAGGGAGGTAGAGAGAAAACAGGAATTATAGATCAGTAGGTTTAACATTGGTAGTGGGGAAAATTCTGAAATCCATTTTCAAGGACCTTACAGCAGAGCAGTTAGAAAGCAGCGGCAGGATCAGACAGAATCAGCATGGATTTATGAAGGGGGAATCATGCTTGACAAATCTGTTGGAATTCTTTGAAGATGTAACTAGTAGAGTTGACAAGGGGGAACCAGTCGATGTGTATATTTGGACTTTCAGAAAATGTTCAACAAAGTTCTGCACAAGAGATTGTTGTGCAAGGTTAAAGTGCATGGAATTGGAGGAAGTGTACTGAGATGGATAGAAAACTGGTTGGCAGGGAGGAAACAAAGTTTAGGAATTAATAGGTGCTTTTCAAATTGGCAGGCAGTATCTAGTAGGGTGCCATAGGGATCGATACTGGGATCCCAGCTATTCACAATATATATTAATGATTTGGATGAGGAAACAAAATGTAACATCTCAAATTTTGCAGATGAAAACAAGTTGAGTGGGAGGGTGAACTGTGACGAGGATGCAGAGATCATTCAGCATGATCTGGACAGGTTGGGTGAGTGGGCTAATCAATGGCAGATGCAGTCTAATTTGGTTAAGTGTGAGGTTATTCACCTTGGAAGCAAAAACAAGAAGTCAAATCACTACCTGAATTGGTTGTAAATTGTGAGAGGGGAGTGTGCAGTGGAACCTGGGTGTCCTTGTGCACCAGTCACTGAAGGTAAGAATGCAGGTGCAGGAGGCAGTAAAGAAGGCAAATGGCATGTTGGACTTTATTGCAAGAGGTTTGGAATACAGGAGCAGGGCCTGGTGCAACTATACAGGGCCTTGTTGAGACCACACCTAGAGTATTGTGTGTAGTTTTGGTCTCCTTTTCTGAGGAAGGATGTTCTTGCTCTCAAGGGAGTGCAGCAAAGGTTTACCAGGCTGATTCCAGGAATGGCAGGACAGGCGTATGAGGAAAGATTGACTAGGTTAGAATTGTTTTTGCTTGAGTTCAGATGAATGAGGTGGGAATCTCATAAGATTTATAAAATTCTAACAGGTCTAATTACATCCTTCAAGGTGTGTGTCGCTCAAGGACATTGGCTTTGTTGGCAGACATTTTGTAAGCTTCCAATACAGAGCCCAAGATGTCAAAGAAGCAGCCTCAGCTATTCTCCAAACTATTCTTACATACAATCATTGTGGGTGATGTTTTTGAGCTGGAGCCTAAATTTGTGGACCAGTATCTGAGCCAGACATTAAGATGATCAGGATGGCTCTTGTCTTCTGGCTTCACCTCCTATTCTTCTTTTAGTGATTTGATGGCCAATAATATCCAGGACAGCTTCCTTAAACAGGAAGGCATTAATAAACTTGCAGAATGGATGCATAATTGGCAAATGATTTTCAACATAGAAAAGTGTGAGATACATTTTGATAGGAAGAATAAAGTCATATTCTCCTGGGAAAATTGTTGTATAAATGAATTAGAGGAACATTGAGATCTGGGGACACAGATGCACAAATCACTAGTAATGCAGATCAACAAGTCTATACTAAAGCAAACAAAGTGTAGGATTAATTTCTTGAAGGATAGAATTAAAAATCAATAAAGTTCTGCTTAAGCTTATATAGAATCTTAATCAGGATATATTTAAAACACTGCCACCATATTATAAAAAAGACACAACAGAGGTACTAACCAGAAAGTTCTGGAATCAATTGGAAAACATTAACGATGCTTGGACTCTTTTTTTACATAAAGGGAGACTGTGGGGTGACCTGGTGGAGGTCTTTAAAATTATAAACTGGCTTGATAGATTAGACATAGAAAAACTGTTTCCACTTGTTGGTAAGACCAGAACCAGATCTCATAAATATAGTCATTAATAAATCCAATAAGGAATTCAAGAGAATCTCCCTTATTAAGAGTGATAAGAAAATGAAAATCATAATCTCAAATAGTAGTTGAGGCAAAGAACATAGCAGAAATCTAAAAAACCAGTTCAGTGATAAAGGAATAGCAAGATATGTTAATACGGTAAGATGAGGAAGGGTGAGGGAGAGGGATGTAGAGCATGAATACTAGTGTAGATCTACTGGATCAAACGATTGTTTTGGTCTTGTAAACACAGTGAAGAGTCAATGGTTTGTAATGCCACAGCCATTCTCCAGTTTTACTGTAAAATAAGCAAAACACTGCAGATGTTGGAATCTAAAACAACAAAAGAAGATGCCGGAAAATGCACCAGGTCTGGCAACCCCTGTAAGGAGAGAAAACAATTTTGAACCCCCTCGGTTATTTGTCAGAATTAAAAGGCGAGAGAATGTGTTAAATATTAAAGCACCGCTGTTGGAGATTGCAACAAAAGGTAGCAACTTTAAGAACAAAAGACAAATAGCCTGGTGTGGGAAGGAGAGGGCCATATGCAGACCTCAGGACAGAAAGTAAAGTTCGGCAGGTTTTGACTTTTCTCCTCCATTATGAACCTCCTTTTTTACTACCCCATACACGTGTTGCCTCAATGCAAACCCCTCCTCCCCTTCCCACAACAGGCCATCTGTCTTCTGTTCTTAAAGTTGCTACCTTTTGTTGCAATCTGTCATAGTTACACTTTAATGTCTAACACATTGTCCTTTTCTTTAGATCTGATGAAGAATCAAAGCACTTAAAACATTGACTCTGCTTTCTCTCCTTACAGATGCTGCCAGGCCTGCTGAGTTTTTCAACATCCTCCGTTATGTTTCAGTTTTTTTATTATATGCTATTCTTGCTCTGAAAGCAGATGAGGGTAATGCTAAGATTTTGTATGTTTAATTGCCACAGGTTATGATATACAGCCCCACATCTGCCAGCCAAACCTGTCAGATATTAAATGAACAAGCATCATGCAGCTAGATTTACTTAGAAGTATTCACTGTGTCAATAGCCCACAACTTTATGGTGTGGCTAACTTGGGCATGTACTTAATATTGGAAATCATACTTCAGTCTTCCTTTAGTACCTTTCTTCGGATTTTCTTCTGGACCTGGGACCATATCTGCATTTCGTTCAGCAGTAATCTGTTCCTATGTTTGCTGGACTAGTCAGTTTTGAAGAGGGTGCCTTCTGTAATCAAGAAGGATAACTTAAATTTGATGCTTATTCTTCAAGTCCTGTTGCCTGCATTTTTCTGGGAAATCTCTAACCTGCGCCATGCTGTGGAAATACAAATATTTAAAATGTCCTTAAACCATTTAATAACAACTGCCATTTTACTTAGTTCGACATCCATCAGCCAGTCTGATGCATGGACGTAAGATTAAATTCTTGCAGCAAACAAATGAAATATCAGTGGTTAACATACAGAATTTCCCCCAAAACTGTGAGTATCTTACAATTAAGCACCAATTATGGCATCAACAGAAATGTCTAGATTCTGAGATAGGGAGCCATCCTTAACCCTTTCCTGAGGCCTGAGCAGGGTGACATATTGACTGACCTCCTCTCTCTGCCTCAAAATTGAGGCTGAGTAAGAAGCAGCAATTAGTGGCCATTAATGCCATATTGCAGCTGTACAAAACTCTGGTGCGGCTGCACTTAGAGTATTGCGTACAATTCTGGTCGCCGCATTATAGGAAAGATGTGGAAGCATTGGAAAGGGTGCAGAGGAGATTTACCAGGATGTTGCCTGGTATGGTGGGAAGGTCTCATGAGGAAAGGCTGAAGGCTGTTTTCATTGGAGGGAAGAAGGTTAAGAGGTGACTTAATACAGGCATATAATGTGATTAGAGGATTAAATAGGGTGGACAGTGAAAACCTTTTTCTTTGGATGGAGATGGCTAGCACGAGAGGACATAGCTTTAAATTGAAGTGTGATAGATATAGGACAGATGTCAGAGGTAGGTTGTTTATTCAGAGAGTAGTAAGAGTGTGGAATTCCCTGCCTGCAACAGTAGTGGATTTGCCAACATTAAGGGCATTTAAATGGTCATTGGGTAAACATATGAATGATATTGGATTAGTGTACATTAGATGAGCTTTAAATTGGTTTCACAGGTTGGCGCAACATCGAGGGCCAAAGTGCCTGTACTATGCTGTAATGTTCTATATTTTGCCATTTAAGGGTCTCAATTGAGGTGATCACAGGCAAACCACCCTAGGCCTCATCACCAACACCCCACTATTAAATAGGCCTCACCTACCAGAAACTGCACCCCTATGGGGGACTGTAAAATTCTCAAGGCTATCATTGGTCATCCAGAGAGTTGTAGCTTTGGATGCCATTTGTATTCCCCTCTTGGGAATGTGTATACATGTACCCAAACTATTTCCTCTTTGAAAGTCTCACGTTGTTCATTTCCTGCCTTATCTGTCAATTTTTGATTAGTCTATCCTAATCAGATCCTTTCACATCACACTGAAAATAGCTCTCCTTCGGTTGAATATTCCCACACTTCATGTTTCCATATCCTCCTCCCTATCTGCTACAGCTTAACCTTATTGTGATCACTGTTTCCCAATGTTCTCCCACTGAATCATGAATCTGCTGCACTTGTCCCACTTTCGAATCTGGAACTGAATCCACTATTTTGAATTTCTCATTCAACCAGAAACATACTGATTATGAAAGTTCTCTTCTACAATTTACAGATATACCTTCTCCTCTGACATACAAACATACGAACATATGATTTAGGATCAGCAGTAGCCATTCAGCCCCTCAGGCATCCTTTGCCATTCATTGTGGTTGGTCTGATTGTGGCTTCACCTCCACATTCCATCTATCCACGATAACCTTTGATTCTTGTTAGTCAAAAAATCTATTTAACTCTGCTTTAAAAATCTTCAATGACCTTGTCTCCTCTGCTCTCGAAGGAAGAGATTGCCTGGGGCTCATGACCCTCTGAGAGAAAAATGTTCTCCTCATCTCCATCCTAAATGGAAGACTCTTTACTTTTAAACTATATTCCCTCATTCTAGTCTCTCTCACATTCCTCACAGGATCTTATATATTTCAGAAAGATAGGATGACTTTTGCCTTTACCACTGTTATTTTCCAAGCCCACAAGTAGGATACCTGAGTAAGCCATTATCACAATACTGAAATTCTTGCATTTTTCTTAACTTACCTGAAAATGTGTTCCTCACTCTCCTTTCCACTATTCACTGTCCTCCAATATACACCCAGCCCCATCATAGCTCCTGTATTGCTCTTTCATTCTAACCAAGTAAATTCTGCTTTACATGTAATATCCCTTTATAGTGGCCTTTGATGAGTAATAATATCCTTCCCTCTTTTTCTCCCTTCCCTATTTATTCTGAAAACCCTGTGGCGAGGGATATTAAATGTCTAGTCCTTCATTTTTTGAGCCTGACCACCGTTATTGCCATCGTAAAGAATCCAATATTGCCACTTACCTCTAGCTCATCGAAGACCATGATGTGGGCATTTATGCACACAGTCTATAAACACAACTTAGTCTGTCTCGATTATGCACCCCTATCTGATCCCTCTGATTCTGTTGGGAATCCAAGAAATTATATTATACTTCCTTAATGACTAACCTCCAAAAAACTTTTAAGTTGTAAATCAAGGACCCCTTTATGAAGTAACATTGGGTATAATTGGGTATAATTCTGTACTTCATACGTGTCGTGTATAGTTATTATTGATAGATATTTCAGAATAAAAATGATCTTCAGCATTCATAAAATATGGTATTGTGGTAGGGAAAGCAATAAGAAAAGATTACTTCAAGAAATGTCACTGGCTGTGGTAACTTTATCCACTGGCATCTGCAGTTCATTTACTGGGTGCCTGAGTGCAGAATTTTCCAGACTTATCAAAAAACCTAAGGAGGAACTGACACGGCATTTTGTCATCTTCTAACACCTCGTATGGGTCAGAGGGGTTAGATAAACAACTTCCTGCAGCTGCCAGTGCATCTGGCACACGACTAGTGCAGAGTGAGAGCGTGCAGCCACAAGATAAACACAAGCCGCTGGCCTGAGAGGAGCATTAGGAACTGATGGGTCCAGCTTGAACTTGACCTGCCAAAAAAATAAATAAGCTGATCAATGCAAGACCACCGATAAAATACCGTCAGCAGAATCTTCTCTGGAGTAGTAATGCAACAAAAGTTATCTGCTTTCAAATAAAATTGAGCATTAATTTAAACCATAACCAGTTATCTCTGGAAAACCTAGGCTGAGAAGGCATCAATCCATAAATACTTCTTCTGCACAGTTCATGGTACAATTAAGTTAATTATTTCTTGGACGGCCAACATCTTTAGAATCAAACAAAGGAACTCTTCACTCAACAAAACTATTATTTTCTGTACAAACAACCTTTTTCTTCTGTTGATTAATTGCCAAGCCAACGCACACTGATACGATTTAATTTGGGCAAGGAACATAAGCATGTGTCATTACAAGATGTTGACATCTTGTTGATGATTCTCATGTTCTGCATAACAATGTCTCTCTAGAGTTTTGTCTTGGTCTTTGCCTTCCCTACGCCATTCAGTTTTATAGGTTACTCTTCTTCTATGTACAAAGAATAATCTTTAGCTAATTGGTGAGGAAATAGAAGAATATGGGATAGATTTTACATGGATGCATCTCCATTTTCCACTGTAATTTTAGCACAAATCACATTAAAACAGTATTAATGTCCATTTAGCATTTTTTTTCATATTAAAGGTGCTATGTTAATGCAAATCGTTGTTTATGGCATATCTCCTGGATATTGGTGAATGTTTTTTTAAAAATTATTCTTTTACAGGATGTGGACATCTCTGGCTTAGCCAGCATTTGTTGCCCATTCCTAATTGCCCTTGAGAAGATGTTGGTAAACAGTTTTCATTAACTACTGCGGTTCCTGTGCTTTAGATACATCTATATTGCTGTCAGGAAGGTATTTGGCTGGCAGAGAACTAGCAAATCATGGTGACCCCATGCAACTGCTGTCCTTGCCTTTCAAGATAATAAAGGATCTTGAAGTTACTGCCAGAGAAGCCTTGATGAGTGGTTGACGCGCATCTTGTAGATTGTACAAACTGCTGCCCCTGTGCATTGCTGTTGAAGCTTTAAGGTGATGGATGGGGTGCCAATCAAGTGGGCTATTTTTAGCTGGATGTGATGAGATTCCTCAGAGCTTTTGGACTTGCGCTCATCCAGACAAGTGGAGAGTATTCTATCACACTCCCGACTTGAGCCTGCTAAATTGTGGACTAGTTTTGTGGAGTCAGGAAATGAGTTCTCACCAAAGGAAGTTAGCCTCTGACCTGCCATAGTATTTAAATGGCCAGACCACTTCAGTTTCTGGTCAATGGTAATCCCCCTCCAACCCCCAAGAATATCGATTGAGGGGGATTCTGCAATGGTGATGCTATTGAATGTCAAGGGGAGATGAGTGGTCATATCCTGGCACTGTGTGACCCTGAATGTTACTTGTTACTTATCAGCCCAAGTTTGAATATCATCCAGCTCTTGGACATGGACTGTTCCAATGCCTGAGGAGACATAAATTATGCCACTTCTAACCTTATGATGGAGTTAAGGTCATTAACAGAACAATTAGAAACGGCTGGGCCTAGGATGCCATCCTGAGGAATTCCTGCAGTGATGTCTCGGGACTGAGATGATTGACCTCCAACAACTGCAACCATCTTCCTTTGTGTTATGTGTGAATCCAATTGATGGGCGGTTTATTCCTTGATAACCATTAACTTTAATATTATTGGGGTGCCTTGATGTCACACTTGTTCAAATGTTGCATTTGTGTCAAGGGCAGTCACTCTCACCTCTACTTTGAAGTTCAGCATCGATGAACAGGTTATTGCTGTGTAAGTGGCACTTAATAGCACTGTTGATTATGTATTTCATTACAGTTGATGATTGAGAGTAGATTGATGGGGAGGGTGTTGGTTGAGTAGTTTTGTTCTGCTGTTTGTGGGCAGCATGTACCTGGGCAATATTCCACATTGTCAGTAGATGCCAGTGTTGTAGCTATACTGGAACACCTTGGTTATGATGCCACACTGATTCCAATGCTATCAAAGGTAGTCACTCTCACCTTTTGAGTTCAGTGTCAGCGTGGTGTATGTTCCGCTTGATGGTACTATTGATAACACCTTCCATCATTTTTCTGTTTCATCACTGTTGCATGTGCAAAAAAGTCTAGGTGAAATACCTAAGCGAGATAGAAGAAGGCACCAATTTATAATGAGGTGACCAGTCAGAGAAGAAGGTGGTGACTGTAAACTAAATTTAAAAAAACGCTTACATTATTATTATTTCTGTCATTATAAGTACAAGTGGATCACGGTGATTGCGTTGCTCGCAATAAGTCAAAAGATATGGTGAAAATGTGATGAGAGGGAGACAGTGAACAAAGTGGATACTGTGGTTTTTAAATTGGTTCTTGGGAATGCCAAGAAGATCAGAAAAGTGTCAGTCCTTTGTGATGTAAATAAATTTTACATGTAAAAATTCACATGCATAAATTCAGCGTACATTCAGCATGTATAGTACACAGCATGCCATTTGGTCAACGAGCCCATGCTGGAGGTTATGCTTCATATGCTCCCTTCCACTCTAATTGTCTCTTCTCATATTCACCTATTGTCTTCTCCTTCTTGTTTGCATCAAACCATCTCTTAATTGCAAATAATGCAATCGGTGCTACCTGTTTCAACCAATCCACGTGGCAACAAGTTTTACATTCTACAGTAGTCAGTACTCGGTCTGAAATTCTATAAATCAAACCCAATGCAATTAGGTTAAATATATATTTTTGCATTTTAAAGGAACTGTTTTTGATAAATGACTCCCTCGCTAATGAGAAAAGAGTTGAACAAAGAGATCTAATCTGTGCAATTTTAAAATTGAAACAAATAGCTTAATTTGGGTATGAATAGCATTGTACTGACAGAGCATAGATAGTTCTCTTTCCATAGGTGTGAACTTTCAAACAGAAAAATTACATGCTAAAGTTATTCTTCTGAGCAGATTTGCATTAAACAAAGTGCATATGTTAGATATTATATTCTGCTCCAGGATTAATTTGACCCTCTAATCATGTACCAGAAAAAAACATGGTAGCCATTGTTTCTAATGTTTTGTTTCCTACTCCTGTAATTTACAAAGTGATACCTAATCACCAATATCTTTACATGTCAGATTGCTAAAATATTTTGATGATTAAATATTACTTTGTGAATGAGGGGAGTTGTGTTACTCAAAAAGTTATTGCTAATTTTATTTTGAAAACAAAAATCTCTTTAACAGAGTAATTATTACAAGGCCATATCTAGAAGGACCACTCCTGGTTACTGTCTATCTTCATCAGCACGCTCCCTGAGTGTGCAGCCACAGGATTGACCTTTAGGGGGCACTTGCAGTTTGCTAGCAGAGCATAAAGTAAGTCCTTTCTCATGTACATGTTAATACTGTTACTAGATGTTTTAGTTATAAAATAACAGTTGCTTCATTCACATATTGATTATTAATTGATCAAAATGTGTCATAATTGCACAGCCCAATTGTATATATAATTTGCTGTGCTTCTATTTTTATCTCCCTTATACCATTCGGCTTTGTTGTTCAATGTTCGGCTTTTACTCAATCCAGACTTGTCAGGGATGACTTTCTGACTGCCTTTGCACGAGCGCAGATGGTGATGTGGGTGCATAATCTCACAAGAGATCTTGTTTTCCGAGTTTCCCCACCCCTAACTGGTGACATAATGGCGGCACGGTGGCGCAGTGATTAGCATTGCTGCCTCACTGTGCCAGGCACCTGGGTTTAAATCCTGGCTCAGGTCACTATCTGTGCGAAGTTTGCCCGAGTCAGCGTGGGTTTCCTCCAGGTGTTCCAGTTTCCTCCCACAGTCTGAAAGACAGGCTGGTTAGATGCATTGATCCAAACAGGTACCAGAATGTGGTGACTAGAGGAATTTCACAGTAACTTAATTGCAGTGTTAATGTAAGCCTACTTGTGACTAATAAACAAATAAATGAAGTTCCTGCTGTGAACCTCCTTTAAATGCATTTAAATAAATGTAAATATTTTTGAAGGGTTTCCCTGGAGTATGTTCCCCCAGGTAAGGAATCCTGCCCTCACCAACATGGCGTCACATTGGCGAGGTTTACAACAGCCATTGCAAAATGGGAAGTTGTCAAGGGCAACCCACTAGGGGTGCAAAGGTAAGTATAGTCCCCCAGGGAGGAGAAGGACATTCCCCGGCACTGTCCCTGGAACCGTGGACTGCACCCTGGTAGTCCCAACCTGAGGGTTGTGCTGGGGGCTGTGCCAAGAGTGTGCCATCTGGGGAGCTTCCCTTATGTGTGAGGTGAGAGTTGCCCCAGTACTAATGTGCTGATTGTGTTTGAGGGGGTGAGGGGTGGGGGCATGTTTGCTGTGGCTATAGAGGGTAGGGAGTGCTTGTGCAAGGTGGGGTCCCCAGTGCAAGTGTTCCCAGTGGGGGCGGGTGGGGGTGGGGGGGGTCAGAGGGAGTTTACTTGAATGAAGATTGGGGCACCTTTTAAAAATGGTGCCCTGATCTCTGTGGAGCTGGCATTGCTGGCTTCACCATGCCAGCATGACGGTGGAAACCACACACCTACCAGATTCTCTGGCAGTCTGTGCACAGAGAATCTGGGGAGAAAACCCAGCTGTGCGCTGGAGAGCTACATGCTGGGATTCTTGCCCTGGCCAAGACTGTGCACAGAGTGCAAAATTTTACCCATCAATTATGTTGTAGCATGAAGCAGAGCAACTCTGAACTAAAACTTTTTCATTCCCTCTCAACTGCCTGAGATCATATTGGACTGATATTGCTCAGCCCATTTGGTTTAAGCTCCAAACATATTGATAGCTAGATTACATTATATAACAGAAAAAATGAAAGCACCTTATTGCTTAATATAAAGATAAGCAAACACAACCACTGACTGTGAACGTAAACATTGCTGAATAATCTGTTCCATTTTCAGATTTTTATTCTCCAAATTAATCCAAAGGGACCTATTATGCACGAGTTCTAATTTAGCCTTGCAATTTGCACAATTCTCTGAATTACTATTTAAGCTTCATAAACTCTTGTGAATTACAAACAGCCATAGCCTCAAATCTTATAGTGTCACATTTGGGAAAGCAAGAAACACATTTTTAACAGAATTAATATGTTTGAATTTCATTATGTTCACAGATTTACAGTTACTTTACCTGAGTATATGTTACAATATTCAATGTTTGTTATTTGAGCCACTGTGATAATAATTATATCTATCAAAATGTGGTTCCGATATCCCAGTTTGCAACTAGATAAGTGTATCTGTAACGATGGATTAAAACAGTGAGATGTAGCTTTGTCAGTTAATCTTAGCTGAAAAGTATTGAAATATAAAACTGCACTTCCACTACTTATATTCAACCCTGTTTTCTAATTAGGCCTTGTTAAATTGAAAGAATAGGATCAAATGTAACCCCTTGTCTTGTAATGTTGCTTTCCATTTAACACTTGCTTTAAATGATTAATTTTAGGCCAATGTTAATTTTAGTGTAATTAGCTCAAACTAACACGACCCACAATTAGTTAGGCACAGGACTAATATCTCACCAAATCATGATTGAAATACAGATACAGCTGTTAAAAAGGAGCAGATTTAACTAATCCTTTGTGAACCACATATGCTTTAATATGCAAGTAGTATTTTCTTTGTGCTGCCATAATCCATTGTAATTAATATTAATTCCACAGGTAAGATTATCATCAACTCTATGTCAGACTTAATTCATACAATCACAGGGGTTTCCCACTCCCAGCTCAACCAGAAGTATTCATAGACCAACAGGATTTCAAATCATCAGGTGGTAAACGACCACAGGAAAGTCTTTATGCTGGCGTGTGTCAGGTTTCTCATGCTGCCGCAGTCCAATCTCCCTGATTTTTTTTTTGGAACTGCAAGCTGAGTGGCTCCTCGGAGACAAAGGATACCACTTTCAATCACGATCAATGATCCAGGCAAATAAACTCACTGATGAAGTTAAAAAACAATACAATAGCAGCTACAGGACCAGTAGATGTGTCACTGAGCAAGTAATTGACACTCCTTCAGATGTGTTCTAGTCATGGCTCAATAGGCAGCACTCTCACCTCTGAGTCAAAGTGTCAATGGTATGAATCCTACTCCAAATACTTGAGCCCAAAATCTAAACTGTCATTTATTTATAGTAATGCAGGGGTAACATCTTTCAATTGAGATTTATTTGTGTTCTAAGAAGAAGATCCCTTAACATGATTTCAAAGAACAGCAGGGGTATTCTGTCTGGTGCTCTGTCTAATATTTATCCTTCAAACAACTAAAAACTCTGATTATCTGGCCATTATCCCATAACTTTTGAGCCTGCTGTATGCAAGTTAGCTGTCATGTTTTATACATTAAAAGAGTGAGTACACTTCAGAAATACTTCATTGACTGGAAATCACTGGGATTCTCTGAGATTGTGAAAAGTGCTATGTAATTGCACACCTTTCTTTCTTTCAGCTGCCTGGACAGATCTAGAGGCATCCTTCAGTACTGCCCAGTGAGGCTGTCCAGAGTGATTGTGACATGCTTTGCTCTGCTCATGTAAAGTATTGGGTGTGAGGAAGTAGGCTTGACAAGGCAGAGTATGTGGAAGAGGTTTTGATGAACACAACAGAATGTAGATGTCTTGTTAGGTCATTGAAATACATCCTGCAGTGAATCCAGGAGCATAGTATGACATTCCTGCTGCTAACATCTAATCAAGACCTCTTCTTTATACATCAAGTTTCTTCCTCCCTTCCCTATCTGAGTCTTCACTGCGTCCATTTAGGTTTGATGCAGCCCAGCACTGTCTTGAATCTATTTCATTGCAACTCCCTCACATTGCTGCAACTCCTGATTCTTCCAAACTCCATCCTTGGATTGGTCTTCTCCATCCTCAGGTTGAGGTTAGGTTACACGGAGCCGCAGAACACCCTCTGTCATACATTAGGTGCCAAACCGGAAGGAAACATTCTAATGAGGTGGCCTCATTGGTAAAGCACAAATTGAAGAGTTGAAACCTCTTCCAGGTTTCTCACCGAGTATTGCAATGCCCCAAGCTGAACTTGGCATGGAGTTACTATTAGGACCAAATAAGCATACTGAACAGAAAGAGGCTGTTAGGTCCATCATGTCCGTCTTGGCTCTTTGAAAAGCTATCTAATTCATCCCCTGATCTTTCCACATAGCTTCGTAAATGTTTCCAGTACGTATTCCCTTTTGAAAATTAACTATTGGATTCGCTTCCTCCAGGTAATAATAACTTACTGTTTAAAACCCTTTATCCCCCTGTCAGCTCTGCCTGTTTTGCCAATGAGCTTAACTCTGTCTTCTTTGGTTATCAGCCTTTCTGCTCGTGGAAACGGTTCCCGTTTATCTACTCTCGATCAAAGATATCCATAATTTTGAATCAGCTTTCAGAAATTAATACCAGCTTCTGATGTCTCTCCACATATAATTCTGGTGAGCCAATACTCTCTGCAAGGCCTGGACAATATTCTGAAAGTGTAGGCTGTAGAACTGAACAGCGGTGTTACCATAATCACCTTGCTTTTGTAGAGAAGGGCTGAATTTTGATTCCATGCATGGGGCACCTGGAGATTTCAGCAGTGTTTTTGTCAGTTGCCTGTTAATCCAGCCGCTGCATTTTTACCTGAGTTCTGGGTTTCCAAACAATTAGATTGGTGGGCTTGGTGACAAGGACATCAGTTAGTTCCAGCTTCACTATTAAAGGGATGCAGGTAGAGTCAGAACTGTGGAGTTGCAGAAGTACAATAAGCAAACCAGCAACTTCACAGATGAAGTTTCAATGGAAAGGCAGCACCTTCTCCAAGGCACCCTGGACCTTATGCTGTGGGCTATAAGGTCTCACATTGGCATTCAGTTTCCCGAGTAAAGGAGGAAGAAGCCAGTCTCAAAGAGCAAGGATGCTTGTCAGGATATGACCATGGAGAACTGTGATATCTTTGTTCCTGGATAAAATGCTGGAAGAGCTTCAGTGACCCGATCAGGCCAGGGAAGGTGTGTGCATAGCACATTGAAGGACAAACCTCCTCACTTTGCCTCCCTCATGCCTTTTTTTGCACATTGCTCCTCAGACCAACAAAACTTGCAGGTGCAACCTTCCCACTTTCTTGGGCCCATTTGACCAGACATCATTGACACAGTCTTATCCTTTTGCTATATCAATCCCTCAGAATGCTACCTTACACATTTTGTACTTCCATTCTCTCAAAACTGTCTGCAGCTGAAGCACATTCATGTTTTCTTTCTTTCCTGAAGTAAAAGCATGTACAAATCACCAAAGAGAAGCACAGAACCTAAATTGGCTGCCTAGTCATAGCCATTTTGACAGCATGGAGGAGAAGATACTGGAGGTAAGCCAAGTTTCAGCAGGCAAAGGAGAGATGGGGGCCTCCAAGCTACCTGGTAACCAAAATGAATATACAAGGCTATATGGCACACACCAGCTCACTGATGTTGGTCTGATGTCACCAATCACTGAAATCTGCATAACTATGACTCAGAACTTTCTAACATTGTCTGATTCATAGCTTTCATTTCCCAAGGTTCAATAAGTATCCCTCATGAGGTGATGCTGGAGGTGAACTAAGGCTTTGTAGAGGAAATCACTCACTGTGGAAGCACCATCACATGACTCATGCAGAGTATCCATTAGTTCAGACAGGCACACATTGGTAGGGCTGTCAAAGCAGAAATTTGTGTTACCGCATGATGAAACATACATTACAAGCGAGCAGGTGAGCAAGAACAAATGCTAGAGATGCTGACAGCAGTGATTTCCTGTCGAAGGGCAGAGGACACAAATACTGAGCAGATACTGAAAAGCAATATTCTGGAGCAGCCTCAGAAAATGTGGGAGGTTCTGTCAACATTTCCAGAGGCACTGCAAACCATTGGAGAATGGAGATGTCCATCTCAAATGCACAGGAACATAGGACTTAAGTAGGAATAGGTTATTCAGACTGCCGAGCTCGCTCCATCATTCAATAAGATCATGGCAGATCTTGTCGTGGTCTCAGCTCCATTTTCATCTGTTCCCCCATAACCCTTGACTGTCTTGTCTATCAAAAAGCTTTCTAATTTAGCCGTGAATAAATTCAATGACTTGACCTCCAATGCTCTCTGGGGAAGAGAATTTCATACATTAATGACAAATTGAGTGAAAAAAGGTTCTCATCTCTGTCGTAAATGGTGGATGTCTTTTTCTTAAATTGTGTCCCCTGGTCTAGTAGTGGCATGACTGGTGTCATTGAAGTGCAGCGAAGTGCTCTCCAGCTTGTCAAATGTGGGTGGACCATAAGATATAAAATAGGGAAACAGTTCATGGAAATGGGGGCTCTTGCCAAAGTCTTTCATTCATTGATCTTGCCCTATCCTCCTTAGATAGAGCCCCACAGATTGCCTGCTGTTCTGATAGGTGAGTCTGCCCTTGCACAGACAAACTTTGTGGGGCTCTCACCTGACAGCTCCTAAATGTAGAGCATGTCTGCAAGAAGCATCTGAGTAATCAGGGCAGGCAAACATGCAGCCTACTTCTGAAATCATGAAGCTTGATCCAAACAGAGGTAATAGAGAAAGTAAAAAAAATTGTAATTATGCAAAGTTATCCACTTGTGTATTTAATGTGTCACATTGTTACATTTCCATTTCTGTTTAATGTTTATGAAACATATTTCACAGCTCTATTGTCCTGTCCTTCTCATGTACCTCCACCTGAAAAGTGACCTTCAGTCTGTGAAAAAGCCATGGCAAGAGTAAAAGATGAACAATGGCTGTCAGTGATGGTAATGAATTGTTGACTGGGTTTCAGCACCATTTACAACTCCTCAAATGCTGAAGCAGTTCATGTCCAAATGCAGCAAGACCAGGATAATATCCAGAATTGGGCTGACAAGTGGCAAGTAGTGTATGCGCCACACCAGTGCCAGACAATGACCATCTCAAACAAAAGCGGATATAGCCATCATCCCTTGACATTCAATGGCATTACAATCGCTGAATCATCCGCTGACACATGAAAGGAGATTGAGTCAGTTAGGATTGTGTTCACTGGAGTTCAGAAAAATGAAGGAGGATCTCAAAGAAACTTATAAAATTCTAACTGGACTAGACAAGGGAGATGCAAGAAGGATGGTGGGAGTGTTCAGAACCAGGGGTCACAGTCTGAGTACGGTGTAGATGGTTTAGGACAGAGATGAGGAGAAATATCTTCACACAGAATGGTCAGCCTGTAAATTCATTACCACAGAAAGTAGTTGGGGCTGAATCATTGTGTGTTTTCAAGTAACAGTTAGATATAGCACTTGGGCAAAGGGGATCAAAGGATATGAGGGGGAAGGCAGGATCAGACTATTGGGTTGGATGATCAGCTATGATTATAATGAATGGCAGAGCAGGCCTGAAGGGCTGAATGACCTTTTTTCTACTTGTATTTTCAATGTTTCTGAAAACAACCTAAAGGTGACCATTGATCAGAAACTGAACTGAACCAGCTATATAAATACTGGGATACAAGAGCAGGTCAGAGGCTAAGAATCCTGTGGTGAGTAATGCATCTCATGACTTCTCAAACCTTGTCTACCATCTACAAGGCACAAGTCAGGAATGTGATGGGATACTCCCCACTTGCCTGGATAAGTACAGCTCCAACAGCACTCAAGAAGCTTGACACCATCCAGGACAAAACGATCCAGTTGATTGGCACCACATCCATCATCAATCACTCCCTCCACTACCAAAGCACTTTAATAGCATGTTTATCACCTGCATGATGCCCTGCAGGAATGCACCATACACCTTAGAAAGCACCTTCTAAACCCATTACCTCTACCACCTAGAAGGACAAAGGCAGCTGATAGCTGGGAACACCACCATTCGGAATTTCCCCTCCAAGTCACTCACCATCCTAACTTAAAAATATATTATTGTTTCTTCACTTTCACTGGAATCCTGGAATTTCCTTGCTAACAGCATTGTGGTGTACCTACATCACACAGACTGCAACAATGCAAGAAGGCAGCTCATCATCACCTTCTCAATTGTAATTAGAGATCAGCAATAACAGCTAGCATAGCAGTGAGGCCTACATCATATGGATATATAGAGAAAAGAAATTGCTCTATACTGGGCTGGGTGACAGCACAGTGGATTCAGAATTGATGTTCCAGATTAGCAGGGTACCTGAATCAGCCTGTTCTGGACATCTGTGGCAGCTGATTGTGAAGATACAGGTGGTCTCACTAGATCAGCCTCATCCCCCTTAACCTCTAGCTCCCTCCAGTCCTCCGGTTGCTCCGCAGCCTCCACTGCAGTTTAGTATAGCGCAAACCAGAGCAGATCATTGTCATTCTGGAAACCCTTGCTGATACATACTGAATGCTTCCCCTTGATCTGTCCAAGCACATGCTGACGGCTTGATCAATCTCATCATCCATCTTTGATATTTTTAAATGCAAGCAAGTTTGTCAGAAGCAAATGGTAAAGTGGTTTTATTAACCCATAGGAGAAGATCCATGTGAAGATTATATACCAGTGTAGGCTAGCTGGATCAAATCTCTTATTTCTGTGCTGCATATTCTATATAATGTCCTTCTATGTGCCAATTTATTAATTATGCTCTCGAGTTGTTTCCCAACGACCAATTTTCTGCTGAAGTGAGTTGCTCTGTCTGTCTCTTTCCCATTTTTTTGGACAGGGATGAAACGTTTGCAACCCTCTAATCTTCTGGTACTGTTCTCATATCCAATGGAGGTTAAAAGATTGAAGCCACAAGCTCTGCTATTTCTGCTATTTTCTCATCAACCGAGGGTGTTTCTCAACGCGACTGGGTACTTTTTCTACTTTGAGCATTGCTAACTATTTAAATAATTGCTCCATCCATTTTTATCCTAACAAATTCTGACTAGAACCCTAAAACATAACAGCCCAGTACAGCAATGTTAGCTAGCCTGCATTCAGTACCTTGAGAATGGAAAAGACAGTTCTGATGCTCCAGAATTGCCATAGCAAGACTAGGATAGTGAATGGCAGAAAAGGGACACGAAGAGAGAAAAGTCATAAGACATAGGGAAAATTATGAAAAAGATAAGTAGAAAACAAAGGCACAGTAGCATGGGCTGCGAGCAGCACAGTGGTTAGCACTGCTGCCTCACAGTGTCAAGGACATGGGTTTGATTCAGGCCTTGGGTGACTGTGTGGAGTTTGTACATTCTCCTTGGGTATGGAAATTGAACTCATGCTGTTGGTGTTGCTCTGCATCATAAACAAGCTGTCCAGCCAACTGAGCTAAGTTAAGTGGATCAGCCATGGTAAATGCACAGGGTTATGAGGATAGGACAGAGGTGGGAGCAGGTGGGCCTGAGTAAGATGTTCTTTTGAAGAGTCGATGCAGACTCATTGGGCCAAATGGCCTCCTTCTGCTCTGTAGGGATTCTATGGTTCTAAAGAAAGGAGGTGATGAGAGGAAATGGAAGACAATGAGAGGCAAATGTTCCACCCTACACAACTGCCAATTTATCTAGAACCATGCAGTTTGTATCTTATCTCATTCTAAACTCCTACTCTCCTAAAAACTATTGCTGAGCTCTATTGGTTACCTAACATCTTCATTTTTGAATTCCTTAACACCTTGCTCAGTAATTTTCTCCACTACATACCCAAGTACACGCACTCTGCTCTTGCAGCTCAGCTGTCCTGTATGCCCCCTACTGTCCTCTTTCACTATTAGTGGCAAAATCTTCTATATTATGTAGCTTGGAATTCCATTCCCATATCCCTCTACCTTTCAATGCTTCTCACCTGGAAAATCTTCCTCAGAAACTAGACCTCCCCTAATTTCTTATCACATCACAACTGGTTTCTTCCATGTTCTTGTGTAAGTCACTCTGGGAAAATGTGATTTTGTGGAAGGAAGTGTGTTACTGCAAGTTGTTAAGAGAGAATAATCAACATCAGAGATAAGGAATGAACAATCAGACAGCTGAGAGTAAGAACAGATATGCTCTAGAGAGGGTACAGAAGAGATTCACCAAGATGTTGCCTGGCTGGAGCATTTCAGCTGTGAAGAGACGCTGGTTAGACTGGGGTTGTAAGGTGAGGGCATCAGATTTTGAGTGAATTTGAGGAAAAGCATTTTCCAACAGGGGGTGGTGGCAATCTGGAACTCACTGTCTGAAACAGTGTCAGAGCAGGATCCCTCACAACATTTAAGAAGCATTTAGATGAACACTTGAAATGCCAACGCATACAAGATTACAGACCAAGTGCTGGAAAATGGGGTTAGCCTAGATAGGTGCTTGGTGGCTAGTGCCAAAATGATGGGAAAAGGGCCTCTTTAGGTGTTTAACGCTCTATGGACCCAATTTTACCATCAAGTTGCGCCCATTTTTGGGTACTAAAAATTGGTAAAGTCGGGCGGGAGGCGGGTAGCATGATCCGTGCCCACCCCTGTGCTGGTTCACCCTTTATCAAGGCCCAAAAATGGCCGCGATCAGGATCGCACTTGAAATGGGCATGACTACTATTTAAATGCATTTGCATATATTTAAATTGACTTAATGGACTGCATGCCCAACCTTACCAGCATTTCCCCCTTTACCACTGTGTTCACCCATCCAGCATTGGCACGAAACAGACATGTTCCACAAAAGTCCGATTTGGGTGCTCCAGTTAGTGAGGAGGTAAGTGCTAAGTGTCCAACGACTCTATGCTTGAGATCGGAGAAGCGGGGGGAGTGGAAAGGGGAGGGGGGTCCACTGCCACTCTGCCTGAGGTCAGTCAGGGGGCTGGGGGGAAGGGGGTAAGGGCTTGGTATTGGTGTAGATGGCAGAGGGGGTGGGGGATAAGGGGGCCAATAATGTTGTGGGTGTGGGGCAATGTCTGTGGGGGAGGCATTATCCAGCCCGGCAGCAATGTGGCAGGAGAACCGCATTCCTTCTTTTTATTTCTGTACATGCGCTGTTGGAGGTGCCGATCGGAGCTGTAGTGTAATTCGGAACTGCTGATATTTTTCAGGCAGACTACGTATGGGGACGCCTGAGAATGGGTCTAAAAGTCAGATTTGAAACAGTCCTAGTTTTAAGTTTGCCCAGCACTTAGAATTAAAATGGTAAAATAGAGCCCAATGATTCTATGAAAACAAAGAACAAAGAACAACCCAGCACGGGAAACAGGTCCTTCGGCCCAACAAGCCCACGCCGCCGCATCACCCTACACCTATTCTACCCTGCGTGTCTACGAATAGAACCCCTAACTTATACTATCTTAGATAACTTAGAAAAGACTATCAGAAGGATAGGAGGAAGAAAGAAAAGCAAATATCAACATGGAAACATGCATAAAAAGGGTGAAATGGGAAACGTACAAATGAAAAATTAAAACACAAAGAACAGAAAGACATAAAGAAACAATATTAAGAAAATAAATTCAGAAGATGGGAAAGTGCTATTGATGTTCTGATATGCTGTGGGATATGGGTTTGTGTACTTATTATTGCACATGTGGTGATTTCTTAACATTGGCTGTTCCATGGGGAAAGTAGTGAAATGAATGTCAATTCCAACAGGTAAAGAACAAAGAACAGTACAGCACAGGAACAGGCCCTTTGGCCCAACAAGTCTATACCGACACAGATGCCTCTCTTAATATTTTCTTGCCTCTAGGTGGTCCATATCCCCTCATTCTCTGCCTATTCATGTATCTATCCAGATGCCTCTTGAACGTTGTTATAGAATCTGCTTCCACCACCTCCTCCAGCAGCGCGTTCCAGGCATTCACCACCCTCTGTGTGAAAAACTTGCCCCTTACATCTTTTTTAAACATTACCTCTCCTCACTCTCATCCTATGCCTCTGAGTAATTGATCCTTCAACCCTGAGAAAAAGACTCTGACTACCCACTCTATCCAAGCCTGTCATAATCTAGTAAGCCTCTATCAGGCCCCCCCTCATCCTCCAACACTCCAATGCCAAAATCATCCAAATTTGTTCAACATTTCTTCATAGTCCACATCCACCAAACCACGCAATATCCTGGTAAGTCTCTTCTGCACCCTTTCCAATGTATCAACATCCATCTGGGGGCATGGTAAGTAGATTTGTACACAATACTTCAAATGCGTCCTAACCAAAGTCTTATACAGCTGCAACATGATTTTCTAATTCCTATACTCAACGCCCCGACTGATGAAGGCCAGCATGCCATATGCCTTCTCGATCACCTTGTCCACCTGAATTGCTGCCTTCAGGGAACAGTGCATCTTTATATCTACATCCCTCTGTGTGCTAATATTTCTAACGGCTCTACCATTTATTGTATACTTGCCTCTGCAGTAGACCTTCCAAATCGCATGACCTCACATTTATCTGGGTCAAATTCCATCTGCCATCTTCGGCCCATATCTCCAGCTGATTCATAGCCTGCTATATCCTCTGACAATCTTCCTCACTGTCCACTGCTCGGCCAGTTTTTGTATCATCTGCAAATTTACTAATCAGACTATCTACATTTTCCTTCAAATCCTTTAAATATATTACAAGCAACAGAGGTACTGATCCTTGTGGACCATGGCTTGTCACACACCTCTGGTTAGGAAAGTACCTTTCCACTGCTACTGTCAGCTTTCTATGCCCAAGCCAGCTTTGTATCCATCTTACCAGCTCGCCTCGGATCCTATCTGACTTTACCTTTTGTATCAGCCCGCCATGAGGAAACTTAGGGAAGGACATTTTACAGGTTACTTGTTGCATATACCTCCTGAGCAGAAAACAGTCCTCAATATGCAAAGATTCATTTGACCTTTCAGATACATTCCAGCCTCTGAGCCTAAGCACTTTGTGCACTTGTAGCCTAAGTGACTTAAAGTGTTAAGACACACATTTCAGAAGTAACACATTGCAGACTTTTATTGCACAAAGTGAGGTAAATTTGAATCCTCTCTGGAAGCAAAAGTGTGAAAGCAACATGCTTTCTGGTCATAAAATGTTATTGAGGGTCATCAATAATCTAACTTTAGATTATTTTCTACTGAAGCCATAATTCATTCAGCAGTGCTTTTCTCCAAATACAACTCTTTGCTAAGCAGAGCAGAAGGATGTAAACCATGTGCTAAACTGATGTTCATCAGTCTCCCCATATGTTTTAAGAAGATAATTTAGATACTAGCAATGGTTGAAAGATCTTAGGCTTACTCTGAATTCATGTTGCTTTTGTTTGTCATCAGAAACTTGAAAGGGGCACCAGGAATTTAAGCTTTAGATATGGATATGGGCTAATCAGAAACAATGATAAGCATTTCACATCATACTAAGTTCTTCCATTTTTATAAAAGTTAAGGGCAGCCTAGTAAAAAGCAAAATAATCTAGTACTGAAAATTAAAACAAAAATAAAAAAATCTGTAAAACACAAAGCAGCTTAGCTAACATCTGTGGAAAAAGCACATCACAAGTCAATATTTTGAATGCCGGTATAATTGACTACACTCAAAGTATTGACGTGCCTGTAACCATAGATGCTGAGTGGCCTGTTGTGTGTTTCAAGATGTGTCTGTTAATGCCTAGATACAGTATCAAGCTTGGATACATAATAGTTCCGTTTACATTGCAGAATCTGCCTGTCATTTACATTTGCTGACTTCACAAATGACATGACTATTAATTTTTGAAAAGAGAATTGGATCTGATCTGTATAGAAATTGACTTTGCTAACATGGGCAAAGTGACGTAGGGATGATATTGGCAAGGGGAGCAATAAACAAGACTAATTCTGCCCAACATTCGTCATCAAGCTATACATTTTTATTTTACTTGGTTTATCTAGTGTTAGTCTCACAATTGAAGAGGAGACACACCAGCCGGGTTGATTGTCACTATGATGACTAAGGCAGGAAAGAGCCTTCTAGCACCTGATAACAGGGAGTCTTGACATCTTACTGTTCAATGAAGAATGAATCCACCCTGATAAACCCTAAGATCTCTCAGTCATAGCGCTTGTCGGTGTTTGACAATCTCTCAAGCATCCAAATTATCTCCTCAAGACATCAGATCAGCGTGGCAGACTACTGTTTTGTACATGGCCTCTATCTTTCAAGTCTGGTGATTTAAAGAGTCTTATTTATGGTGAGGCACAGCTGGATGAAGTCAGATTACTGTTAGCCACATTATACATTGGTGGTGGTCCCATCACTTGGGCACTTGTTTAACAGAACAAATTTAGATAGATTCAATGCTGAAAAACAATGTAAACTCAATGAAAATCATTGGCTACAGATTGGCTTAGTTTTAGTCAGAACCTTGTTAAAACATACTGCTTGAACACCAATCATGATTAATTGGCTGATGTCAGAGATTTTGTTTAATCTTACTTATCAAAAACTCTTTCATCTGCTGCCATTTAAATCTGCATACAGCTTAAACTCAGAGTGATGCCTAATGTGGAAAAAGATGAAACTTAATCTAAGTGCAAATCTTTCCTATTCGACGTCGATTTCAGCACTCTGAGACATATGTGACTAGCAAAATATTGATAGAAGACTCAATAGGCCGGGATAGTGAGACCCCGAGCAGCAAGCAAACATATCCAAAAGCAATGGATCAAGTATCCTAAAACTAACACTCACACAAACAAAGGCTTTGCACTGCCTAGTCATACTGATCCCATTGTTTTCTTTAGATGTCCTTTTGAACCATGATATAATTCCATGAAGCAGTTTACTAGACTGTGTGAACTTGCCAGATCTTGTATCACTTTCATTAGAGGAACCTTACCTCAGGACACTTTTATCATTTCCCATAGGAATGACTGAATACTTTGGTCATTTTGTAAGATTTAACCAATTTAACCTTTCATGGACTTTTTTGAGAATCCAGTTTGACTATGCTTAATTTATGAAGATTATTTTACTCAAAATATCTCAATATCTTGCTATTTCTACTTGTCCCTAATGAAAATGGCAGAAAATTGCAAGATTGAAAGAGAGTATGGGCGATTTCCACAACAACATCAATGTTTGTCCTTACAAAGTATCTTTATGTAGAAAATGTGGCAAGGCACTTCATAGAGGCGTGTGAAGAAGGAGCACTGCTTCAAGGAGATATGAAGAAGAGTGACCAGAAGCTTTGACAAAAAGGTACATTTTACTAGGATCTTAAAGGGAGGAGAAGGACTCAAAGAGGAAGAGAGATTTAGGGAAATAATTCTGGAGAGTGGATCCTGGGCTGCTGAAGGGGCTGTTATCAATAATAGGGTGAAAGAGGAATGCACTAAAAACCAGAATCAGAGTACAAGGAAGGAGTCTGAAGTCGGAGGGAGTTACAGAAAGTGGAAGGTTGAAACCATGGATAGATTTAAATCCAAGAGTAAGAATGTTTAATTGGTGAGTTTGGAGGACTAGGAGCAAATGTGGCTCAGTGAATAGGGAGATGAAGGGCAAATGGGAACTAACATTGGATAGGATAAGTTTGGCAGAAATTTGGCCGAGTGGAATTTATAAAGGGTATAGAATGTGGGAAACCAGTGGCAACTGAGGTGACAAAAGCATGATTGAACGTTTCAGCAGCAGATTGGCCGCGGTAGAGTAGAGATGGGCGACACAATGGAATTGAGAGTTGTCATTCTTTTTAATTGAAATATGTGTTCAAACATAAACATGGGGTTCAACGTTGAATACTGGATCAATGTGGGTGCTATGATAACAAATAGTGTGACTCAGTCTGAAAAAATGTTCAGGGGAAGAAAGTAGAAAGTGGTGATAATATAAAATCTAACAGGAAGCCAGAAGTATTGATGTTATAGGGCCATTAAATAATACATCACAGAGAGAGGCCATTCAGCTCACCATGACTGTGCTGGCTCTTTGATGGTTATCCAACTAGTGGCAATCAACATCATCTTGAATTATCTTGCTATTCAATTCATTGTGTATTATTTCAAATTTTCATGTCACCTGCATACCGCCCCATGCATACAAGTACACTTCATTAACATGTATCAAATAGAACTGTGGTCCTAAGGAACACCTCATCATACTTTCCACTAGTCTGAAAGGCCAATGCTCATCACTACTCTTTGTTAACTAATTTCACACCCAGAATGCCATAATGCCTTTAGTCTAATGTGTTTTAATTGTGCTGGTAGGTCTTCCTTATTTTCATTTGGAGCAAATTTTGTCTCAGCCAATATTGACTATTGGACAAACAATTTGACAATATTGAGGTAGTGAATGATTGAGAGAAGTGAAGGCAAAGACAGCTGGATGTCATCAGTATATACACAGAAAGGTTAGAATGTAGACAGAGGCGGAAAATATGGATCGATTCTTGTACTTTTGATGATGCAACAATGCAGGTATAATAAAGTAAGTCATTGTTAGAACTGCTCAGATCAGATAGTTAGGAGTAGAATTAGGTGAGGGCCAATAGAGAACATCATGATTAATGGTGTCAGAGGTTTCAGAGTAGGTAAGCAGAGACGATGCACCATGCTTAGAGTCAAAGGGAGTATCAACCATGTCTTTGATTTTGGATATTTCAGTGCTGTGGGAGACACAGCAACCTATTTGAGGGAATTATGGAATAAGTAGACATGGAACTAAAAAGCATGATCAAGGAATTTGAAGTGTAAAGGAATGTTAGAGTTGGGGATATTGGAGATGAGAATTTAGTTAGCAATAAATGAGAGTGCAAGGATGAGACTTAACCAGAAATGATAATTTTGAAAGGAAAGAAGGAGTTGGCTGGGATCTTCCAGTCCCATCAGTTGCAGAAATTGTCACAAGTGAGAAAATTTAATGGACCAGTCAAAGGTCCATTAACTTCAGTTGGCAAATTCCAGGCTAGTATCTGTGTTGGAGAGAACCTTTAAAAATATCAGCTGTTGGAGAGATTGGTTTATCCAAAGTTCAATGGGAAATGAGGCTGAGGGACAGAAGGTAAATACTGTGATTTCCAATATAGCTCTTGGGGCTAAAGGGATCAAAGAATATGGGGGAATGACAGGACCAGATATTGAATTTGATGATTAGCCATGATAAAAATGAATGGTGGAGCTTGCTCGAAGGTCGAATGGCCTAATCCTGCTTCTAGTTTCTATGTTTCTATGCATGCTTCTTTTTGAGCAGGTGAGCTTAGAGAGTTTGGGAGTGGTGGGAGGAAAAGTGTTTAAACAAGGCTAGGATTGGAGGGAAAAATAAGCAGGTGCTTGGTTTCGAGGAAAGGGGAGGTGAGAAACAACAATGGCAGATCAGAAGGTGTTCTCCACCTTGATGATGAATTGTGCCGAGGAAACCAGGGTGTAACTTGATGATTAGGGTGATACTGCTCCTGTGGAATTTTGGGCGAAGCAGGTAATAGAAAGTACAACCCAGAGGAAAGACATTGGTAAGCAACAAGATCTCACTACTTGTGAGTTAAGTTTCAGTGAAAACCAGGTTGTCAGTCTGAACATCTATGGATGGCACTTGGCTTGTACCTTCTTTCACCTGCCTCACTAAAATGTCTACAGTAGTGGTGTGGACCCCATCGCTAAATCGCATATTTGTTTTTGTCACACATTCTCCCTAAACTCCTCTAGGTTTGAACACCTCAACTATTGACTTGTCCACGAATGAAATTCAGGCAAATATTATAATTGTTGACCCACCAGCAGAGTCTGAAAGTTAATGGAAAGTTGTGGGGAGGGTGGTGTGGTAAGTGAGTCAGGAAGTGGGTTGGAGAGGTTAACTGCAAAGGACACGCAGTTGCAAATCCAGAAAAAAGCGGTAGATTATTGGCCTGCCTGAGTATTCCAAGGGAGATACAGATTAGCAATGGGTTTGTTCAAGGGGATTTTAATGGCTGGAATGATGGCAGGAGAGAAGTCCAAGGAGTGGTGCTTGATTAGCATAAATAATAAGTAAAAGTAAAATTGAAAGCTATAATGACTTGATGAGTGGTAAAGAGGAAAGGAGAACTGAAAGGCTGAAGAGAAGAATGAAAGGGTTGAAAAAGATGGCACGGTGGCACAGTAATTAGCACTGCTGCCTCACAGCGCTAGGGAGCCGGGTTCAATTCCAGCCTGTCTGTGCGGAGTTTGTACTTTCCCCCCAAGTCTGCATAGATTTCCTCCGGATGCTCCGGTTTCCTTCCACAGTCCAAAGATGTGTGGGTTGATTGGCCATGCTACATTAATTCTAGTGTCAGGGGGATAAGCAGGGTAAATTTGAGGGGTTACGGGAATAGAGTCTGGATGGAATTGCAATTGGTGCACACTCAATGGCCAAATTGCCTCCTTTTGCATTGCAGGGATTCTATGAAAAAGAGGTTGTGAACATAATTGGTTCAATTGTGGAATGGCAGTGAATGAACTGTTAACTTCCTATGAGTTTTTGATATTTGCCTCTTTTTGTGTTTTTTTTGTTTACTTATCACTCTTCCTTTTTTCTCAAGATATATCTCATCTGTCTCTCTCACCTGAAAATTTTGTTGTTCTCCCTTGTTCTCTCACACTTTTCTCTGTTAGCTATTCCGCTCTGATCACATCTGGGAGGAAAATGAAGGAATGGATAATGTCAGCACTGTTTGCAGATGTACTGAAAGATTGAAAACCGACTAAATCTTTAAAGGAATGGAAGAGTAAGGACAGAATTGTTAGCGTCAATATGTTTCCTGTCTATTATCTCTTGTGTTCACTTATGTCTTATAAAGAAAAATTACAACAAATTACATCTAATGAGGATATAATAGAGAAAAAAATAGAGAAAAAGAAGAAAATAGTTAGATATTCAACAAATGCATTTACTAGATCACTTCAAAAGATTACAGTTACAGCATAAACTACAGTCACAACCAAAAATAGTCACAACAGACAGTACAGACATAAAAAACAATATAAACACATGGTCACTGCAGTAGCAACTGAGATGGAAGTTGTAGGAGACTCAACAATCACAACAGACATTACAGTACATTACAACAGACACTATGATCACAATGGTCCACAGTAAATATTACAGCAACAACAGAGACTAGTCAAAACACACAGTACTGGGATGACAGGCACAACAACTACAAGAGAAAAGTAGCAACAACTCATGCAGTTGCAACAGACATCACAATCACAGTGGGTAAATAATAATAAATTTTAGCTATAATAGCAGCAGAGTCATAATGCTCACTACACACACAGATACACTAGTCAATTCTTTCATCGAAAAAATGTCTCCTGCATTTTGGAAAGTAAAACTGTCTTTGCAAGTACAGGTGGAATTAAAACATAAATATGTGCTTGAAAAAAAATCTGACTTTTCAAAAAAAGGTATTTCCCTGAAACTAATTGACTAATGAAATGAAAGACAACTATAGCTGATGAATAGATATCCTGTTCTGGTACTTCATAGTTTCTTTCATTTTGTCTTTAATGTCCTCCTATCTTGGATCACATAACAAAGGCATATGATCTGTTCACTTCTCACAAGGCCATACGTTTTTGGAGATAGAGTAGAGTGACAGGAAATAATCTGTTAGGGTCACCCTCCAGATGTTGTGGTATTTGCCATCAAGTTTCCATTAGGTAGTTTGTTGTCTTTATTTATGTGTATTAATTTTGAATGGATAACTATTCTTCACAGTGCCATTACTTAGTTGTAGCACTTTAACTGGCAGAAACTCTTTGAATCTAGGTGACACTGCAATTTCAAAAATAATAAGAAAATAATCTGCAAAGACGGGAGTAGTGCATGGGACTTGCTGCAGAATACAATTCATTATTCATTCATTTATTATGTTCTGTTTATAAAAACTTTCTTCCTTGTGAAAGATTTCCTGTGCATGTATTAAGTGAGAGAGCAGAATAAGGTACAGTGCGGGTCTAACAAAGCGGCATGCGAAGTTAAGCAAGATGTTCTTTCTGATATTAATTCCCTTTGATGGGAAAAAAAAACCTCTTGTTCCAAAATGTTTTCAGTGATCAAGCATTGATGAGAAAAATCAATATTTTCAACTTAAATGCTTCTTTATAATCAAAGGGAGGGATATCAAATCTGGCAAGCAGAATTATTTTTCATTTTGGAACCAATAGTACTTCAAATTTCATTCTGACCTTGTTTCAAAATTTCCCTGTGAAAATAATATTCCAACTCATGTACAGGCACATAAATTATATTTATCCTTAGATAAAGTTTAATTTAGTTTCTGAGCACTCTGGCTAAACTATCAAATTGATTTTGTGTATGTAACCTCTTCCCTCATTTGACTAAATTTCTTATCTCAGATTGATATTATTGTCCTCAGTCACAAAAGTAGGATGGTCACCCTATGAACTGTCAAAAATGTTCTTGGTCACACAGTCAGAAGCTTGATTTCTGTGACACAGGAAGACATCCTTCTCTGGATAGTTTCCCTTCCTTGAACTGATGTATGGGGAGCCTGAGTTTGAACTTAGACAAGTATCAGATATGCGCTTTTGCTCTTTCCTTTGGTTGATATTTTTAAATTAATGGCATACCTTTTCCTCCCAAATATGTCAAGTAAATCCAGTCGGTAAACTTAAAAAAATGTATCTGTTCCTGCTGATACCAAAAACCATACAATCTCAATGATGCAAATCACAGCCTCCTAGACAGAAACGGGCTCCTGGCACCACAAGTCTGAAGGAAAAGGTATATAATTAAAGTTTCCACCATTATTTCAGAGAGTATTAATTCTTATTATTTATTAATATAATTATTCATTATTTGGTTAATTGCCTTTTTCTGCAATGAAGGAATCTATAGATTCACAAAGGTACAAAGTAAACATAAGAGGCTGTTCTCTTCCTTTTTACATGAACTGATTTATTTGTAGTTGTATAGTCATTGCTGTGCATGTCTCATGGGCTATCAATCCCTACAGTGCAGAAGGAGGCCATTTGACCCATCAAGTCTGCACTGACTCTCCAGTAGAGCATCCTACCAAAGTCTACTCTCATTCTATCCCAATGACGCCACATATTTACCTCACTAATCCTCCTAACCTAAACATCTTGGGACATTAGGGGTCAATTTAGCATGGCCAATCTACCTAACTCATGCATCTTTAGACTGTGGGAGGAAATCAGAGCACCTGGAGGAAACCCACACAGACATAGGGAAAATGTAGAAACTCCACACAATCACCCAAGGCTCTGTGAGGTCCCTGGTTCTGTGAGGCAGCAGTGCCACCCTTTTTTTTATAGTTCAGGAAATAGAATTTATTCCAATTTATTTTATAATAAAATGGTTTCATAAGATGAACTTCCCCAGAAATATCCATAAAGGAAACACATTTCTGAAAAGTAAGTTCAAGTTATTCTCTTATTTACCTCTCTGAGAAATAGCTAGGTATTAAGTGAGGACTTAATTTAAATGTTGACATTTTGTCTGAAAACACAGTTTCTAAATACTTTCCCAGGTTAACTGAAATGACATTTTACGTGAAATAATTTAGCAGTCAATAACTAGCAAGTCATAGCTTTAACAAAAATGTTGCTATATTGGATGAAAAATAAAAATCGTAATCATTGCTTCTCCTTTCTTCGACCTCTTGAATCTTGGACGAGTACTTAACAGTGAATAAACAAAAAACAGGGTCTGCTTTAGTACTGTCACCAAGCATCAACACTTCCTCAGCAGGGGTTGGAATGCCACCCTCATGGTTATGTGTTTCTTCTACTTCAGATGTTTGCTTACACTCATCTTCCTCTTGAACACTTTTCAAACAGGAACCTGAAGCTCTCCGTTCACCTTTGTTCCAAAGTTACAGCTGCTCTGAGTTAAAATGTGCCCTGTAAGAAAAATAGATTTGTTTACTCCAATGTTATTTTGGAGTAAAAGCATCCACAGCCTGATACTTGATGATAAATCAAAGGATGTTGGTTGGAATAGGGATCATTGAAATAGACTATTTCAAAGCTCAGTGCATGTGAGACCGACCACATGTAGAATAATGGATATATTTACATATGTGTGGACAAACTCAAACTGGCTTTGTGCCTAAACATTTTACACAAAGCCAGTTTGACCAGAAAGGACATAATTTAGTCTATCAAATTGACCGCTAAAGTGCACAAGCATTGGCTCCACCAATGGAAAAACATTGAACAGTGACTCTTTTACACTCTTGCAATTTTCCTGTCATTGTTCTGCTTACCTGCATATTTGTGCTCTGCAGTGACTTTCTGGGTCAGAAAGTTAAAATGGCTAAAACATTATAAGTTTCAGCGTGGAGGGAAGTATAGAAATAGGGAGGAGTAACGCTATGAAGGGATAAATACATCAGTACAAGAATCTTAAATTGAAAACACTGCCATGGAATTGTCTTTCACTTTGACTGTTGCAACCTCACATACTAGAGAAGGCAAATGCTAGAGAGATTTTAGAAACCCTGGTGACTTCTGGAAGTAGGCATTGGGCCACCGGGGCTATTTCCGATCCAACGGTAATCATTTAGTATGCACCAGCAGCACCTCTGGTAGGTCCAATGTCAACTTCCAGGAACTGATGGGGATGCAAAATCCTGCATTGTGGTGAGATTGTTTCATAATGTGCGCATGCTACCGTTCAGGGCTGCATTGGTGGTTCTACTTGGTCAGCTGTCTATGTGGCACCCTGCTGAACTCAGCACCCTTTCTAATTTGAGAAACTCTGCTCTCATACATTTTCTTTCTAAGAGTAAAGATACAGATTTGGAACATCTGTCTTTCTATTCTTTGAAGGGCTATGAGATCATGTGGGTGCAGTGAGAACAGCTGGGGAGGACTCACTACTGTGAAGGAGCCCATTCCATTTTCTCTTCATTTAAATTACTGTAGATAGATCAACCTAGATATAAATAGACACGGCCAATAAGACAACCTCAATTTTTCAAAGCCAAAATCCTGTTTGAGTCAATGAGTCAACCCACATTTTATGCTAAGAAATGTTATCTTGCATTAGGAATTGGCCTCAGTGTTTCACCTTAGAACATGGGAGCACATGGGAGCAATGAGACTGGCAAGTGTTGCCAAGAAGATGAATGGGAGTTTAAGATATGTCCACAAAAAGCAGACTGCGTGAGGCGAATGACAAATGGAAATGGGTCCTTCAGCAAATATATCGGGTGAGGGTTTCCTCCCCCTATGCAATGTGTTTTACGGTGGCAGGCAGCAGTGCACCGCTCACTGACAGCAGGATCTTATGGTCCTGCCATTGTCGGTCGGGTTTTCATTGAATGTACCCCTCGAGGCTGGGAAACCCATACCAGGGCCGCACTGTTGGCAGGAGTGTAGGATCCCATTGACATGAACATCACCAAGTTGAAATTTCCAAGCAAATGAAGTTTCAAGTTTAAAGTTGTCACATTTGCTAACTTGTCAAATAACTCCGCTATAGTGAGAGAATTCAAAATTTAATGAAAAGCTGATGCAAGAATGGATGAAGAAGGAATTTGTTAGTCAAGACCAAGTGTACCATCAGAGATGAGCCATTGGCCTGACCTTGAGAATCATGAATTAGATTGGGTTCCCAAAAACCATGAGAATGGTCACATCATCACCAAAAATGCAATGAGTGGAACAATCTAACCCTGAGTCCAGTAAAGATTTCAGAGCAACAGCTAGTTGGTAAAGGCGCTTTACACAACCAAAACAGTGTTTGACAGAAGATCAACTTTGCTCACAGATTACTCAATGGCTTTGATGCTAAAATTTCCAGTTTCCAAAGATTCATCATCAGACAGCGGCAAAAACATGAGTACCCATTATGTCACATTGACAATGTGGATGCAATACGTATGAATTTTGATATGTCCTGCAGCCAAACTATGGAGTGGAAAGGTTCACAAACAGTTCTAGTGAAAACCAAAAGACATGTGAAGACAAGATTCATGATGGTACTAGTCCGCATGGCTGACAGAATGAAATTAAAACCTATGGTAACTTACAAACATAAAACCATGCTAAACATTAAGTTCCCTAGAAGTTTGTGACAGCAGTTGGATGGATGAGTTGGGGTGAAGCTGTGGATTGATAATGTATGGAATGGGTGTCCCAATGACCTACGTAAAGAATGCAGCTTATTCATGTGGGACATGATCAGATGCCACATGAGTAATGAAATCAAGAGATATTTTTGAAGAAATAATACCCACATTGAAGTTATGCCATGGAGCTTAACCTTTAAACAAAAAGAGAAAACGCTGGAAAATCTCAGCATGTCTGGCAGCATCTATAAGAAGAGAAGAGAGCTGACTTTTTGAGTCCAGGTGACTCTTTGTCAAGGCTTTGACAAAGGATCATTTTTGACAAAGGATCATCAAAGCTCAAGCTTTGACAAAGGGTTGTCTGGACTCAAAACATCAGCTGTTTTCTCTCCTTACATATGCTGTCAGACCTGCTGAGATTTTCCAACGTTTTCTCTTTTTGTTTTCAGTTTCCGGCATCTGCAGTAATTTGCTTTTATCCAGAGTCTAACCTTTAACTTTTGGATGTGTGCCTTAAAAGCTATTCAGAAACCATGTGAGTGTCAAATAGAATAAGTGGATGGTCGATGGAGATTCACAAACATTCACAAAGAGTGGATATGCTTACCACTCTACTTTATATTTTGCATGACTTTGTCATAAAGCGTGAATACTAATGCACAAACTGTCATCAGATTGTTCAGAAAACGCAGAATAGCCAATTCAGTGGGTGAAGAGGAAGATGATTTCTTGTGCAGGGATAATTCTGTTATTGGAAGTGCCAAATCTGACAGAGTCAGATCCTTACAATGATTCTGTTGCCATAGTGACTCAGAATGAATTTGATAAACTCCTTGTGCCAATTCTGAAGACAATGGGCAAGATCCTCCGGCTGTTCATGCCAGCGGGATTCTCTGGTCCTGCTGCAGCCAACGGGGATTAGGCTGAGCGCTGAATTCTCTACCCTGGCTAGCAGCGACTGTGGGATATGAACAGCCAGAGAATTCCCATCAGTGGGTGGGATTTTCCAGCCCCTTCCACTGCCAGGATCATCTGGCCCTGCCGCATGTCAAAGTGTAGAGATGCTGGCGTTGGACTGGGGTAAACACAGTAAAAAGTCTCACAACACCAGGTTTAAGTCCAACCAGTTTATTTGATAGTAATCCCACAAGGAAACGGTGTTCCTTCGTCAGGTGTGTGGAAGATTCTGATCAGAGAAAGGCATATGTGTGCATATGTAGGCATGCGTCTGTCTTTATATGCCTTTCTCTGATCAGAACCTTCCACGCACCTGACGAAGGAACACCGTTTCCTTGTGGGATTACTATCAAATAAACTGGTTGGACTTAAACCTGGTGTTGTGAGACTTTTTACTGCAAGTCAATATCCCATGGCAGATCCTGCCACGATGGTGTAGTGAGATTTCTTACTGTGCCTGCCACCGCAGGGCCAGCAAATCCCAGCCAACGAATTTGACAGTTTTTGAAATGCTTTGGTTGTGGTTAAAGATATGCCTTTGGAATTAATTAATCCAATAGGAAGGAACATCTTGATTTAATCTGAATTACTGGTATTATGGTTTTCTCATATTTCAAAATGGTGACCACCTACACCTACACTGTCGGTTCATTCACTATATAAGTCAACCCCCATGTTTGGAAGGATTGTTTGAAGCTTCAATGGTTGACTTTTGTGCTGTGATCTATGGTAATGAAAGGAATATTATTTATTGCAAAGAGCATGCACTCTGTCCCAGTGACTTTGCTGTATTATAGAGTGATGAAAATCCCATGTGAGCTAATAGTAGAAATGAACTTTGAGACATCCCTCTGACTGAAGTTATTACTAGCTTGATGAAATATAGCTGGTTATTCAATGCTTTATTAAGCTTTTGGGTCATTTCCATTTTAGATTATGTATTTTGTGTATATATATATGTATATATACTAATATATGTATTAGTATGTTGTGCCGTTATTATATATTGCTGTGCAATCTCAATAGTCATTAATTTGGTCATAGATGCGATGCATTATTCCAAGGGTTCAACTGGAGTTAAATACAAAGATCCTACATTTATCACCATCCTGTGAATTGTTAGAAAGCATACTTCATTAATTACATAGGGCTACATAGGATACTCATCTTGAAGTTTTGCTTGTAGGCATCTTTGTATTACAGACGTGGATGACCTGTTGTGCTAATAGCAAGCTCACCACAAAGCATGTCTTAGAGGATGCAGCGTCATCCATACATCTCAGTGAATGGAGTCACTGCTGACTCAAGAGGACAAATATGCTGGGAATCCCTGCACAAGTTGACTGGGATCAGAGCTGATGCATGGCAAATTCTCACCGTTTACCAATATGCCTGTAGACAAGAAGGGTGTGTAAAAAGCAATGGGCAAAAGGGTGGGAGAAAGGAGAGCCTGTTGGAAGGAGAAAGTATCAGTGGACCTCAGGCCAACACCATTCAGCTGTGCTGGTGTGATAGAGATTGCCACTCATAAATTGGCACCTATAGCTACGATGTGGATATGCCGGCGTTGGACTGGGGTAAACACAGTAAAAAGTCTGACAACACCAGGTTTCAGTCCAACCGATTTATTTGATAGTAAATTCACTAGCTTTCAGGTTAGCCCCTTCGTCAGGTGAATGGAGAGTTCTGGCCTCAGACAGACTATATAAAGCACAAACAGTTTACAGATTACTGATTAGAATGCGAATCTTTACACCTAACCTTTAAGACTTGAACAGCAGGTTAGGTGTAAAGATTCGCATTCTAATCAGTAATCTGTAAACTGTCTGTGCTTTATATGCTCTGTCTGAGGCCAGAACTCTCCATTCACCTGACGAAGGGGCTAACCCAAAAGCTAGTGAATTTACTATCAAATAAATCGGTTGGACTGAAACCTGGTGTTGTCAGACTTTTTACCTATAGCTACAACAGACATTATTTAATATGGAAATAATGTGGGCAAAATCAATCATCTCCTGAGATGTTTGGATGCCCAACTAATTAACTGTGGGGATCAGTTAGCTCAGTTAGCCAGATAGCTAGATTGTGGTGCAGAATGCACAGTACAGGTTCAAACTCTGGACCAGCTGCAGTACTTCATGCCTTGCCTCATGATTCTTGTGGGGTGGTGCTATATAATCACTTGTATCTCTCTCGAACAGGGAGAGATGTCTGTTGGCCCTTGTGTTTGTCTAGCTTCCCCTTACACAGTACATATGTCAGCTCTCCCCTGTGGTAGTCAGCTCCGCATTATCCCTATATTTTGAATAATAAAACAATTAATCTGATGGCTCATCTGTTTTGAATTTACAAACCTGTACGTCCAAAATTGAAAATATAAAACCATGAAATTTAAAGTGATAATTTCACCAATAATTTCCCTCCTATCATTATATGCAAATTATTTGCAATTCATTTTTCTCAATCATGCTCATTGGAGAAATGGACAGCCCATGCAAAGATTAAAATGTTGAAATATGACTGAAAGTTGATGTTTTCCATAAAAGTGTTAAGGTCACATTGAACTACTTGCTTCCATTACAGAATGCACCAAGGTGCTAACTGTGGAAAATGAGCTTCAGTGTCTAATTGCTGCTGCCAGTCTACTTTGGTGGTGTAATTAGCCTGGATCAAAGGAATGAAGAAGTCAGAGTCATGGCAAGACCTTATGACTGTGTAAACAACTTGGGTTAGTTGAAAACCGAGCTGGTGACTCTGTCGTCTGAGATAAAGGTCCTTTACATGTCAGAATCTCTCCACATGACATCTTATCCCTTTGAGAATTGATTGTTCTTGTGGCTTTTCTGCTTATCATGTCACTTTTGTAAACAATTTGTAAATGTCTAATACTACACAATCATGCTCATGATTGGAGTCATTAAACATACCGGAGCCAAATTTCCTTCGTCATTCCATTGGGCTAGCAGACTAACTCCAGTGAGAGTCTAACAGATTATCTTGAAAAGCCCTGCGACCCAGACATGCCATCTCCTGATTTCAGCAAGAGGATTTCACCTGGCTTTCTCAGCTGGGCCTGTAGCTTCCAAGGTCAGTGGGAGATGGAACAGGGTGGGTTATCTTAGAAGTTTCTGCTTCTCTAAACCATAAGAGACGCAGTATATGACTGGGAGATGGCATGCCCAGTCAGACAAAAGTTATGGGCTTGCAGGACAGTGGAAATAGGCCTCACTGGAAAGGTTCCAACTAAAGATGTGCTATTTGTTCCAAAAGATGGAGAGATTTAAAACTAAATTTTTATATAATCCTCCACAAATGAGATGAAGGGAGCTATCAATAACGTCTTTGGGAAGGGAAATCATGGACACTTGCTCTAATAGCTAGAGGTTAAGCAGCTAGAAGCTAAGATTCCAGTATAAGTCTTGGAATCAGTCCCCACAGACCTTCTGCCCCACAGAAAGGCTATTCTACATGCATTATCTTTAATTTTCCTTTGTAATTCATTCAGAGTATGAAAAGTTTCATTTTCTTCACATTCCCCAATCTTCCAACTGCAAGGAAAGCCCTCATCTCCATTAGCCTCTAATTCTAAGTTGAGTTCAGAATATAGCTTTGCCAACACGTGTAATGGGCAAGATTTTACTACAGGCTTCAGGACAATGGCACTGGGATAAAATGAGGAACCCGAGCCAGCACATGCTGTCGGTGGGACAGCCTCCTCTATGCTCAGCATTCTTTTATGCTCCCCTTACACACTCACCGGCTGATGTGTTTCACTGCCTGAGCATCTAGCTGAACCATTCCCCTTTAACTCACTGACTTTAAATGGATACAGTTTTGGGTTAATGGCTCTGTTCTAGGCTACTACCACATACTCAGCAACAGGATCATGGCAGTTCATAGTCCATGTGCCTGTAATCAAAAAATTCTTCCAGTCCTTTCAGTGACTGTTAATTGTCTCATTTCCAAACTCAGGTGCTCAGCTGCTGCATTCAGATGGTTTACTGGCATCCAGATCCAGAAATCTCTGCAAAAATTGGGTGAAGGTGAGCTGGCAGCTTTGTATCCAATTTTGTGCTCTTGCCTGCCTCTCATTTCCGCCTCTTCTGGGAATCAAACGTTTTGCTCAGTGTGTCACAGTCCGCAGCATATCCACCCTCAATATTGCCTGCTGTGAGCTGAGAGTCACTTCTATCCCCACAGCCTGCTGCTGGCACGGCAGCCAGAAACCTCACACTGAGATGGCACCTCATTGAAACACTATATTTCACACAGTGTCACTAAACGCTGTGATAGAAAACAAAAGATGCAGAGAATCACATGCACATATGCATACACACATATATTGACACATATACATATACACATGCACATGCACACATGTGTGCACAAACATTCATATGACTTGACACATACAAATGGTTTAGATATTATAAAGAACATGCATGCACACAGATGTACAAACAAAAAGCAGGAATAGGCCATTCAGCCCTTTGAGCCTGCTTTGCCATTTGATAAGTTTGTGGCTGGTCAAATTGCGCTAGCAATTCTACTTTCCTGTCTATCCAATTTATCCTTTAACTCTCTTCTCAAGAATTAAACCACTTCCGCCTTAAAAATATTTATCGTCCCTGTCTCCACTGCTGCCTGGGGATGTGAATTCCAAAACTCCATAACTCTCTGAGAGAAAGAATTCTTCTCATCTCCATTTTAAATGGAAAATCCCTTATTGTTGAAATTCTGTCCCCTAGTTCCAGTCTCTCCCCAAATGGAAACTTTCTCCCAGTCGAGACTCTCAGGGGCTTATACTTTTCAGTAAGATCACCTCTCATTCTTCTGATTCTCAATGGACACAGGCCTGAACTGCCCTCATAAAATAATCCCTTCATCCCGAGAATCAGTTGAATAATAGCTAGAAGCTGACCATGCAATCTGTCAAGCCTCCTTCACCATTTAATATGATCACGGCTAACCTTGGGCTTCAACTCTGATTCTTGCCTGATCCACATATCCCCCTGAAATTTAATTTAAACTTCACCAACTGCGAGGATGGAAGTTGAACCCCCACCCTCCCACCAAAGCATTAGAACATAAGAACATAAGAACATAAGAAATAGGAGCAGGAGTGGGCCATCCAGCCCTTTGAGCCTGCCCCGCCATTCAATAAGATCATGGCTGATCTGTCGCTGCTCAGTTCCACATTCCCGCCCTCTCCCCATAACCCTTAATCCCCTCTCTTATCAAAAACCCATCAACCCGCTTCTTAAAAATATTTAGCGAGGCAGCCTCCACCACTTCAACGGGCAGAGAATTCCAGAGATTCACCACCCTTTGAGTGAAGAAGTTCCTCCTCAACTCCGTTCTAAACCACCCCCCTTTTATCTTGAGGCTGTGCCCCCTAGTCCTACTGTCTTTTTTGAGCGGGAAGAGTCTCTCCACCTCTATCCTGTCCATCCCATTCATCATCTTATATGTCTCAATGAGATCTCCCCTCATTCTTCTAAACTCTAACGAGTACAAGCCTAGTTTATTCAGCCTCTCCTCATAGCTCAACCCCCTCAACTCCGGTATCAGCCTAGTAAACCTCCTCTGCACTCCCTCCAAGGCCAAAATATCTTTGCGCAGGTGCGGTGCCCTAAACTGCACACAGTACTCCAGCTGCGGCCTCACCAATGCCCTATACAGCTGCAGCAAGACCTCCCTACTTTTATATTCAATCCCCCTTGCTATGAAGGGCCTAACCTTTGGATTACTAGTCCAGAGGCATCACCACTATACCACTGCCTTCCCACTTAATAATGAGAAACTGCCCTGAGTGACAAAAAGATCAGTACTCAAAGGACACAAACTAATTAGCAAAAGAACTGGAGTCATTGTTTTTAATGTTATGACCTGGAATATGTTGGCTGAAAAGGTGGTGGAAGTATATTCAATAGTGACTTTCTAAAAGGATTTGCATAAATACTTCAAAGGGAAAAAATTGCAGATCTATAGGGGAAAGACTAATTGAATTGCTCTTTCAGTGAGCTGACACAAGCACAATGGCTCACACGGCCTCATTCTGTGCTGTATGGTTTTATTACATGTACATACAGATATACAGGGTGAGTGTCCTTGCTGTTTCCTTTATGCAGTCACTGTATAGCAAAGATTTTTGTTGGAAAATTATCAACTAGTAGGCACCCAAAATCTTTGATCATATTACATATGTTGCTCAGCTACAAAAGACTGAGGTGGCTCTCGTTTTGTGCCAGCTTGGTCTTTGGAGTTCTTGGTGTCATCTCCTACACTTTACGGGTATAGTGCAGAAGGGGACAGCTGAAGCCTTGGCTTGAGCTACAGTCCTGCAGGTTCAGAGAGGATCAGGCAACTGTGACTCCTGGGTGGCTTGATCATCATCATTCTCTTCACCATTAACATCACCATCATCATGCTTCTCCTATCTCACATGTGCTGTGGTGGATCTAAAGGGCAGGTGGTTGATTCATTGTCAGCTTCATTGGTTAAGTGTCCCTGTTCTTCTATCAGCATCTGGACCTCCCCTTGAAAGATGCATTGGCCATGCTAAATCTCCCTCAGTGTAGCCGAAGAGGCGCCAGAATGTGGTGACTAGGGGATTTTCACAGTAACTTCATTGCAGTGTTAATGTAAGCCAAATTGTGACACTACTAAATAAACTATAAAGAAATAGTTAAAAGCCTCACAACACCAGGTTAAAGACCAACAGATTTATTGGGTAGCACAAGCTGTTGGAATGCTGCTACTTCATCTGGTGAGCAGGTCCCCTCTCACCTGATGAAGGAATAGCACTCTGAAAGCTTGTACAACCAAATAAACCTGTTGGATTTTAATCTGGTGTTGTGAGACTGCTTACTGTGCCCACCCCAGTCCACCACCAGCAAATCCACATCATGGCTACCACCGACACTATAAATAAAAAAAATCTCTTCTCCTTGGAAATTTACATTTTTAGCAATTTTTTATTAGCGTTTCTAACATTTTGATTTGTATTTTCATTCAGCAATTGAAATGGAAAACAATTCTTCTCTGGCCTATTTTATGATACATATGTATCAAATATATTCTTATGGGCAGGGATTTTCCCACCCCTCATGATGGTGCGATTAAGTCAACAGGGATTTGAATGGCTCACCATATTCATCATGGAGAAACACGCTGGAGTGAGGCAAGAAATTGGCTCTTGAGGCGGAATTTTCCATTTGTTCCAAAATGTTGTCTCAGGTGAGAAAAATGGTGTGCACAGATTGGAATGTGGTGGGGGGTGGGACGCAATACAGTGGGAAGCCCTCTAATGATATTTAAAAAGTACTTAACTTGGGTTTTTGTCATTGCATGAGATCATAAAAAATAGGAACAGGAGTAGGAACAGTGCCTCAAGCCTGTTTCAGCATTCAATAGGAAAATGGCTGATCCAGCATTCTTCACATCCATTTTCTTGCACTTTACCCATAATCCTTGATTCCCTTACTGATCAAAAATCTATCTCAGCCTTAGATGTATACAAGGACTCAGCCCCCCACAGCTCTCTGTGGCAAAGAGTTCCAAATACACTCAATCCTCTGAGAGAAGAAATTCTTCCTCATCTCAAGTCTTAAATTGGCACCCCTTTATTCTGAGATTATGATCCAGATGCTGATAGAAGAACAGGGACACTTACCTAAAGAAGCTGACAATGAATCAACTGCCTGCTCTGTACATCCACCACAGCACGTGTGAGACAGGAGAAGCATGATGATGGTGATGTTAATGGCGAAGAGAGTGATAATGATAAAGCCACCCAGGAGTCACAGTTGCCTGACCCTCTTCGAGGAGGGAAAATATCCTCTCAGCATTTAGCTTGTCGAGCCCCTTAAGAATTCTCTTTGTCTTAATGAGATCATTCTTCTAAATTCCAATGAATAGAGTCCCAACCCATTAAACCTTTCCTCATAAGACAATCCCTTCATACTGAGGATAATTCTAGTGAACATTCTTTATACTACCTCCAATGATATCTTTCCTTACAAAACTGTTCTTAGTACATAGTGGGAATCCCATTATGTCACTGGGGGGTGGAAGGGATCTGTTGCTGGATTAGCCAGCAAAAATCTCGTTTTCAACATCTTGCAAGATTTTCTGCCCATTGCCATTTATGCCTGCTGAAAGTGGGACAAAAAATCCTGACCTTGACTTTTGCACCAATATAATGTGAATGAACCCAGCAGATGCACATTTCTACAGATACCTTCATTGAAAAGAATTTAAACCTCCCATGGCATTGCCCATGTAAAAGCTGTCCAACATGAGTCTCTCTCTCTCTGTATCTACCTTCATGTATAGGCATTATTGTGTAGATATGGTTACGGGGATCTCTTATGAACTCCATACAGTGTGCAGCTGAAGCAATGCACCATAGTGAGGATTCCTAAATAGGGAATGTGTAACATGATGTTAATATATTGTGGATAGTAGACATCATCATAACATTATTGAAACAGATAGAAATAACACAACATTCTAATGGGAGAAGCACGATGCTATTTCCTAGCCTCATAAAGAAATCATTTAAAAATGCACCTGCAATATTTCACTTGCAATTGGGCTACTGAACACTCGCTTCCACTGGGCGTATCTTGCACTGTATACATTCCACTCCTGCAGAAGATCAAAGTAATACTGGGAGTCTTAAATACGCATTTGGAGTTTAAATATTTTAATGAGGTTTTGGATGGGAGTTCCGGTTGCTTCAATCAGGCCAGTTCAGAAATCAAATTACATAGAGAGGTCTGGCTGGCCAGATTGTAGTAACATTATCATTCTAATTTTCATCTTGTTGTTGCCCCATTCATTCTGATAAAAGAGATGGTAACAAGACAGAAATTGTTTTGTCTCTTCCCAAATGGTCTTCAATAGTTTTAGTAACAAAGCAGCACCAGGGCAGATTCAACGATGGAATTCAACCCACTGAATGGTTTGAATCTGAGAAAGGGTGCTGGTGGAAGAAATTATAACAGATTCACTGACCAGGTTACTTGCTTCAGGCTAGGTTAGTTTCTGTTATCTTGCTCACAGGATCAAGTCCTACTGGTGAGTCCACACTGTCAAATTTGGCGATTGCAACTCAAACATAATCTTCTTTAATAGCTCAATTGCACACTAGCTACTGATGTAACTCATTTCACTTGTCTTCAAGATTGTTTCTGCTGCCATTTTCTCTGTTCCTGCTCCAGCACATCTTGTGTTTGTACATCATACAAAATCCAGCATCATTCAGTGTTTCATTTGCCACCAGTGTAAGGCCACAGGAAATGCATTATTGACTAATAGGAGCACAGTTCACTTCAAATCCTATGGACTTTCACAAGAAAATGTGGGTGTTCAATAAAAAGCAAACTGATTGCTACTATTGAATAGGCTGAGCACACTTACTTTCGAGTCTCACAACAGAAGAATAACCACAGGGAAAAATAGGGGTGTATAGTATTGGTTTAATGGCTAAGTTAGTCAGGCCGTGATGATATTTATGATTTAACTGTCACATCAGTAGTCTGACAACCAAGAGGCCCCAAGAGAGCTAGATGTAGAACAGTTTGTGTCCTGAATACCATCTGTTTATTGGGATTTGTAAAAAATGGTGTAAATAAATAGATTTAGCAAAACTATATAGGCGGCATGGTGGCACAGTGATTAGCACTGCTGCCTCACAGCACCAGGGACTTGTGTTCAATTCCAGCCTTGAGCCACTGTCTGTGTGGAATTTGTACATTGTTCTCATGTCTGCGTGGGATGCCTATGGGTGCTTTGGTTTCCTCCCACAGTCCAAAGATGTGTGGTTTAGGTGGATTAGCTAAATTGCCCTTGGTGTCAAGGGGAATTAGCAGGGTAATTGTTGGGATTACAGGGTTAGGGCCTGGGTGGGATTGTGGTCGGTGCAGACTCGGTGGGCCAACTGGTCTCCTTCTGCACTGTAAGGATTCTATGATTCTAGGATTCTATACAGACAGCCTCAAGTCTCAAGCAAAACTTCTCTGAAACTGTTAGGGCTGTTAGCATCAGTACCTATGTGGGATTATCATGTTTGTACATTATCACAATGAACAATTTTTAAATTTTTCATAAAAAGTGTTTTGATGTTTGAAGTAAATGGCAAACTCAATTTACACAACTAATCGACAATAACAAAACAAAAATAACAATAACAAAAATTTGGATTTGCATCAGCCCAGATAAACCTGAGGTTGCATCCTCCTATTGCTGTGTTCCACTGGAGAGATGTGGACTCAGTATTAAGTCCCACATGACAAATGAAATAGGGTTGAGATGGGGGCTGGCGGTTAAAAACTTAAAAACAAGGAGTGCATCCCCAGCTTGTTACATATACATGTGTCTTTCTGCTTTATTGCTGTTGCATTTTGTTGTGCAAATTTCTCACCATTGAGAGGTGAACACTTCATTAACATATTTAAACCAGACAGTTGGTATCCTGATTTAACTTTTAACAGTTGCTGAGTGTTTCTAAGGGATCAGTAAAAAGGTGGTGGGATATACCAATTCAAGAAAACCTTTTGGAGTTCTGTTTGCAGGTGGGGAGGAGCAGGAATGATCTCCCCTTTTTGGCCTCCTTTCTGCAGATCATGGCCCCTTGCTTCCTTTGCCACGATCAGTGATCTTCTCTGCCTAGTGCTCTAATTTCTCCCTCCCTTACTCCTCCCTATTTCCAGGATCCATCCACAAGGCTTCAGGCTGTTGATGGGAGCAGTCAGGTTGTCAAAATAAAATCACAATGCAGTCTTGTCATGAAATTTGACAGGACCACCACTTCTCGCTTTGTCAGGTTTCCCCTACTTTGCACCCTTGCACCCTCCTCACAACCATAGATATTAATGTCATTGCACCTTTGGGGTAATTTTCTGACTTTGTGTCCAACCCTTGACCCCCAGTGGTGAATGCCAGCATTTCCAACAGACTTTCTATCTTATACTGGTGTGGCGTAAACCAGGCAACAAGAATATTTTACAAAGTCTTCAAAATTCCGACAACAGTAACAAGCTTTCTTTCCAGTGTTACAGTCTGATAAGTGACACAGCTGAAACATTTCTTGTGTTTGCACAACTAATCTCTTCCATATGGTGATTGTTTCCAAGGGGGAGGGGGATGGCGGGGTTGATATGTGTGTGTTAACAGTGGGGACATCCTGCACAATAGTATTTCAGAACTCCCATTAATTAGTTTCGCCCAACAAAACAGGCACGATTTTCATTGTGGATGTTACAACTCGAGTCTCAGCTTTCATTCACTCTGCACCTTCCTGTACAATTGCAAAGATTTAGTGCTGAATCCTTTTGCATTCACTTACAAACAGTGGTTTAAAAAATGACATTATCTCGGATCATAGAATCCATTCGGCCCATCAAGTCTGTACCAACCACAATCCCACCTAACCCCTATTCTCTTTGACTCCACACATTTACCCTAATCCACCTGATGTTAGGGTCACTTTAGCATGGCCAATTAACCAAACACACACATCTTTGGAGTATGGGAGGAAACCAGACAACCTGAAGGAAACACATGCAGACACGAGAGAATGTGCAAACTCCACACAGTGACCCGAACCAGAATTGAACCCTGGTCCCTGACTCTGTGAGGCAGCAGTGCTAACCACTGTGCCACCTACAGATGTCTTTTATTGAAAGGAGTAGAAACAATAATTTGAACACACTGGCATAATTACACCAGAGAACAATAAGAATATAATGATTAATACTTTAGAAGCAACTTTTCATGTCTCCTTTTAATATTGCCAAGATTTCTCCAGAGGTAACTCAGACTATATATTAGTGATTTGTCAAATGGTATATTGAATATGAGGTCTTGTGATGCAATGGGTAGCATTCTTCTTTTAAGCCAGAAGGTTTGGGATCGAATCCCACCCCTGGCCTTGATGATCAGAAGGTGCATTCAATATATGGCCAAACAGGTTGCAAATCCGTCCAACCTGCAAATGACTAACTGACAGTGAGCAGTCTTAGGCCCGGATCCCCCCTCTCAAGGCAGATGCACAGAGTCATGGAATGTCCCCAAGCACCTTGGGGGAAAGTGCTCCAAATAATGGGATCTTTGTTCAGAGAAAATGAATGTTTGCTGGAGTTGGATCTGCCATCCCCAAGAAACAATGCAAAGGTGGCCTGTGGGGCTCCCGAGTGCCAAGGTGAATTGTTTAAAATGTCTGTTTTGGCCCTTTAGGACATCATTCCAGTTGTAGCACAACAGAGAGCCCTCCACTCTTCATGCCCCCTCACCTCCATCCACTCCAATGCCCCACCCATATGAACTCATGTCCCCATTCACCCACATAGCCCCTGATTCACTTCATGCCAATTTATGACTCTATCCAATCCCCATTTACATTCCATGCCAAACTATTAACCCCACACATCTCCATGGCCACCTATAACCTCTTTGCTAAGTTAGTGCCAACTAAAGTCAGCCCATTCACCCAACCATCACCTTTTGCTCTATACCTTCCATGTTAATTCACCTAGTACCCAGTGGGTAGACCTTAGGAAAAATGTTGAAGTGAAATAAAGTTCCAACTATCTATTAAAGACTCCAAGTCGTGGATTTGGAAGGTGCTTTCTAAGGAGCCTTGGTGAGTTCCTACAGTGCATCTTATAAGTGGCACATACTGCTGCTGTTGTTCACTGGTGGTTCAGGGAGTGAATTTTTCCAGATGGGGCACCAGTCAAGCTGGCTGTTTTTATCCTGGATGTTGTCCTGGATGAAATTGCAGAAGCAGGATTCCCTCAGGGTTCCTGCCTACCCTGACCACACAATGATTTTAACTGGGGTGAGCAAAGCTTTGGATCAGAAGCTTGCCTTTCCCTCAATGAGGCCCTTAAGCAGCCATGCAACTTAAAGGCCCCTGCCCACCCAGTCTCAACTTTTATTCTGATGGGAATATTGAAACTCCATGGGCGAAGGCCAGAAAGAATCAAAGTTAGAGCTCAGGTGGGTTGTTGGACGTTGCTCTATCTGAGGCCCCCTTCTGATTAGATGCACCCATCCCTTAAGGCTCAGTAACTGCTCTCTCTGTTGTGTATGTGGTGCCTGTCTCTTTAAGATGGCACAGCAGAAGTGATTCACCTGACTTCAGGGACCAATGAAAACGGAGAATGAGTGATCACACCGGAGGGTGGAGTCATCTCTGAGGCAGAATCTTGTAGAAGCCATGTTGTAAGCATGTAAGGATTGGAGCTGCTGCTAATCGTATTCTTGTCAAATCTTGTGTGGAGTTGTAGCCATGTTGGAATGGTACACTACCCAAGTACAAAATGCATTGATTCCTGGTATTAAATGGTGGGAGAACCTAGGTGTCTGGCAGTCTGAGGATACTCAAAATCAAAGATAAGTTTGGCTTTAAAGTTTCTAATTTGCAGCTATCTATTATAAAAACCTTGTGCACCTGGTACTAGCTAGTCCACATATTACAGATCTCCTATTGAAAAGCATGAATGACCTGTAAATGACTGCAATTCTTCAGCATCTTGTTTCCCCTTGCTTAACAAAAGGGGAAATCTGTAGCTGATTGGTTGCTGATATTATAAAGTAAATAGACTTTGGTATTTGTAATAATCTCTTATGGAATGCATTCTTTTCAAAATATGATTATACTCAATGTAAAACAATGTACAACATGTATTGGAGGAATAATGCAGTAACATATGGTCTTTGGAGACTTCAGGAGGGTGGCTGAAGAAAGGTTTTGCATTTAACTCTAACACAAAATGGCTAAGGTGCCAATAATTTAGCAATACAATCCATGGGAGTAATTTGTATTTGTATCAGACACCGGTTATTCAATGTCCACAAATTTATGTTGGTGTTGACACCAAAGTGAATTGTTACCAAGGTGGTTTAGTCATGGATGCCAGTGTGAATTGTCCCCTTCTGAACTGCAAGGGAGGAAAAGAAAACGTTGATGAAAAGAAATAGAATACACAGATGAGTCACATCATGTCGCCAGTATGATAAGTATTGCCAAATATTTTTTCTGTGACACAGGCTGCAATGTCCATGTTTCTGATTGTTACTGCAGGGCTTCCTGGGACTTAGGACTGGGACTGGGTCTCTGGGGTCATGAGCCCTGAGGCAGTAATGGCTGCCGTATGTGGAGCTTTCACTGAATGCTAACAGCCAAAAAGCCCCTTTAAACCCTTTTTTTATGAATAGTCCTGATCTGATCAATCTTTGAGGCCCAATTTCCTGCTCCAGTGAAGCCGGTGAAAAGGTACACGTTTATTTTTGAAACAAAAACCTGCTGTTTAAGCTCTTTGCTTTCACAGTATCGTCCTTTTTATGCTCTCACAGATTCCCACCAAAGTTTGGGAAGTACTGAGTTTGATGAAAAAAGCTTGTCGATGGTTCAAGTGATGTAACATACACCAGCATAAACCTATAGGGTCAAATGGCCTGTTTGTACATTGAAAGCACTTTATAATACTTCACTATATTGAACTGACCTCAGTGCCTATCCTTCAATTGGAGCTGCCTCAAAGGCAAGAATGTGGCTGACCACCACCTTATCAAGGGTAATTAGTGATGGACAATAAATTTTGACCTTGCCATCAATGCCAACATCCCATGGAAGAATAAAAAAAAATGGATTTAGTAACCCATTAATAAAGTTTAAAAAATTGAGTATTTTGAAATATTTGATAGATTAATGAAGATTTAAGTTTTCAACTCAGTTACCAAATAAGAAATTGCCCAACAAATCTAAGAAGTTCAGCCAATTTAATATAAAGCCCGAAAGGGGGTAAGGGGAATAGCAGGAAGCAGACATTAATACAAATTTAGTCAAACCTGACACCATAGGGTTCATTAAGATGAGGACCTGAGGTGATTTGACCATTGTCACTCTGAGGAATGACACATCTCCATTGGCAATATGAATTCCTGGACCATCACATTTCCCAGGCGCTGAAATGGTGAACTGTCCATAAGCAACTCGATTAGTGCTGGCAGTTTACCTGACTATTTTGCCTTATTATTTATTAGTGTCAGAAGTAGGCTTACATTAAAACTGCAATTGGGCCTGATTCTTCTATCGCGACCTGCAACCTTTCTGGCGGGTCAGGTCAGGAGGTGTGCATGTCGACCATTTCGCAGGTTTCTTGTGAGGTTTTATGACCCGTGCGCATCTCCCCAAACGGAGAAAAATGGTGCTGCCAGGAAACATGTAGAAAACCGGCGGGCTGCTGATTTGCATGATCTTACATATTTAGCATGCCATTATTGGGATTGACACGGTAATCTCTGCCCACGCTTGCATCTCCCATCTTTTTGGTGTGATGTCACTTTGACACGAATCAGAATAGGTGTATAAAAGTCTCAACCTGGCATGGCCACCTTGAATTGGCATGAGGAGGTAAATGCTGCAAGTGGAGTGTGGGGAATGTTGCAATCAGGCTCTGGAGATACCTGGTGGCCTTCCTCCTGCTGTCTTGGCCTATATACCAGTGATATCTGGGATGGGGAGGGGGGGTGAGGGGGTTTCTATTTTCTCACAGCTCCCTGGGTGAGGTTCCATGAAGGGCTCCCACTCACCCTTCCCCTCCAGGGCAGCACTTAGCTCGGTGTGGGAAGACCCATCAAGGAGTCCTGCTCACTCTTCCCCTCCAGGGCACCATTGTAGCTCGGTGTGGGAGGCCTCATCAAGGATTCTTGCTTACTTTTCCCCTCCAGGGCACTTTGCAGTGACATTGTCTTATCGCTGGGTGTGATCAGGGACTCGCCTCAGTGCTGGTGTTCCGGGGTGGAGGAGGAGTGCACTATATGCTGACTGAGGCCTGACCAGATAAGCAGCTGCTGCTGCAGGCCGGGGTGCAGAGATTCAGACGTGGACTGCATGGAATCTGCCATTGTTCAAATTCGGGGAAATTTGACAGTTCCACTAAGACTAATCAGCAGTAGTCTGGTTTGATGGTATTGTTTGAGAGAGATACTTTGAGTTCTTCATCAAATATCGTCATGGGATCTCTCACCCACCTAAGAGGGCAGATAGGGCTTAGATGTAATGCCTGATCCAAAAAAGACAGCAGTTTCTCAATGATTGGAACTTTCTGGTCTCATCAGGCAGGGAATTGACATGGATGGGACATAAAATCTGATGGACCAGCCAAAGATCTGTTGCCTTTGGGTGGGAATCTTGGCCAGTATTGCATAAGTGTCAGTGTAGATAGTGGAACAAGTCTTGAAGTGCATTCTAAATGCACAATATTGACTCGTAGACAAGTGTGCTACCACTGAGTCAAAAGATAAAAGGACAGCTAATTTTCTCCCCTTCCTAGTTTGGGGAGGCGAGGGTCATATCACTACTTAACAGTCCCAATGTAAGGCATTACACAAAGTCAATAGTGAAACTTTGAATGCAGAGACAAGTCTGTTCCATTCACACCTTGCACAACTTTCTGTTCATTGAACCCACAGGATGGAAAGTTGTGTTGATCACAAGTCAACCATATCTGGCTGAATTCTGCAGGTAACAGTGAAGTCACACAGAGCTGAAAAGCAGGAAATAATCCCACTTTAACCTGTAGCAGGACCAGGGATGTCTTGTTTCCAGCAGTGGCCGAGTTACAGACTTCCACCATAGCCAACATCCAATCAACAACAGCAACTGCTGGCCCAATCAGAAAGCTGACAGCTCAGCAGTGACACTGCTAATGGTGGGCATTGCTTAGACTGCAGCTCCAGTGAGAAGGTACCTGAATGACCAAGCATGCTCAGAGAGGTTAGGGCCCATCAGGGCCAGGCAGATGGACCAGTACCTGGCAGATAGGTTGGGCGATTGTGAAGGGGAAGCAACGTAAACAGTGATGATGCCATTGACACAAGGGGGATCATTGCCATTGGGAAGATCGGGGTCTACTTGGGCCATCAAGTGCCCATATATGAGAACTTCCCACCCCAGAACCTGCTGGGAGTCTGCTAGGTTTCCGCAGTTGCAGTCCCTTTCAACTCCAGCAAAATACCCACAGAGGCAGGAAGTGTCCCTTAATTTGTCACTTTGTGGCTCAATTGGCCTCATGGCTGGTGTCCAAGCCAGCAACTGTACCAATGATGGCTTGTGACTTGGTGCCAGGGCATCACTGCAGGAGTTCCTCAGGGTAATACCTCATAATTTTGGAAGTGGGGATGTTTGCTGATGATTGCACAATGTTCGGCCCAATTGGCAACTCCTCAGGTACTGAATCACTCCATATCCATTTACCACAAGACCTGGATGATGCTCAGATTTTGGCTGATAAATGGCAAGCAATATTCAAATAACACAAGTGCCAGACAATGACCAACTCCAACAAGAAAGAATCTAACTATCTCCCCTTGACATTCAGTGTGATTACCATCATTGGATTTCCCAATACCAACAGCTTGGGGGTTGTTATTGATCAGAAACTGAACTGGACCAATCATATAAATACTGTGGCTACAAGAGCAGGTAAGAGGCTAATAATTGTATAGTAAATAAGACACCGCCTGATTCCCCAAAGTCTATCTACAATGCACAGTCAGAGTTGTGGTGAAATATTCTTCACTTGCCTGGATGAGTGTATCCCAATAAAAACTCAAAGCTTGCCATGGTCCAAGCCAAAACAACCAGCTTGGTTGTAACCCTTCCAACACCTGAGACTTGCACTCTCTTCACCACTGACACATAATGACAGCAGTGTGACCACCTACAAAATGCAATGCAGCAACTTACCAAGGCTCCTTCAACCACATCTTCCAAATCTGTGACCTCCACCATCCAGAAGGTCAAGGACAGCAAATAAACGGGAATACCACCAAATGCAAGTTTCTCTCCAAACCACACACCATCCTGACTTGGAACTATAGCACCATTTCCTCACTGTTGCATCAAAATCCTGGAACTCCCTTGCCAATAGCATTGAGTATACCTTCACTACATGGATAGCAACGGTTCAAAAAGTATCTTATCCCTGTGTGTGAATTCTGGATATGTAATTCTGTTTTGCAAAGATCCTTCACTAGAATCACTTAATTATAACATTACAAAGATTTGCAAAACATTTTGATGAAGGCATTAATGTTTTCTCCACTGTGGTACTTAGCTATAAACTACACCCTTACTGAGGGGAGAAGGGCTAAGAAAAATGCGGTGAATTATTTTACTTAATGCTGATTGAAGTTAAAGTCACAAGTAGTGGCACAAACATACTTTAGCAGTAGCGCAACTTTTTTAAAAAAAATCTTTGTGTGATTTATGATATTAATTATTAAAATTTTGTGCTTACATTTTTATCAGAAAGGAACTAACTTCCACTTGTAGGAAAAGATTTTGTGTTTTTTTACGGCTAACAACACATCTTATTTGTTGGAAACTTACTCATTAATATTCCTGCCGTTTTAGCAGCCTTTGGTAACATAAGAACTAAGAAAATGCTCTTTTGATCAAGCAGATGCAGCACGGATTCGTTAAGGGGAAGTCGTGTTTAACAAATTTATTGGATTTCTATGAGGATGTGACTAGTGCGGTAGACAGGGGAACCGGTGGATGTGGTGCTTTTAGATTTCCAAAAGGTGTTTGATAAGGTGCCTCTCAAAAGTTGCTTCAAAAGGTTAGGGTGCACGGAGTTGGGGGTAAGGTGTTCGCGTGGATAGAGGATTGGCTGTCTAATAGGAAGCAGAGAGTTGGAATCAGTGGGTGCTATTCTGGTTGGCAGTTGGTGACTAGTGGAGTGCTGCAGGGATCAGTGCTGGGGCCTCAACTGTTTACCATTTATATAGATGATCTGGAGGAGGGGGCTGAGTGTACAAAGAACAAAGAACAACACAGCACGGGAAACAGGCCCTTCGGCCCAACGAGCCCGCGCCGCCGTCCTACTATCTCAGTGACCTATTCATGATTTTAGTCTACGCCTAACGTGCGAGGATCAGGGAGGTCCAATTTAGGGACAATTTAGTACCCAATCAATCAGCCTAAAAGCACATCTTTGGGGGATGTGGGAGGAAACCAGAGCACCCGGAGGAAACCCACGCAACCACGGGGAGAACGTGCAAACTCCCACAGACACAGGCCCAAATCCATGTGTCCGCACAGCAACAGAGATAGTCTCTGAACTGTCATGTTGCCCTCGAGATGGTCCAGTTTAAGCACACTAACGACATGAAGCAATAGGCAACTCCCGAAGCAACATCCAAGAGCAGCCCACTACAACCTGCCGCCTGCATGCCCCTTGCTGGACTTAAATGCCTGTGGAGACAAAAAAATTCATTATTAAACAGGCAAAGACTAACATTCCTGAGGCAAAACGTATTCCCAAGCCTACAATGTTCAGTAAGGCCTACTATATCCCCCTATATGTAGCCCGCTCATATGGCTGTCTAAGTGACTCTTAAACAACCCTAGCGTGCCTGCTTCCACCACCTTACTCGGCAGTGCATTCCACACCCCCACTACCCTTTGCGTGAAAAACTGCCCTCTAATATTTGTCTTATACCTAGCCCCCCTCACCCTAAGCCCGTGACCCCTCGTTCTATCCATTTCTTGTAGCGGAAAAAGCTTACCACCATTTACTCTATCTATCCCCTTCATAATCTTATAAACCTCTATTAGATCCCCCCTCAGCCGACATCTCTCAAGGGAAAACAGCCCAAGTTCATTCAATCTTTCCTCGTAAGACAGCCCTTCCATACCAGGCAACATCCTGGTAAATCTCCTCTGCACACTCTCCAGGATCTCTACATCCTTCCGGTAGTACGGCGACCAGAACTGGACGCAGTACTCCAAGTGAGGCCTAACCAACGTTCTATACAACTGCAACATCAGACTCCTACTCTTATATTCTATACCTCTTCCTATGAAGGCTAACATACCATACGCTTTCCTCATCACATTCTGCACCTGTACCGACACCTTCAGGGACTTGTGCACTTGCACCCCCAGGTCTCTCTGCGTATCTATACTCCGGATAGTTCTACCTTTTATCGTATAACTCCCCTCCACATTATTCCGGCCAAAGTGCATCACCTCGCATTTCTCCGGATTAAATTCCATTTGCCATCTATCTGCCCAATCTACCAGCCTGTCTATGTCCTGTTGCATTGCCAGGCACTGCTCCTCAGTACCCGCCAATCCAACCATCTTGGTGTCATCAGCAAATTTGCTGATCACACCACCTACCCCCTCTTCCAAGTCATTAATATATACCACAAATAGAAGAGGTCCAAGTACCGAGCCCTGCGGCACACCACTGGTGACAGGCCTCCAATTGGAAAAGGAGCCTTCCACTACTACTCGCTGTCTCCTCCTCCCAAGCCAGTTCTCCACCCATCTACATACCTGGCCTTGTATCCCATGAGCCTTCACCTTTTCTATCAGCCTACCATGAGGGACCTTGTCAAACGCCTTACTGAAATCCATATAGACGACATCAATGGCTTGTCCTTCGTCAACCGTTTTTGTCACCTCTTCAAAAAATTCCACTAGATTCGTAAGGCACGACCTCCCTGTAACGAAGCCATGCTGCGTATCCCTGATCAGATTGCAGCGCTGCAGATGTTCATACATCCTATCCTTGAGGATCCTCTCCATTAGCTTGCCTATAACTGAAGTCAAGCTCACCGGCCTATAATTCCCTGGGTTATCCCTCTGACCCTTCTTAAACAACGGTACTACATTTGCAATGCGCCAATCCTCTGGGACCTCACCTGTGTCCAAAGAAGAGACAAAGATTTGCGTCAGAGGCCCAGCAATTTCATCCCTCACCTCCCTTAACAGCCTGGGATAGATGCCATCAGGCCCCGGAGATTTATCCGTCTTTATACTGTCTAAAAGTCCCAACACCTCTTCCCTCGTGATGACTATATCCCTCAACGGATCCTCAAACTCCTCAAGCAAGAGTGTAGGGTAACGAAATTTGCTGATGACGTGAAGATGAGTGGAAAAACAAATTGCATGGAGGGTGTGGAAAATCTGCAGAGAGATCTGGATAAGCTGAGCGAGTGGGCGAGGACCTGGCAGATGGAGTATAATGTTAGCAAGTGTGAGGTTACCCACTTTGGCAGGAATAATAGTAGGAGGGATTATTATTTAAAAGGCAAAGCTGCAGCATGCTACAGTGCAGAGGGACCTGGGGGTCCTTGTGCATGAGTTGCAAAAACCCAGTCTGCAGGTGCAGCAGGTGATCAAGAAGGCAAATGGAATGTTGGCCTTTATAGCGAGGGGGATAGAATATAAAAGCAGGGAGGTCTTGCTGCAACTGTACAGGGTATTGGTGAGGCCGCAGCTGGATCACTGTGTGCAGTTTTGGTCGCCGCACTTGCAGAAGGTTGTATTGGCCTCAGAGGGAGTACAGAGAAGGTTCACTAGGCTGATACTGGGGATGAGGGGGTTGGCCTATGAAGAGAGACTAAAGAGACTGGGTCTGTACTTGTTGGAGTTTAGAAGGCTGAGGGGGGGATCTTATAGAGACATATAAAATAACGAAGGGGATAGATAGGGTAGAGGTAGAGAGATTCTTCCCACTTAGAAAGGATAGCAGGACTAGAGGGCACAGCCTCAAGATAAGGGGGGGAGCAGTTTAGATCAGAGTTGAGGAGGAACTTCTTCACTCAAAGGGTGGTGAATCTCTGGAATTCTCTGCCTGTTGAAGTAGTGGAGGCTACCTCGCTGAATGTATTTAAGTCACGGGTAGATAGGTTTCTGATAGACAAGGGAATTAAGGGTTATGGGGAGAAAGCGGGAAAGTGGAACTGATCCACTTCAGATCAGCCATGATCTTATTGAATGGCAGGGCAGGCTCGAAGGGCTAGGTGGCCTACTCCTGCTCCTATTTCTTATGTTCTTAATATTCCTTCTGTTTTCCAGCCTTTGATACTGCATTGATATGAAAAAATGTTTTATTAATGGTGTTTTGGGAGAGAATTTCTTGAAAAGCACTATTCCTATTGGGCTTGAAAACAAAACCATGACTGAAGACAGGAAGTTGTCACTTAGTGTGTTTTGATAAAAAGATATTTAAAACCGCAATCATTTATCTGAAACCACAAACCACAAAACATTTATTATTTTAGTGTTGTAGGAAAGCCCAAATGTCAAAATGTTTGGCTATAAAAAATGTACGATGGTGCATTTTTCTAACTCAAAAGATTAATATGACATCTATTAGATTTAATGTGGTGCATGCAGGCTATTAGTAATCATGTCATTAGATAATCATTTACAAGCATTTAGTCATCAATATTTCTCTGGGTTTTATATTTTACTTTTTTTCACAAAATAAGTTTAACCTGGTGAGCTACAGTAATCTGAAGAAAATATCTACATTCCTGCATTGTCCCTACTGACATTACATAGCATAATGCCTAACTCATTGAAACATTCACATAGCACCCATAGGAATAAAAGAGTGGAGAAATTCAAGGGTTAGTAAAGTTATACAGAATAAAAGAGCATTTTCATTCTATTTCTCAGAAAACTAGTTTTCAATTGAAAACTAATGAAATCATTTTAACTGTGCAATAAATTGTGCACATTCACTTAAGATATGAGCCAGACTTTTACTTTTTAAAAAAAGCATATGAACATTACATGTTGTTATTGGCCAGCAAATTGCGGTATGAAGACATACCCAGTGATTTTCAAATGGTCACAAGTTGCTGGACAATTTGCACACTCGACCTTTATCTTCTAGTTCTGAAACCAAAACTAGGAGGCATAGCTTCAAAATAAGGGGAAGCCGATTTAGGACTAAGTTGCGGAGGAACTTCACACAAAGGATTGTGAATCTGTAGAATTCTTTGCCTAGTGAAGCAGCTGAGGCTACCTCATTGAATGTTTTTAAGGCAAGGATAGATACATTTTTGAACAGTAAAGGAATTAAGGGTAATGGTGAGGTGGGTAAGTGGAGCTGAGTCCACAAAAAGACCAGCCATGGTCTTATTGAATGACGGAGCAGGTTCAAGGGGCCAGATGGCCGCCTCCTGCTCCTAGTTCTTATGTTCTTATGTTGATGGAAATAATGACCTACCCTTAAGCTTTCTGTGATTTTCATGAATTGCCACATTTGCATGCTCAGTATTCAGTGGCCCTAGAAAATTAAGTTTATTCATTATCCTCTCATTACCTGTGTCAGTTGTTAAACACTGCCAATCAACTTCACTCATCAGAAAATGAGCCATTGTAAGTCTCATTTCTTCATGTTGTGAATTGTTTTAGGAGATGTGAACAATGTTAGTGTTACTTTTCTGTCTCTTTCTCTCCCTCTTAGCCCTATTTTTCTTTCCCTCTTTTTGGGCAGGATTTTCTTGTCCTCTCCACCCCAAGACCAGAAATTCCTGCCCAAGATTAACAGATCTTTAAATGGTCTGTCAAAGTTTCCCTCCCACTGTGACGATTCCTGCAGCAGGCTAGACTGAAAAATATACCTCTATTTCTCTTCACGTACCTGTTTGATGTTGAGTTCTCCCCCTTCGAATTTACCCATCTTCTCAAGATATCCATATGTCCTATTGTACTCCAAGGTCCCAGATGCTCTGTTGCCTTCACTGCACCATGATCAGTTTGCACTTTTATATGACAAATATTTTAAATCCTGAGCACTCACAAACAAGTCGAACTTATGGGAAATGCAGTGAGAAGCCCCACCTCCAGGCCAAAAAAAAGCACTGATTGTTCTGGGTGGCACGATGGCACAGTGGTTAGCATTGCTGCGTCACAGCGCCAGGTTCGATTATGACCTTGGAGGACTGTCTGGAGTTCGGTCTGCATGAGTTTCCTCTGAGTGCTCTGGTTCTCCCCCCCCCCCGCCCCCACACACACACACACACACACACACACACACACACACACCTCAAAGAGGAGCAAGTTAGGTGGATTCAACATGTTAAATTGTCTCTTAGTGTCTGAGGGTGTGGAGGTTAGGTGGATTACGTAAATCTGTGGGGTTTTAGGGACAAGGTGGCGGGGGGAGGATGTTAGGCCAAGGTGAAAGTCTTTCAGAGAGTTGGTACAGTCTCAATGAGCAGAAATGGCCTCTTTCTGCATTGTAGGAATTCTATGGTTCAGTGAATTCTGGGGTTCTCAGGATTTCAATGCTGCATGTTGTGGGCAAATGTGGTGAATTGTAACCTCTTATTCAATGCATGATGTAATAAAGGAATGCTCACGTAGAAAACAAGAGGATAGGTTAAAGTGGAACTTTAAATTATGTACACATTTTAGGTATCAGTTTGATTTATCACACAAAAGCTCTTGAGATTTGTGAGTTCAGTGAGTGAAAGGTTTTACTGAAGTTGAATGAAGTGTGCATTTTCTCCATCAGACATTTTATTGCCAGCAGTTTTAAGGGGCATGAACAGCATGTGGAGACCAACAACATGTAATTAAAAGTAGTCTATTGCATGACTTCCTGCCAGACACATTTCTATGACAACCATATCGCACCTTCAACACTTAGTGTGAGTACAACGAGCAACAACTGAAGCTCAAACTCCCAATGACATTTACACAGTACAATGACAGGAAATGTAATTGTATTATCATGTCCTCCCTAGAGTTCAGTACAGGATAACATAAAAAGAGAGACACAAAATGATACACAATCAGGATATTGCAAAGTTAATACTCTATTCTGAAAAAATAGGAAGAATTAAATTCAACTAAAGTCATCAGCTTATTTGTAAACTTATTTTATCCAGATATATTTAAGGTGTTGATTGATATTTGTTTTCAACCATATTTACCAAATATTCACCATATTTCAATATGCCTATTAAAAGAAACATGATAGTATCAACTAATATGCTTATGGACAGAGTCAAGTCTACAGAACTGAAGACCCCTTCATTAGATGGTGTATGATTGTGTGACATTGTAGTTATTTTCTAAAGGAGGAATCTTTCTTTATTTTGGAAGATTGTTTCTTTTAGAAATCTTATTTCTCTGTGCTGAGTCAGAGCTCCGATGCTGAAGACAATTCTAAACCTATAATATTAAGATCAATGTTGTGACAGCAAAGTTGTTACTTCATTCCACATGGGTTAAATTGCACTTTGATTTCACTGTCATAATCACCAAGGCATGGTATTTGAAAGTAAAGTGGAGATCATTGGTGCTAAATTGATGAGCAAAGTAAGGGAAAGATAGCAAGAAAGAAATGGAAGGTTGAAGGATTTGAAGATTCAAGCTGGAGCTAAGATATGATTTGCTTCCTTTATAGCTGTTGTAAAAATGTAGCAGAGATCTCTTTAAATGCCTTGTCTCCTTTTATCATGTAATTCCATCCTGTTTAATACAGGCTGGTTTTCCTGTTGCAGCAACATGGAAAAACACTAATGCTGGAAGTATAGGCTAAATTTCCTCTTGCCTGTAACCCATATTTAGCATTACTGCTTGGCTTACGGATTTCCAGAATCAGTAATAATAGAAAATAATATAATCATTTATTTCTTTATGGCTTGCTGCTATAACTGGTAAATATATAACCCATGCACTATTCTGCATCTTCCGCAGGATGCAAAAAGCCTCACTGTTAAATTTCAAAGAGGAATGGGGAGTTATCATATTCACTGGGTAGGATTTTCTGCTCCTGCCAGTAGCAGGATCAGAGTGGCAGCGGGCACTAATTTTGGTGAGACGGAAAAAGTCTGTTTCCCACTGGCGGAAATTAGTCTGAATTTCATTTCCCACAGATCTATGTCATGAACCATATTTACATTAATTGTCATCTCATGAATGCTTAGAATCCCTACAGCAGGAGAGTCTGGACTGATTCTCTGACAGAGTATCTTACCCTCTCCCCTGCCCTATTCCTGTAAACCCACATGGCTAATCGATCAAACTATGCAGAGGAGGTTTACTAGGCTGATACCAGAGTTGAGGGGGTTGAGCTATGAGGAGAGGCTGAATAAACTAGGCTTGTACTCGTTAGAGTTTAGAAGAATGAGGGGAGATCTCATTGAGACATATAAGATGATGAATGGGATGGATAGGATAGAGGTGGAGAGACTCTTCCCGCTCAAAAAAGACAGTAGGACTAGGGGGCACAGCCTCAAGATAAAGGGGAGGCGGTTTAGAATGGAGTTGAGGAGGAACTTCTTCACTCAAAGGGTGGTGAATCTCTGGAATTCTCTGCCCGTTGAAGTTGTGGAGGCTACCTCGCTAAATATTTTTAAGAAGCGGGTTGATGGGTTCTTGATAAGAGAGGGGATTAAGGGTTATGGGGAGAGGGCGGGAAAGTGGAACTGAGCCACGACAGATCAGCCATGATCTTATTGAATGGCGGGGCAGGCTCGAAGGGCTAGATGGCCTACTCCTGCTCCTATTTCTTATGTTCTTATGTACATCTTAGGACATTGAGGGGCAAATTATCATGGCCCATTTAACCTGTACATCTTTGGAGACTGGAAGGAATCAAGATTACTTGAAGAAAACCTACACAGATATGGGGAGAATGTGCAAACTCCACAGTCACCCAAGGCTGGAATTGAACCCAGGTCCCTGGAGCTGTGAGGCAGCAGTGCTAACCACTGCCACCGTGCTGTCAATTCTCTGGAATTACGATCCCCCTCCAAATTAAGTGCCCATCAGTGGATAATTAAAAAGTGGCATGCATCTGGCCAGCTTCATTTCATCAATGACTGTGAGGTCAGTAAACAATGCTGTCTCTAACAGAGTAGCAGCAAGATAGCAGGTGCCTGTATCACAATTTGTGCCAAGGCTAGGCATAGGCAATACTAGCAGGAGGGGAGCATTTGCAATATCTTTTCCAGGCTAGTAGAATAGAGGGGAAGGCTAAGAAATTGATTATATTGCTTATTGCATGTGGGACCCAGCCATATAATTTGATCAGAAATTTAAAATTCCCGGTTGCTCCTCTTACTAAAACTTAGCTGAGCTAGTGGCCCTAGTTCTCATCTTATGGCCTTGATAATTTGGCAATGGATCAAACTCAACTCAACTGGGAGAGCCCCAGGAGAAGTAATAGCAGCCTAAGTGGCAAGGTTAATATAAATAGTGGAGCTTTGTCAATTTGGATTAGATCTCAATGACATGTTGCAAGACCAATTAGTGTTGGGTGTAAATAATACTGCAATATGGAAGAAGTTGTTAGCAGGGTCATGGATAACCCTATAAAATCACTGGAATTGGCTCTATCAATGGAAAATGCAGCGATAGGCACCCTAGAGCTCAAACATGCTGAATGGTGAGGTCCACCAAGTTTGACGGGAAGCTGTTCACAGCAGTGGTGACAAGAGGGAGGGTGTTGGTTTATATAAAGAGAGAAGCACTGAAGTCAAAACAATTCAAAAGTATAGGAAGTTTGGTCAACAGTCTAGGAGTAATTCAGGGTGCTACCAATATTGGAGGGGGGGAGGGGGGGGGATGAGTCACTTTCAAGAGAAGCGTCGATTCAGAGAAGCAGAATGCTTTGGATGCAGGAGAAGAGGGCACATAAGGCACAAGTGCAAAACATGCAGGCCTGCCCAATACAAGCAGGGTGTATAATCCAACGCCAGTGTATAATATGGAGAGTCATTCAGAAGATGAAACAAATGTTGTGTCAATGAATAACAAAAGTGGGCAAGGTAGCCCCAGTTACAGAACTGTTATAGGTGAATGGTCTTCCTCAGAAGTTGGAGGTGGATTTGTGGGCCTCAGCCATGGCCGTTGAAGAACAAACATACCTCCAAGAGGGGTTCAACCTCCGAGGTTGAAGGACACTGCAGCTAAGCTATCCACTTACACAGGTGAAGCTGAGGGCACAACTTCAGGCTAAAGGGACGATTCTTTAAAATAGGGATGACGAGCCAGGGTGTGGTGAATCTGTGGAACTCTTTGCTGCAGAAGGCTGTGAAGGCCAGATCATTGAGTGTTTTTAAGACAGATAGATGAGTTCTTGATTTATAAGACAATCTGATGTTATGGGAAAACACAGTAAGAAGTCTGACAACACCAGGTTTGAGTCCAACCTATTTATTTGATAGTAAACTCGCAAGCTCAAAGGGTTTGCCTCTTCGTCAGGTGGAGAGTTCTGGCTTCACCTGACGAAGGGGCAAACCCTGAAAGCTTGCGAGTTTACTATCAAATAAATCGGTTGGACTCGAACCTGGTGTTGTCAGACTTCTTACTGTGTTTACCCCAGTCCAACACCGGCATCTCCACGTTATGAGGAAAAGCAAGACACAAAGGCTTGTTCCAGTACCAAAGATTGCCATTTGGCATCATGTTCGCTACTGTATTGTTTCAATGGATCAGATCCTGAGTGGACTAAACACAGTCCAGGGTTACCTGGATAACTATCCTAGTCTCTGGAAGAGATGAAGAGGAACATCTTCAGAATTGCAATGCCACTCTTCTGAGATTGGAAGATTGTGGAGCAAGACTCCAGAAGGACAAGTGAGTTTTTATAATCTTGCGTTGAGTATTTTGGACATATGATTGATATCACAAATCTCCTTCGAAGGTCAAGGTTATAATAGAGATGCCTGCACCTCAGAATATTGGCCAGTTGCAATCCTTCCTAGGATTGCTGAATTACTATGGATGATTTGTTTCAAATTTGGCAGCCATTTTAAAACCATTACACAACTTCTTGTGTCAGAACAAGAAGTGGGAAGTTGTCAGATCAACGCTTTTGTGCAAAACAAAGAATTATTGCTCAAATCTGAAGTCCTTACAAGTTTTGATCCTACCCTACACATAGTGTTAGTACGTGATGCATCCAATTATGGTATTGGAGTGGTGATATCCCACATCATGTCATCTGATGAAGAAAGAGCCGTTGCTTTTGTGTCATCGAGCAAGGTTGAAAGTAACTCAGCACACATTGAAAGGGAAATGTTAGGGATTATCTTTTGAGTGAAGCTATTCCATAAATTCGTTTATGGAGGAAAGTTCACACTGTTGACAAACAATCATTTTTTGATCACCATTTTTGAACCACACATGGGAATTCCATCACTGGCAGCAAGTAAAAGGCAGAGATGGGCATTGCTATTGTCTGTTCATACTTGATGGTATAAGTATGCACAATCAAGTCTACATTATAATGCGGATGGACTGTCAAGGTTACCATTACTAATTAGTTCATCAGTTAATAATTTGTCAAACTACTCGAGTATCTTCTGCTTCGAACAAGTAGACAGTACACCAGCACAACTGAGGAGGTACACTTAGTGATCCAATATTCTCAGAAATGATGGACATGGTATTATGAGGAACATCTCAGAACTAATATCTGACTTGAAACCATATTCCTCCAGAAGACTGGAGCTGTCAGTACAGTCAGGATGTCACCTTTGGGGGCTCAGAGTGGTCATTCCACTACCATTGTGAAAACAAGTTTTAGACAAGTTACACAAGGGCCATTGTTGGTTTGTATGTCTGAAGGAAATAGCCAGGAATTATTGGATGCAAAAATTGAAGAGAAAGCTGGAATGTGTTACTCATGTGCAAAGGTAAGAAATCTGCCACATTTAGCATCACTGCATCCACGCAAATGGCCAGAAGAAGGTTGGCAATGAGTACATGTAGATTTTGCAGGACCTTTTGAAGCACATATGTTCTTGGTAATGGTTGATGATCATTCAATGTGGTCAGAAGTTGCTATAGTAAGTTGCTATAGTTCATCAGGAAAAACTATTGAGGCTAAGAGAAGTAGATTTAGATTCCCTGAACAATTGGTGAGCAACAATGGACTACAATTTAATCAAGCTGATGTTTCGTTATACGCTAGCTGTGACTGTAACACTAGATTCTGCACTGTCTCGTTTCCTTCTCTATGAATGGTATGATTTGTCTATATAGTGTGCAAGAAACAATATTTTTCACTATTAATATATATGACAATAAATCAAATCAATTTGTCTTCCAAGAATTCAAAAGTTTATTGAAAGAGAAAGATATTGAATATTAAGGTATGCACTATATCATCCTGCTACAAATGAATTAGCAGAACATTTTATCTAAACCATAAAACATACATTGACAGCCCCAGGGAACATAGTTCTCTTAGCAATTTCTATTCATTCTACAACCAAGACCTCTCCTGTATTAATAAGGATGAAAGACACAACCACATTTGGCAGCTGACTTGTTGAAATTTCTAGAAACAAAATAATTACAACAACAAGGACGATTAGAATGGCGTGAAAGCAAATCATTCTGTCTTTCACCACGGACAAGGTGTTTTGGCCAGAAATTACTCCACAGGAGAGAAATGGATTCTCGCCACAATCCTTGCACAGATTGGACTTGTTTCGCATACCATCCAAACCAGAGATCATGTCATCTGGAGAAGGCTTGTGGACCAGCTGTTGGCGTGAAGAACTGATCCTTTAGAAATGGAACATGTTGAAAATCCGAGTTCAACTGTACAAAGTCCTGACCTGACACAGAGAGACAGTTGAGGAAACAACACCACCTATAAACCAAACACAGTCAACCTCTAGTTACAATGTTGAAACATGTCAAATCAACCAGAGATGATGTTTAGGCAAAGGCAAAAATGGTAGAAGTTACAACCAGGGCAAAGATGAAAACAGCACAGGTTCATTGTCAACTGTTCTGAGAGCGAAGACTTCAAGACCTTGTGACTTACTGATCATTAGTTATTGATTATTGTTCATGTTGCACTTGTTTAAATTTGTTACGGATGTTCAATATAAAGGGGGAGGAAATACTCTATTTGAATCTCGTTAGCTGCACTAAGCACCGTGTATTAATATATTCATGTATTCATTGGAAGTGATGTCATAGGTCGTTTGTACAGGAGGCTGTCAGAACAAAGAAGCAATCGTGTAGTCGACACGACCCTGTAAATAAAGCTCCATTATTTTTAACCCTCTGTACGTTCTGGTGTCAATTGCCCAACACACAACAGGTGGGTGCCTCTTGTAAATAAATAATTAAATGTCATTAGGCTTGTTGGCAAGAATGTGGGGGTGGGGTGTGAAGCCATAGACTATTTTGTAAGGCCTAGATAAAATAAGGCAAGAAGGAAGTGGGGGATACTTCATCCTGTGGGTGCCCTGCATTCATTTGAGAGTAATCCCACCTCTAAATTGTCACCCTTTTTTCCATGTCACCTGATCTTCAAAACCCAGGTCCCTCCATACTCCTCCACTCTCCCTGGGCTCTGGGATCCCTCCCCATCCTACCACTCCAGGACTTATCTTTGTGAGACAGCCATGATCATCTTTGTCCTCTTTCCTGCAGCCCCAGCAGCATTCACCAATCAGCTCTGACACTGCTGTGACAGCCAGAGTTGCCCGTTTAATCTGGGTCTTGTTCCCACTGAGGGTGGGGGGAGGGATGAATGTCCCATGCCCAACATAATTAGTCTGCTCGTAGTGCAGTTTGGCTGTAGGGTGGGCTTGTGCCAGTTGCATTGGCTTCTAGCCTATTTTCCTTTTTATGGGAACAAAGCTGTGAGGGAGGTGGATGTGAGGGAGCAGGTGAATAAGCTGCCCCCACCTCACCCACCCCTCATAAAATGCCACCCTGAGATGTGTTTTTAAGTACTTGGGCACACGGACTTATTACATTTTTGTTTTTTTTTCTAATCTTGCACATTTTCCGAGCCAAGCTTGTGTCTTTGTTAAAGTCCGATGAAATCAGCCAGCAGATACTGACATGCTTGTCAACTGAACTAGAAATGAGCTCTGGCTTGGCTTGTGGCACCTAATTAATTGGCCATGGGGTTACTCTGTCAGGAGAAATGAAATGGGTACTCAGAGGTATTTGTTTCTTTTAATGGACAATGACTCCATTACGGAGTCAAATCAATAACCTTGCTGACTGCAGCACTGACCTTTGCCACCCCAAAGAGGAGGTTAACATCCTTCTGAATAAAAGCTGCTGGAACTCTTTCCTATGCTGTACAGTGAAGAAGCGAACATGTGGACACCCAGCATTAAAAATGACGTAATGAACGTTACAAGAAAAGTAGAAACTTGAGGAGTAAGAAGGGGTAAGGAAAAAGCATTGGCCAGCAGGATGAAAGAGAATCCCAAGGCTTTTTACACATGCATAAAGAGCTAGAGGGTAGCCAGGGAGAGGGTTGGCCCACTCAAGGACAAGGGAGGGAAGCTATGCATGGAGCCAGAGGAAATGGGTGAGGTATTAAATGAGTACTTTGCATCAATAGTCACCTGTAGGGAGAAGGACTTGGTGGATGATGAGTTTGGGAGAGGATGTGTAGATAGTTTGAGTCATGTTGAGATCAAAAAGGAGGAGTTATTGGGGTTCTTGAGAAACATTAAGGTAGACAAGTCGCCAGGGCCTGATGGGATATACCCCAGAGTACTGAGAGAAGCAAGGGAGGACATTGCTAGGGCCTTGAAAGGAATCTTTGTATCTTCATTGACTACAGGGGAGGTCCCAGAGGACTGGAGAATAGCCAATGTTGTTCCTTTGTTTAAGGGTAGCAAGAATAATCCATGTAATTACAGGCCAGTGAGCCTTACACCAGTGGTAGCGAAATTATTGGAGAGGATTCTTCAAGACAGGATTTATTCCCACTTAGAAAAAAGTGGACGTATTAATGAGAAGCAACATGTTTTGCGAAGGGTGGTTGTGTCTCAAAAGCTTGATCGAGGTTTTTTTGAGGAAGTGATTGATGAGGATAGGGCAGTGGATGTTGTCTAACTGACTTCAGTAAGGCCTTTGACAAGGTCCCTCATGGCAGATGGGTGCAGAAAGTGAAGTCGCATGGGATCAGAGGTGAGCTGGCAAGGTGGATACAAAACAGGCTCAGTCACAGAAGAGAGAGTAGCAGTGGAAGAATGTGTTTCTGAATGGAGGGCTGTGTGTTCCTCAGGGATCAGTGCTGAGACCTTTGTAATATATATAAATGATTTGAAAGAAAATGTAAATGGATTGATTAGTAAGTTTGCGGATGATGCAAAGGTTGGTGGATTTGAGGATAGCGATGAGGACCACCAGAGGACACCGCAGGATGTGGATCAGTTGGAGACTTGGGTGGAGAGATAACAGATGGAGTTTAATCCAGATAAATGTGAGGTCATGCATTTTGGAAGGTCTAATTCACATAGGAAATATACAGTAAATGGCAGAACCCTTAAGAGTGTTGATAGGCAGAGATCTGGGTGTACAGGTACACAGGTCACAAAGTGGCAATGCAGGTAGAGAAGGTAGTTAAGAAGGCGCATGACATACTTGCCTTCATTGGCTGGGGTATTGAGTTTAAAAATTGGCAAGTCATGTTGCAGCTTTATAGAACCTTTAGGTAGGCTGCACTTGGAATATAGCGTTCAATTCTGGTCGTCACATTACAGGAAGGATTTGGAGGCTTTGGAGAGGGTACAGAAAAGATTTACCAGGATGTTTCCTGGCATGGAGGGCATTAGCTGTGAGGAGAGGTCGGAGAAACTTGGTTTGTTCTCACTGGAATGATGGAGCTTGAGGGATGACCTGATAGAAGTTTACAAGATTGAGAGGCATGGACAAAGTGGATTGTCAGAAGCTTTTTCCCAGGATGGCAGAGTCAATTACTAAGGGACATAGGTTTAAGGTGTGAGGGGCAATGTTTAAAGGAGATTACAAGGCAAGTTTTTTTAACAGGGTGGTGGGTGTCTGGAATTTACTGCCGGGAGAGATAGTTGAAGCAGATACGATAGTTTTAAGGGGGGGGTCTTGCCATACATGAATAGGATGGGAATAGAGGGATCTGGTCCCTGGCAGGTTATGGGATTTTAGTTAAGTCAGGCAGCATAGTTGGTATGGGTTTGGAGAGCTGAAGGGCCTGTTCCTGCGCTGTAATTTTCTTTGTTTTTGTTCTTTGAACCGATTTTCCTGATGATATAGCGGACAAAAGTGGTGTGCTGCTGCAAACTCCTGGTTTCAATGTGCTGAGTTAACCAGTCTCATCCTGGACATAAAACATCTATCTCAGTGACCTTGGTCCATGGAGAAAGAAAATTCGGCTTAGATTCTTGACTATAGTCATGTCTGCTGGAGAGTCCACTGCTACATGTTTGGTGATGACAAGCTCACTTTTATAGGCTGGATTTTTACCACCACAACTCTCCTGGAATCGGGGCAGACTCATTTTGCAACACAGAATTCTCCGTTAGCCGCAGGTGGGATTTTATGAGCCTCGTCCAAGTAAGTTCGTAAAATACCAGCTATAGTGTCCCAACAGTTGAGAAACCTTTCAGCAGGCTCTGTGTTAGGGTCAAAGATTGAAAGTAAAATTTGTGCAAAATATTAAGGAACGATCATCCAGAATAAGTCCCAGCTTTAAGCAGAGTGAGAAGAAGAGAAATTTATAAATCAAACAAAGCTATTGATAAGCTGTATGTATTTGAAGTTTGGTTCAACACCATATGCAAACAGTAAAAACAGACATTTGCATCTTCAAATTCCACATTCCATTAGTGTAGAGGGGGCACAAGCTTCCATAGGCCACCACTGATGTGTCGTGTCTGCTGACATGATCACTAAGGACCTAAAATCACCCCCCACACTCAATACGAAATTGGCAGAAAGCGTAGATACGTAATCATTGAGATTTCTGAAATTCAGTCTATGCCATTAGACAATGAGGTTTTGGGTTCATATTGATTATCCTCTGCACTCTCTCAATAAACACATACTGATGCGTACACAATGCAAAATTAGTCCTTGGATCCATGTCCCTCCAGGATGAGCCACAGTAGTAATCGTGCCAGAAAACATGACAACACAACCATTGTTAGAGAAGTATGACAAGTTAATCTTTTCTTACTAAGGCTAACAATAACTGAAGAAATTGTTTTAATTTGCTGCAATTTATCTGTAAGGGAGTAATATAAAACATGAGTTACTTTACCAAAAATTGCAATTGTTATTTATTAATGATCAACTTGAGATTTGTTTGAGTTTAGGATGCTATGTCCTAACTAGGAGCAGCAGACCATTTGGACAATTTGTTTTCAGTGTTTTTTTTGGACCTGTGTATTGGTAGATCAGCAAGTAAGTCTCTCTCAGTCAGATTTAATTGGCATTTAGCATCCATTTTGTCCTCATTATTTACATTTTTAACAATTTTTTTTATCAACATCATTTGGACAGTGTGCAATGTTGTCAGGAGGGAGAACTCCCAAAGGACTAAAATCAGAAATTTCCACATTAACAGGAAAACTCATGGTAAGTGGATTTATACCACTTCCTGCTCATTTCTTTCAAGACTTGAAAACAAAATAAATATGTGTGTCACAGCTTAGAAAATAGACAGCAGGATTTAAAGGAACAGTCAAACAAAAGTGAACTATAGAACATAGAACACTACAGCACAAACAAGCCCTTCAGCCCACAAGTTACACTGATCATATCTATACCTACCAGGCCTATCTAGAGGGGGAGGGGGGGTGTGATGATAAACACTAACACCAGAGCAACTTCAATTCACACAAATCACAACTTCAGAGAATACAGTCTCCTGTAGACACAGTGCAATTCTGGGTGAGGAACAACAGGATTCAGTAAATGCCATGCTGCTATCAAAGATATTGGATCTTATCCTACTGGCTGAAATTCTTATGCAGGTTTTCTTCATACTCAGAACTTACAGGTTATAGCACTAAGAAGATGGTTGGGGTTGACCAGGGATCAGCATTAGGACTTCTGCTTTTTCTGATATTCGTGATTGAGATTTTGGTGCACAGCAGTCAATTTCAAACTTCGTGCACCACACAAAATGTGGAAGTATTGTGAACTGAGGGATAGTGTTAAATTTCAAGAGGGCATAGATAGTTTTGTGAAATGGGCAGGCAAGTGATGGATAAAATTTATGCAGAGAAAGGTGAAGTGATTCATTTTTGTGGGAAAAATGCAAAGAGACAACTGCTGGAATTCTATTGCCCCGCCTGCCATGGAATTGGAGCAGGCGAGGGGCAGACAATAGAAATGCCCGTTGACCTTGGGCACGACTTTCTGGCCTTGGGTTGAGGGAGGCTGTAAAATCCCACCTATATAAAATAAAGGATACAATTCTAAAGAAGGTGCAGGAGTACAAATATGTGTACAAATCACTGAAGGTGGCAGAATAGGTTGAGAGCATGTTAATAAAGCATACAGTCTATCTGGGCTGTATTAAGAGGGGCATAGAACACAAAAGTAAGGAAATGTTGTGAAACCTGTATAAAATACTGGTTCAACCTCAACTGGAGTATTGTATCCAGTTCTTGGCACAATACTTTAGGAAGGACATGAAGTGCAGAAGAGATTCTGGCCAAGAAAGTTGTGTTCATAATGGGGCCAAGTAGTTTGAGTATGAATCTGTAATTTCTTCCAATATATGCCAATGCCAGGTGGTAAGGGTGGGAGATATTCCTGGTCAGCCATGTGTTAGAAAGAAAATTAGAGCCCCAACTATCACTATTCATAGCTCCAGGCTACAACAGTGCATGTTGCCATAACACCTAGGATTCATTGAGGGGACCGATTGGCTGCCAGCCATTGTGAATCAAGTTGATGCCAACAGCAGTTTCAATCAAGGCATTCAAAAAGGAATCAGATCACTCCTGAAAAGAAAAAATGTGCAGGGTGTGGCGCTCGGTGAATTGCCCCTACAGAAGGCCAACAAGAACACAATGGGCTGAATAGCCTCTTTCTGTACTGTAACCATTCTATGATCCTTGCACTATAATGCATCACGCTCACTCTGCATATTTTTGTTGCAATTTCTGTGGTGTCAACGAACAAAGGAAAAAAAAAACAAGAGTTAAACTGCGGACAGGAAAAGAAGGCGTAAATTAGAACTATGTTTTGTATCTATTAGAAAGACAAAAAACTGGCAAATCCTGAGCAACTACTTCAAAAAATTTGACACACACCCAAAATGCTGAGGAGTCAGGAAGTGGAATGAAGTGAAAACAAATAGTAGTTAGACTTTGGAGATTAAGGAATCTAAATATTTGCTTTTTTATTCAACCTACCAAATGGGTTGATTTCACCTTTTTCCGCAGGTCAATAGACATTTCCACTTTCCGCCCCTCACTTGCTCCAATTCCATAGCGGGCGGGGTGGTAGAATTCTGAAGATTGTCTCTTTGCATTCTTCCTACAAAAATGAATCACTTCACATTTCTCTGCCTCCTTATGTCCTCTTCAGAATATACTTTCCTATTTATCTTTGTTTCATCAGCAAGCTTAGCAACCATACCTTCTCTCCCTTCATCCAAATCATGTATATAAATTATAAAGAATTGAGATTGTGGCATTGATCCTTGTGGCTCTTCACTCATCAGATCCAGCTAACAAGGCCAACACGGGGCATACACGCGGTGGGTCGTGCGAGCGTTGCTCTTGGATGTTGCTTTGAGAGTTGCCTAATGCTTCACGTCCATTAGTGTACGCTTAAACTGGACCAATTGACGGGCAACACGACAGCTCAGTGACTATCACTGTCTACCATGTAGTTACAGGGACCCAGGTCGGATCTCCGGCTTGGATCGATATCTGTAGGAGTTTGCACATTCTCCTCGTGCTTGTGTGGGTTTTCTCAGGGTGCTCCGGTTTCCTCCCATATCCCAAAAACGTGCTTCTTAGGCTGATTGGTGTCAATAAATTGCCCCTGAATTGGATCTCCCTTAATCTGGTGCACATATAATTCTCTAAATTTGCACCCCTTCATTGTGGAGTCCACTAGAGGTAGACAAAAACGTCGACGATTGACGAAAGACTTGAATAAGGCACTCACTGTTGAAATGGGCGGCGCGGGCTTGTTGGGTAGAAGGGCCTGTTTCCCGTGCTGTGCTGTTCTTTGTTCTTTGTAACAGAAAATGACCCATTTATGCCTATTCTTTGTTTCCAGTTAGCTAACCAATCCTCAATCCATGTCAATATGTTAGCCCCTACATTATGAGCTTTCATTTTATGCAATAACCTTTTGATGAGACAACTTGTCAAATACCTTCTGAAAATCTAAGTACAGTACATCCACCGGTTCCTATTTATCCAGTTCCCTGTTACTTCTTCAAAGAACAACAATAAATAAATAAAATATGATTTCTCTTTCACAAACCATGTTGACTGTGCCTGATTACCTTGAATTTATTTAAATGTCTTGTTTCAGCATTTTTTAATAAAAGCTTCTAGCATTTTTCCTATGACAAACGTTAAGCTAACTGGCCTATAGTTTCCTACTTTCTCTCTACCTCCTCCATCCCCCCCACCCTCGCTGCCACCCCCTTTTTAGAATAAAGAAGTTGCATGAGCTAAACTAAGCAATGTTTGAGTGTTTCAACAATCCAGCTAGACTATTGCTTCCCCAAATGTTGTCTCGACAGTCCCTCTCCCACATTAATCTTGCTGCGTCAAATCGCAATTTATACTCAACAATCCAAGTTCTCAGTGACTCTTGATCCAGTCAAACACTAAAATGTAAAACGAAACAGAACAGATTAGTTTGCTGTCATTTTGGTCTTATTTCATGTAAAATTGCATTTGATAGACCCTTTAATGGGGTAATAGTTCTTGTTTACCATTAGGTAAATAACAACTGCAACGTTTATTTACATGTGAACTATGACACAGAGGCTCGCAGCCTCATGGTGCCAGTCAGCTTCCAGAATTGAACTGATGCAGAAACCCACCCTTGCTAAAGTGATCTCTGGTCTCTGGTTACCCAGGTAAAGGGACAATACCACAATGGGCTAAACTGCCTGCTTGATTTTCAGTGCGCGTGTTTCCAACTCTCATGCTGATCGCATTATTACGCAAGTGCATAATGATGTAGGGACGTGTGCCTGATGTCTTCCTGCACAATTATATGTGCTTTCAGGTCAGGCATGCATCCATCTGAGCAACTTAAAATTCTGGCTATTGTTCCATTAGCTTTTAAAAATCTGGAGCAAACTACAAAATTGTTGTATTTGTTTAACATGACTTATTTCAGACTATCCATACTATTACAGAAGCTACCAATTTGGACAGATTAAAAGCCAACTGTTGCTGTGATTGTTCTGAAAATTTGTGGCAAATATCTGCTAAAAATGTGTAACTGAAGTTGTCACTGCTGCTTCAAACAACAAAAGCAAATTACAACAGAAAAGAATTCCAAAAGATACTATTTTAAAAAAAGACTATCCATGTGCCAAAGTGCCTGTAACAGATGTTTATTTTCTATCAATCATCAGAAATTGTGTGAAACATCTATATGTATATATACAAACACTCACCTCTTTAAGCAAGATATATTTTATTAGCATTTTTTTGCTTACAGAATGTTAATTGTGAGAGATAGCAGTGAAGAATTGTGGTGTGTCTGGACTACATCAAGGTCATACTTTACGCCCTGTCTGAAGCTTAATTCCTCAGTTTAACTTTTATTTGGCACAAATCCAGCTCATATTAAAAAAGAGTGATTGCTAATGATGGATTTGAGCTGGACTGACTTAGAGAAAGCAACAACGAGCTTGATCTTTTGGAAAACACAAGAAGCAAATGACAGACAACATATTAATGATCAACACTCGAATTAAACTTTTCCATCTGTATTATGGATACAGCATTCAATTGATTGCTCAATCAACAAATGACTAGAGCTGCATACAAATTGTTGATGACAGTTTAAGCACATTATGATACACAGGCTATAACAGCATCATTCTAGATTAGTAGCTAGACTCCAGGCTACAGACAGAGTTTGCACATCTTTTAAACATTAGTGTATTGATTTGCAGATTACCTACTCCTAATTTTTAATTTTATTCCCTTTCTCTTAGATTTTCATTGCCGTCAGAGCTGAAAGGCTGCCTCCAGAAGCTTGGTTATAATAATATCTCACCAAAACATTTGCCATTGAAGTCTGTGGGAGGGAGTAAAATTGTGGTGCCGATTTGATAGGTACGCCCAAAGCATGAACACTTATCTATTCCATTGTAATTAATTTTCTTATCATCATTGTGAGTCTTAATTACTACCAAACAATGCAGAAGATCTGAAGGCCCCGCTGAGGACCCAGAAGGGAAATAACCAGACCAGTTTTCTTACTTCCCATTCTTAATGGTGTTCCATTTTAAATATACAAACCAGTTTGGATCAGTATTCTTATTTCCCAGCCCTGACAAAGGATCATCCAGAGTCAAAACCTTATCTATATTCTCTCTCCACAGATGCTGTCAGACCTGCTGAGATTTTTCAGTATTTTCCATTATGGGTGGCACGGTGACACAGTGGTTAGCACTGCTGCCTCACAGCTCCAGGGACCTGCGTTCAGTTCCCGGCTTGAGTCACTGCCTGTGTGGAGTTGGAACATTCTCCCCGTGTCTGCATGGGTTTCCTCTAGATGTTCCAGTTTCCTCCCATAGTTCGAAGATGTGCAGGTTAGGTGCAGTGGCCATGCTCAATTGCCCCTTAATGTTCTAGGATGCATGGGTTAAAGGGATTAGCAGGGTAAATATGTGGGGTGATGGGAATAGGGCCTTGGTGGGATTGCTATCAGTGTAGACTCAATGGGCTTTCTGTTTTTGTTTCTTATTTCCCTGCTTTACTTTTTTTTTCATTCTGGGACTGGCAACTGAATTGAATATCAGCAGATGTGCCCATTCCCCAGCTCATCTTGTCCATCCCATTGTCCTGGAGGTGGATGGGGAAGGCTACCCAGTCACAAATGATGGGAAGCCATCTAAACTCATCAAAGGCCACTTAAATTCCTTTGAAGGTCAACTGGAAAATCTCAGTTGTCCTCCAGGTTCTCACAGGTGGTGAGGGAGGTTTAGCTGCTTGGAACTGGCCTTCAGGCAACAGACCTGGGGGTAGTTAGTGCTCCAGGCTGGCTTAGACATTGTTCTTGTCAGCCTGGTGGCAGCAGCCACCGAGCACCAGTTGGACCCCCCCCCCCCCACCCCACCACCCCCTCCGGCACTTATAGTAATAGCCCAGCGGTGCCCAATCCATCATCTTGATGCTACTTTCAAGCTGGGAAGTCTCCAACTGGTCCACCCTGTGGGCAGTGAACCCAACCTCTGGACACTAACTGACCAACAGGGCAAACAATCACAGGTCAGTGACTGTTTCCCCTGCAGGGCTGAATAATGTTTGGGGTTAGTAGGGGGAGGTGTCAGATGGTGTTCCCCAGCACTCCCCCAATCTGCTTGACCTCTTTTTATTCATTCAGGTGATGTTGGGCTTTGCTGGCTGGGCCAGCATCCATTGTCCATTCCTGATTGTCCTTGAGACATTTCGGCCTTAGGGACACCACACCCTGATAGGCAAAGGGCATAAAATGGATCGTCCCCTACCACCCCTTCCTGCTTTTTGAAGAACTTTGTTAAAAAATCTGCTGGTTCCCAACTGACTGACCGCAGCAAATATTTTATGGTATGCACAGTGTATTATTTAGGTCAATTGGCTTGTTGACCAGTTATTACTTATTTGAATATGTATGAATATGGATGTGTTGCCAATTTTGGCACCTGACCAGCTCTATGTTATGGAGATGAGCTCAGACGTGAGGAAGATGAGGTGGTGAGATTGACATCTGGCCTATTTTATGTGCCCAGTCAACAAAATCCCACCAGGCAGTGACACAGAAAACACAACTCATAATTTGAACTTTTGTCTCCATTTGAGCCTTATGACAGGGTTCAGAAGTCTGCAGGAAAACCCTGCCTACCTCTCTGGTTCTGACAATTAATTTTAAAAGATGGAGTTTCATGCCTTGAGCTTTTTGTTATTGTTGGAGATTTAAGCCAAGATTCTCTAACCTCATCTGCAGCTGTCTAAAATTCAGGCCAATCTTTTCATCTCTATGAATTAACCTTTGGTTCAGACTGAGGAGATAACATTCTCTTTTGTCTGTTGGTTTTAGGGGTTGATGCAAATAGACTTGGGCAGCTCCTGTAGACATGAACTTACAAAATTATCCTTTATTTGATATTCAACTGATGCTCTCAAAGAAGTCATTGCATGGGTGCCTGGTGAATAGAATATGTGTCAATGATGCAGTTGGCAATATTACTATAAGATTGAAGTACATTCGTGATGCAGTAATTTTATGACTTTGCAACATGAGATTGGAGAGAGGGGTGTGGAGTAAGGCATTTGCTTCTCATCCTGCAGTTATGCATATCAAGATGTGCATTGAATTTATTTCTAGATGTTAATCTGACTCAGAAGCATTTGAATTAGAAGATGATGGTTTCCAGTTCCATCCTAGGACTTGAGCGCATAATGTTGATTGATTCTTCTATACAGTACTGAGAGTGCACTGTAATGCCAGAGTCTTTCTGAAGAGATGATTCTGCCACCTGGAATGATTTGAAATATAGTATGATACAATGATTTTGTTTCCTGAGATCATGCGTGTGATTTACAGACATTTTCATAAAGTAAAATACCATCCGTCAGCTGCGGACTCTCACTTGTGTTGAACATTTGAATATTTACAGATGATGAAAGGAGCATGATTGAACCACAGCTGTTTTGTGTATATTATGATTATTTAAACATAAGCCATGAAACAACCATCTATCACTTTGAAAATACTGCTTTAATCCGTGACCATGATATGTTGCTTTGCAATGCCACTCCAGTGAAGATCTTAGTGCTAATGTTTTTGCATCTTTGAAACTAGTTTTTACTCAGATTGCCTTATCTATGCTGTAGCATAGATCCATCGTCAAGCCCTTTCTCATCTGCTGAGGAATTTCTCAAGCCTCTATTGTAATCCGCATGATATTATTTTCTCAGTGACATAGCTTTGTCTACTCACCATCAAAATTAATTACATTTTTGTTGAAGATTCCATTATGTATCCATCTATTTCCTCCCAACTACAAGCTCCTGCTGTACAAAATCCTTTAATCCTTCACACCAAAAACATGGTATCTTGATATATTTCATGCTCTTGACAGGAGACGCAAAATACTGCCTTTTTCAGATATGCATTTCCTCATGCCTAAATAACAGGCCCCACCTGTTGATGTGCTTACCCTTCAATTTTCAACATCCTTGGTCTCAAAATCTCCACTGACCCCAAGGGCAATGCCCACATTTCTTCTATTGCTAGAGCAGTCCCCTGTTTATTCTTTCATGCCAAACACATCTTTCTTCTCAACAACTTCATAAAGCTTAAGTCTAATCAGGATGAAGATAATGGTCCCATTTTCAAAAGGCTCTTTTGAGACATGTACTGCAGTCCTCAATATTTTACAAAATAAGCTGGTCAGATGAAAGGCAATACGTCCATCACAGATTATACTCTGATCTCCAAATAGCAATCTTCAGTTTCAGTGGTAGACAAACAATTGATAGGCAGTTACAAAGTTACCAACAGGCAAATCTAGACAATGTGATTGGTATTATAAGGAAATGAAAGAATACAAATATTCAGAATAAACCAGCATTTGAGGAAATAGACCTTTGAAAATTGTAAATGGGAATATGAGGTCTCCTTCTTCCCAATATATTGTACTCTAGGGCAGATCCTAACTGAAATCCTAATTCTGATTTATTTACTTCGGAAGAGTAGCTAAGGTGGTTCCTATTTCCTTTATGGTTTATATTTTTAAGGAGCCTTTCCCTAGGTGAGTTGTAACCAGGGCTAAAGCACTCGACCTATCCTTTATGAGGAAGGGAGAAATCCACAACCAGATGCAAGCACCCCGACTGGATTTTCATCCAGCATTCAGAGATGATGCTCCAGTATTTGCTTGCCAAAGCTGTCTGGCAAGAGGCCGAAACCTAACCCTACTGTCCCAATGTAGGTATATTACCAGTAAACCAAAGGTCACTCCATCCGGGTGCAAGTACAGTGCTGGATGTCAGCCCAGTATTTAGAGGTCCCATTCTTGTCTCCATTCATAGATGCGTGTAATATTAAATAGGCAGGTGTTGGCAGACACCTGAGTAACATTCTCAGTGGCCAAGAAAGAAACTGTTGAAAACATTAAAAGTTTGACCAGCTGGCCAAAGTTGACAACGTTGCCCATTAGGTTAGGTTGCTACAGAGGCCAAAATTGTGCAGGAAATTACAGATAATTATGCAAATGAGCCTTTGGTTGCAAAAAAGCTTAAAAATAGAATAGAGCTGAAAATCAGTCCTTAAGTTCTGAACATATATGTACTGTGCATTCAAGATATACTTTAAAATCTATAAATATATTGTAGCATTATTTAAAATTTGTAGATTTGTAACCGAATAATATGGACATTGCAAATTACCTTAGCTACAATAAATACAAGTAATGAAAGAAAGAACACATTTGACTGGACGTTTAATAACAGTATCAGAAACTAAGGTCAATACTCATCCTTCACGGATGTACACAGGTGTCTAGATGTATAATTAAACTTACCTTAACATCAGTTTATAAGGACAAATATTTTTCCCCGAATACATTTTTTTATCATTCAAAAATGATTTACCATCACAAAGTAAAATGATACCTCCAGATGTAGCACTGGGGGGAGCTGATGATGAATGAGATGGATTCACACTCAGAGCAATGGAAAGAATATTAACACAGCACCAAGTCATTGTGCGAGGATTCAGGAAAAAAGCCTGGTGCAGACTTGCTGCTGTTTGTTTTACTTCCAATGTTTGAGTCATGTATTTATAGTGGTAATATCACTGGACTAGTAATCCAGGTGCTCAGGCTAATACTTCAATGAGACATGGGTTCAAATCCCACCATGGTAGCTGGTGGAATTTAAATACATTTAATTAATCTGGAATATACTAGTCATCAGTGATGACAATCATTACTACTATGATGGATTGTTGTAAAAATCTGTCAGGATCACTGATGTTGTTTAGGGAAGGAAATTGCCACCACTGGCCTGCATGTGATACCAGGCCCACTGTAATGTTGTTGGCTATCTTCTGAATCACTCAGTTCATGTATAATTAGAGATGTAATTATCAGCCATGGTGCTATGAACCTAGCTGCTGCCACCTCCCCCTGATGAGCCAGGGGAAGCTTACCCAAAATGGTAGTATCTGTTATATCTGTTTTGGAGGGAGATGACCGCAGGGAACCCCTGTACTGCATTCCTACTCTTCTGCCTGTTGGTTACCTATTCCCTATCTCCCTCAGTAACTTTTTTTTGGATTTGGACTTCTTTAAAATCACATTTTCAATTCTTATTTTTATATTTCAAACAGTAATTCCTATGTCAACATTTAAACTGGAAACAGCCTAGTACATTGGTCACACCAGAGCAACACCAGTACCTCTATTCACTGGGATGAAGCAGAAGTTATCTGTGCAAATAAAACATACAGGGCAGAATGTGATGTCATCTACTGGTTGGGAAATCAATGATGTGGGTATGCCGGCGTTGGACTGGCATAAACACAGTAAAAAGTCTGACAACACCAGGTTTTAGTCCAACTGATTTACTTGATAATAGACTCACAAGCTTTTGGGGTTAGCCCCTTTGTCAGGTGAATGGAGAGTTCTGGCCTCAGACAGAGCATATAAAGCACAGACAGTTTAGAGATTACTGATTAGAATGCGAATCCTTACACCTAACCTGCTGTTCAAGACCTGAAGTGGCTGACAATGTCAAGGTCAGAGGCATTCAGCCTCTGACCTTCGGGTAAGCATTCTCCAAAGCGGCCTTCACGACACACGACAGCGCAGAGTCGCTGAACAGAGACTGATAGCCAAGTTCCGCATACATGAGGACGGTCTCAACAGGGATCTTGGGTTCATGTCGCACTATCTGTAACCCCCGTGACTTGCCTGGGTTTGCAAAACCTCACTTACTGTACTGTCTGGAGACAATACACATCTCTTTAACCTGTGATCAGTGCTCCTTCCACTCACATTGTCAGCCACTTCAGGTCTTGAACAGCAGGTTAGGTGTAAGGATTCGCATTCTATTCAGTAATCTGTAAACTGTCTGTGCTTTATATGCTCTGTCTGAGGCCAGAACTCTCCATTCACCTGACGAAGGGGCTAACCCCGAAAGCTTGTGAGTCTATTATCAAATAAATCGGTTGGACTAAAACCTGGTGTTGTCAGACTTTTTACTGTGGAAAATCAATGGCAGCTCTGCTGCAGCCATTTCCAGGAGGTCCGATGGGGTTTACTTCCCGGCTCCTATGAGTGGGTTTTTCAGTGGAAATCCAGGTGCAGGAAGGATGCCCAGCCTGTGAGAACAGCTGGCAGGTGCTGTTGGTACTGCAGTGAGGCCTAGAGCAGGGACTGGCACTGAAACCCATGGGGGGAGGTGAGTGTGGCGGGTTTGCTGGGGCTAGACAGCAAGGAGTGGCGGAGATCAAGTTGAAGAGTGGTGGGAGTGAGGACAGGGGCCTTACAGTTGGGTTTCTCCATTGCTGCTGGTAGGTGCCCACCCTACCTCCTTCTCACCAAACTGCAACCTCACCGCCCCACTGTGCTCCCAGTCTCGAAACACCCTGGACAAAAATCCAGTGTCTAGGTTGCCAATTTTAAATGTTGGATTCATGGAACCAGCAATTTTCTCATCTCTGCACACCCACCCCTGGAGCAAAATCCCTGACCCCTGGGCATCCCATTGCATCTGATGGTTGTGGTTTAAATCTCAGAAACACACACTCTCTCTTTGTACATTGAAACTTTTTCTTAGAGAATCTTGGTCAATTCTTTCAATCTCTCTTTCTACATTTTAAACAAGAAAACAAGTTTGTGAAAGCTGCCTCTCCAGCAAGCAAATGAAAGGGTAGGGACAGTAAAATGGATGTGAGAACAACTGGCAGGAGCTGCTGCCACTGGTGGAACAGCAGTGAGACTAGATCTAGGATTGACATTGGGACTCAAGGGGGGAAGGTAAGTGGGGTAGGTGTGGGCAGTTGTGACAATGAAGTGGACCTATGATATTCAGGGTCTTTTTGTGTTATGATGTTATAGGCCCTAATCTTTGAGCTCCAGGGCATTATATTGGGAGGGTACAGTCAAAGATGTCGGCAACCACACCACCGCCCACCGCAGGTATTCACAGATAAGTGCAATCTTCCCCTGGGCAATTCCCTTGCACTGGGAACCATCTGAAAATGTGATTTAAATTGTAAACTTTGGTTCTGACTACATCAATAGTTCCCAGTTAAAGTTAGAAGAATTAAAATCTCTCCTAACTTCTGAGTAACTATTGCACAGACCCACACCAAATCCCTACAAGACTAGGCCCATCTCTCACTCTCAACAGGCTCGATCCAACCCAACATCTCCCCTGAGGCCCAATCCAACCCAATAACCACACCTTTCCCTCCGCATTGAGGCCCAGCCTGACCTGATGGCCTCCCAAGTCCCCTCTGAGCCCAAATGTCCTCTGTTGCCCTCCCAAGGCCTGGCCTTGCCCTGTCCCACCCCCGAGCTCTCCTACCCTTCCCAACACCAGCCCCTACCAAATCCTGTCTTTTACACTTACGTTCTCCCTTACCTGTCAAGGAACATTAAGCTTAACTGGACCTTTAACTTACCAGTTTTACTCACTTAGTCCAGTGGAGCTGGGACCATTTGTACTCACTTAGTCCAGTGGAGCTGGGACCATTTGTAGACTAGTAATCAAATCTGGAAATGTTAATATTACCAGTTAGACCCTTTGTCCACTTGGCCAACAAAGGAACCACATAGAGTTAACTGAATGCACAATAAGCACATGATGGTTACTGAAATCTGGTAGGATTGGGAGCGTGGGATAGATTTTCATCCTACGCACTTGGATCTAAAATAATCTCCGGAGTGTACATCATGCAGTGAAGGTTGTACTTCCATAATTCAATCCTCCTGATTTTCAATCCATTGATTTAAATAGATATAATGTCAGCCTGGCTCCATTGCAGACAAACAATTGTCTCCACCCATCTTCCTTTACGTGATTTGTCCAGTCAATTACTTAATACCCAAACACAAAAATGGAAAATTAGCTTTCTTGTATATCTATTGATTTAAATTTGGGTTCAGTGGCTTTTCCTGTAAATTTCCAAGATTGTATCATCAGCATCACCACTCAAACAAAGATGTTCTGAAAATCAACAAAATATAAGTAAACAAAAGGAAATTAAACTTAACTAAAATTCGACGGAATGACCTAAAAGGTGCTTTGATGGTGAGAATATTTCTTCAAAACATAGTCCAATGCTGCATGATAACTACTCCCATTTCCTGAAGTTTTATTTAAACTGATTCCTGCTTCAACAACAACAGTGACAGCTTGTGTCTCTAACAGAGTCAAACGTCCCAAGACGCTTCACAGGAACATTATCAAACAAAGTTTGACACTGAGCCATGTAAGAAGATCAGGCAGGTAGGCAAAAGCTTGGTCAAAATGGAAGGTTTTAAGGAGCGTCCTAATGGAAAAGAGATGCAGGGAGGTGGAAAGGTTCATGGAGGGAATTCCAGAGCTTAGGCAGCTGGAGCTCTAGCTATCAACAGTGAGCCCATGAAACTTAAGTACCAAACTTTGATAAGAACTTCATTTTATTGTGTCGCCATTGTTCACAGTTACAATCCAAATGTTCCACAGCTACAGAAGAAACAACTTCTTTTGTTAGCCACTGGAAAAATTGTTTGTTAAATGTAGTTCAAATGGCTGGAGATTTGTAAGGATACCATTGCATATACAAAAATGTGGACCATTTAAAATTGAAAAAAATTAAGTGATTATTCCATGGGTGGTTAAAATATAATTAGTGTGGAAGATAGAACATGCCATTTTTTTGCAATGGACTTACTCATCATGAGGAAATCCAGCGATAGATTTCAAGCAACACATTAAGCAACTATTTTAATAGGAACTGGCACCATAAGAATTTAAATGTATATGATCATAGAAACAAAGTAGTGTGGAGGGCTAGAAAAGACCTTCTGGTGGGCAGACATTATATCCCACAATACTTGCCTTACTTTTAAACCAATTTTTCTCCAGGGTACTTAACCAACTCCTTCTGAAGTGTGTTTAGCCCTCTCTGCCTTCCACCATCTATTTCATATATTCACTAAACTCCGGATAAAATAAGTAAATCTAAACTGTCTTGTCCCACCCTCCTAATTCTAAGTATTCTTTTCATTATGTCAAACATAAGGGGGCAGATTTTTCTTGCCTGTCTGCCTAGAGAATGCTCAATTCCCAGGTGCAACAAGATGGGAAAAAGATGGAGAGTGTATGACATTTGTCTTGGGAAATAACAAATAAAATGCAAAAGCAGCCGCGTGCCAGCTAACACTGATATTGCACATGCATTAAAAATACAATTGGATGTTGCATGTGATCACTCTTTAAATGTTTGCTCATTTTATTATTTATAGATTTATATAAAATCAAAATAACTTCAGGCCTCAAGCATTTGTACATGAAAACATACATTGGAATTTTAATTTAAAGCACCAAACATCAGACTGATCAATGACGAGTCATAACACTTTCAAATATTCTTAAGAATCCATTTAACAAATTTGATATTTATCATTGAGTTGTATAAACATTCACACTTAAAAGTAAAAAAAAAACAAAACTGGAAACTGAATTAAATGAAGCCTATACCATGACTGAAGACAGGATGCTTTGTGTAATGCTCTTGTATCCTGTCAAAGGAAGTTTGACCTTGTTTCCTTTAATGAGAACAGCCCAACACCAACATCGAACAGCATCTAATTCACTTCAGGGATAGTTATTTTGATGCCCTATTGTCAACCATTGTTGTAATTTTAAAGTTTTGCATGTTTATATAGCCATTCCTGTTTTGCTTGGCGCCCAGTTTCTCCTGGCCTCTATTTTGCCCCGGTTCACCTCATTGATGAGGTAAACTCTTCAGGTGATCAAAGGTCAGCTGGTGAACAATCGGAAATTTTCTCCTTACTAAAGGATGTCTAAATAAGGACAATTAACCCTATAATAGAACAAGGCTGGAGTTAATTCAAGGTTTACAGTCCAAAAAAATCTGTATAATGAATTATTTGAAAATTATGAATGTGGACATAGCAGAAATTGAGGATAACCTAGGAGTCAACCTAGAGTGAGGAATTTAAAGTAATTACGTCAACAGACCAAATTACTGAAGAGACTCAAGGGATTAAAATCACTGGGACCTGGTGACCTGCAGCATAGAGTTTCAAAAGAGATAGCTGTGAAGATCATGGATGCAATAGCTATGATTTTTGAAATTTTCCTAGAATCTGGAATGGTCATAGCAGTTTGGAAGTCAGCAAATGTAACATGAGTCTACATTTGCTGGAGTTTAGAAGAATGAGAGATGGATCTCATTAAAACTTTCAAGATTATGAAGGGACTTGATAAAGTAGATACCAAAATGTTGTTTCTCCTGCCTTGGGAATCTCAAGGATAGATACACTGAATTATTTACAGTTGCAATGATGAGACATTTCTTCACTCAAAGGGTTATGAATTATTTGTATTCTCTAACCTAGAGGGTTGTGTACTTGTCATTTCTGAATATATTTAAAGCTGAGATAGACAAACAGGAACATGGGGAGCAGCTGGGAAAGTGGAATTGAAGCCCAATATCAGTCATAATCATATAAAATGATGGAGCAGGCTCAATGGGCCATATGGTCTACCCCTGCTCTTAATTATTTTGCTTTATGTTCTTATAATACATCCATGGAGCTGACACCTTGAATGTTCTCAAGTTTCATGATCAAGTACTTAGGGATTTTACTATTAACAATATAAAATCCTTCCATTGTCTTTTTTTTTTATTTTTACTCTTTCATCACTTGGTGTTGATTTATTTTTATTTTTAAGGTTCCTTTCTATGTTCTATAACTGATTATGTTGAAGATGCTTGGAAAGTCACTCCATAACATGACATATTACAAAGTCTCACATAACAGGCACAAATTAAATATCACCATTGCAGGTGACCAAGGAACTAGCCTTTACCTGCTGGGTGATAAGCCCTGGAATTCCTCCCTAAAACCTCTCTACCTCTCTAAGTCTCTTTCTGCTTTCGGACAGTCCTTAAAACTCACTGCTTTGACCAAGTATTTGGCCACCATTCTGAATATCTTATTAAAAGACTAGGGGCATGGTATTCCCTTTGAGGTGGGAATCAGAACTCTGTCCATCTCCTGATGTGGCAGTGTCTCCTAGAGAGTGGCCATGACTGCCCACTGTATTTCCCCCTCAGAGTCGAGGGCTGGAGTCGAGGTCACAGCCACACAAAGTAGGGCAAATGCAGGAACAAAGACAGACAACCGCTGCTATAGCCAGGTTAGAAGACCTGCCTCCAGTCACTGATACATTGACCCAGCTGTATGAGTGTGACTCCTTTCACCCCACACACATCTTCACCTGCCACTTTCCATACACTCCATTCATCTTTCACTCAATGCCCCTCCCCCCAAATTTCCATCTATATCTTACTATGCTCCCATTCCTCATAAAAACTCCAGGCCACCCATGGCTCTCCATAACCCCCATGTCTCCCATTTCTGTTCCATATTCCCACACCCACTCAACCCACCATGCTTACTCACACACCAAGCATACCCATTTATTATTATGTCTCTTCGCTGACCTGCCATATCCATTCATTCCCCCATGTCCACTCACCAGTCCCCATTCTCCTTCATCCCTCCCATGCCCAATTTCCAAGTATCCTCTTTGAGCATAAGTCTTATACTCTAAAATAGCATTGGGAAGCCTTTGAGATGCTTGTGAAACTGTCAAGGTAAATAAACTCTCATTCAGAAACCTTCACAGTAACTTCATTGCAGTGTTAATGTAAGTCTAATTGTGACATTGATAAATAAACTTAAACTTAAAGTTTAAGTTAAAAACTTGAATAAATCCTTTTAAGTGATTTCATAACTGTCAAGATAAGTAAACTCACTGTTCCCTTGACAGCTGTACCACTGCTGTGCTGAATCCAGTAGTGGGATTTAGGGATCAAGTGGAGCTCAACAAAGAATTCATAATGATATTCCATTGCACAGCTGTGTAAATAAACGTCCAGAGCTAAATATGTTAAAACCTGTGAATTCAGCTAAATATTCAGCCATATGTTATTGCTTAAAAGCAGAGGAACAGATAATGAGCTGCCATTCAATTAAAAGATTAGATTACAGGGAGCAAATGACACAGCCAAATCTGAATATCAATACAGTTTAATGCAGAAGAGTACATTATTCAATTGATAATGTACTTTAATATATCTGAACACTTTTCCACTTTCACAAAATTGGTCAATTTAATGGTCACTTACCTCTCAAGAATTCAGTCCTATTATCAATCAATGTATTAAAAACATAATTAACTTAGCATAGAACCTTTAAAATTATGACATGTGAAGTTATCACCACATTTTAAACTTATCTCTCAAAGACTCTGGGCCAGATATCCTCCATGGTTCACAATACTGCTGAGCTTTCATTGCCTTCCAAAATGCACCCAAATCCATGAAAATGATGGTGGATCTAAAATGCCAACTCCTGTAATGGAGCCAGCCAGTACAGACTTGTGACCCATTCCCTTTCCTTTGGCGATCAAACTAGCTGGCAACAGGAATGGGGGTAAAAGTTCTTCATGAGGGTCGCTTTCATTTTCACCTTCCCAATATGAGTTTTTCTTGCATCAGGACGTGATCATCCAGCCTTAGATGCTGCATTTTTGTTTGATACCATTCCTGTGAAAGGCCTTGGGACATTTTACATTAACACTGCCATTTAAAGTAACTTGTTGTTGTTGAGGTACAGGTGACTACATCGTTCAAGAAATGGTCACACTATTACAGTGTTCTCGTGTTCGACATTACAGATCATTATTTGTGCAAGCATAGATATCCAATGTACTAACGTAGCATTGGACAACCAACACTCCAAATCATCTGCTATATTCAATCTGTCAACAATGTACAAATACCGCAATCTGGAAAGGTTTGTGACCTGTTGAACATCGGAATGTATAGAAGTTTGATTCTAGAATGGCATAGTGGTTAGCATTGCTGCCTCACAATCTCAGATCTGGGTCCAATGTGGAGTTTGCACATTCTCCCTGTCTCTGTGTGGGTTTCCACCAGGTGCTCCAGTTTCCTCCCACATTCCAAACATATGCGGAAAAGTTTGGCCGTGGTAATTTGCTTCCTAGTGTCAGGGGGATTAACAGGGTAAATACATGGGGTCACAGGGATAGGATCTGGGTGGGATTGTTGTCGGTGCAGGTCGACGGGCCAAATGGCTTCCTCCTGCACTGCAGGAATTCTATGATTCAATGGTTCTAGATGTTGCAATATAGAGTTGCTGTATCAGCTTATAATAAGTTCTAGTGCAGTTTTTTGGACAAACTTCTTAACCTAGTGAACAATTTTGTCATATTCTGACAGAAAATCAACTATAGTCGATGAAACAGTTCAATTTGAAATTAGCTTACTACTAGATATGACACAATTGCTTCATTATTTTCAACTACATTATAGTAGTAACATTTGGTTAGAGTAAAATGTGAATAAATTTGACACATCAGCTGAACTCTTCAGTAAACCACACAAACTGCCAACAAAAACAAGTCAGTTTGTGACGTAGTCTATTAAAGCACTCAGTTTTATCAGATTGCTACAAAGAACAACAAGAATGGAAAAATATTCCCCGCCTGACGATGCTGTGGGAGCACTTCCATCACATGGATTGTAGTGATTTATGAAGAAAGCCCAACACAATCCCTTCAAAGGAAATAAGGATGGGCAATAAATTTGAGCTTGCAAGCAAAATCTGTTATCCTTAGAATAAATGTTTTAAATGTTAAAGACACAAATTCAAAAAGACCTTGACAATCTTGAACAGCCAGTGCAGAAATGATGTGGGGGGGAAATTTACGGCCCCCCATGTCAGTGGGATTTTCTGGTCCCATCGAAGTTGATGGACTTCTGAACAGTTTGCTACGTTTACCAGCCCTGAAAGCTGAATGGTCTTGGTATCATCCCACAGCTAGAGACTCAGTAAATAGTGGGAATGGCTTCTTGGACTGTCCCATAGGGGTGTCACAATTATGGATATGGACACAGAGGCATACTGCACAGATGAATGGGATATCCAGGGAACCATGAACTCATGAAAGACATTTGTTCACAGCTTAAACTGGAAAGGTATGAAGTAACTGAATGCAAGTTATTGTACCTTAGCAAAATGGAGGCATGATCTAAACAAAATCTGAGACCAGAGTATCAGTGTTTCGTGCAGTCATTTCAAACTGTGTCAAACATCCACCAGAATCTGGCTGCATCTATTGGTGAAGTCTGCATGTTAACAGTGATGTATGCCTACTGCACCTCATTGTAGATCACCACAGGGATAGCATGTTCTCCCAACCAATTGCAGAACACTGCTACTAAATGTAGTTTTAAGCCCATGCTAGCTTTCTCAAATAATTGTTCAAACTAAGCATAAGAACATCAGAAATATGAGCAAATTAGGCCATAGGGCCCCTTGAGCTTGTTTTATCATTCAATAAAATCATGGCTGACCTTATCTTGGTCTCAACGCCTTTTTCCTGCCTCTTATTCATGAATCTCGAAGATCTCCATCCCCACATCACCCTCCCCAACCCCCCCCTTCCCCCTATAATCTTGCATGTGGTCCCTTACACTGTTTCTGTAGACAAAACTATGCACCACCACAAACCAATGTTTCCATGTTGGGACACCCATGCATTTAACATCAGCTGGATTTGTGGCACAATTCAGAAAACAGTGTCAGATTAATTCCTGTTAGGAAAGGTTGGATGGAGGGGGAATCAAAAATGGGAGATATGCCAAATAGTAATGAAGTTAAAGGAAATGAAATGAGAAACTAAAGAAAGCTTCTGTGCAAAAATAGATGTTTCATATCACACAGCAAACCTCACTCCATCACCAGCTCAGTTCCAGTATTGAAGTGGATGTGCTGATGCAGGAGACAATTGCAAGAAGTCGGGCGGCATGGTACACATTGGTTAGCACTACTTCTTCACAGCTCCAGGGACCTGGGTTCGATTCCCAGCTTGGGTCACTGTTCGTGTGGAATTTGCACATTCTCCTCATGTTTGCATGGGTTTCCTCCGGGTGCTCTGGTTTCCTTCCACAGTTCAAAGATGTGCAGGTTAGGTTAATTGGCTATTCTAAAATTGCCCCTTAGTGTCCTGAGATACGTAGGTTAGAGGGATTAGCGGGTAAATGTATAGGGATGTAGGGGTAGGGCCTGGGTGGGATTGTGGTTGGTGCAGACTTGATGGGCCCAATGGCCTCTTTTTTCACTATAGGGTTTCAATGATTTCCTGTTTGTTGTTTCTGGGAGTGTTAACACAAGCAGTGTTACAGCAAAATAAAGAATCATATACATGTTGCTACTCCAACTGATTTGGGATCCTAAGTCTGTTCTGGTAGTTGCTATAATGTAATTGATGCAATATGATAGAGTTTTCAATCTACACAACTTGTTAACCAGACCAGGACCTGTTGAAACAGATCTCAGGTTTTATATGGGCTTCCAATTTTCATGTTTGAAATAGAGCTCCTGCCCATCCCAATTACATGGTAACTGTCAGAGGGAGAGATTCTGACAGGGGTTAGGGGAATACAAACATTACCATAGCCACATCCTAGGCCATCAATGGAACTGGGTTTAGCTACCAGAAGGGGGGCCTTTTATTTGCAGACTGGAATGGCATTTCTCCCTTGACATGCTGGCTTCCCAGCTTGTGCTAATGAGGCCGAGGGAGTGGAAACTTCCAGCATAGGGTATCAAATTCCATAGCCCATTCCCATTACCTAAATAGCTTTGCTTTGGGCGGAAGGAGATTTCTCCCCCAATGACTACTGGAGATTTAAGTGTCATTCTGAGATACGATGTATCATGATCTTGCCAGAGTTGCCGGAGTTACACAGGATTCCACTGCAAGAGCAGAACATTTAATGTCAGAGTACCATGAAAATTGTTGCCAGTTTTCAACCTAGGTAATACAGAGGAGTTACATTCTACACCTGTCAATTGTCCAAGCAGAACAGGAACCATTACAGCTAGAAGCAGGCTCAAACAATTGTGCAAAGCAAACGAAGTTCATCACTCCCAAATTCTCTTTCATTGATGTCAATGGACAGGTGCTATTACCCATTTTGTACTATTTGCAAAGAATATTTTCACCCCCATTGTGTTTTATATAATGCATTGTATGCAACTGTTCTTTGTTACCTTTTCAATATTCATGACCAAATGGTGCTGTTTAAAGGAATTCATCATTGTAGCTTTATCTATTTTTCCTGACTGTTCCACTCATGCACTTCTATGGAAAAAGCTCTAATCTCTCGTTTTGTTTGTCGGTTGCTTATCTTGCACTCAAGCTCCCAAGGTCTATAATCACAACCCAAAGTTAAATAGCCTACTTATATCTTCAATATACATGCCTTCCATCATTTTAAAGAGCTTAATCATGTGACAGTTATAATCACGATTCTGCGAATCCCTTCAAAAACATTAAGCATTGGAATCCACTTAGTTTGTCTCTACAAATTTTCCCCAGTGTATCAAAATCCTTTTGAATATCTGAAATTACATCTGATGTTCTAAATGTATAGTTCTGTGCCATCGCTAATTAATATCTATCTATGGACTTGTGTCTAAGAACTGGACAGAGTTTGCCCAACTTATTTCAGACAGAGAAAGAAATGAAAACACAAAAGAACAAGGTTTAAACTCATTCCCCTATTAAGCATTGGGTTTTTGACAATGTTTAAATAATGCAGTAATATCATTACTTAAGTTTCCAGTGGAAGTTGTTATTTTGCCTTGCCCGAAGCAAATAGATAAAATCATTATTTTATTTTTATATTCTGTTTTTGATAATTTCCAAAGACTTTGGCTGAACAGTTAACTGTGATATTTAATGGAACTGTTCTTGAAGGGTCTGGCTCACAGTAGAGTAAAGCAGCTGACTATTCCTTGAAGCTTTTTCTCATACCAATGTTAACATTCCCGATGTTACTGTTTGCACCTTCATGAGATTTAGCTAATCCACTAAGTCAGTATTTCCAATTACTTCAGTGACACTTAAATAGAAATTTAAATTTATAACATTTATAACACAACTTCACGGGCACAGAGACATTTTTTGAAGTGAAGTTAGAAAACACACTACCAATTTGCAAATAGCAAGGTCCCAAACTCGGCAAATGAGATGTATTTTAATAATGCAGTTTGTGAATTAAGCATTGACACCAGGGAGGATCTTCATTTTTCAAGGATGCCCTAGAATTCTTTCTCCCCAAGATGACAGGACCATGGTTTAAAGCCTCCTTCAGAGGAATTCTCTGCCCGTTGAAGTGGTGGAGGCTGCCTCGCTAAATATTTTTAAGACGCGGGTTGATGGGTTTTTGATAAGAGAGGGGATTAAGGGTTATGGGGAGAGGGCGGGAAGGTGGAACTGAGCCACGACAGATCAGCCATGATCTTATTGAATTGCACTTCCAATAGTGCAGCACTCCCTCAGTGGATCATCAGCCTAAATTTTATATTAAGAATCTGGAGCAGGTCTTGGACCCAGTACCTTCTGCTTCAAAGTCAAGGATGCTGCTACTGAGCTAAGGCCGAGACCGTAATTTTGTTTCAGTCTTTATTCTTATTATCTTGAAATAAAGGATATTTTTGACAATCTGGAGATAAACAAATGCATTTAAAAGAAAAAAAGTGCAATAATTTATCAACTATTGAACTATGTGGTTTTTAAAATATGTATTATGAGATTATCCATTTTTTATATTTGGGAATAACTTTATCTTTCCTCGCTGCTCAAAAGCTTGGTTTTGCAGGGGCAATTCTTATGAAGTCCACATCGAGCGCCTTGAAAAGTTCCTGTAGAGGGGGTACAAGATAAACAACTGAATCCTGACGCAGTGCATGATTGTGGTGCATTACACAGACTATATGGTACATCGACACATTTGCTGTGCCTGTGGCTAGATTTGGGAAACGTACTTGGAGGAAGCAGTTAATCAGGTAAATTGCAGAGGCCAAGGAAATCTGATAGCTATAATGTTTCTTGTCCGCCTCCTGGCTAAACGACATAAGTAATTTAATAACCAGCAGTCACCTCTGGGAAAATGTATTACCAGTCCATCATTGTGTCCCTTATTCAAGGTTACTTGATCTATGAATGCAAAATCCTTACAAAGCAACAGTGCCTAATTAGGCTGTAATCAGGATTAAACTTTATCAAGGGAACTGAAAACAACATACCATTCATTCATATAGAATTGTGGTTGTGTGCTTTATTGGGGGCAAATGATTTAGAAAGATCTGATTAAAGTACACTTTTATGGTGTTAAGTCCAGTAAAGTTATGAAAGTTACAGCATTTCAATAACCACTTTTACTTCCACTCTACTCTTGAAAACTAATTTTTCATTAAAGCAGCATTAAATTGTTTGACAACTATTCCCCGTCATCTGAGAAGCTGAATTTTTATTTGAGGAGATGCAGCAATGTTATGTATAATTTAATACATGAATGACAAGCTAAAATACTTTTGGAAAATGTATATACTGTGTGGTGAAACACTGACTACTGGAAATGAGTTTACATCATATAATGACACCCATACACTCGAGCAAGATATATGCAATATATAACAGAAGAGTGCACTTAAACTGAAAGTGGCATTCATTTAGATGAAACAGAGATCAGGGATAAGGAGGTATTGATACTGGAGTTAACTTATCATTGGTTCAATAATGTTTCTTTAAGAATGGACAGTTGTTCAGCTGTAGGAATTAAAGGCAAGAATTTGACTAATCCATGAAATGTATTATGCATATACATCTATAATCTCTTGGCTGTGAAGATGTTAGAGAATATCAGTATGAATGATAATTTTGACACTAGGCTGGAGAGTATATTTTAAAAGCCTTGTACAATTCAACAATTTATATGTTGCAGACAATGGAATGTTTAATTGAAGTTAGCATTGTTCCATGGACACACCTCAATTAACTAACGATCGACAGAAACAACCTACATTTGCAGGCATGATCAACTTGTTCACCTCCTGTGTAGATCATTGGTGTTGCTCTTCAATGGTCACCTCCATTTAAATTCAGTTCATCCAAATATTCCAACTTCTGTTTCCTGCTCCCTGGCTTCAGTGACCTTTGCACTGACATCCAGACACTAATTGATGGATCATCCCACCATGGAAGCATCCCATTCCTTGCAGAGGTTAGCCCTAGAACAGTTTAGCTTTCTGTAAACAATAACAGGAAAAAAAACAGCAAAAAATCACAGACAAGTCACCATAAAATCAGACTTGACTTTAATCTGAACTTTCAGTGTGGAGATCCTGTCAACTGCATGTGTGTTCATTTGTGAATTGTCGTGTGATGATTGTCATGATCTTTTTAAAATTCACTGTTTTTGTTTCAAACGTAGGGGACTTTTTTGGCAAAGGGAAGTATAACATTCTACATGAGGTTATAACAACGAGGGAATCACTTGAATAAGGAATAATTTAGTTGTTGCTTTTAACAATTAGGGTTGTATTTAATTTTGTTATGTTCATTATTTTGTAATCTGTTGTAAACTTGTCATATGACAACATTCTTAATGTGATTTGGCAATGTTCAACTAATCACAATTCTGAAATTGTCAGATGTCTTTCACAAAATCAACATTTCTTTTTTAACAAAGACTTGACTTTGTATTTAAAGCATTAATATGCTCAGAAGTGCAGTAATTGCTTTGTAAGCAAACATGGTCACCATTTTAAATGGCTGGATGCTAGAGATGAATTTGTAACGTTGATTGTTAGAAGAATATTGATGAAGACACTTTGCTACCAGTCTTCAATTAATGTTTTGAAAGTTTGAATATCCATCTGAACCAGGCAGTCGGGGCTTCAGTTTAACAATTTATTGAAGGACAGCATCTCTGACAATGTGACTTCTGCATTGGAGTGTATGCACTTAAATGGAACTTGAAATCAGAATCTTCTGTTTGTGAGACAGGAGCCCGATTCAACACCACAAACACCAAACTGGGAGTGGTTAGAAAATTCTCCATCATGGGCTCAACCTGACTCTTGACACAGAACCTGATACATTTGTTGAAAAAACAAGTTGATCTTTAGAACTAAGATGTTGATTTATGGGACCTGTGTTCTCAGCACCTTGCTGGCTATGAAACATGGACAATGTACAGCCATCAAGAAAGGAAGCTCAATGATTTTCATCTTCAATGTCTGCAATGCATTCCTGGCATCTCATGGAAGGAGAAAATTTCCTCAAAAACAAATCTTACTAACATATTACTGCTCATCCACCAGATGCAATTTTGTCAGCTCAGGCACATTCACAGGATGGAAGACAGGGGCATTTTTAAGGATTATCTGTGTGGTGAGGTAGCTGGAGTAGGTGAGCAGCTGGGATACCAAAAGATCCACTTCAAGTGTGACATGAATGCCTTAACCATTGATTTTCAAACATGGGAGACACTTGAAACACAGAGAGAAGTGGCAACATTACCTATGGGGCAGTGTGCACCACCATGACAATTAGTGCTATAGCAACTTGAAAGCAAGTGCTAATGACAGAAACAGTAGCCCATAATATCTGATAACCATTTGCAGCAGGACCTGCCTTGCTCATAGAGTAATTTCATCAACCATTATTAAAAATGCTCCAAGAGAGAATATTCCAACCTCAATAGATTTGCTGCATCACATAGATAGAAGGATACTGACGTAATTTCAGGTGATATAGATGGAAGTTCTAGCTTGACCCAGGTTTGAAGTTTATTTATTAGTCACAAATAGGCTTACATTAACACTGCAGTGAAGTTACTGTGAAAATCAACACCACAAACTGATGGCTGTATATTGTCCATGTTTCATAGCCAGCAAGGTGCCGAGAACACAGGCCTTATAAATCAACATCTTGGTTCTAAAGATCAGACTGTTTTTTCAACATTTCATGAGTCAGGCAAAGGTAGTAACTGCTTTCCCCAAAGCGTGTATCAGGTTCTGCATCAAGAGTCAGATTGAGCCCATGATAGGACAATTTTCTAACCACTCCCAGTGTGGTGTTGTTTGGCATGATTGAGTGTGGAGATGTAGCACACAATTTTTTTGATGCTTATAGCAAAGTAGAATAAGTTATAGATATGGAAAAGACAATCTATGAGACTTTGCAGCTGAGTTTTTGTGTGGGTAACTAGCGTGGCATCGTTAGTACAGAGGAGCCCTCTGATCAAGCAGTGCTGTATTTTTGGTCTGGACAAATTGGACAAATTGTGGTACTTGCTGATTGAACTGGTGCGCAAGTAACCTTATTCCATATTTACAGGAAGGCAAAGATCAGAAGTATGGACAAGAAAATACTAAACAAAGTTGGGGTTAGGACATGGCCTTGTTTCACTCCATTTATGAAACTTTCAGAAGTGGAACCGGCAAACTGCATGTTGTGACTAAAGCAACAAGTGAAACTCAGGAGCTTGAAGAGATCACTAACTGCCTAATGAACTTGACTCCAGATTTCTTACTGGGTTAACTTCCTTACGTTGGTTTTAAGGGTGGATCCAGCAGTGTCCGTATGGTGTTTCATCATTGTACATGTTCCACTGCTTCTGGAAACAGTTTCAGCAATGAATCTTGGAGACCCGACCCCAGCTTCCGCAGTGATAGTTGCACATTTTCCCTGTGACAATTCTCTATCACTTTACAGCTGTTATATACACACATATAGCATCTGTTTTTTTAAAATTCTTTAACGTGACTTGGGTGTCACTGGCTAGGCCAGAACTTTTATTGCCCATCCCTAATTGCGCTTGAGAAAGTGGTGGTGAGCTGCCTCCTTGAACTGTTGCAGCCCATGAGGTGTAGGTACACCCACAGTGCTGTTAACAAGGAAGATCCTGTACTTTGACCGAGCAACACTGAAGGAATGGTGATACAGTTGTACCAGATCTGAACCTGTACCAAATTTGATATCTTGTTAATGAAACTTTGGTTTAATTATATTTATACCAAAATAAGTCAAAATCATAGCAACTAAAACTGATGATTACCAACCCTGTTTGGGTGTGATGCTGGACATTTCATTTTGTGCTTTTGTATCTCTAACCTCCCTGCTCAGTAAACAGTGGCTACCATGTTCATTTCACATTGTATATCATGCAAACTCATGAATAGGCCTGATGCTGACTGCCCTGAAAAGTGCTTTGTCTACCTTAGATTACTGTGAAAAGGGTAAGGTCTCTCGAAAATCAGAATATCAGGCGAAGCTTGCTGTTTCACGAGTACTATTCACCACTAACAGGATGCTGCCATCAGCCCAAAAGGCGTTCTGCTAGGTATGTACCCACATTGCATATATTTCAGCTAAACAAAATAAATGATAGCCAATAGCACCCTTTTCTCATACAGTATAAAGCTAACATTGATATTCTTGAAATTGCCCTGATAAGTGCAAGGCGAAAATCTTCAAAAAATGTGTTTTCTCAACAACACCGTAAAGAAATGAGCTCATGTGATCACATTGCTGTTTATGAAACCGTACAATGCACAAAGCTGGCTGTACATTGTGCATTACTAGTGACAAGGGGTTGGAATTTCCTGTGGACTACAGGACCTAGATGTTAGAATCAAATGAGTGTCCAGAGCTTGGATTTGCTGGCACTCAGACCGGCAACTCAGCCATTGGTGTGCTGGAAGGGTGGGGAGTGGGGAAGAGGAGGTGAACTCCTATTTGGCCGACTCCAAGCTTGACATGGGATGGCAGGAGGAATGTCAATGCTGCAGATTCGGAAGGCCCTCAGGAGAGTTGGCGCTGCTGAGGTAGGTTAAAGGCAATGAGGGCCCCTCAACATGGAGGTACCCTCACTGGACTGCACACAAGTGAATTTAATCATGGTGCCATTGGCCCAGAGACCAGGCCAGAAAGCAAGGCCAACTTCAGTTTTGCAGTACCAAGAGCCCCAATGAAATTTCATGCCCATTTAGCCATTAACCTCCTCGAACCAGGCTGCCATCCCTTTAGAGGAGATCCTGCCTCCACAATCTGCTGGCCAGTGAAGGGACTAACAACTCTTCAGACCCAGCAATGCAAGTGGGAGTGGTGGTCCAGCCATGATGGAGGAGGCCCTGGCAAATACCAATGTGAACCAGGCTCATGGAGGCTAGGCAGGCAAATCCCACCTAGGGTGGGGGGGAGGGGGGAAAGAATATTGTTGCCGATGGAACTCACCATGAGCCACCAGGTACCTGATGAAGAGGGCCACCTCAACCCTAAGCCTGCAAGGAAGTACCAGCCTTTACTGGGTTCGGTCCTCATGTGACGCAAGGCCCATCCCCCCCTTTGCACTAGCAGCGGTGGGATGAAGGAATTAAGCAGGCCTCATTAGACATGTTTGGGGCCTCAATTGATCTTTGGATAGGATGGCCATCCTTGACATTCCCTGCTACTGACTAAATTGTAGCGAGCTATGCGGGCAACAAGAACTCCACCCTCTGCCTTCACCCAATTCCACAGTATCCCTCTTCCCCTCTCCCAGCCTGACCCCAAGGGCTGTATTAAATTCAATGAGGATGGAGGGTAACCATTCTTCAGGCTCATTTACTGACAGGATTGCCGCTGTGGCCTTTCAGCCCTGTTGTCATTGGAGCATGAAACCTATGAGGAGGATGAAAGGAAATGCAAATTTTTTTTTATTTCTTCCCTTCTTTCTCTCATTCTCTCTCTCTCTCTCTCTCTCTCTCTCTCTGACACTCCCTTTACTTGTCTCTGTTTCTTTCTTGCCCAAATGCATATTGTGGTTTTGAAATAGTCTTAAGAGGTTTTTTTCACATCAGAGGCAACAGTAGTTGGAAGACGAGCTCCCTTACATCATCCTGAACTAGGCAGCTCCATTAGTCACAGCCATTATTAAAAGCTGCCAGCAGTGGCAAGGTTAGGTCAACACAAATGTACACAGCAGGCAGTGGGAAGAAGATTTATCACATCAGAAAAGATTGGAAAACCTAGTTTGAAGTTAAGCAGCCTGTACTTACTGAAAAGCTGCATATATATCAACCTTAAAAAAAACCCAAAACTGATGAAAAATTTCACAAAGCTAACAACTCAAAAATTGCATACAATTGAGACACAGCTCTGAATGGAGGCCTGTGATTGAGATGACTGAGTAACTTAAATTCCTGTTACTCCATTGGATGTCAGGATTTTGAGTATCTCGGGATCACTTTCTGTAATACAGTTTGCTTTCCTTCACAACCTAAAAACTGATGGACTCATGTATTATAACAACAACCTGCCATTGGGAGGGTGCGAGGGAAGGTGACATTACGGGGTCTAAAGTTAGGGAGAGGGTACAAGTAAGGGAAGAGGCCAAGGATGTCCCAATAATAAAGGGAGTAGGGGGCGTGAGTATGGTTGGTGGCGTTCTGGCAAATAGGGTCCAGGTGAAGGCTGGGATGAAAGCACTTTATCTAAATGCACGAAGCATTCGGAATAAAGTGGATGAGCTGGTGGCGCAGATCAGCACAAATGGATATGATCTGGTGGCCATTACAGAGACGTGGCTGCAAGGTGACAGGGACTGGGAGCTGAATGTCCAGGGGTATCAAGTGTTTAGGAAGGATAGGTGGGAGGAAAAAGGGTGGGGCGTAGCTCTGCTGATTAAGGATAGGATCAGGGTGGTAGCAAGGGATGATATAGGAACCAAAGAGCAGAAAGTGGAATCGTTGTGGGTGGAGATTAGGAACAGCAAAGGGAGGAAGACGCTGGTGGGTGTCGTCTATAGGCCCCCAAATAATGATCTGGAGGTGGGGCGGGCTGTTAACGCACAAATAAATGCGGCGTGCAGGAATGGAACGGCGATAATTATGGGGCATTTCAATCCACATATTGATTGGTCGACCCATGTTGGACGCGGTGGGCTCGAGGAGGAGTTCTTGGAATGCTGCCGGGATAGTTTCCTTGAACAGTGTGTGTTGGAGCCGACGAGGGAGCGAGCTATCTTGAATCTGGTGTTATGTAACGAGGCGGGTAGAATTAGGGATCTTGTGGTGAAGGATCCTCTTGGGGAGAGTGATCATTGTATGGTGGAGTTTCTGGTGCAGATGGAGGAGGAGAAAGTGGGTTCCCGGACACGCGTACTTTGTTTGAATAGAGGGGAGTACGGTAGGATGAGAGAAGAATTGGCGAATGTGGACTGGGGGAGCGCGTTGGAAGGTAGGTCTGCTGAGGAGCAGTGGAGGATCTTTAAGGAGATCTTTCTTGGTGCTCAGCAGAAATTTATTCCGATGGTTAAAAAGGACCATAGGAGGAGAGGTAATAAGCCGTGGATAACGAAGGAGGTGAAGGAAAGTGTTAAATTAAAAGCGGAGGTGTTTAGAGTAGCTAAGAGTAGTGGGCGAGAAGAGGATTGGGAGAGGTTTAAAAGTCAACAAAGATTGACAAAGACGTTGATAAAGAAGGGTAGGAGAAACTATGAAGCTGGGCTAGCGCTTAATATAAAAAAAGGATAGCAAGAGTTTTTATAAATATATAAAAAGGAAGAGACTGGCTAGGGTGAAAGTTGGACCCTTAGAGGATGAGAGGGGGGACTTAGTGGTAGGGGATGGGGAAATGGCTGAGGCCTTGAATAACTTTTTTGTTTCGGTCTTCACGGTGGAGGACGTGAATAATTTGCCGGGTGTTAGCGATGGACAGATGGTAGGACAGGAGGGTCTGAATGACATTATTGTTACTAGAGAGGCGGTGCTCGACAGACTGGAGGGACTGATTGTGGACAAGTCCCCAGGACCGGATGGAATCCATCCAAAGGTTCTGAAAGAAATGGCGGAGGCGATAGTGGATGCTTTGGTGGTTATTTTCCAAACGTCACTGGATTCCGGGGAACAGCCAGAAGATTGGAAAACGGCTAATGTTACGCCGTTGTTTAAGAAGGGTGGCAGGCAAAAGGCAGGGAATTATAGGCCGGTTAGTTTAACATCTGTTGTAGGTAAAATGTTAGAATCCGTCATCATGGAGGAAATGGCGAGGCATCTTGAAGGGAATTGCTTGATAGAGCAGACGCAGCACGGTTTCGTTAAGGGGAAGTCATGTCTGACAAATTTATTGGAGTTCTATGAGGATGTGTCTAGGGCGGTGGATAGAGGAGAGCCGGTGGATGTGGTGTTTCTTGATTTTCAGAAGGCGTTTGACAAGGTACCTCACAAGAGGTTATTGCAGAAGGTAAGGGGGCATGGAGTTGGGGGTAGGGTGTTAGTGTGGATAGAGGATTGGCTGTCAAATAGGAGGCGGAGAGTGGGGGTCAATGGGTGCTTTTCGGATTGGCGGCTGGTGACTAGTGGAGTGCCCCAGGGGTCGGTACTGGGGCCTCAGCTTTTTACCATTTATATAGATGATCTGGAGGAGGGAACTGAGTGTATGGTGTTGAAATTTGCTGATGACACCAAGATTGGTGGAACGGCAAATTGCGCGGAGGGTGTGGAGAGTCTGCAGAAGGATCTAGATAGGCTGGGCAAATGGGCCAGGAACTGGCAAATGGAATTTAATGTTGGCAAGTGCGAGGTGGTCCACTTTGGTAGGAATAATGGTAGGAAGGACTGTTACTTACGTGGCGAAAAACTGCAGCAGGCGACGTGCAGAGGGACCTCGGGGTCCTTGTGCATGAGTCGCAAAAACTCAGCCTGCAGGTGCAGCAGGTGGTCAGGAAGGCGAATGGGATGCTGGCCTTCATAGCGAGGGGGATTGAATATAAAAGTAGGGAGGTCTTGCTGCAACTATACAGGGCACTGGTGAGGCCGCAGCTGGAGTACTGTGCGCAGTTTTGTTTGCCGCACTTACGCAAGGATATTTTGGCCTTGGAGGGAGTGCAGAGGAGGTTTACTAGGCTGATGCCGGAGTTGAGGGTGTTGAGCTATGAGGAGAGGCTGAATAAACTAGGCTTGTACTCATTAGAGTTTAGAAGAATGAGGGGAGATCTCATTGAGACATATAAGATGATGAATGGGATGGATAGGATAGAGGTGGAGAGACTCTTCCTGCTCAGAAAGGACAGTAGGACTAGGGGGCACAGCCTCAAGATAAAGGGGCAGTTTAGAACCGAGTTGAGGAGGAATTTCTTCACTCAAAGGGTGGTGAATCTCTGGAATTCTCTGCCCGTTGAAGTGGTGGAGGCTGCCTCGCTAAATATTTTTAAGACGCGGATTGATGGATTTTTGATAGGCAAAGGGATTAAGGGTTATGGGGAGAGGGTGGGAATGTGGAACTGAGCCACGACAGATCAGCCATGATCTTATTGAATGGCGGGGCAGGCTCGAAGGGCTAGATGGTCTACTCCTGCTCTTATTTCTTATGTTCTTATTGTCCAGTGCCTTTAACATAAAAAAGCTTCAGAGGCAGAATCAGAGAATGGACGAAGGAGATCTAGAGGCAATAACCACAGGTTTGGTCCAGTTGATGAGTTTTAAGGAGGATCTTGTTTATCTAGACTCTTCTTCAATGGAACTATACCAGTCACCTCAGCTATTCAACCCAGTTCCATATTCTAACTGCTCTCTGAGTAAAAATGTTTCCCCTGAAACATATCCCCTGACAGGTAAAGAGGCAGACGGCTATTCCAGAATGTGAAGGTCAGGTATGACTGATAATGGTGGGGCCGGTGATTGGGAGGTGCTCAAGAGATCATTGTCAGAGGAGTGGAGAGTTTAACAGGATTTGTAGTACTGGATGGGGTTATGAAGGTTGGGAGGGGCAGCCCATGAGGGGTGTGGACATTGTTAATTTGAAGAGAAACTGGAAACCAATGTAGCTCATTGAGCAGGACTTGATGTGGGATAAATTGTGGTCAGAAGAATTTGAATGTGTTGAACCTTATGGGGGTTGGGCAGCCAAATAGGTTTATCAGGGATTTCTTAATTATGAAGTACTTAGAGCACAGAATGTGTTCACGCGGTTGTGCCATACAAACCTCTTCCTCCCCTTTCCTGCTAACACAGCCAGTATATCTTTTTTCCTTTCCTCCTAAGTGCATCTATGCTAGTCACTTCAACTGCTCCTTGTTGTAGTGAGTGCCACATTCTAACCATTCTCTGGGTAAAGAAGATTCTCCCGAATTTGTGATTATATTAGTGAATATCTTTATATTAATGACCTGCTGTTCCTGTTTCACCCACAAATTAAAACACCTTTTCCAGGTTTATTTTTCAAATCCTTTCATAACTTTATCAGGCCACACCCTCAGTCTTTTCTTCCCTGAGAAAGGGCCTCAACCTCTTCCACACTTTGAGAGGTATAATCACTCAGTTGTGATATCGCACCAGTAAATCATTTTTTACATCTTCTCCAGTACTACCACCCCTGGCAGTGCATTCCAGACACCTACCACTCTCTGTGTAAAAAAACATGCCCTTCACATCTCCTTTGAACTTTCCCCTTCACACCTTAAGTGCGTGCTCCCTATTATTGGACATTTCAACTCTGGGAAAAAGATTCTGTCAATCCTATCTATGCCTCTCATAATTTTTTCGACATATATCAAGTCTTCCCTCAGCCTCTGTCACTCCAGAGAAAACAACCCTAGTTTGTCCATCTTCTCATTATAGCTCATACCCTTTAATCCAGGCAGCATCTTAGTAAACCTCTTCAGCACCTTCTCCAAAGCCTCCACAAGCTTCCTGTAATGTGGTGATCAGAATTGAATGCAATACTCAAAGTGCGGCCTAACCAAAGTCTTATAAAGCTGCACCATGACATCCAGACTCTTACACTCAATGCCCCAATCTACGCTGACACTGAGGTAATTTTAATAAGGTACTGGAAAGCTGCTGATGCCTATGGGAATGTGAATCCTGCTTTCCTAAGGAGAGAAAATTGGAAAATAAAACTCATTCAACTGAAATAAATGGACAAGTGATATTGAACCCTGAACTTTTGTCCTGTTTAAGTGTTGTACAGTTTGCAGTACTAGATTTTCTACAATTTCTAATGAAGGGTGTGTACTGTAGTCACTTGATGGTTTTCGTACAGATGTTGTTATTCAGGATACTGCAATTTCCTCGTTCTAATTACGGATGTGAATAGCCTTGATCAAATCTGAGGCAGAGCCATAGTAAATCCACAATCTGGCTGACATCCAAGTTACGGCTGTATTTATTACCTTCTGAAGCTCAGTAGCTGGTTGAGAGGTTTCTCATGCCAGGAGTTTATTGAATCTCTGGAGAGCTCTGATGACCCTTCACTTAACCAACTCTGATTGTGGCTCCTGCTTCACTCACTCGGGAATCCAGGGCTGATTTCTATATCCATATCCTGGTGCTGAGCTGAATTCCGGGTTGGAAACTTGGGAGTTGGTTGGAACCTGGAGGAGATTTTCAAGGATGTAGCCAATTAAGAGCCAGTTCCAAGAGGGCCATCCAATTAAAAGTTTAAAATTTTAAAGTTTATTTATTAGTGTCACAAGTAGGCTTACATTAGCACTGCAACAAAGTCACTGTGAAAATCCCCTGGTCACCACGCTCTGGCAAATGTTCGGGTACACTGAGGGAGAATTTAGCATGACCAATATACCTAATCAGCACATCTTTCAGACAGGTGAATGACGAAGGGACTAACCCCGAAAGCTTGTGAGTTTACTATCAAATAAATCGGCTGGACTAAAACCTGGTGTTGTCAAACTTTTTACTGTGTTTTCCCCAGTCTAACGCCGGCATATCCACATCATGGCTGTGGTGTGGGGCCTAGTGAGGGTACCTCAAGATATAGATTGCACTCTGAAGTTGTGTAAATAGTACAAAAACACACTACAGGGCCACAGTCGCAGGTGGGAGCTCTCCACACGGAAAGTTCTGGCTACAGCTTTGACCTTCACAGCCTGGCATATCCACACTACGCTGTTTGGATATCAGCACAAGATCCATTCACTAGAATTCTATTGCTCCACCTGCCACAGAATCGGAACAGGCGAGGGACAGACAATGGAAATGTCCATTGACCTTGGGTGGCATTTTCCAGTCTCACTCGAGTTGGCTGTAAAATCCTGCCCATAAAGTCTGTTGTATAAAGTATATTTGGTTAATATTTCAATTGGCCAAAATGGTTACCTTGTTGATGGGCAGGTAGCTGTCACATGTGCACCTCCTCCACTCCTTCCAGAAGTCACCTCCTTGCCCCCCTGAAAATAGTCTGATATTCCAACATTGGGAACATGCTGGCTGGTCAGCCAAGAGCGAGAAATTGCTGACATACCCGCCTCCAAATCAACCAGTACCTCGGAATAAAAGTTCCTTCTCCTACCTTCCGAAAAGACCTCCCACCACTGGAGAGCACATTAAAAAATCACTATTCCACCTGATGTAGTATAAAGCTGCAAAGGAAACTTAGGACTCATGTAGATAAAGCCATTAGTCAATCTATTGTAACAAAGTTGAACGATAAGTTTTCCACTGGGACTCACTGTCAACACTATGTTGGTGATGAATGAATTTATTAACCTTCACAGATTTAATCATTTATTAGGTTGCAAAAACATAAAGTGATTGTTCCAAAAAACATTGCTACTCAACCAAATGATCTCCCTTTCCTTTGAGTCATTTAGTTGGGGCTTGCATTCTGTTCAGGAGAAGCTTCCTGATTCTAAAATTAGTATTTTATTTTGTAAAGAGTCAGTAGAGGTAAAGCCTACACAAAATGTTAAGGCCTGCCTGATGATTTTTTTTAGTTTGTGTGCTGCATGGAACACAAATTGTTATTGTTGATATTTGAGATATGAGTTCTGAATGGCCCTTGAGTATCCTCTTTGATAGGAACACAAGAAATCATTCAATCCATAACAACAGTCCAAAACTCCTGCAGGCTATTATGACCTCCAAATGTCTAGGCATAATTAAATCAGAAATCTATGATTTCATTGTGAATATTTAAACCCAGTTAGTAGCAGTTTAGATAAATAACAATCTATTTCATGATTTAGTCCAAGGTTTGATAGAATTAGTTCTCCAGCAGCATTGCAGATCTCCTGCCCCTCTCCCCTTTGAGCTATCTGCTTTCATATGTTGTCGCTTTCATATGTTGTCACTTTCACCTGCTGTTCACCTACTTCACCCCGTAAGAAGTCTCACAACACCAGGTTGAAGTCCAATAGGTTTAGTTGGTAGCAAATGCCACTACTTACAGAGCACTGCTCCATCGTTAGGTGAGTGGGAGTTCTGTTCCACTCCCACTCACCTGATGAAGGAGCAGCGCTCTGAAACTAGTGGCATTTGCTACCAAATAAACCTACTGGACTTTAACCTGGTGTTGTGAGACTTATTACTGTGTTTACCTCAGTCCAATGCTGGCATCTCCAATGCTTTATCCCATCAGTTTTTCTGCTCTCGTGGTTTTACACTGCACTCCCACCAACTACATCCTTCTCTTCATAGTCTCTTGTGGCCTTTAAGTGATCTTTAAATATCTCATTCCTTCTGTTAAGCTTTGCCTTCCCTTCACCTTTAACGCATCCCTGGGAATGCCGCTCGCTAACTAACTGGAGGAATGACAAACAGCTATGGCTCTTAGCTGTCCAGAAGAAGCTTCTGGCTAACTAGAAATTTCAATTCACACAAAAAAGACAACAAACCTCTGCTCGTTTGACAGCACCTTCCAAACCCGTGACTTCTGCCATCTAGAAGGACAAAGGCAACAGATGAATAGGAATGCCAACACCCACAAGTTCCCCTACAAGTAACACACCATCCTGACTTTGAACTATATCACTATTCCTTCTCTGTTGCTAGGTCAAAATCATGGAACTCCTTTCCTAACAGCACTATGTATGTACCTATAGTACATTGACTGCAATGGTCCAAAAAGGTATTTCAGTACCGCCTTCTCAAGCACAATTAGGGATGGGCAATAAATGTTGGCTAACCAGCTTTTATTGCCAGCATTTATTGCCGTAGCTGGCCTAACCAGCAATGCCTACATCCTGTAAATGAATAAATGAAAAAAAACAGAACCAGGTGGCACGGTGGCATAGTGGTTAGCACTGCTGCTTCACAGTGCCAGGGACCCGGGTTTGATTCCCAGCTTGGGTCACTGTTTGTATGGAGTTTGCACATTCTTCCTGTGTCTGAGTGGGTTTCCTCCGGGTGCACCGGTTTCCTCCCACAGTCCAAAGATGTGAGGGTTAGGTGGATTGGCCGTGCTAAATTACCTCTTAGTATCAGCGGGACTAGTTAGGGTAGAAGTATGGGGTTATGGGAATAGGGCCTAGGTGGGGTTGCAGTTGGTGCAGACTTGATGGGCCAAATGGCCGCCTCCTGCCCTGTAAGGATTCTATGAAAACAATATTGTAATAATATCTATTCTAAATAGTGAATTACAATCCAACAGTGGGCAGCTAAATTACAATAAAGGACGTACAAGCATGTGAGATAATGAATAATTTGTAAAATATATGTTACAATATAACGTATTAAATATTAATACATTTTCCATTGTGTTCTACTTGGAACTTGTAAAGTGTGGCCTGGGGATACTTTAAAACTGAGACAGATAAAGTTGAAGGACACAGCTGCAGACATGATATTAGAAATTAGTTGTTAAAGTTCAAGACCAGGTCCAAGAATTCAAGAGCTTACAGAAACTTTAGAAAGATATGTTGGAGCAGGATACAATGGATTCACAGGTGGCAATACTAAAACCTGGGAGGTAGAAAGTAGAGCTGCCACACGCCACCTGCTGGCCTGAGTCATGAGAACTTTTTTGTTGATGGAGATAAACAGGAAATTTGCATTATGAATGTTGCCGAGAAACGTTTACATCAAAACATGGCCCAAAACCTGTGACAGCAGAACTAGCTGTCCACCCAGGTGGTGGGAGCAGAAGCAGCCAATGATTTCAGAAAGACATTTGGATGGGTACTTGTAGGAAATGGAGGCAATTCTCTTAAAGTGCTGCATTGGTGGGAAAACTGTTCTAGATCACGACTGTTTTTTCAGCATAGCTTCAAACCCGAATCTCTACACTCTGCGCACTGCAATGGTCACAATTGTGAATATCATTAAAAACACAGGGAGGCAGAGCATGTTCATGCTGGAGTTCTGGAACTCTGCACATGCGCAGTGGACCCGATCTGTCAGTCTCCCTGTTTGTTGGCCAGCTCAATCATTGGCCAGCCCGGGACCCTCACACTGCTGCCCCTTCAGACTTTCCCCAGGCCTGTTTGTGGCCCCAACAACAATTCCTCGGCCGGCCCTGATCCCCCTGCACCCCCTCCAACACACCCACCAGCAGTGGCGATCTCCACTCCCCCTTGGCTATGACAGAACGCCCCTGGTGGAGGCAGACCAACGTCGCCACCCACCCCCCCCCCCCCCCCCAGCAGTCCGACCTGATCTCTGGCCTCACTCCGGCTCAGACTGATCCCACTGCAGGACCCTTCAACCCCACACAACCGTAGGCCCTTGCCCACAATATCCTTCAACCCCACACCCTTGGGTCTGCCCGATGCCTGCTGGGCAGTGTCAAGGTGACCCCTGGGCATGGGCACTTTGCCCCCAGGAAATGCCAGGGGTCACAGGCTGGCATTGCCAGGCTGCCCATGCCCAGGGGGCACCACCCTCCCACCACCTGAACCCCTGGGGGTTCCCAATTGCACCCCCCCCCTTTACTCTGGCGGGGTCTCCCGAATGTGGGGAGCTGGTCTAAACCTCAGCAGAATGAAGTACACCTAACGGGGTGGGAGATGCCATCAGGCCCGACACGGGACTTGCTGGGCCAATAATCGCATTTAAAATAAAAATTATATTTAAAACATATTCAAATGATTTACTTCACTTTCCACTGGTTTTCTATGCATTCCCGGCAGCGCCATTTTCTGGTTGGGAGGTGTGTGTGGATCATGAAAGCTCGCTGGGAATCAATGAAATGGCCATCACTCGCATCTCCCAACCCGACCAGAAAAGTTGCGGGTCGCAATGGGAGAATCCGGTGAGAGAATGAGTGGCTTTCTCCACAGGTCTCCAGTATGGACTTCATTAACCGAATAGCTTCCTTCTGTGGAACAAATTACTGTCTGGGCAGAATTTTCCTGTCCCGCCCACCATGGGAATCGAAGCGGGCAGGACAGAACCATACAAAGGACCTTGATCTCTGATGGGATTTTCCGGTCTTGGGGCAAGTGCAGCCAAAAAAATCCCACCTCAAGACTCTAACAGAAAGTGGTAGCTTGAGGGCACAAGGTAGAGCATGTACATTTGGGCAGTCCTTCTAGTGCACTCATGTTATAATTTAAGGTGGAGTGTATCCGAAGGGCTGCAAATTACATTGCAACACAGATGTGTTGAGTTTCTATGCTAGAACCAATGTTAGGAAGTTGGAATTAAATGAAAAGCAAAGAATTGGATAGAAAAGAAACTGATATGGATTCAGCTGCACTGAGGACTTGTGAAATGCAGATGAGCACAGTAGCGGGGTGAAACAGGTACTTTGTTAAGCAAAGTGGAGGCTAAGTCTAGGGACCTAGATCATAGCCATGCCCAGTTGCAAAGCAGAGCTCACTCAGAGAATGGGATTTTCGAGCCACACTCACCCCAAACCCAGAAAATCCCGCCCTGAGGTCAACAGGCCTTTGCATAGTACTGCCTTGTCCACTACAATTCCTGCAGCGGGCAGAATGGGAAAATCCCAAAAATAGAATCAAGCTGCCGTGCAGAAAAGGAAGCAGCAGAAATCTGTCTGCGACAGACCTCAAAGGTTCTACACTGAACTAGAAGTAAGGTTCCCAAAAAAAAACAAGTCCAGTTTGGTAATTATTTGCTGAAGTTGGCTCATCCTGGTAAAACCTATGGGATGTTGTTTTGTATTTTTAGAGTTTGGGAAAGTAGATATATTTAGATGGGGGAAGGGTGTAATTTCAGCATACTATGTAGGTAACCATTATTGTAGTTAATTGTAAATGTTGTTCTTTACTGTTGTCTTTCTTATTGTGTGTTTGAAAGTCTAATAAACACTTTATTATTTGAATAATTTAGAACAAGACCGACACCTTTCCTCATTGGGTTTCATCTCTTTTCTCATGTTTTTGCTAAATTGCAAAAATAAATACTTAAGAACTGGCATTCCAAGTTTCTCTTCTGGAATTTGGGATGCCCTCTTATTAAACAACAGCAAGATTCATAACGCCAGAGACATGTGAAGGGGCAGGGCTCCAGGTGGAGATTGCTAATCCCAAATCTCTAGACTGTCAGAGGCCTGCAAGGTCAAAGACTGCAACTAGGAATAGAAGAAGGCTAGTGAGTAGTGGATTTACCTGGAGAGAAGGTTGTTGTGTATGTGCAATTATTTGTGACCAATTTGATAACAAGTAAAAAAGGTTTCTGAGAAGCACACTTTCAGTTACTTAAACAAGCCAGTACAGTTTTATTTAAAAGGCGTTGCCAGACTGAAGTTCAATGTGGAAAAAGGATAAAAAAATAAAAACCCACAAATTCCACTGGTGATGTCATAGCATTTCATGTGACTAATCACACAGAGAGGTCTTGCTTTATTTTACATAACATCCCTCCCCCTTTATTTCAATAGTATGATAACAAACTTTTAAACATTAATGATTACTCACTATGAACATCAGTTACATTACCAAGTTTTATTGTCTATATGTATACAATTGATACAAGACTTTTTGGTGAACATTGATTTTGTTTAGAAGATATATGATATACTAGAGTCTGAGCTTTGACGTCCTCAGTAGTCTGTTACTCATGAATATCAGATACTTTGTCATGTGAAGTTGCTTTGCTGTCAGCTTCCAGAGAGGTTGCTTGTGCTACTGGAGCAGAATCTGAATTTGGTTCTGTTGTACTCCTTGGTTGAGGAATTTCGCAGCCTTGGGTGTCTGACATGAGATTTTCTGTTACCATCTCCACTAATTCACTTTTTCAAGTTAGGATTTGATCCATTTGTCTCCATTATTTTCCCTCATCATCAAGTTGCACTGTATAAGAAATTGTGTCTGTCTTTCAATTTGGTTTTGACTGGAATTGATAATTATGATGGGGTATCTATGTTGGTGTGCTGTTCTGATCTCCGAAATTTTATTTCATAATTATGCCATAATTATAAATATCAATCGTTAGCAATGATTGCGACTCAATTGTCACCCTCATCTGGAAGTATGCATCGGACAAGTCTATCTTGCTAAACTGCTGACCACCAGCATGTCCAACAAATAGGTCCTTGACCAGTGGCAAGAGGTACTGATTGACACACGGTACTGGATTTATCATCACCTTAAAAGCCCCTATAAATACATACCGAACCACCAGATTTAATAACTGGGATGACTGAAGTTGTCCAATCACTCATTGTCACGGGTTCAACCATTTCATCCTTGACTAATTGCTCTAGTTTCATTTGTACCTTCAGTTTAATGGTATCGGATACAGTTCTTGCCTTGAAGCATCCAAAGTTGTTAGACTTGATCTTGATCTTTGCCTCCATCCAGTCATGGGTCCTAGGGCATTCTCAAACATCCTCTTATACTTACCTAGAAGTTTTGGTAGCATCAACCAATTGGTTAATTGCTCTCCAGTTCAGCTTGATTTTGTGTAATCACTCTCTTCCAAAGAGTGCAGGAACATTTCCCTTTAGATGTGCAGAGGCAATTCTGCTGATTGACAATTAGGTTCTACTTGAACCATGATATATCCCTTCAGTGGAACTACCTCCTCAATATAAGTTTGCAGGATTATGTTGAAAGGTTTTAGTGGTAAGTGTTAAGCTTCAAATTGTATACATTTTCTGGGAAAAGTAATACATCAGCTCCTGTATCTATTTCCACCCTTACTTCTTGTCCATCTAACTTTGGATAAATACAAAATCTTTGGGTATCCCTTTCATGGATAGGATACCTAGTTTAAGTTTTTGGATCTTTCCTAATCTGGTATCATCTTGGAAATTTTCATTCTTGTCAGATATTTTGTAGCCCCCTCTTTTCATTCTTGACGTGTTCTTGTGTTTGCACACATTTTGGGTGGATAAATCTGTTGTGTTCACTATGTCTTTTTTCTCACTACAACTTCTACATTTATTTTCTCTACTCCAACATTCATGTGAAGAATACCCTCACCTGAGCACGCCTATGACGTGCTTGCATTTTAAACGATTTCTTCCTGTGTATTTTGGCTCCTGCTCCAATTTGGGAAGCTTTACTTGTGGCCAATTCCATGGACACCACAATCCTAAAAGAAAGTTTTAGTGTTAAAGAGCTTTCAGTGAGCAATCATCTTTGAATTGCTTCATTTCAAAGTCCACAAACAAGTCTGCCTCACAGGGTGTCTTTGAGGGTTAAGCCAAACTTGCAGTTCTTCACTAATCTTCTCAGGATTGCAAATAACTGTGATGTATTTTCTCCCTCTTCTTGGCTCCGTCAATGAAATCAGAATCTGTCAGCAATTACTAATGGTTTAGGCGAGAAATGACTTTCAAGATTCTTGGTCAGTTTCTTGTAGATTGTTTTTACTAGGCTCGTCAGGATGGACAACACTCTGTTGCCAGGTTTTATGCCCTACTACACTTGGGAAACTGACTGCTTTGGAAAAAAAATGATATTTACTGATTTACTAATTCTTGGTAGGCAACCACACTTCTATTCCCTAAACAAGAAGATTTTACTTGTAATTCCTGTTTCGCTTCCTTTTTTTTAGTTTGGAGCAGTAGCTTCCCGTTTTTAGAATGCACAGACTCTCTCTCTCTCTCCCTTTGTAACGAGTGGGTCGATCTTAGTGATGCAGCCCCCACGTGTAAGATCACGCCATTCAGAAGTCTATCCAGCCTCTAAACAGTAAACAAACTCTTCTTTATCTCACATTTCTTTTGCAGTGGAAGAATTTTTTTCAACTTCCCAACATCACTGCTCCATTTCATGTTGAACTTCAGGATTCAGTCAATTTTTGGCTTAGAACCAATCTCGTCGCCAGTTCCTCCTTGTTGTGTAATGTGCAATTGTTTCTGACCAATTTAACACATAGATGCATTGCTTTACAAAACGTAACAAAGATGTTGTCCAGCTTGTGGTGAAAGAGGAGATGGTTCAAACACTTGAGGAATTTCAAATTCATAAAGACAAGGTATTGGAAAGACTGTCCGTATTTCAAATCACCAATGCGCTCAGACTGGATGAGGTGCGTCCAAGGATTCTGAAGGAAGTGAGAGTGGAAAGTGCAGGGGCACTAACTATGGTTTTCCAGTCTTTCTTAGACTCAGAACTGGTGCCAGAGGACTGGAGAACTGCAAATGTTTCACAAAAAGGTGCAAAATAAGCCCAGCAGCTGGATGCCAGTCAGCTTAACTTCAATGGTATGGAAGCTATCAGAAACAGTAATTCAGCACAAAATTAGCAGTCGCTTGGGTAAATGAGGGTTAATTAAGGAAAGCCAGCATGGAGTTAAGGGCAAGTTGTGTTTAACTAATGGCTGGAGTTTTTAATGAAATAACAAAAAGAGTTATCAAGGGCCTTGATGGACTTCTGAAACGCATTGATAAAATGCTGCATGACACATGTGTATGTGAAGGTAGAGCTCGTGGAATAAAAGAGACAGCAACAACATGGATATAGAACAACTTGAGTGACAGGTGCTACATATTAATGTGGTCAGCTTACAAAGATACAAGAATGAAATGGTTGCAACAGTGGATTACTTAGCCAGTTAGTGGAGCTTTATTAGAGATGTGTTGCTCCCTTACAATCCAGGATGGAAGAGAGGGAAAATCTCCTGAAAGTCTCTGATGATGTCACCGTGCAATCATGTGACACACCACACAGAGATGCATTGGCTTCCAATACATAATGACAGGAAACAAAGAGTAATGGTGAACAGTTGTTTTTCAGACTGTAGGAAGGTTTATAATGGAGGTCCACAGGGACATGAAGGAACACTTGCCCTTTCTGATATATATTAATGACTCAGAGCTTGACGAAAAATTTCAAAATTTGCAGCTGAAATAAAACTTAGAAGTGTTGTGAACCATGAGGAGAACAGAGAATTTTCAAAAAACATAGACAGACAAATGGAAAATGCAGACAAGTGAAAGTGAAATTTAATGCAGAGAAATTTAATGCAGAGGGGCAGCACCATAGCACAGTAATTAGTTAGTACTGCTGCATCATAGCGCCAGGAATTCGGGTACAATAATGACTTTTAAGGGGCATCTGGACAAATACATGAATAGGGTGTGAATAGATGGATATGGTCCCCAGAAGGGTAGGGGGCTTTAGTTCAGTCGGGCGGCATGGTCGGTGCAGGCTTGGAGGGTCGAAGGGCCTGTTCCTGTGCTATAATTTTCTTTCTTCTTTGATTCTGGCCTCAAGTGACTTTGTGGTGTTTGCATGTTCTCCCCGTGCCTTTGTGGGTTTCCTCTGGGTGCTCTGGTTTCCTCCCACAATCCAAAGTATGTAGGTTAGGTGGATTGGCCATGCTAAATTTCCCTTTAGTGTCCCAAGATATATAGGCTAGGGGGATTAGTGAGGTAAATATGTGGGGTTACAGAATACCCCTGGATAAGCGCGGTGCAGACTTGCTGGGCTGAATGGCCTCCTTCTGCACTGTAGGGATTCTGTGATTCTAAGTGTGAAGTGATTCATTTTAACAGGCTGGACAGAGAGAATTTAAAAAGGGTGCAAATTGAGAGTGTGACTAATAATGCGTAGGGTTTTATCAATAGGGACACAAAACACAAAAGCAAGGAGGCTGTGTTGGACCTGTGTAAAACACTGGTTCGGCCTCAGTTGGACTGTTGTGTCCAGTCCCCATGCTATACTTTAGGAAGGGTGAAGAGGTTTTGGAGAAGGTGGAGCAAAGATTCATGAAAATGGCTCCAGGAGTAAGGAGCTTCAGTTTTCAGAGGAAATTTCAGGGAAAGAACGAGTTTGGGATCTTCCTCCTTGGAGAGATGAAGATAGAGAGGAGGTTTGATAGACATATTCAATATCATGGAAAGTCTAGGAGCGCAGACAGGAAGAAATTGTATCCATTGGTGGCAGGATTGAGAACCGGGGGGTGGACACTTACAATAATTGGCAAAAGTAGCAATTCCAACACAAGGAAAATCCTTTTCAAACAGCAAGCGGTTATAATCTGGAATGCACTCCTTGAGTCTGTGGTGCAGGCAAGGTCGATTAAAGCTTCCAAAAGGAAACTGAATGACTATCTGAAAAGAAAATATTGTTGCAGAGCTACAGGGAAAAGGTAGGGAGTGACAGTCGATGAATTGCTCCTTCAGAGGGCCAGAACATCCATGTTTGGTTAATTCTTTCTTCCAAGCAGCAGTCAACAGTAGAGGTCACTAGGAGGCACATTTGTCCAGTAACAGTCCTCCCTCCCCCACCACCTCCCATCACTCCCTGCTTCCTATCACCCAACCACACAACCATCTCTCCACTGACCTTTCAGGCTGGGAATCTTCACAGAATATTAGCTAATTTTTCACTGTGAAGCCCATAGATCAAGTCAGAGAATAAGATCACTCTCCAAACTGTCTCTGGTGTCTTTGTATTGATCACCCTCTCAGCCTCCCCTCTCCTGCTTCTATTTGTAACTCTCATCTTTTCTGCTTTTCACATTTTTGTTTCACTATCCCTGTGGTCTTCAGCTGGTATGTTTATCTTTTCCTTCTTTGCCTTTAAGCTGGGGGTGGTCAACGAGTGACACCAGGAACGTGATCTTACTGCTTGTTCATGCCATGCTCCCACTGCAGCGAAGGTGTAACTTTGGCAACAACTCAGGTTCAATTTCAGCCTAGGGTGACTGTGTGGACCTTATGATGGAAAAAATATTATTAATGAAGTAGCTGAATATTGTTGGGCCTAGGATACTAGCCTGAGAAACACCTGCAGTGATGTCCTGAGAACGAAATGTTTAACAACCACAACCAATTACTTTTGAACTAGTTATCTCGCCAATGAATTTCTCCCGGTTCCCGTCGACTTCAGTTTTGCTAAAGCTCCTTAATGCCACACTCGGCCAAATACTGCCTTGATATCAAGGGCAGTCAGTCTCACCTCACCTCTGGAATTCAGCTCTTTATCCGAGTATGAACTAAGACTGTAATGAAGTCAGGATATGAGTTACCCTGGAGGAATCCAAACTGAGCATTACTGACGGCACTGTAGGTGACGCCTTTACTTTCTCTTCCACAATCAGGAGTCCAGGCTGGTGGAGCTACATTTGATAGTCAGACTTTTTGATTGCTGATACAAAGTATGCCAAACCCATTTGTATCAAATCTTTTGAACCACTCTTCAGTTGTTTATTTGAAGAGAGTTTCAATTAACAGCAAAAATTGCTGATGTCATTTCAATTTCTTTCTGACAGGAAGAAAATGTAAGTCATTTCCCATGGCTGTTTTCCTGTTCATTCTCCTGGCCTCCTTCTTATCACAACCTTCTAATTAATATGCTTTGAATCTTAAAACATTGCACATAAGCAAAAACAAAGCTTTTACAGAAATACCCATAAATTTGCTTTATTTTAGTACGTACCATTGGTTTTAGTCACAGTAAGACTTACTGACACATCCAAAGATGTTTTGGTTAGATTGATTGGCCATGCTAACTTGACCATTAGTGTCAGGAGGATTAGCAGGGTAAATATATGGGGTTACGGGGATAGGAACTGGGCGGGATTGTTGTCGGTACAGACTCATGGAGCAAATGGCCTCCTGCTGCGCTGTAAGGATTCTATGATTCTCTGATAAACAGTGAAAGTACTAAAACCAAGCATTTCAGTAGATGGGACTCATAATCTAATTAAAACTAGGATAGGTGAGTAGGTAATTACTCCTAGTCTATGATAGGCCTCTCTTTCCAATAGAGAAACAATTGATTATATTCTTTGACGAGCCACCACTCTGTAGGGGACAAGGCAAAAGTAACAGACCTCCATGAAAAGGGACTAAACCCAGAGTTTTGAGGTGCGAACTTACCTGCCGTTCGTGCCATGTTCCTGCTGCAGTGAAGTTGGAGAATTTGGTGGCCAGCCAAATCTCCATTCACTGCAGCTGGATGGAAAAATCCCGCCAGCGTGAACAGTGGTAAGATTCCGGGCCAGGTTAGATTCTGAACCACACACCAGCCATCTCACCAGTAGATACCTGCTATCCTAGCTTCCAAAAGTGGGATATTATTTTGTTATAAAATAAAGCTGGGAAGTACTTTTTTCTTTCTACTTACCAGATTGCAGACAGTTAGGTGCTAATTCTACTTTTATATAGTTATAGAATCAGACAAAACCCGAAAGAGTCTGCACGTTCTCCACATGGCTGTGTGGGTTTCCTCTGGATGTTCTAATTTCCTCCCAGAATTTAAAAGACGTGCTGGTTATGTGCATTGGCCATGCTAAATTCTCCCTCCGTGTACCCAAACAGGTGCCGGAGTGTGGTGACTAAGGGATTTTCACAGTGACTTCATTGCAGTGTTAATATAAGCCTACTTGTGACACTAATAAATAAACCATAAACTTTAAAACAATGAAGTTACTGTGAAAATCCCTTTGATGAATTGGGAGGTGAGTCACTCACCTTTGAGTACCCAGTCTTGTATTTATAATGTTTAATTGACTAATCTGTAACCCCCTGCATGTTGATGATAAGAGATTCAGAATGCTAAAAACTTTAAATATCTACAAAAGGTGATTAGATTCTCCATTTTTAGAGATGGTCATTGCCTGGCACTTGTTTGCTGCCAATGTTACTTTCCACTTATCAACCTAAGCCTGAAGTCTGCCCAGGTATTGTGGCATGGACTACAAGGGGTACAAATGGTACTGAAAGCTGGGTAATCATCCATAACAGTGTCATTTTTGACCTTATGATAAGAAAAGGTCATTGATGAAACAACTGAAGATGTTTGGGCCTACAACATTGACTTGAAGAACCAATGTCCTGGGCTGAGAGGATTAGTCTCCAACAACTACCCCTAACTTCCTCTGTGCTAGGTATGACTCCAACCAGTGTCGAGTTTTCCCCGATTCTCATTGATTCCAGTTTTTCTAGGGCTCCATGATGCTAGACTCAGTCAGATGTTGCTTTGACATCAAAAGCAGTCACTCTTGCCTCACCTCAGGAGTTTGGTTGTTTCGTTCATATTTGGACTAAAGTTGTATTGAAGTCTAGAGTAAAGTGACCTTGGTAGAACCCAAACAGAGCACTGGTGCTTGATGCTACCTTCCAATACTTTCCTAATAATTAAGAATAGAGAGTCAGGCCAAAGATTGGCCAGATTGGCTTTGTCTGCTTTTTGTGATTTGGATATATCTGGGTAATTTTCCATTTTGCTGAGTAGATACCAGTGTTGTAGTGTTGGCTAGAGATGCAGCTAGTTCAGGTCTTCAGCATTACAGCCAGAATATTGGTGGACTCCACAGTCTTTGCTGTATCTAAGGCACCGATACATTTTTTGATGCCACATGGAGTGAATCCAATTGGCTGCACACTGACACCTGTAATAGTGGGGCCTTTAGGAGGAGACCATGATGCCTCATCCACGTGACACTTCTGGTTGAGGATAGCTGCAAATGTTCAGGTTGTCTTTTGCACTTTTGGGCATGCTTGTGAGTCCTCCTTCTCTCAGCCATTGTTACATTGTTGACCACTATTCATGTCGGGATGTGGCAAATTGCAGAGCATTGATCTGATTCATTGATTAGTGGGACCATTCTGATAATAGCATGCTGCTTCCTGCCCCCTTTAACATGCACCTAAATCCTTCATTTTGGCTTCACCAGATTGGCACCTCATTTCTTGGTATGTCTGATGCAGCTCCTGCATTGCTTTTCTGTGCCTCTCATTGAGCCAAGGTTGGTCCCTTGGCTTGTTGATAATGGGTAAAATGAGAGAAATGCCAGATCATAAGATTGTGACAGAATACAATTTTGTTTCTGTTAATTGCTCAAAATATCTTATGGCTGTTGAGCTTTGAAATGTTGGGATCCAGCTATTTCTGGAGCAATAATGCCACTAGGCCATCATTTCCCCAAGCTTTTACTTTACTAGTCTGTGGCACCATAAAATCAATAAAATCCCTACAGTGCAGAAGGAGCCAATTCACTCATCAAGTCTGCACCAGCTCTCTGAGAGAGCATTCCGCCCAGACCCTCCCCTCCGCCCTAACCCCATAACCCCGTGCATTTACCGTGGCTAATCCACTTAAATCTACACATTTTTGGACATTAAGGGGCAGTTTACCGTGGCCAATCCATGGCAAGTAGAGTACAAGGGGTTAGAAGCATGTTTTCCACAATAAAAAGCCCTGTTTAAACCATACCTGTAGTAGTGCGAGTCATTCTAGTCATCACAGCTTAGGCAGGATATATTAGACATGGATGGAGTACAGTGAAGATTTACCAGGATAGTACCAGAACTCCAATAGTTGAAAATGAAGAGAAATTACAGAAAATCAGCGTTGTAATTCCTAGAATTTATAAAATTAAGGGAATTTTGATCAAATATTTGAAGATATTATAGGAAACAAATAGCATAGTTAGAAACTGGGTGGGATCTTGAGCCTGCACTCTCTATGCGTGGGGTTGCTGGCAGGGACTCAAAGTGCAGAGAAAACCAGAAATTGCAAATCTCGTCTAATTGACACTTCGCCAAATTCTGGAAAGCACATCAGAAGTTTCTACTGACTGGGGAGTCGATGACCAGGAGGCATCATCTGGAGTTTAGAAAATACTTCACTAAACAAAGCGAAGTTTAGCATTGGCAGAGGTTTGGAAATCTTTTATGGAAAAAGCAAATTTGTGAGTGCTTTTGGCAAGGCCAAGGTTTTTGCCCTTCTCTAATTATTCTTGAGAATTTGATGGTGAGTGGCCTTATTGAACAGCTGCAGTCCATGTGGTGTAACTGCATCTACAGTGCTGTTTGGAAGATTTTGACCCTGCGCCCAAGCTACATTGTTCTTACAATGTGATTTTTAAATAGAAATGGTCAGGAGATGAGTTCAGTGCCTGATTAGTGATGACAAGTATTTTCAGGAGGCAGGAGTTGCCTGTCTGGAGCCAGCAGAAAAAGTAGTGGCAGTGACATTGAAGGCTGCCAAACAGAGAAGACAGCCCCTTGGAAGGTCAACAAGTAGAACAAGTGGACAGCAACCTTGCACAACAACATAGAACCAGTGATCATACTATTGGCTCCACATCTTTGTCCCTTAAGTAGTCATTAATTGGCTACATAAGGGTGTCACTTGGCAACAAGGTGGGTAAGTCAGCTATGGGCCTTCCTGCCCAGAGTTTAATTCTGGTGGAGAAGGAAAAGTGGCGGGGTTCAGGTACATCAACCACATTACCCTGTTCAACCTTCTGACACCTCAGCAAACAACTCCATCAAGTTAGTTGACATGATTTGCCTTTAACAAATCTGAGCTGGTCTTGCTTAATTGATCCACACTTACCCAAGTCACTATTCATTTTGTCCCAGAATATGTTACTAAGGGCAAAATATCATGGCCTGTAGAATTCTGTATTTGGCTGTCTGTCACATACAAGCCTGCCCTTCACTTTGCTGCAATTTTACAAGTGGAAGGTGAGGCTTTAAAGTGCCTACCTGTCTTTGACCCAATTGAGGCTCTCAAATGGCCAACAATCTCACCCTGAATGCAATTTCCCAGTTGGCAAGAGGATGTTGGAGATGATTCGAGTAGGGGAAGTCTGGAGGTAAACTTGCTCAGATCTTGGGTTGATAAGTAGGGGGATGCATCTTCCATGGGACTCCTTTTATGATCAGAGCTCCCCTTTCCTCTCACTTCCACCCCCCCCAATGGGTCCACCTCCCACTTGGCCTTTACATCCAATTCTCGTAACCTCCAGTGTCTCCTGTCCTGACCCCGCATTTATGCCAAGAGCCCCCCAGAATTATCTTACATTTGGTTTCTGGCTCTTCACAGGGACCCTGCTGCTGGTGGACCAGAGACATGCTGGGAAACCAGATTGAAGGCAGCCCTCAGAGGGCGGACGTCCTCCCCAAGGCATTAACTGGCTGTCCAGAGTGGGGCAGGGGTTTGTGAGCATTCCCTGTCTACCGTTAAATTCTGCCCTAAAAGTTTTCCCATCACTGATGTTAAGCTGACCGGCCTGTGGTTGCTGGGTTTATCTTTACATCCTTTTTTGAGCAAGAGTGGGAACATTGACAATTTTCTAGTCCTCTAGCACCACTCCAGTGTCAAAGGAGGATTGGAAAGCTATGGTCAGTATCATCACATTTTCTACCCGTGCTGGGATATTACTGGAGACAATAATGACACTAAATAGTCACAAATCCCCTGGATCTGGTGAACTCCATCCCAGTGTTTTCAGAGAGATACATCCACACTCTTTGGAACTAATTAGTTCTGATATTCCAGAATTCATTAGATTTTAGAAAAGTATCCAAGGCATTGAAGGTAGGAAATGTGACACTGTTATTGAAGAAAGTATGAAGAGAGAAAACGGGGAGGTATGGGCCAGTTAGCCTGACATCACTCATCGACAAATGCTAGAAGCTATTATTAGGGGCACGGTAAAAGGCCAATCAGAAAAATCAAAATACGTTCAGCAGAGTCAACAGTTTATGAAAGGGAAATCCTGTTTGAAAAATCTGTTGAGTCTTTGAGGATGAAACTAGGAAAAGATAAGGCAGAGCCTATGGGTGTATATGCGTTTTCAAAAAGTATTTGATAGGTACTACATAAGAAGTTATGATGCAAAATTAGGATTTGAGAAATTAGGGTCACATTTTTGCATGGATTGAATATTGTTTAATGGACAGCGAACAGTGCAGAATTAAACAGGGAAATGTTTAGATTGGCAGGCTGTAATTCGTGAGGAAATACTTCTTGGGTCTGAGCTATTCACAATCTATATTAATGTTTGCAACAAAGGGACTGAGTATGATGTATGCTCCATCATCCATGATCATGACAAATAGCAGAGCAGACTCGAAGGGCCAAATGGCCTCCCCCTCCTTCTATCTTCTATGTATTTATGTATGTTTCTATGCAAATTTGCCAATGATACACAGTAAGGTGGGAAAGTAATCAGTGAGCAGGACACTAAGAGAACGCAGAGGGATGAAGACAGGTTGGATGAGTGAGATAGAATATGGTAAATAGAATGCAATGTAGCAAAGTGTGAAGTTATTCATTTTGGTTGGAAAATAGAAAAGGCAAAAGATTTTTGAATGATGAGAGACTGTTTGCATTCAGAGGGACCTGGATGTCTCTTTACATTAATTACAGCAATTTAACATTCACGTGCAGTACAGCAAGCAATTAAGAAAAAAATGTAGCTATCTTTTGTTACAAAGGGATTGGAATCCCTGGGATAATCAAAACACCCATTCAAAATCAGTTGCGTTTATGGTTATGGCAATTTAGAGTCATGTTAGATCCATAAAACAATGTGCTCTGTAGGTCAGACTACATGAGATTTTGTGAAGCTAGATCTAAAAACTAATTTTGAAAGAACACTATCAAAAGAATAGTTGACTGGCACTGTAGTAATTGTGTAGATCGTCACATCACTTTGGGGGTCATATAGGACCATTGAGGCTTGCAGCACAGATGATGGCCATTCATTCCAACGTGGCTATCCTAGTTATTTTTTAATATACATTAATTCTCAGGTCATGGGCATCACTGGATAAAACATTACCTATCTCTATATTCTTAAGGGAATGGTAAGCCTTTTTGAAAACTACTGTACCCTGAATGGTAAAAGCACTTCTTTAACAATTTACACAGGAGTCACCATTGATGAAGGAAAAAAGACGTATGTCCAAGTCATGATGCTATGTTACTTGAAGGGGAAGTTCCCATTCTCATGTTGCCCTTATCTTTCCATGTGGTTTGCTGGTTTAAGAGATGATGCTGAAGAATTTTTACTAAGTTTCTGCACAGTATTCTGTAAGTAATACATACTGCTGCTATGGTATGCTGTGACGGAGAGGATGGAAATTTAGGCTATTGGATAAATTCATCCTGAATTCTATCAACCACCTTGAGTGTTTCAATTGCACTCATCGAGACACGTCATGAGTATTCCATTGCATTTTTGTCTTGTGTCATGTAGGTGATAGGGGGATTTTGGACAGTCAAAAGCTGAAATACTCACTGAAGAATACACAGTCTCTGATCCTCTCTATAGCCATGACATTTACGTGGCTGGTCCAGTTGAGTCAAACTCAACAATGACCAAAGGCTGGTTGGAATCTCAGTGATGATACTGATGTTGAAAGCCGGGAAGAGGAGGTTAGATTCTGTCTTGTTAGAGGTTATCCTTGCCTGAACATAATAAAGTGCAATGGTTACTTGCCACTTATCAGCTGAAACCTGGGTGTTGTCCTGTTTATGCTGCAAGCAAGCATGGATTGTTTCATTATGTGAGAAATTATGAATGGACACTGTGCAATTACCAGCAAATAGTCTACTTCTGGCCTCACAATGGGGAAACAACACTGATGAAGCAACTGAAGATAAATGGATCTAATGTAGGGCCTTGAGGAACTCATGTAGTGATGTCCTGGGCTGAGATGATTGGCATCCAACAATCACAACCATCTCGCATTGTCTTAGATGTGACTCCAATCAGTGAAGAGTTTACCCCACTGAGCACCATTGACTTCAATTTTACTGAAGATCCTCGGCGCCACATCTGATTGAAACCACTGAGGCAGTCATTCCCACATCACTTCTTCAGAATTGTGACCATGTTTGGACAAAGGCTGGAGTGAGAGTGGTGGAAACCAAACCATGTATCAATGAGCAAGTTATTGGTGAATAACTGACACTAAAAAAATTCTGTTGAGTCTATTTCCATCATTTTCTGAATATTGGGATTAGGTTGAAGGGTCAGTAGGCAACAGGGTTAGATTTATTCTGATTTTTTTTTTGGACAGGATATACGTGGGCAATTGTTGATATTTGGTATTTTCCAATGTGTGAGTGTACTGGAGACAGTTATTGAAATCTACCCCAACTGCACCTTGTATCTTTCTCTGTTTTCCCTAAAAGATTCAAAGGTCTCTGTCTCAACAACTCTCTGTGACAAAATGTTTGATGTGCTAGTAATCCCTTGCCACAGATTATTCAACCAGAGAGAAATCAGTATCTTTCCCTATTTACCCTGTTCAAGCACTTCCTCATTTGAAAAATTCTGTTCATTTTCCCCTTAGCTTTCTCTGTTTCAATGCCACAATCCTCGCCTCTTCTGTCATTACTTTATATTTCATTGTTGGCACCATCCTGATGAATCGATGTTTTATTTCCTCTGTGTCATTTATGTCCTCTCAACAGTGGGATCCCAAGACTGTTTATAATAATCTGATGATTGCCTGGGTACAAATTTATCATTATCTCTCTGTTCTTCGAATCTCCTGTTTATCAAAGTCAATCTGCTGTGATCATTTACTATGGTTTTATCCATTCATCTTCACAATTTCAGAATAATTTCTTGTTCCAGCAACTACTTTAGAATGCATCGACTGCATGTAAAGTTCTCTTGTTGTTTTTCTGCCCAAGAGTATTACTTTTCATTTAACAACATTAAATTGCAACTGTCACCCATCTTCCCATTTTGTTTACTCTGACAGAGACATCAAAGGTTTTCTTCACTGTTCATCAATTCCCTCACTTTTGACCTATCAGAAGATTTCAATTTCTTTCTTTATAGTCAAATCCAAATAATCTATATTCTGGTCCAAGTTTTGTGGTAAAACAATGAAGTTATTATAATGTGGAGATGCCTGCGTTGCACTGGAGTGAGCACAGTTAGAAATTTCACAATGCCAGGTTAAAATTCAACAGGTTTATTTGGATCACATGCTTTTTGGAGTGCTACTCCTTCATCATGTTTCTCAGAATCTTCAACAGAACCGTAGCTTGCTGAGAGATCTGCCACTGAAATATACGGAAGCATGTGAAAGTGTACCTATTAGATACCAACTAAAGTCATCTCAAAAATTAAGGCTTGTCCATGCTAATAAGATTGGCTTTTTAATACAGTAGGGTGATAAATCTTCATTGCTTCCAAATAACCTCTCTAACACTGAAAATTGACTTTTACATATTTCTTCAGATTAAGATTGTTGTTGGAATTTTAAGAGAAGTAGGTAAAATGGTTTTTTCTTAATTTTCTCTATATTTCATCTTTTTCTCGTAATCCTATTTTTTTACACCCTCCTGTACTTCATTTTATATGTATAATTTTTTATTGAATTAAATAGTTTAACTTACCATGTCTATTTCAGATTCAATGAGAATGAACTTTGGTAGCATGTTCAGATGCTAAAATAGTCTGAAGAATTATGAGCTAAAACATCAGTTTAGCCCATGTTTAGTGCAAGACATTGGTTTTGTGAAGGGTAGGTCATGCCTTCTTTGAGAAGGTGACCGAAGAGATGAATGAGGGTAGAGCAGTTGATGTGGTGTAGATGGATTTCAGTAAAGTGTTTGATACGGTTCCCCACAGTAAGCTATTGCAGAACATATGGAGTTATGGGATTGAAGATGATTTAGCAGTTTTGATCAGAAGTTGGGTAGCTGCAAGAAGACAGAGGGTGCTGGTTGATGGGAAATGTTCATCCTGGAGTTCAGTTACTAGCAGTGAACCGCAAGAATCTGTTTTGGGGCCACTGCTGTTTGTCATTTCTATAAACAACCTGGATGAGGGCGTAGAAGGGTGAGTTAGTAAATTTGCAGATGACACTAAAGTCGGTGGAGTTGTGGACAGTGCGGAAGGATGTTGCAGGTTACAGAGGGACATAGATAAGCTGCAGAGCTGGGCTGAGAAGTGGCAAACAGAGTTTAATGCAGAAAAGTTTGAGGCGATTCACTTGGGGTGGAGTAATAGGAATACAGAGTACTGGGCTAATGGTAAATTACTTGGTAGTATGATTGAGCAGAGAAATCTCGGTATCCATGTGCATAGATACCTGAAAATTGACACCCGGGTTGTTAAGAAGGCATACAGTGTGTTAGCTTTAATTAGAAGAGGGATTGAGTTTTGGAGCAATGGGATCATGTTGCATCTGTACAAAACTCTGGTGCAGCCGTACTTAGAGTATTGCATACAGTTCTAGGAAGGATGTGGAAACGTTGGCAAGGGTGCAGAGGAGATTTACCTGGATGTTGCCTGGTATGGTGAGAAGGTCTTATGAGGAAAGGCGGAGGGACTTGAGGCTGTTTTCATTAAAGAGAAGAAGTTTAGAAATAACTTAATAGAGGCATATAAGATGATTAGAGGATTAGATAGGGTGGACAGTGAGAACCTTTTTCCTCGGATGGAGATGGCTAGCATGAGGAGACATAGCTTTAAATTGAGGGGTGTTAGGTATAGGACAGATGTCAGGGGTAGGTTCTTTACTCAGAGAATAGTAAGAGCATTGAATGCCCTGTCTGCAACAGCAGTGGATTAACCAACATTAAGGGTATATAAATGGTCATTGGATAAGCATATGGATGATATGGAATTTTGTAGGTTAGATGGGCTTTAGATTGGTTTCACAGGTCGGCGCAATATCGAGGGCCAAAGGGCTGTAATGTTCTATGTTCTTTGTTCTATTATCTTGTAAAGGAGCTGAAGCCTACATTAGGAATGGCTGACAAGTGGCTAGTTAAGGGGCTGATTAACATTTAAGATGACTAATAGCACTTATAAAGGAAATTGCGTTTGTTTAAACATCCTCCCCTAATGGCAACTGGCTTTTGCAAATAAATATGATGGTGATGTAGATTTCAAGCATTGCGTAAAGACATACTCATAATTTCATGTCCTGAATCTGTGAAGTGAGTCTCTAACATGTACCAAGAGACTTTCTGGTGTTCTTTGGGATTTCACCAACACATGAACAACATTTATTCCACAAATTGCATGAGGATTTAATTTGGTAATGGTGCTCAGCATTTAGAAAGCCTCAAGCAAGATCTTGGAAAAATCCCAAAAGAAGATATAATGCTTGAATGTATTCCTTTGTCCAATGCCCTTATGATGTCAGATGAGTAGTCGTATGTTCCAGCAATTAACTGGTTAAATTAAACAGTGTGTTCCTTCAGTGTTGCCCATCATAGGTAGAGTACAGACTGTACTCAGCCAATCCACATTTGCAAAACCCAAAACAAAATGTCTACTGTTAGATGTAATTACATAAGTGGGAAGCACTTGCTTAAGAACCCTGATTGTGTAATAGCTGCACTAACAACCAATTTAGAACAAATCAGGCTCATAACATGGCTTCTTTAAATTTGGGAGAAGTGAAAAACATACATACACAGGGAATGATTCTCTTCAAACAAAAAGAATATTCTCAAGCCTTCTGACTTTTTTGAAATACCCAGGAGCTTGAGGAGCCAATAATTCCCATTACTTTCTCTTCTCAATCAATCTAAGTCAACAAGTGATCCAATCAGGAATTTTTCTTCTTGCAGCAAATGTTTTGGGATGGCGAGGGGGTAGGGGCATCCACTGCCATTCTGTGTGTGATTGTTGGGGTTGGAGGGGTCCGCTGCCACTCTCAGTGTGATTGGTTGGGGAGGGGGAAGGGGGCTGCTACCACTCTGCGTGTGATCAGTGGGGGAAAAGGGGGAGGGGCCTGTGATCGGTCTGGGTGGCAGAGGGTAGGAGGATAAAGGGGTCAGTTATGTTGTGGGTTTGGGCTATGTCTGTTGGAGCTGGGGTGTGGGGGGGAGGGGTGGGTGGTGGTGGCATTATCTGGCTCAGGAACAATGTGGCAAGGGAACGTTTCTCTATCTTTTTATCTGCACATGCGCAGTTGGAGGCATCGATCAGAGTTGCAATGTTTCAGACTCCCACAACATCCTGGGATACACTTCATCAGGTCCCAGTGATTTATCTACCTCGATGAGTTTTATGACTTCCAGAACCTCCCTCTCTGTATTATGTACACTCCTCAATACATCACTATATATTTCCCCAAGTTCCTAACATCCATCCCTTTCTCAACAGTAAATACTGATAAGAATTATTTATTTAGGATCTCATCCAACTCTTGTGGATCCACACATAGATGACCTTGTTGATCCTTAAGCGGTCCTACGGTTTCCCTAGTTACTCTTTTGCTCTTTATGTATTTGTAGAAGATCTTTGGATTCTCCTTTGTCTTATCTGCTAAAGCAATCTCATGTCCCCTTTTTACCCCCTTGATCTCTCTCTCAACTGTACTCCTTCATCCTCTACACTCTTCAAGAGATCCACTTGATCCCAGCTGCCTACATGTGTCATATGCCTCCGTCCTCTTCTTGTCCAGGGCTTCAATATCCCAAGTCATGCAGGGTTCCCCTGGAATGACTTCCATTTCACCACAGCTGTGGCAATTTCAGATTTCCTTCATCAAATGAGAAACTAATATTGTTATGAATCCTGAGGACACGGGAACACACAATATTAATGCAAGACTACTTTTTCCTACTGGTTTGAAGCGGCAAGGAGTCAGGTTGTTAATTTTAAGCTTTATTTAGCTTCAAATTAAGTACAGGTCACGCAATTGGGAAATCTGTACCTTGTTGCAAAACTAACAACATTTTTGATGAAGAATTTTTGCAGTATTCTCCTGTTTCACTGTAACTCTGGCAAAAAATAGGCGGACACACTGGAGAAATGATTTAAATACTTTTGTTTGTTCAACTCTTTTGTTTTGGCTTCCCTCAATTCTTTTTACTTGAGAACCCTCATGTCAACTCCAGCTGATGGTCCTTAACTCTGAAAACTCCAGAAATTGTTGAACAAACTAGCAGGTGTTATTAATATACAAAAGACCAGCAACATATAACAAGAAAGAAATACCCTATCAATTACAAATCACCACAAGTTTCTGGATGTTTGGTGTTGCTCCATTGTTTGATTTGTGAAAACAACATTTTGACCTTAACTTGCCTTTGAGTTCCATAATTTGTAGTATTGTATCTTCATTAACTATTAAAATAACAGAAAGTTAAAACTAGTAAATGAAAAGCATAAATATCCTTTCAATGGCATGATAATTTTTTATTGATTCCCAAACGTCCAATCTGGCCTAGAAAGTGAATAATTTTAAGTGTGGCATCTCATTCCTTCAGTGGATGAATCGTTGTCGGAGAATTTTTAATATGGCAAATGAAAACAAAATATTATTTTTATTTATTTTATTTTCTCTCCTCCCTCTCCCCACAACCCAAACTTTATTTTCATTTAATATTACCCTATCTGTTCCTGAGTTGATGTTCAATTCACCCCCATATATTCATCCTCCTTCTCGGTCATTCCTTGGTTAAAAATAACAGAAAGATTTGCATTTATAATACACCTTTCATGACCCCAGGACATCCTAAAGTGCTTTGCAGACAGTGGAGTATTTCTGAAGTGTAGTCATTGCTGTAACATTGGATTCCTAATGTAAACTCAATCCTTAATTCTCTTTGGTGGCCCTGCCCACTCATTTAGTCTAACAGCATGCTGTGAGATATCTCATTCAAAATTCAGTGCCAATGAAATTTCCTGGCTCAGATTAATGCTTATTATATTCTGGTATCTCTAAACATCTCACAGCCTGTTTTCAGTCATAACTAATCAGACATAGCTTTGTAATTACTACACCCCCTGAGACATTGGACAGTATGACTTGTGTACATAATGAGAAACTATGCCTTCCAAATGAACATTTGATTGTTAAAACTGTCTGCTGGAGGGACCAGCAGGATATCATAATGTTAATGGGACTAATTTGCAGGTGGCAATGCTCCTAACAAGAGGATGCCAGGGTCAGGAAACATGTGGAGAGGGGGAGCTGTGATCATGCAATTCTTCCTGGAACTAGGATCAGGCCAAGGAAAATGAAAAGCTGTCCAAATTTACTTTTATGAGCTTCAGTTGCAGACTAAACCTGTACCACGTTATCTGCATTTTGCAGGGATGAAAACCTCTATATAACAGGGTGTGAGTTCAGTGCACAGCTTGTTGTATAACAACATACTAACTAGCAAATTATTACACGTGGGACTTAAAAATTAATGAAAGGAAACGGATTGAGTTGAGATGAAACGGTTTGAGCACTTGACATAAGAATATCTACTTTTTGAAGCAGTATATTAGATCTTGTGTAATTTACATTTATTCAGGTCAGGTCATTTACACTACTGGAGCAAAATGCCACATACATGCCTTTCCTTTCAGTTGCAATTCAACCACTAAAGTGAAGTCTTAACTGAGCCACTGAATACATACTGGTTCATTGCATTGTTTCCAATCATTTACACAATTTACAGTGTCAAATGATCAGTCAATGAATGCTTCTCTCAATCTTAGGGACAATTTTGCATGGATCTAATCCAACTTTGCAGCAATAAGAGGGTGCTGCAATCATCAGACTCAACACCAGGATTAAGTCCAACCGATTTATTTGATAGTAAACTCACAAGCTTTTGGGGTTGTCCTTTCGTCAGGTGAATGGAGAGTTCTCATTCACCAGAACTGTCCATTCACCTGACGAAGGGACAACCCTGAAAGCTTGTGAGTTTACTATCAAATAAATCGGTTGGACTTAAACCTGGTGTTGTCAGACTTTTTACTGTGTTTACCCCAGTCCAACGCCGGCATATCCACATCATCATCAGACTGCCAGCTTTGTCTAGCAGTTGCATAGGATGCTGCCTCATACTATAAAGGAATTGACAGTTTTCCTTGAGAATGCATGTGAGTAAGAACCTTGTTTGAACCTTGAAAATTATGTTAATGAAGGATGTCCCATGCTTTTGGTCAGCTTGAACCACAGCTCTGAGTTCATAAAAACAAAGAATCATACAGCACAGAAGAAGCCTTTCAGCCCATCGAGTCCGCACCAAGACATTAGAAACATCTGAATTCCAACAATCTCATCTGCCAGCACTTGCCCTAAGCCCTGAATGTTATGATGTGCCAAATGCTCATCCAGATTACTTTCACAATGGCAATCTTCACTTTTTTCAGTCACTCAACATGACTGCTTGGTATGGTTTGCTCCCAGTAGTTGTTTCAGTTACAATGCACTTCACAGTTTTTCTACCTTTCCCCCAACACTGTTATTGCAGTTCATTTTACAACCAACAAAATGGTCAATGTAGGAATTCCTCTGGAGGCTCACCTCCCCCACACCCGCCAACATCTCCCCACTAAGCATTTGTTCTGAAATTATAGGAATTTCACTTACCACTTTTCAACAGAAAGCACTCTCTTGACAATTGCTGTTCTTTTGCTTCTCACCTTCAGGTAGCTTTGTTGTCTTCTGACAAGTTTTCCAATATGAAATTGGAACAATGAGTGACCCAAAGTTGAGAAGCAGCAGTGCAGCAAATTATGAAACTGACCTGACAGACCAACTTTCAAAAAATAAGATCTGTCAGCTGACAGTTCCAATTATTTAAACTGATCTTCCAGGTCTGAGGCTCTGGCTGCTCAGACCTGGTGATTTGAGATCTCCATTTACAACACAGAGCCTGGGTCCTCCAACCCCCCAGCTCTGATTTTTGGCATTGCCTGCATCCCCCTCTCCGAGGCTCTGAATCCACCCAGATATAATTGATCACTGTGAATTACAAAATCTCACCAAAACTCAGTGTTCTTCATGAGAGACACTTTTGAAGGTCTAGCTTCTGTTTTCCCTGAAAAGCTGGTCCAGTTGGGATTGCCTGAATAATTACTCACTTCTGATGGTTCAATGTGTCTTCCTGGAGCCTATTCACAGCTCCCAGGGCTTTTCTGATGCAAACCATGTGAGGCCCAAATTGCAACCAAAACCCCTCTTCCAGCAAACAGGCAAATAAATTGAAGCCACAGAACCTTCTTAAGCTCCACACATTTCCATGACGATGTAGCCTTTCAGACTAATTTAGCTCTACCTTCCAAACCAAAATAGTCCACTTTGGTAGGAATAATGGTAGGAAGGACTATTACTTACATGGCAAAAAACTGAAGCATGCAATGGTGCAGAGGGACCTCAGTGTCCTTGTGCTTGAGTCGCAAAAACCCAGCCTGCAGGTGCAGCAGGTGGTCAGGAAGGCAAATGGGATGCTGGCCTTCCTAGCGAGGGGGATTGAATATAAAAGTAGGGAGGTCTTGCTGCAACTGTACAGGGCACTGGTGAGGCCGCAGCTGGAGTACTGTGTGCAGTTTTGGTCGCCGCACTTACGCAAGGATATTTTGGCCTTGGAGGGAGTGCAGAGGAGGTTTACTAGGCTGATACCGGAGTTGAGGGGGTTGAGCTATGAGGAGAGGCTGAATAAACTAGGCTTGTACTCGTTAGAGTTTAAAAGAATGAGGGGAGATCTCATTGAGACATATAAGATGGTGAATGGGACGGATAGGATAGAGATGGAGAGGCTCTTCCCGCTCAGAAAGGACAGTAGAACTAGAGGGGGGGCGGTTTAGAATGGAGTTGAGGAGGAACTTCTTCACTCAAAGGGTGGTGAATCTCTGGAATTCTCTGCCCGTTGAAGTGGTGGAGGCTGCCTTGCTAAATATATTTAAGACGCGGGTTGATAGGTTTTTGATAGGCAAGGGGATTAAGGGTTATGGGGAGAGGGCGGGAAGGTGGAACTGAGCCATGACAGATCAGCCATGATCTTATTGAATGGCAGGGCAGGCTTGAAGGGCTAGATGGCCTACTCCTGCTCCTATTTCTTATGTTCTTATGTTCTTAAAATATCTGTCTATATTTCACTTCTTTGCAAGCAGTGTAGACATCCCTTCTCCAATTCACCAGCTGAGTCAAAAGGCTACTTCCATTTCTGTGCACTCTCAGCTTTGTCAGTAATCTTTTGAGGGGGATCTTGGCAAATGCCTTCTGGGCTACAAACAACTAAACTTGAGCGGAAATCAGTCCAAGGCTCCAGTTTAAAGTAGAAAGGATCCACTTGACCTTCGGTCAATAGAACAGGAATTACTTCCTGTAAGAATGAAGAGAAATCTTGTGCAAAAAAAAAAGTTTATGAAAAGATAACTTAACCAGCTGGGTGATTTCAGAAATGGTGAGAATGCAAATACGTGCTACAGACCAACTGATAATGTAGAATAAGTTCTACTAAATGGCTGGATAAACAGACCAGCACATTAAACTTTGTCTAGTTGAGGAAAACTGAATTGTAATGAATTCTATTTAAGACTCAGCTGTGATAGGCTGATCATTCTCAGGACACCAGATGAGCAGCTCCCTCAGGTTGAAATTTGCTCTTGAAAGAAAGAAACAAAGAAAGATAGCAGTGATGTCAAGAAATTGTATTAGGGCACACTGAGGGAAAATATTAACCATCACAATATTTCTAGCACCTTCTGGGAAAATATTTGATTTGATTTATTATCGTCACATGCATTAGTATGCAGTGAAAAGTATTGTTTCTTGCACGCTATACAGGCAAAGCACACCATACATAGAGAAGGAAAGAAGAGGGTGCAGAATGTGATGTTATAGACATAGCTGAAGTGTAGTGATGGCTTGTGTGATGGATTGGGCTTCATTCAGAACCCTTGTAATTTCTTGGGCAGAGCAGGAGTCATACCTTATGATACAACCAGAAAGAATGCTTTCTATGGTACATCTGTAAAAGTTGGTGGAAGTTATAGCATACATGCCAAATTTGCTCATCTCCTGAGAAAGGAGCAGTGTTGATAGACTTTCTTAACTATAGTGTCAGCATGGAAGGAGCAGGAAAGGTTGTTGATGATCTGGACACTCTCTCTAATGTTCGCTCTTGACAATTTCCATTTCATCCCTGTTGATGTAGACAAGGTCATGAATGAAGCCCAGTCCATCACTTAAGCCAGCCTCCCACCCATTGAAGCAGTTTATACTTATTGCTGCCTCTGAAACGCAGCCAACATAATTAAGGACCCCACTCATCCTGGATATATACTCTTCCACCTTCTTCTGTCGGGAAAAAAATACAGAAGTCTATGGATGCATACAAACTGACTCAAGAACAGCTTCTTCCCTGCTGCTGTCAGACTTTTTAATGGACCTACCTCTCATTAAGCTTATCTTTTTCTACACCCTAGCTATGATTATTACACTACATTCTGCACTCCCTCCTTTCCCTCTCTATGAACAGTACGCTTTGTTTGTTAGCATGCAAGAAATGATACTTTTCACTGTATAATAATACTTGTGGCAATAATAAATCAAATAAAATCAAACTCAAAACAGGCTTATTTCTCAAATTATTTTTAGAAGAAAGTAGTACAAGTGAGTTATGGAAATCCAGACCAAACATAGAAGTTTGAACCCAGTTTATAAAGAGAATGCTGAAATTATTTTAAAAGTTCCTCATGGATTGTAGGATAAAATACATACTTTGTAGAGAGGATATGATTATGAACACACTGATAGAATTTTGCAAGAATTTAAAGATATATATTCCAATTCATAGAAAGATGAAATTAAACTTAAATCCAGAATGCATGCGATTTTTATAGTTGCAAAAACCCTTTGAAGACAGGCACTGATGTTTGATGTGGAATGTAAAAGGATCACTTTTTAGGTCATTGATGTAATCTAATGGTGTCTAAATCTAAGCAAGAGAACCCTTTTGAATTGTTTAAGGTGATTTTTTTATTTCCTCATTATTTTTGAATCAAAATATTTATATAATAAAGATGCCAGTCTGGAATTCCTAACAATTATAGCAGTATTATTGCAGTATATGGATGAAAACTGCATGAAAGATCGGCATATCCCACTAATAGTCAACCGTGCCGAGACAATGTGACAGGTACTGTCTGTCCTAATAGGGGAGAAAGTTCCTTTATACAGGCAGTCATAACAATGCAGCAAAAAAATGAGGACTCCTTATTCACATAGTTTCCAAATTCTGAATCTCATACAGACTTGGTAAAGGCTGGAACCCAGTAAACCTGAATGAGAAACAGGTATCAACCTCTTCATGTGAGCTCAAATGGAGAATACAGATGATGTTTATTGCAAGTTTTGTACACTATCTGTAAAATTTTCCATAATGAATACTACATTATTGGCAGGAAAAGAAGATGGAAAGACTTCTGCTGGAGGCTGGGGTGGCTAAACATACAATCAAATGATGTTCAGCTCATTAATTACACAACGATAGGGATCTCTTCAAATCTCATGGTAGGGCGGGCAGGAATGAGAAAAAAATGGAAATGTGTCCCCCTGCCATGCAAAAAGGTTGGACAAATTAGTATAAGGTCAAAGGGGAGGCAGTAGCATAGTAGTATTGTCACTGCACTAAAAATCCAGAATCCAAGGGAAATGCTCTGGGAACACTAGTTCAAATCTTGCCATGGTAGATGGTGTAATTTGAGTTCAATAAAAATCTGAAATTAAAAGTCTGATGATGACCCTGAAACCATTGTAAACTATCGTTAAAAACTCACCTAGTAAACTCATTTTCTTAAGGGAACGAAAGCAGCTGTCCTTACCTTGTCTGATCTACATGTGACTCCAGATTCATAGCAATGTTGTTGACTTTTAACTGCCCTGTGAACTGGCCTAGCAAGCAACTCAGTTGTATCAACCAGTTAAAAAAAGTCTAAAAAGAATTAAACTGCTCGGACCACAACATCAACCTAAACCATGGAAACAACAACTGTCATCCATGCAAAGTCCTCCATACTAACATCTGGGACCGAATGCAAAAATTAGGAGAGCAGTTCCACAGACAAGTCAAGCAACAGCCTGACATAGTCATACTCACGGAATCGTACCTTACGGATAAAGTCCCAGACACCACCATCACCGGCCCTGGGTATGTCCTATCCCTCTAGCAGGACATTCAGCAGACATGGCAGCACAGTGGTATATTGTTGGGAGGCAGCTGCGTTGTGAGTCCTCAACAGTCTCAGGTCATCAGGGAAACATTGACAAGGAAACGTCCTGCTGATTACCACAGATTGTTTCTCCCTCTCTTCTGATGAATCAGTACTCTTCCATGTTGAACACCACTTGGGAGGAAGCACTAAGAGTGCCAGGGGCACAGAATGTACTCCGGGTGGGGATATTAATGTTAATGACTAAGGTTGGCTCAGTAGCACCAAAATGGACTGGCCTGGCTGTATCCTAAAGGACGTAGCTGCTAGACTGGATCTGCAGCAAGTGGTGAGGGAACCAACAAGAGGAAGAAACATACTTGACGTCATTCTCCCTTATCTGTGATTTGACGGTAACCTATACCTTGAATGTCAAAGTCACTGATATCCCACATATGGCCAACCCGAATGACCAAAATAATCTAAATGATGGTAATGAATGGCCAATAAATTGCATATAGTTTTACTACAACCATTATAGCCATTTCCTGGAATCACATGACTTTCAGTCCAGTATTTGCTGTTTCATTTTAGCTATTTTTTTCCCAATGAAATACAAAGCTGATACTCCCACAAAACATGACTTACAGTTTTCACAGGTCAACAAAACATTTTTTTTTAGTTGCTGCCTCAGAAAAAAAAAATTACACTCAATAATAAAGTTCAGGTTGGTCATATCCAGCTGTTGAGCTGGTGAGAAAATAGCACTGTTGACTGTAGGATGGTAATTGCCACATTATCGCTAGAGGAAAAATTCTTAACAGCCACAGAAATGCTGATGCACTCATCATTTTTAATGGCTGGATTAATGAATGACAGCTGCTCTCAGATGAATATATAGATGAACTCGCAGACCTGACTCAGAGTAGGAAAACCAAATACCTTTGCGCTTAGACTGAAACAGGGAAACAATTGCTCTGACTAATTTATGTAGTAAAAGCATGAACACCTTTTTTTTCAATGCTTTATTGATATCACTGCATCTGGCAACCAGAGAAATTCTTCTCTTCAGAATGTACATCAAATCAACAAGCTATCCTCAGGGGCAACATCCCACCTTAAGTGCCATATTATGCTTATTAGTGGCCTCTTTAAATTTTGTCTGCGGTCTCTTGCACCACTGTGAATGTATCTTGGGCTCCTGTAGTAGCTTGTGGAGTTTGCCTGTTCCAAGCTACCTCTAGAAATGTACCATAATGTGGTCCACAACTTTCTTTGATGAAACAGATCATTAGCGAGAGGTCAAAAATATGTGGCCCACCCAATGCATACTTTCTGCAAATCTAACGGTTGTGCTTGTAATTAGGCCAAGGACCAGATATGGTGAAGTCCTTCCTTCTCCTTCAGCGTCTGTGGGATTCATTCAAGTAAGAGGCCTCACAACACCAGGTTAAAGTCCAACAGGTTTATTTGGAGCGCTCCTCCTTCATCAGGTAAGTGAGAGTTCAAGAGATTCATTCAAGAGCAGAACTTCAAAACACTCCAGATAAGGTCTCATGTATCAGAGAGGTGATGGGCAGTGTGAAGAGGATTTTAATACCTGAACTTTCCTTTGTCTTGTTTTGGCCAAATAACAATTGTCCCAATGTAAAGAGTACGCACTGGCTACTGCAAGGATAAATTTTGACTTAAAAAGTGTGTTGATGCCCAGTATAAGGCATTTTCACTAGTTATGGATTGTGGAAGGAATCTTGATGGGATTCCTTGTCAGTACCTCAGAAGATAAGAACAATTTGTCTCAATAATGAAAGTGCCATGTGCGCTCTTCTATTCTTGCTCTGTTTAATATCAAGAGGCTGACTAGCAGATGATTATAGAGCCACTCATCATTTCTGCCACAGCTTGTTCAACAAGTTAATCTTGGACATGGAAACAATAACTAAATGGTTCATTGATCTTGATTTACACATGCACGTGTAATTGTTAAAATGATTGTTAAAATGGGAAACAATAACTTGCTACTATTGGGATAACTTATTACAAGATAGAATGTTCTTTTTTGACCATATTGTACTGTTAGGAAATAGATGGTGCACAATGCTCATTGGGGTAATAAAATAAAGGCAAAATACTGCAGATACTGGAAATCTATAGGTAATCCATATTTATATTTGTGTGTTCAGTATGAGCAATAGTCCTAAGTTTAAGTTTCAGATTTAAGTTTAAGCTTAATTTATATTTCTGTAGGAAACCTGAGTTTTTGTTTCACTTTAACGATGTCTTACAACTCCTAACAAAGGGAAAAACTATGCTGTTGCCTAGCAACAAGGGACCCCACAGAAAGAAAAAAAAGCAATCAAGTGCAATTAGAAGCAGCATTCTACAGAAAGTTCAGAACAGGCAAGACATAAAAAAGGGATAGAAAGTAAGTCCCAAAGAAGAAAGTTCCAAAAGCCAGGGAGCGACAGAAAAAAGTTCTAAGACAACAACTAAGTCAAGGAGCAAGAACAGGAATTGTGAGCAGGTCCTACTCAGTGAAATTAAGAGGATGGAACTGAGGAAAAGGATTCCAAGGCAAAAGATAAAGGACGGGATTCTGCAGTCCTTCCCACAGGTGACTATGACAGCAGATACCCCAGTGGTGGGTTGAGCAAGCCATGTAAAACACTATAGGCATCAGCAAGACCAGAGCATCCTGCTGGTGGCCAATGATGGGCTGTCTCCTCTGCCAGAAAACATGCTGCATGGGGATTGGAAAACCCCAGTCAAAGTTGCAAGAAGCAAATGTAAAGCAATTTAGGCTTGCAAGAAGCCAGAAATCCAAGCCAAAGGTCTGTAACCCCTTAATACAGACATGTTAAGCAGCGGTGTTGTGTTGGCATGGCTAGGTGTCTTAGAGATTGCAAGGAAAGTGAAACTTAAATGCATATGGCACTCCAGGGCAGAGGAACATCAGAAGTGGAGATTGGAACCCTGGAGGTAGATCCTTGATGAAGGCGTCCAAGAGACAGTGTTGTTTTTACAGAAGATTCCAAGGCATGTTCCTTGAGAGCAGAAATAGGAAACCCCCATGTGAAAGACAGAGTTGACCTAGAGTATGACAAGCACCTGGGAGAATTTGATGAGAAATCTGTACAAAGTGTTTGGGTAACATCTGCCATTTGATTCAGAGTCTCACCACAAGTCGCCTTTTTTTTTACATGGACTATGTACTTTCTGGGAACATTGGAGAAGAGGTAGATTTTATAACTTGTGTTATCCCTACAATTCTGTATACATCTGTAAATGATCTGTTATGGTTAAAGGACTAGTGCAATATCGTTCTTTCCTTTTTTTAATAAATCTTTTGTTATTTTGTTAAAAGTACATCAGAGGTCTCTGTGAATCTATTCAGCAGCTGCTCCCAGTGTTTCTGAACAAAACAAAACCCAGAAGTTCTACCAAAGCACATTCCACCTAGAGATCTGACTTTTTCAGTAGTAACGTCAGCTGGAATTTTAACAGCTTGATGGAAAAGATAGATCAGTTGTTCCAGCTTATCCAAAAGCTGTTTTAATTGTATTTATTTTAAACTTAAACATTGCCTGTCAAACTCCACTTACTGCACAGCAGAATGCAAACAGCAAATCAATAACCTTCCCATCAATGGGAATGCATTGACAATCTTTAGCTGTATGCATTTAATTTATTTTTATGGCCAGATTGACAGACTGACCTCAAACTTGAATTAAGAGCATTACCTTAGTTACCCCATAATAAGTAGGATGTAACATTTCATATATGCCATAGAGAGAAAAATTATTTCACAACAATAATTTGCCAACATTTCCTATATCTGGGGTCAATTTAGATAAAGAAATATTTGTATTGCTATACTACAAAGAATGAGACGTGCATTGTTTTTAATACATTTGGTTAAGGGAAATAGTGTTTTCTCTAATTTGCTTAATTGTCTAGACACAATAAATGATGTAAGTAACATAAATAGTAATTTTACCATTAATTTTAAACTTAAAGATAATTTGGCACAACAATAAGTTTTTCACATGGAATAGCAGTCATCACATTAACTTCAGTGTCCAGATGGAAAAAATAGATGTATCATTTCCTTCCTGCCTTCACAGAAGTATGAAGCTGATAAAAGATATTTCTTTATCTTGATAATGGAGATGAATTTATATGTATTTATGCTTATGTAGAGATATATCAGACTTCTTTTCACTTTGCCAAACGAGTCTGACCACTAATCATGACATCCTGCTGAGTCATGGATTCCAGTTCCACATCATAAGCTGACTGGATTCTCCAGAATAATTATGAAATGTTATTAATTATATTGCCACCATGTTAAGATTTTTAAAATGGCATTGTCCATTTCATGGCAATATTGATTTGACTCTGTTTTACAAATTTCTGTGGTCTGAAGCATATTTTGGCGTTGACAAATTGATCCCGGGATGATTCATGCAAAAGAAAACAAGATATAACTTGTAATTGTTCCTTCTGGCCAAATGCAGTTGAACTGATTGTGGGTGCCTGGCTGTCATAGTGACTGCAGTAACAAGGGGATCCTGAACTTTTTTTTATTATTTCAATCAAAAAAGCCAATTCAAATTACGTCTAATTTATGGTCCCAACAAGAGGCACATATGAGTTCCAAGCTGACAAGACAAGACTTTGTATTCCATCTTGGGCTCAATCAAATAAGATCCAAGCTGATAGGATGAAGTATTGCACCCCTTCCCAGACTTGATCTACTGCTTCAGCTTAGCCAAAAGGCTGAAGTGGTTTTGAAAAATTGCAGCAGGTGAAGCCTTGGTTTTATCTCATTGACTACCCTGGCCCTTTACCCTACCCTAGCTTAGGCAAACCACGATCAGTTTATTACTGTTGACATTAAACTTGGCGGAAAGGTCAATGTTAATTTAGAAAGTCGCATGTTCTTCACCTGCTGTTCTATCAACAGAATCAGCTTATTTCTTTGGCTTCTTGACTCAGATCAATTGCCAGTGCATACATACACTTAGGAAAGTAAAACCAAAGTTGGTAACAGTAAAAGGTGGTAACATCCCTGTTACAGTATTAATAGACTGACCCAGCATCAGCATAAGCAGATTGGCTCCAGTACAGTGTAAACAGGCCGCCCCCAGTAGCAGCATCTTTCCTATTTACTATACAAAGGAAAACCTGGTCTAATCAGAGAAACTCTGATTGACTTGAATAGGGCCTGACCATTCAGAATCATATTGATTTGAATTTCAGAAACTCCATATATTGGATTATGACATTAGACTACAATGCAAAAAGGAACAGTGTGTGCATATCTGACACATTGCAGACATGCCTAAGCATTGTGTTATTACATGCCTCAGTATATATGGTATTAGAAAAATAAATTTATAAGCCAAGAAAGGAAGTACCAGAGGCATTCCCAGTAGTATTTAGGTCAAATGCGCTGCTAGGCGTCATTTTGGCATGTTTAAGCATGAGCAGTGCTAAATTGATAGGTCGCAACCAGGGGATCAATGCAGTTTTCCTCAGAATGCCAGGGCTAATGAAAGTAAAAGTCAACCAGGATTCCTGTTCATAATTGCAAACCAGAAATTGCTGTTGAAAATTGCATGCATGGAAGCTGAACACACATAGTATACAGATCACATGGCAACCTCTAAAGTGTAATATGCCAACACTCACTGATTAATCAACCACATGAGGAATGGGCAGTAAGGTGAGGGACCAGAATTCTGCCAGAGACCATAAAACTGGTACCTCAGTAATGAGTCAGTGCTTTCAAAAAAGAAATAAAAACTGAGGAAGATGAGGATCGAAATCCTTTAGAAGCTGAACAATTCAATCATGGAACTACCTGGTCAAGTCCACATTGACGATTACTTTGATGTATTTTTGATAGCGCTGGGGAGGTAGAATAATGGATAGCTTTTTGAAAGCGAATAATCACTGTGTAAATGTCCATACCTCAAAAACAAAAGTCTCAATTTTGACCAAACGTACTTGGCAAGAACTGGCCAGGAATGGCTCAGCTGGCTGATTTACATTTCATTCAATTTCTGCCTCGGTTCAAGTCAATGGAGCATAAATTTTGGCAGGACGTAAAGCAGACTTGAGACCCCAGCATGCCCCACCCAGTCTTGTGCGCCTTGTTAGGTTAAAATCAGGGCTTAAATACCTTCTGTGTTGAAGTGAGTTTAGTTTTCTAAATTAGCTACAAACAGACAGTGATACGGTTTAAACTGCACCCAAGGTGTTACAAAACTCATCAATTATCTGAAAATCATACACTAGTTACAATGCTAGGAAGTACCTCGGAATGTCTTACTATATTTAACGTCTGATAGAAATGTAAGTTAAGGTTTTAATTTCACTTGGATAGTAGAACATAGAACATTACAGTGCAGTACAGGCTCTTTGGCCCTTCGGCCCTCGATGTTGTCACTAAAGAGGTAGTGCTTGATCGACTAGCGGGACTGATGGTGGACAAGTCCCCAGGACCAGATGGAATGCATCTCAGAGTCTGAAGGAAATGGCAGAGGTGATAGTAGATGCCTTAGTGATTATTTACCAAACTTCCGGGGAAGTGCCGGAAGATTGGAAAACGGCTAATGTTACGCTGCTGTTCAAAAAAGGTAGCAGGCAAAAGGCAGGGAATTATAAGCCGGTTAGTTTAACGTCTGTTGTTGGAAAAATGCTGGAATCCGTCATCAAAGAAGGAATAGCGAGACACCTACAGAAGAATTGTTTGATAGAGCAGACGCAGCACGGATTCGTTAAGGGGAAGTCGTGTTTGACAAATTTATTGGAATTCTATGAGGATGTGACTAGTGCGGTAGACAGAGGGAAACCGGTGGATGTGGTGTTTCTCGATTTTCAGAAGGCATTTGATAAGGTGCCGCACAAAAGGTTGCTTCAGAAGGTTAGGGGGCATGGAGTTGGGGGTAAGGTGTTAGCGTGGATAGAGGATTGGTTGTCTAATACGAGGCAGAGAGTTGGTATCAATGGATGCTATTCTGATTGGCAGTTGGTAACTAGTGGAGTGCCGCAGGGATCAGTGCTGGGGCCTCAGCTATTTACCATTTATATAGATGATCTGGAGGAGGAGGCTGAGTGTAGGGTGTCGAAATTTGCTGATGACACAAAGATGAGTGGAAAAGCAAATTGTGCGGAGGGTGTGGAAAGTCTGCAGAGGGATCTAGATAGGCTGAGCGAGTGGGCGAGGACCTGGCAGTTGGAGTACAATGTTAGCAAGTGTGAGGTTATCCACTTTGGCAGGAATAATAGTAGGAGGGATTACTATTTAAAGGGCGAAAAGCTGCAGCATGCTACGGTGCAGAGGGACCTGGGAGTCCTTGTGCATGAGTCGCAAAAACCCAGTCTGCAGGTGCAGTAGGTGATCAGGAAGGCAAATGGGATGCTGGCCTTTATAGCGAGGAGGATAGAATATAAAAGCAGGGAGGTCTTGCTGCAACTGTACAGGGCACTGATGAGGCCGCAGCTGGAGTACTGTGTGCAATTTTGGTCGCCGCACTTGTGCAAGGATATTTTGGCCTTGGAGGGAGTGCAGAGGAGGTTCACTAGGCTGATACCGGAGATGACGGGGTTGGACTATGAGGAGAGACTAAATAGATTGGATCTGTACTCGTTGGAGTTTAGAAGGATGAGGGGGGATCTTGCAGAGACGTATAAGATAATGAAGGGGATGGATAGGGTAGAGGGAGAAAGATTCTTCCCGCTCAGAAAGGACAGCAGGACTAGACAGCCTCAAGATAAGGGGGGGACACTTTAGAACGGAGTTGAGGGGGAACTTCTTTACTCAAAGGGTGGTGAATCCCTGGAATTCTCTGCCTGTTGAAGTGGTGGAGGCTACCTCGCCAAATATATTTAAGCCACGGGTAGATAGGTTTTTGGTAGGCAAGGGAATTAAGGGTTATGGGGAGAAAGCGGGAAAGTGGAACTGAGCCACTTCAGATCAGCCATGATCTTATTGAATGGCAGGGCAGGCTTGAAGGGCTCGATGGCCTACTCCTGCTCCTGTTTCTTATGTTCTTATGTTGCGCCGACCAGTGGAACCAATGTAATGACCCTCTAAGCTAAACTATTCCAATATCATCCATATGTCTATCCAACAACCATTTGAATGCCCTTAAAGTTGGCAAGTCCACTACTGCTGCAGGCAGGGCATTCCACGCCCTTACCACCCTCTGATTAAAGAACCTACCTCTAACATCCGTCCTATATTTATCACCCCTCAATTTAAAGCTATGCTCCCTCATATTAGCCATCACCATCCGAGGAAAAAAGCTCTCACTGTCTACCCTATCTAATCCTCTGATCATCTTGTATGCCTCAATTATAATTACTCAAGACACACAGACTGCATCGGTTTAAGAAGGCAGTTCATCAACACCTTCTTAAGGGCAATTAGGGATGGGAAAATAATCATTGGTCTAGCAGTGATACCCACATCCCATAAATGAATTCTAAAAAAAAATGCAGCCCTATAAATAATGTTTGAATTAAGGGCCATTTTCCAATAAAATGTTGAAAGAGATGTGTATTTTATACACTTCAGCAATGGGTCCAAAACAATACTTTCCAAACTGTGATCACAGGTTACAGAAAAATAGATGGGGATTATGAGCTCCCTTTCCTCTGGGACGATGCCCTGCAATGCATAGAAGCCCAGGCAGTATCCAGCTCTGTCTATTCCCTGTTCCTCTCTCAGTCTCTCCCCATGGTGTGGCAGAAGAAAGCAATAAATACACTTGGCAAGTGAGCAAGAAGACTTCAGAAATATCTTATGAAGGCTGCCAACATAAGAATATAAGAACTAGGAGCAGGAGTAGGCTACCTGGCCCCTCGAGCCTGCTCCGTCATTCAATGAGATCATGGCTAATCTTTTTATGGACTCAGCTCCACTTACCCACCCACTCACCATAACCCTTAATTCCTTTACTGTTCAAAAATTTATCTATCCTTGCCTTAAAAACATTCAATGAAGTAGACTCCACTGTTTCACTGGGCAGAGAATTCCACAGATTCACAATCCTTTGTGTGAAGAAGTTCCTCCTCAACTCAGTCCAAAATCTGCTTTTCCTTATTTTGGGGCTATGTCCCCTAGTTCTAGTTTCACCCACCAGTGGAATCAACTTCCCTGCTACTATCTTATCTATTCCATTCATAATCTTATATGTTTCTATAAGATCTCGCCTCATTCTTCTGAATTCCAATGAGTATAGCTGCAGTCTACTCAGTCTCTCCTCATAAGCCAACCATCTCAACTCTGGAATTAACCTAGTGAATTTCCTCTGTATCCCTTCCAATCTCTATATCCTTTCTCAAGTAAAGAGACCAAAACTGTACTCAGTACTCTAAGTGTGACCTCACCAGCATCCTACACAGCTGGAACATAACCTCCCTGTTTTTAAACTCCATCCCGCGAGTAATGGAGGATAACATTCCATTTGCCTTCTTAATTACCTGATGCACCTGCAAACCAACTTTTTGTGATTCATGCACAAGGACACCCAGGTCCCTCTGCACAGCAGCATGCTGCAATTTTTTACCATTTAAATAATAGTCCATTTTACTGTTATTCCTACCAAAATGGATGACCTCACGTTTACCAACGTTGTACCCCATCTGCCAGACTCTTGCCCACTCACTTATTTACATCCAAATAAGAAATCACCTGATCCTGTGTTTCCACTGAGCAGAATGGCACCTGCAGGGCTTCTTCCAGTGACAGGCCTGGAAATGAACTTTCATCTCTATTGAAGCAATGAGCAGCAGGGCACATGGACAGTCATCCTGGGCCAGGAAGCTGGAGGGGAGGCCCTTCACTGGGTCTCCTATCACTTGGGGAATACGGAAAGCTTGACTGAAATCTGCATAAATGCATGAACTAATATCATTTTTACAAAGTAGAAAAAAGTACAGATTTGTGTATCAGTATAATGTTTATCCATAATGCATAAACTATAATAATTATATGCTGAATGTTACTATGCTATTTTATTACCGTTTTGCTTTTGTTGGGATCTTGGGTCATGTTGATTTTCAAATGTTAAATTAAAGTCACATTGGTAATTAAGAATTAAGTTTGAGATATAGAGATAGGCACGACAACACACAAACAATCTGGGAGGTTTTGCACATAAAAAGGTTAGAACAGAAGAGGGAGAGCTGTAAAACAGCAGGTGGAGTAACTGTATGAGGATTCTTGCAACATGTGTTATTAGCAGACCTGCCATTTTGCCTTTATGCCACTATAAATATCTTCTTTAGAGTTTAACATTACCCAGCAGAAACAGTGTGTGATAGACAGAGATAAGTGATCCCACAGTAAACAGATCAGATCAAACTCTGCTGTCCTGTCACCTCCAGTCATGAATCGTGGTAGACAATTAAATAACAAATAGGAGAAGTATCCATTAACACTTTATATCTTTTTGCCCATGACATCTCTGTCAAATCTCTCCTAATTCCCACCTATAACTGACCTATTTTATTCCATCTGCTCCACTCCTCTTAAACAGTATAAAATCCATCATATTTCTCCCTTTCTGAAGAAGAATCATATGGACTCAAAGTGTTAACCCATTTTCTCTCTCCACAGACCAGCAGAGTTTTTCCAGCATTTTCTGTTTTTATTGATGCAAATTATCTTGGAAGAAATGGAAAAGTAACCAAAACAAGGGACTGAGTCATTTGAGGTCAAGAGATGGTAAATGACAGTTTTATCTCCAAGAATGGCTGGAGCTAAGGGGGATTAAAGTAGTCTTCAGAGAACTGGCGCATTTTTATGGTCCTTACAGAGGTAAATAATGTTAAGATTGATGTATATTGCAAGATAAAGGGAGTTATCAAAAATAAACCAGACTGCATAAAATAAAATCCCCATAGTCCCAAATGACCATAGACTGGTGGTGATTTTAACCAGCAGATCTTGCAAGCAGCAAGGTGGAGAAGGCAGGATTTCATGAATAACCTCAGCTGGCGTGGGAATTTTACCTGTGTTGTCATCACTCTGCGTCATGAACTAGCTTCAGCCAACTGAGCTAAACCGAGCCCCAGCGCATAAAACACATAGTTATAAACCATATTGTTAAATGAATAGTGCTGGTTTTATTTCAGTCTTTTATATACAATAAGGTTTGTTTTTGTTTAACTATGTGAAATCTTGTGGCGTAGTTTGGCTTTCTCTTTAAATGTTAATGTTCTCTAACCTGATCATAACAATCTGCTATGTCATAACCTGGCATATTCCTCACTATTATGACCAACAAGTCAGGTGACCAACCCTGATTCAATGAGATGTATCGAAGAGCATGCCAGGATCAGTACCAAGCATACCACAAATAAAAGCCAACTTGGTGAAGTTACAACTAGGGACTGCATGCAAGTAAAGCAGCAGAAGCAATGTGTGATAGACAGAGATAAGTGGTCCCTCAGTAAACAGATCAGATCAAACTCTGCTGTCCTGTCACATCCAATCATGAATTGTAGTAGACAATTAAGTAACTAATAAGGGGAGGCTCCATGATTATCCGCTTTCTCAATGATGGCAGATCCCAGCATGTCAGTCAAAATTTCAAGATGGTGCTGCAGCCAGATGACCTTCCAATTCTTTTACTTTCATTCTACGCTTCATTCTAACTCTTTTAAATTCTCTAATAATGCTCACTAAGTTGATCTTTCTCTACACCCTAGCCATGACTGTAACACTACATTCTGCACTCGAAAATTTCTAAAATGAACAGAATTCTTTATTCTTGGTGAATTCCGCTTTGGTGTTTTACTTGAAGGTGAAGACGGCTTGCGAGGATGGCTCCTCAGATATCAAAACTATTCTCGTCTGTCTTCACTCATAGCCTCTCAGAGAATCATGGCCAGAAGCAGAGCTCGGATACCACACAGTTATCATTAAAGGATACCAGTAATTTCGGGTGACTGACAGTACAACCTCCACTATCATTATTGCATGCTGTGTAAAATCTGGTAATGCACACACGCACAAGCATTGAAGTCCATCGCACACCCAAGACCAGAGTGAAATATAAAAATCGACTAACGGAATGTCAACGTAGGAACCATAGATCAGACAGAGATTCAAAAAAGACGTTTTTTTTAAACTACCATTTACATTGTACCCAGTGGAGCGCCGGACAAGTCTGAAATGTATATAGGCATTTCAGGGCCACGTTGCTCATAACTTATCAAAGGAAAGCGAAATTAATGGACAGAAAATGTGCAGCCTGATCGAATTTGGGAAAACCATTTTCACCAAGTAGGCTACTCGCTTCGAAGTCAGGGAAGGAGTCCTTATTACTCACCATAGTGAGATTAGGCAGGCACTTAAATCAACTCCTAGACTGTGTACTGAGATCTCTTGTAATACTGCCACCTTGGCCTTCACGTGAACCAAAAGTTTATTTTTTTATATGTTGATAAGAGCCAGGCAGGAGTGAGTAGGGTACATGGACGATATACAGCGCGCCAGCCTCGTGCTTATCTAATAGAGAGCCAGAAACCCAACAAGTTCTTTTCTAAACTAGAAATCGTGACAGAAACTGGTCAGGCGTGACTGCAGGCGATCATCAAGGGGGGAAAAAAGCATTCTTTCGAGCGGAAGTCTTCCCCCATTGTGGAAAAAAATCACTTAAGGAATACAGTTTTTTTCCCCCCGGTGTGCTACAATAGTTTGTTTTATCTAGATGTGGAACAGTTTGATCTTGTGTGAACCATAGAATAACACATTCAACTCAGTCACATACTCCTGCCGTCTACTCTGAAGAATAATGTTGCTGACAAGTCAATCAGCAAAGTAGCAACTTGACAAGCGGGTCTGTGAGGGAATCTGGGGGTTAATGGTTTGTGTGGTTTCATAATTCTGTGAATTGGTTGGGACATAATTTCATAAAAATGTAAGTATTTCGTGGGCTAATCATAACCCGGATTGTTTAATATCACCCAGGACACAGCAATGAAAATTCAAGAGTCCAGTTTGTGGTATGTTGGGGTGTTGCCTTGAGCGACAGAAAGCTCTCAGGCTTCGATATGGATGGACAGCGCCTTCACTCGCATTAATCTTTAGTATTTGCCCACATCAACTGGGAACAGCTTCCGTTGACTGACTTGTTGGGAGTGTTATACAGATAAGCACGACACAAATACTGCAGCAGTTCAGCCACTTCTCCCGCTTCAAAGGTAACAAGCTGTGTGAAGGTCCTGAAAATAAGAGCTCTTCTTCACACGGCCTCCAAACTGACGGGGAACTCAACACAATTCATGTTGAAAACTTGCTGAATGAAACATAGTCGGTACGTGGCAGGAGCAATCAGCCCTGAACACCCAGCCGGCACAGTCTGGCCACACCCGTGTAACTGGAAAAAGGTAGCCACCGTGTAAATCTGAAACACACAAAGAAAATGGTGCAATAACAACTCAGCAGATCAGGCAACATCTGAGTTAGCAGAGGTAGGGCCTGAGGGATAGAGCAGGTACTTCAACTTCTGTTAGCTCTGTGTGGAGATAGCAATGGGCAACTTTTACTTCTGAGGTTGCCATGGATTGAAGGTATAGTTTAATGTCCTCTGTATTTTTGGATTCTCTTATAGTGGCTCCGTTTTTCTATTTGATGTTTATTTCCCCCACTTCACTCCTGAATATATTGATTCATGCTGGATCTAAACTCCACAGAGACCACTCCAAAGGGACCATGCCCATGTGATTAAACCTTCATGCGTATTCGAGGGCAGTATCTTAGGGGCGGCCAACTTAATTCTGACATTCCCCCAGAACGGCACACTTCCAGCACCTTTACAGATTTGCGGTCTCTAGTATTACAAGAGATCCAAAATAAATATTTTTGTAGTCGATCTGAATGGAAAATGTGCCCTTATTTTCAAATTCCAAAGGGCCTTCAATGTTCACAGTCTTTTAATGACAGTAAACAGTACCGAGTAAAGTGCTTGAGATAAGACCTAGTAGGACCTCAGCAACGTCTGAGGTGAGGAGAAATTTATTCACCCAGAGGCTGGTGAATCTGTGGAATTTACTACCATCGAATGCAGTTGAAGTCAAAAGAAGAAGAAATTAGATACAACTCTAGAGGCTAAAGGGAAGAAGGCTATTGGGGGGAAGGGGGGGGATCAGGATATTCGATGATCAACCCCAGGATCAAAATGAATGGCGGAGCAGACTGGAAGGGCCGAATGGCGTACTCTGCTCCTGTTTCTACGTTTCTATGTCTGTAACAGCTATATTTTAAACATAGGTTAGCAGATGCATGGAAGCATTTGGCTGAAAAAGAGTTGAGTCGTTTGGAAAACGTCAGAATGAAGTTTGAGTCACTTGTTTGGATAGCATCCAAAGCGACAAGGTGTTTATACAAAACTGGCAATGTTCAGGATAATCCAACATCCAGACTATAGTATATGCCGCAGGGCTGAAGAAAGACAGTATTTTCGCCCATCAGCATGACTCAGATCAGGACTCCGCTAACTCGAATGAATGCTTTTTGAAAAGTTTTTTTGTGTATTTTGTCTATTCATCGGTGCGAGGAATGCCAATGGTAGTGGTGGAGCAGTTTTCCTAAGGTGCGCGGTATTACACTGGCAAGTCACTAATCTGCTCCAATAGTTGGCCTTTGTATACCACAGCAATATTCTTTTCCCATTTCCACCGGTTACACCGACTGGGGCTGCCACTTGGTGCCGACTGGTGCCAATGTAAAGATAGTTTTGTTCCATTCTTCCCATTTGAAATGATGCCCTTGCCTCCTGGTGAATTCATTGCAATCAGCGCATTGGACTCACAGGTTAAACAGTGGGCAGTGAGGAGAGAAACCTAAAATGTTTACTTGACCGTGAACTTCCGATTGAAATGAATTCCATGGGGTGCCGATGCAACGAAATGGCAGGAAGAGAACAAGTTACCAAAACGACAACAGTTTTTGTGAAGTGTGACGGGAAAGCATCAATGAGTCACAGACGTTCATATTAGTGTATATAAAGTACTGGTAATGTTGGGCAGGAAATCTACAAAGTGCCGCCTGGATTGAACTGTAATTAAATGTATTGAATTTATTGTATTTCTTGGTGGTCCTTGTGTTCATTCAGGAAAAGATGCCTCTGTTGGCGGACAGTTTGGATCAAGCTGATAGCTCACGATATCCACAGAATGTGAGTGCTGCAGTGGGAGATTTATTTTTTAACTTTGGGAGTGCAGAGCTGGCTCTTGCATTTTCTCAGGAGTTACATCTGATCACTAAGCCTGACATTAAGGGCGGACAGGGCACATACTTAAAGTTACAGAGTTAAAAAACATTCCCACTGCAGCACTCGCATTCTGTGAATTTCATGAGCTATCAGTTTGATCCAAAATTTGCTGTTGATTCACATCCTCCGAGAAATGATTGGAGATTACTCAAATTTATATCACACAATATCATTCCAAATTGTTCAAGAGAGAGAGAGACAGGTAAAGCGCCAGGCTATGACTGACTGGAGCTCCCTGTGGAAGCTAACAGCGGAGAGACCTGCCGCCACATGTCAACGTTAAGAAAGTCGTGTTGTAATTTAATCAACATCGCCGGGCAGTGATAGGTGCTCGTTGTATCAAGATGGACTCATTATTCTTTGAATTCTCGTTGCTAGGTTTGTGACAAATAATTACAGATAGTAATAGATCTAGATTAAAAGTTAATGCACTTTGTGCAATTAATTTGTTTAAACATTTGTGGTTTGGGCTTTTCACTTCCCAATAATTATACTAAAGGAGCGCCGTGTTACGTAACTACAGCAGTAAGATAGGTCTACTTTCGCATTTTGGAGCTTTTAGATTAAGATATGACCTTATTTTCAATGTTGTGTGCGGATGTTACTTCCATTCATTTTTCAACACGCGTTTTTGGTGCGAGCTTGTTTTCTGCTGGGTGATCTTAAACCCGCATTTACTATTTCTCAGTCAACTTTGTGATAATCTTCCTTTCTGGGTTGTTTGCGGTATTTTTTCTTTTTTGTTGAAGGAGACACTACGCCCTCACGTCACGTGACGGGTGGATCAACTTTCCCAGTTTGGAACCGCCTCCTGTATATAATCAACAAATTGCCATCTCCACTTGACACTCATCCAACCGAACCCAAAGTGCAACACCTTCCTTCTCAGGGACGGCCTGGATTCCAATAGCAGCTCTTGGGATTATCGCTTTAGGCGACCTTTGCCGAATTCCTTTGCATCTCTAACGAATAAAAGGCGATGTTAATATGTTACGCGATTTGGGTCGACGATAAACGAATAAGACTGTGAGGCTGGAGAGCATCCCAGAATTTATAGAGAAAACAAGCGCCCTTGGAGCAGCGGCTGCTGGAATAACCCACTGGAGGTCAGGACAATCTGGACCCCGGGCTTCCCATTGTGACATGTGGAAAACAGGGCTGTTCGCGCTGGTGGTGTGGCTGCGGATGGGATTCTCTGAGGCAAAGGGTGAGGACTATTTGCAAAGTAACATAGCAATATCGTTGTTGTGTAACATTCAATGGCACCAAATTCAAACAGAGGAATTAGAACTGTAGAACAGAAAGGGGTTTGGTATTGCGAAGGCGAATTAGTTTTACAAATTAGCGAAAGCGTGTTGCAATCGAGTTTTATCGCGCACCGAAATTTAACCCCTTGTGAGATTTAATTTCGTTTGAGGCTAAACCCTGAGTATAAAGTGTACAAATTAAACAGAGTACAGAAGGTGGATTGTTGAGATTATTCTGAACTGATTGTTCAAATATCTGTTGGGTCCAGATATGGAGAGTCCAGTCTGCTACTTCTGAAATTCCACTGAACAGACATAGCTGCCAGCTTCACCCTTAACAGGTCACTAGCAGGCAAGGTCCACCTTCTCACTTTAAGAAGCGATCTGGCAAGCCTCTCCTTCAAATAATTCCCCGGGTTCTGGTTAGTTCGAGTTGCAGAGTTCTTTAAACAATCACACAGTCTGACAACAGGTAGAATTGCAGGAACGCTTTATGAAGCAAGGGGCTGGGATAGAAATTCTGGATGTGACTGTTTATGATCGAAATGATTATGTATGGATCCTCTGCTCAGGGAAATACTAACAATAGTTAATTCCTTACTGAGGATTTTAAAACAAAACTTTGTAATCACCTTCAATGTAAAACGCAGTTGGGCACCGGGTTTCTGGTCACCTTCCATCCATTCTTCCTCATTCTCCTGCTGAAGGGCTGGAGGAAGTTAAGCAGGGAACCGGCTGTTTTATACCTACATTCGCTTATGTTAAGGAGAACAGAAACATGTCGACTCTGTGCTGACGGTGTGAAGAGCTAAAGGTAGTTAACCCAAGTGGAACATAGAAGCAGGAACAGACCATTCGGCCCCTCGAGCCTGCTCCACCATTCAACAAGATCGTGACTGATCTGCTTGTGTCTCAGCTCCACTTTCCTGTCTGTCCGTCCCCCCACACCCCCGCAGGCCTCACCCCTCCCCCACCCACCATGATTCTCGTGTTTATCGAAACTCTAACTTAGCTCTGAATACAGTCAATGACCCAGCTTCTACTGCTGTCTGTGGGAAAGAAGAAGTTCCACACACTAATGATGGAGATTCTCTGAGATCAGTTTAGGAAAAGCTGGGGAACACAGCACCGAAATCAGACAGGACCCGCCTCCCTCAGTGGCCAGCTTTAACACTGGAATAGCGAGGGTCAGATGTGAGAGAGCCACGGTCCCAGTCAGTTGCTGATTTAGAATCATAGAATCCTACAGTGCAGAAGGAGGCCTTTCGGCCCATCGAGTCTGCACCGACCACAATCCCATCCAGGCCTATCTCCATGTTTCCATGCATTCACCCTAGCTAGTCCTGCTGACACTAAGGGGAAATTTAGCATGGCCAATCCACCTAACCCACACATCTATAGACTGTGGGAAGGAACCGGAGGAAACCCACGCAGACATGGGGAGAATGTGCAAACTCCACACAGATAATGACCCAAGCTGGGAATCAAACCTGGGTTCCTGGTGCTGTAAGGCAGAAGTGCTAACCACTATGCCACTGTGCCATCCCCCTATGATTGAAAATTGTAACTCACTTCAATTTCTCTTTCAATTATTGATTTCTAAAAAATTAGTTTGAATAACTAAACATTTTAAACAATAGGAAGAGGCAAGAAAATAAAATTGAGCACAAAATAAGATTTCACGAAGTATGAAATGCACAACACATGCCTCAATGTCCATTTGTTCCCACCCAACACCCAGAGTATGGAGTAGGGGCAAACTTCACAATGGTCAGCACTGCTGCCTCCCAGCGCCAGGAACCCGGGTTCAATTCCAGCCTTGGGTCACTGTCTGTGTGGAGTTTGCACGTTCTCCCCGTGTCTACGTGAGTTTCCTCCGGGTGGTCGGGTTTCTTCCCACAGTCCAAAGATATGTGAGTTAGGTTGATTGGGCAGGCTAAATTGACCCTAGTGTCAGGGGATTAGCAGGGTAAATATGTGGGATTACGGGTTAGGGTCTGGGCGGGATAGTTGTCGATGAGAATAGATGGGCCCAATGGCCTCCTTCTGCACTGTAGGGATTCTATGTTTCAGGATCTGGGGCGGTGTCTGTGTGTGTTGGGGGGGGGGGGTGGGGGTGGGTGGCGCGGTTTGTGAGACGGATTTGAGGTCTCATTTAGTGCTCACACTTCTCCAGAAACAGCCAACCAAACAATGAGTAAGGCGCAGAAAGGAAGTAGAAAACAGATAGGCGCCGTGAAGCTCTATCGAGATCTCTGCAAATGAGTCCAAGCCACCATCGCCATCTCAATACAAGTAACCAAGTACCTTCAATACAAGTAACTCCAGGCAACAACCAGTCCACTATTTGTGATCCAAATAGAAGACACTCCTTAGTCAAAACAAACATATCTGCTCTCTCTCTCTTATATGTATAATAATCCCACTCTTCTGAACTTTACAGATATATTTCGATTGGATTCGATAGTTTACATAGTTTGGAGGAAAAGAAATTAGAACAAAATAATTTGATTTAAACCGCCTGTTTTCCCACGTATTCCTAGAAAAGGAAATTGAAAAAGGCCAGGGGCCAGAGAGGCTTTAAAATTCTTTGGACCGTTATTCACTTTTACAAGGGTTTTAATTCACTGCAGTTCCCCAGTAGCTGATTAAAGGTGAATGGTGTGGGGGGCGGGCAATCGAATTGCTGAAGTCTGCTGTCAACACGGATTGTCTCGCTGAAGTAGTTCGTGACAGACGGGCAGGAGATGTGGGAGTCGAAACAGAGGAAATCTATTACACAATAAGTGCAAGTGCCCGAGAACAGAGAGTGGTCTTTCTCATGAAGAGAATCTATACCCCTTTTAAATTCAACTTAATTCCAGATTTGGACCCAGAACTATTCAGCAGTCCTCCGAGATAGGGATACCTTCTGTTGCAATATATTGGTAGAACAATTGTACAATTCATGTTTCTTAAACTGTCATTGTCATAATCGTGATGTTAGTTGGACATAAGAAAGCTATATAAAGTTTACAGTCTACGATAGAATGAACCATATAAAGAAACATAGAATTTTATACTGCTTAAATAATTGCACCATGTCCAAAACGCTTCGTAATGTGCATTTATTTCTTTATTTCTCTATGTGCATGAATTTCTTTTACCGATCCTACAATTTAAGGTAAGATATATGTAGAAAAAGCTTTGAAATTCCCCAAAGCATGAGATCATCTGCTGATTGTCCAATTTATTCATTCCAATGTTTCACAGCCTTTGGAAGTCCTTGAAGTTGAGCAACATCAGAAAATCGGAACTCTGCCCACAGTTTGTAAGGTTTCAATCAATCAACTAATGTTTGACCATTTGCCCTTCATCCTGTTATGACAGAGGCTGAATAACAACATACTGTGATTTGAAGAGACAGAGTTCTCTTTATCACTCAGTATTTCAGAACTACTGCACTACAGGAGCATTCTGGATATCCCATCAGTGTGTTCCTAGCATTGTTAAAGTGCGCATCCAGTTATTCAAATATTTCCTTTTGAATGTTGTGTTTCTGTGAATCAGATGGAATACACTGCAGTTTGTTTGACTTTCTTGAAGCAGTTGAGTGTAGAAAATAACAATATTGTGCATTTTACTGATGACATCAACTTGAAATAGTTTGTGGATCAGTAGAATGTGTATTGTGCCACACAAGATCACAAGATACCTATAGAGAGAGAAAGACGTTAGGTTCATTCTAATTCAACTATTCACTACAATATGACACTCCTCAGTCTTTTGGCTAAGATCAAGCATGAGATCAGGTGCAATGCCTGGTCTTGTAGCTTGGATCTGGTGTATCTCTTTTACGGGGACCATGAATTGGATTCAATTTGAATTATGATAGCAGCATGGAACCCCTACAGTGCAGAAGGAGGCCATTTGTCCCATCAAATCTCCAGTGACCACAATCTCACCCAGGCCCGATTCCTGGAACGCCACATATTTACCCTGCTAATCACCTGACACGAAGGGCCCCATTTTACCATTTTCATTCCAAGTGCTAGGCAGACTTGAAACTGGGAGTGTTTCAGATCTGACCTTTAGGCCTGTTCTCAGGCAGCCCCATACGCACTCTGCCTGAAAAAAAAATCAGTGATTCTGAATCGTACTGCAGAAGCCTGTGGGCGGGGCATAACACACCTGAAAACCTGCAGCTCCAACCAGTGCTTCCAACTGTACAACTGCAGAAAAAAAGGATAGAATGCGGGTCCACCACCACATCACTCCCAGGCTAGATAATGTTTCCCCCTCTCACCCACAGATATTGCCCCATCCCCACAACATTATTGGCACTCTTATCCCTCCACTCCCTCCGCTACCCAGACTGATCCCCCCCCTCCCCGTCACTGATTTCAGACACAGTAGCTGTGGACTGCCCTTCCCCCTCACTGATCACAGAGTGGCAGTGGAGCCCCCCCACCCACCGCCCGCCCCATTGATCTCAAGCAGAGAACCGTCAGATATTCAGCACTTACTTCCTCACTAACTGGAGCACCCGAATTGGACTTTTGAGGAGCATGTCTGTTTCATACTGAATCTGGATGGGCAAACACGGTGTAACGGGGGAAGTGCCAGTAAGATTGGGCATGTAGCCCATTAAGTCAAATTAACTGCATGCAATTGCATTTAAATGGCCCTCATGTCCATTTCAGGCACTGTCCCTATCGCTGCCATTTTTGGGCCTTAGTAAAGGGGGAACTGGCACGGAGGTAGGCATGGATTGTGCTACTTGCCTCATATCCAACTTTACCATGTTTTCACACCTGAAAAATTTGGCCCCAAGGGTCAATTTAGCCTGGCCAATCAACTTAATCCACACATCTTTGCACTGTGAGAGGAAATTAAAGCACCCGGAGGAAACCTGCACAGAAACGGGGAGAATGTGCAAATTCCACAGATGGCGATCTGAGGCCAGAATTGAACTCAGGCCTCTGGTGCTGTGAGGCAGCAGTGCTAACCACTGTGCCACCATGCCACCCATGTTGAGTTGAATTGAATTGGTTTTAGGAGCAAGGAGTTGGATTTGGAGCTTGCCCTATCCCCTCTCTGCATTGGCTTTGTAACTCAGAGAAAGGAATACATTTTCTTTTAAATACAACATTCCTCCACACATTGAGTCTTAGAATCATCACCCTTAACTATTCTTTTAATGATTCCAGGGCCTTTGCCTCCACTAATCCTGTGGTGGTCCATTTCAATTAATTAGTTCAAATATATTATAACATATGCCAAGGTGTTCAAATGCAGCAATGTATGTAACATACATTGCACATATTCAACAGTGTTCTAATCTTTGGCATCTTTCAGCTTTTCATTAAAATTAAAAATGCCTAGTTAGACATAAATTATTATAATTTGTCAAAACCTATCCTACTGGAATTATAGCATAAGCCTAAACTACAGCTAATGAAAGTCAAACATGAAATTAAAATACTCAGAATTAATTACACAATTTGGAGAAACAACATATTTACTAATGAACTTCCTAATGCGATGCCAAGTAGTTATATTTCCTAAGTGCATGGAGTGGAGTGTACTATCTTTTGGGGCAGGTGGACCTAACTGCATCTGTTGTATGTTCCAGGGGAGTAATGCAATGGGAAATCATCTATGTCACTGAGGTCTAGCATGCACTGGTACTGCACCAGTTACTGACACCCCAGAAAGTATTTAAGGGTCTTGCTTTATGGTATAGTTTTAGCCCATGAGCAGCACTGCTTAGACCTCAGCACCCATAAGAAATAGGTACCTTTTGAATGGCCCCTCAGCCATGTCGACTCTGGTTCTGTAAATGTGTTGAATAGGCTGTCACAAAATCTTGACATGGCAATTTTGTTATTTACTCACGGATTTTGCCATTGTTCCTTTTTAAATTTGGACTTCATTTATCATCAGTTAGCCAAAGACTGTAATGGAGCTCATTTTCATTTAAAACTATAGATATTCTACCTCTCAACCTCTGCTAATCCCAAAAGAGGAAGGACAGGAACAGAGGAAGCGAGTCATTTAGGTTGATCTTGTTGTCGTGGATGATTGAAATCTGGTGGCCCTTGCACAGCCTCAACATTCAAATGAATAGGAGAAGTTCCCTCAATCAGTAACAGGCATCATCTAATATACCTTGTACTCAGTGATTGTCCTTGGCTCAACTGAAATGGCAATATCTCAATGGTCACACTGAAATGTTTAAAGTTTAAAGTTTATTTATTCATGTCACAAGTAAGCTTACATTAACACTGCAATGAAGTTACTGTGAAAAATCCTCTAGTCGCCACACTCTGGCTCCTGTTCGGGTACACCAAGGGAAAATTTAGCATGGCCAATGCACCTTTCAGAATGCATGGAGAGTGTAGAGCTAAAAATATGGATGGTCTAAGTAACAGAATGTGCCATGGATTCTTGTTCTGTGATGTGTCATCAGACTTACAATAACAACTTTTAAGAGTCATTTCTAGGCAACACTGTATAATTAAGCAAAGTATAAACATGTTTATGCTGGCAACATTTCAAAGAGGAACAATTTTCTTCCTAACCTGTTGCTCGCATCTGGCCATGGTTAATGACATACTTGCTCTTTGTCCTATCCCCATCCACCTATTCTTATAGTGGTCTTCAGAGAAGTTATTCCTTACTCTGAAAAGTACTGCCCTTATTGCCCTTTCTCTTCAGGACCTCTTGCAACAGGACCTTCAAAGGTCTATTCTGGAAGAATGCTGTTCATCATCATAGGCTTGATGAAGCCATTTCTATCTTTTAGCAGCAGAGCAGTTTTAAGATGAGTTTGCAAGGGATGTGGACAGCCTTTAGTGTACCTCTGTGCTACATGTGCTATATGCTGATAGCACCACAAAATCTTGTACAAGAGCTGACCTCATATTGTAATATTAGAACTGCAGGCAGCACTTCACTCCCATTGCCACAGTATATTGTGTGTGAATGAGGAATCCTCAAGCTGCAATATTTTTCACTATGTAATAAAAGAAGTTAAATCATTTAAAAAGTCCTTTTTAAAAAAAAGGCCTAGCTCCTTTTGCAGCGTAACTGGCATTCCCTAAGTATTGCTTTGATATCACCGTGTTGCCTCCTGAATTAAGCTTGTTATGCAGTCAACCCCCTTCTGGCATGTTCTTATATAATGGGTTCTGCTAAAAAATGTTTGCTAATTAGGGCACCGTATTTTCCATTAATTAAGTTGATAATTTGCTTCATTTGTTTTAAATGAGATATTGTGCATTTGCTTAACTCTTGGCGGAGTCAGGCTTTATTCATTGATGTTAGAGCTAAAACTATGTGTAATTAAAAAAAGTGCATGCAAATTTATATGAGATTTGTGGCCAACATAGTGTATGCAATATAGATGCACATTTGTTTTGTTTATTGAAGAATTTGTGACAGAAAGTTCAGATAGAAAGGTTTATTGTAACTCCATGTAGCAAATGTATTATGATTTACTGTGATCAGTGAATTTTCATCCTCGTTGTTCTATCACAACCTTCAATCTCCGGCTGGGCCTTCAAATATTGTAACAAACATAGTCTCAACGACAGGAAAATACATATTTGAAAGTATAGTTTTGCAAGGTTCGTCAGGGGAAACAGTCTTTGGACCCTCCCTGGAAGAATTTCCTTCCTATCTCCCTCCAACAGTAGTTACATATTTTCTAGTCCTTCCTGACTACACCCTCGCGTACTATACATAATGTGATAGCAATTGACGGCTGATACATGGACAGATTTCTATTCAATAACACTAATAAAAGAGTAAGGTGGCAAACAAAGACAACTTATTTTGGCACAAATCTTCACTCACAACAATTGTGGGAGCATTTCAGCCATCAAACTTACTTTAGCATTTCTATTGTCAGCTAATATGCACGAGTGTGTTCACTCTATTTAGTTTCTACAGATGGTTCTCTTAAAAATGAATCTGATATTTTAATTTGCAGGCTCCTACCCATCCCCACACCTCAGCATCCAGGATAAAGAACATGTAATTAATGCAAATGAAACTTTAATAATTACATGCAGGTGAGAGAAAGTTCTGTATTCTACCTGACATAATACTTTTAAAGTAAATATATATCACATAATCTTATACTTAATTTGTAATTATATATCACATAATCTTGTACTTGATTTGTATATTTATGTGTAAATGAGTGTGTATTCCTGAGCATCTATTCTATTCTACTCTATAATTCTTTTAAGTCAATCTTTCTTTCTAGTTAGTATTATGCATACCAGCTATGACCTAAAGTCACTACTGGCAGTATCAATGGGCACAGAGTTAAGTATTTGTAAGATTCTTTTAACCTTGTATAAAATGAAGATCATTCAAGATAAAGAAGTTAACATTTGTGTTACTGTACTGTTTATAATTCACAGTGTAAGCCCTGATGTATTAAAACAGTCAGATATTGACCATTTCCAGTTTTTTTATATTAAAATGTATTGATTAACTATAACGTTGAAAAAAAATGAGATTTATAAAATTTACTACAGAAAGTTTGCAATCAGCTTTGATCATTTTTGAAGCAGGCAGATAGGAAAATATGAAGTTTTTTAAAAAAGTTTATTCATTAGTCACAAGTAGGCTTACATTAACATTGTATTGAAGTTACTGTGAAAACCCTCTAGTCACTACACTCCAGTACCTGTTTGGGTACACTGAGGGAGAATTTAGCATGGCCAATGCACCTAACTAACACATCTTTCGATCTGTGGGAGGAAACCCACACAGAATTAGAGAGAATGTGCAGTCTCAATGACCCAAGTTGGGAATCAACCCTGGGTACCTGGAGCTGTGAGGCAGCAGTGCTAACCACTGTGCCGCTATGCTGCTGTGCCATGATGTTATCATTCATAGCTCATAGTTCATGTTGCATTTCTGTCAACAAAGGTGGCATGTGGACAACGCTTTATGAATTAATTTAATTTTTCCCATGATCTCTCACTAGGAAATTTACTAAATATCTCAAAATATATGTTTAATGAATTTGCCACTTTTTTGTTGAAACTGCTGAAATGTTTTTATTTTCTGCATAAAATTGATACTGTCTTTTGGATTGATTAAGATGTTTCAAAAAATATCAAATCGGTGACAGATTTCTTCCCTGGCCTTCCCCTTTGAACTGCCTGCTGCCAATTCATCTCACCAAGCTGACCATCTCACTATATGTTGATGCACCTTAAATAAAGAGCTATGAATAGCAGAATGCATCCCCAAGGTGCCTCACCAGGGAGAGCTACTGGTTTTAGCATTAATTCATGAAGGCAAAATAGTTCAATAATAAGTCATGTTCTGGAGCTACCTTTCTTTGCAATTTTCACTTTTAAATAGTAGTGGAAATACAACAAATGTGTATGCAACTGTCTTAATTTTTCTAATTATGGGACATAACCACTCATGAAATAACCTCACTGTGAATACTATGATCTATTATATTCTAAATAATTACTCATATTTCTAATTTAAATGGTAATTGCAACTTCATCCTGAAGAACCACATTCTATTAATTATAATATGCCTGTTAAATAATAATTTGTATCCTGGATTTTGTTTCTTTTTGGAAACAGAATGGGAAAAAAATGAGTAAAAATCGTAAGTTCAATACTTTTTCTCTTCACTTTGTTAAATGAAATTTTATCATCATTTGTGGTTAAGCAAAAAACCAAATGAAAAGAACTTCATGCAGCTCTGCATTTCTAACCAAGAACATGTTGCTTCTGAATGTTTGCTGCAGTGGACGTGAGCCGTTGGAATGGTCATGGCCCAGAAATCACAGTAGCATGGAGCACAGGATATCATTGAGTGACTGCACCAATAGGACTTTGTTTTGCAAAACTCTTATTCTGACAAAAACCATTGCAAATGATACAGGGACATACCGATGTTTCCACAAGCATTCTACGATGCAAATAGCTGCAAGTATCTATGTCTTTGTTCAGGGTAAGAGAATTTTTCTTAAAATGTCATTATGCAGCAATGGAAAGAAATTTGTTTGCGTAGGTTCCAGTAAACAGCAAACATTTCCACCTCATTACTCCTCTAGAGGTCACTTCTTCTCTGTTTAGTGTCTAAGTATTCCCATGTAGTAACTTAAAAAGGTAACTAATGAAGGAAAAAAATACAACCAACTTTTTAAACTTGACATTATAAGTAATAGCACAAGTATCAGTAGCAATAATAGCAAATGAATTCAATGCTTGCGTATGGAAATAAATACAAACAGAGCTCATTTTCAATTGTTAACATTTTCTCCAGTAGGTAGCATTTCAATTTAAACTTGCATTTCCTGCAGCATGTGGATTCATTCTGTTTTACTCTTTGATCTCAGGGCAATGCCTCGTTTGTGGGAACAGATACAGATCCTTATCAGATGCCGTACAAATGATCACCTTTGCTTCCACTGGAGTAGTGTACCCACAATAAAGCCCACCACATGCTGGGGTTAACCTCCATAGGGTTCCTGTTCTTCAACTTCCAAAGCAATGTGGTTAAATGCACATTGCCTGCAGCACTTCCTTCTGTCTTACCGATCAGACAGGGTTATAATGAGAAAACAGACCAATTTCCTGATTGGTGTCCTTCACGCCTTGCATTTTATGTTTGTCATACTATTATACTTCAGACAATTGTGAATCAACCTCATACAGTGATTTTTAAAAAAATAAAAAAAATGCAATTCTCCTGGAGCTATAATGCTTAACCAAAATTACAATTTTTGGGTAATACCTTATAAGTTTAATGGGAAAGGTGCTTTGTCCTTTATTCAAAGCTTTTTAGTCAGCAGATCTTACGCTGATGCAACTTACTTACTCAAATACTTTGTAAGATAGCTCATTTCAGGCTGAAGCATATGACAAATCCATCAGTGTCATATAAGTAAAGAAAGCGTCGATAATGGATATAAATGATCTGAGAGAAAAAGCTCAAAATTTGCTCTCAGCATATGTTGACATTCTTTTAGAACATAGACAATAAAACATTACAGCGCTGTTCAGGGCCTTTGGCCCTAGATGTTGCGCCATCCTGCGGAACCAATCTAAAACCTGTCTAACCTACAATATTCCAATATCATCAATATGGTTATCCAATGACCATTTAAATGCCCTTAATGTTGGCGAATCCACTACTGTTGCAGGCAGGGCATTCCACGCTCTTACTACTCTCTGAGTAAAGACCCTATCTCTGACATCTGTCCTATATCTATCACCCCTCAATTTAAAGCTACGTCCCTTCATGCTAGCCATCTCCACCCGAGGATAAAAGGTTTATACTGTCCATCCTATCTAATCCTCTGGCCTCTATTAAGTCACCTTTTAACCTTCTTCTGTCTAATGAAAACAGCCTCAAGTCCCTCAGCCTTTCCTCATAAGACCTTCCACCATACCAGGCATCATCCTGGTAAATCTCCACTGCACCCTTTCCAATGCTTTCACATCCTTCCAATAATGAGGCGGCCAGAATTGTACGCAATACTCCAAGTGTGGCCACACCAGAGTTTTGTACAGCTGCAACATGACCTCATGGCTCCTAAACTCAATCCCTCTACCAATAAAAGCTAACACACTGTACGCCTTCTTAACAACCCTATCAACCTGGGTGCCAACTTGCAGGGATCTGTGGACACTGAGATCTCTCTGCTCAACCACACTACCAAATAACTTACCATTAGCCCAATACTCTGTATTCCTGTTACTACTTCCAAAGTGAATCACTTCACACTTTTTTGCATTAACCTCCACTTGCCAACTCTCAGCCCAGCTCTGCAGCTTATCTATGTCCCTCTGTAACCTGCAACATCCTTTTGCACTGTTCACAACTCCACCGAGTTGAGTGTCATCCACAAATTTGCTAACCCATCCTTCTACGCCCTCATCCAGGTCATTTATAATGAAGTATTTTAGCTAATACCTCAGTTGCATGCCCAATAGCTCCATTGTACGTAGCTGATGAGATGCTGAAGAGGTTATTTGGCTAACAACACATTTTTGAACAATTTTGAAGTGCCTATAAACTTTAGAATTTTTGATGCCTCACTGGAGCTTAGAGAAGTTACAAGAAAATATATTGATTGATTTGCAATTGTCAATGCGGCTTGTAGGTGTTCAGACTGATACAAAGTTCACTCAGAAACTTTATGTAAATCTATGTTGTGACAATGTTTATTAATTGACTGGTGGTATAGATGGTCACTTACAAGCCTTTTGGAACTTTCTAATCCAATACTGACATTTACCAATATTTTTATGCATTTATGGTTTGAATGTGTATCAGCATTGAAAGTAGACAGACAAACATTTGTCAAATGTGAATGACAAATTGCATCATTGTTCTCACTGAATTTTAGAGGCAGCTTTATTAACTTTCAATTATTTGTTGGTTATTTCATATGAAAATCATTTCCTTAATAAAAAGTAGCATGGTGACACAGCAGCTAGCACTGCTGCCTTGCAGCGCTAGGGATCTGAGTTCAATGCTGACCTTAGATGACTGTGAGGAGTTTGCACGTTCAGCCCATCTCCTTGTGGATTTCCTCCAGCTGTTCCAGTTTTCTCCCACACCCCAAAGATGCGTGGGTTAGGTGGATTGGCCATGCTAAATTTCTCCTTAATGTCAGTGGGATTAGCAAGATGAATACATGGGATTATAGGAGTAGGGCCTGAGTGGGAGTATTGTTGGTGCAGGTTTGATGGATCGAATGGCCTCCTTCTGTACTATAGGGACTCTATGATTCTATGAACACTCATATCAAAAAAGAAAAATTAATCAAACATTTTAGGCCTGGTTCTTAGAGGTTCTTCTGCCTGCACTAATTTTGGTGAAAGTCTGTTAATTCCATCATAAAACAACATTAACCTTGTTGCTTGGCAATCTCCTTTTCTGGGCTTTTCCAAAAAGCCTTGTAAAACGCAGGATTATTTCCCACGTCGTCCAAGTTCAGCGATATTAAAATGCTCTCACTGGGGCTATTAGATATGATGTGGGAGGATGAGGGCCTTCTTACTCTAGAAGTTTGTATTTTCCTGACCCCATGGTGGAAAGGAGACAGATTTTCTGGCTGAAGGGGGCAAATGTTGGTTTAATGCTTGTGCATGCTCCCTGACTCAATACAAATTTATGGGCTCCCATTGATCAGTGGTGAGTGTGGTCTGCTATAACTGCAAATTTATAGGCCCTTAACCCTTTTCCCTTTCTCAATATTCCTGCCATCTGGCACAATCTTTGAAGAAGAAGGAAATAGGGATTTTCTGAGTGATGGATCTTTCGTCCACTTTGACCAGTATTAATCCCTTTCATTCAGCCCATGCATTCTTTGCAAGGCCAGAATTACTAACATTACTTTTCCAAGATGAAATAGCTGCAGGAATTTTTTTTTTTACTGTGAAACTGTGAATGTTGAAATGTTCTTGATGTAACAGTCTGAAAAGTGGCAAAGTTGCTGCCTAAGGTGGTAAACTTGTGAAAGCTGACATGCAATCCAAATCTTAAGAATGGGAAACCAGTTGTCCATCAGTAGAGTAATCAAAAAACCATACACTTTACATCTTGCCACATTACGTCAAATGGACTTCTACTCCTAAGCCCAACCAGGAACTATAGGCATTGGTTGGAATTTCCTGGCCTCCTTGCAGCAGATTTCCCGGCAGCAGAGGCAGTTTTCCAAGGGTTTTGGTGCGATTTTCCAGTCCCACCAAAGACAATGGCCATTTGCATTGGCTGCCAGCTGTGCCACTGAGGAGTCCATCTTAAGTGGGACTGGAAAATCCTACCAGTGGGATGAGTTGGAAAATCCTAGCCATTGTTTCAAGTTTCTTGAAGGACTTTGCAATTATATTGTTCTAAGGATATAATTTAAGTCATCAGCATCTGTTGATAGCCTAAATGTGATCTAGAAGCATCTGCCAGTTATATCAAATTACTCCCCTTTGGGGCTAAACAGTTATGTTGTTTACTTTTTAGACTATAAAATTCCCTTTGTGAATTCTTATCCTGGGAACCCAGAAGCACTGTACATAATGGAAAACAAGACACCAGTCGTTCCATGCAAGGTTTCCATGCCAGATCTTAATGTGACTCTACATACGGTAAATATAATTGCTTAAGTTGCAATGCATAACATCATATAATTTGTCACTCCCATGCTGTAAGTTAAGGCCCGGGCTACAGTGAAAATAGATCTGTTTGAACGCAGCACTGAGTTTAAATCAACAAGCTGAATTCAGTTTTCTGTCAATTCCTTTCCCCTACAAATGAAATGGCGTCTATTAGAAACTGTGGTGGGACTTCCAAATCCAGATCCCACCCATCATTGTTAAAGGTTCCTGTAGTCTCCATGACTCTGCAAAATCCATCCCTTTGTGTATTTACAATACAGTTTACCTTTTTAACAGCCATGTTATTCAAGAAATGAATGTACATAGACATCTAATATAATGGTATTAATAGTGTGATCACGTTCAGAATAATTGTTTATTTATCTGCATCATATTGGAATACTGGCGCCCTCTCTGAAATGGAAACAAAAGTAACCATCAGTTAAATCAAGCATTTTAGGATACTGTATTGTATTATACAACAAAACAGTGACATGGACAGAGAGCAGGTATTGAGGTCCTTTGATTAGACTTTCAGGAGATAAGGAGGAAATTAAAAAGCAGGACCTCAAAGGTAATAATGTACAGATTACTCCCACAGTCACACACATGAAAGCATAGGAATAGGAAGATCGGGAGGAACAATGAATGATTTGAGGCAGGTTGTAAGTGGGAGGTCTTCAGATTTTTGGATCATTAGGGCCAATTCTCAGGCAGGAGGCACCTACTCAATAGGGAAAAGTTGCACCTCAACTGGACTGGGACCAATGTCCTCATGGGGAGATTCACTAGTGTAGTGGAAGAATATGATCTAAATTGATAGTTGGATGGGCATCAACATGTAGAAGGAGAAAAGAAAAATAAAGTGAATAAAGCAGTGGAAATGTTAGGTAGTTGTAGAGAAGGAAGCTGTATCATATTAGGAAGGAGCAGACTAAGCATACAACAATAAGTTTAGAATGCGTTCATGTAAATGCACAAAGGGCTGGGTCCGAGAAACCTATTTAGCTCTTTAAAAATTATTGATAGGAGCTGGATTTAGAAGTCCCACCATGCTTTCCAATGGATCCCATTTTTGCCATTAGGGGAAAGGGAGCGAAGTGCAACTCACATGAGGGAAAACTGAATTCCACTTTAAATCAGTGCTGGGTTCAAAAAGATTCAACTTTCGCTGGAGCAATGGCCTTCACTTATGGTTTGAGAGTCACAAATTTTTAGACTGGATGTAAATGCTTGTGTAGGACAGATAAAGTCTGCAGGGGCTGTCAAGCTGTGAAACTATTTCAATTCACAACCCATTAAAAATGAAAAACTTCATTGCAGTGTTAATGTAAACCTACCTATGACTAATAAATAAACTTTACTTTAAAATGACTGTCTATATTAATGTGAGTAGAATAAATCTGCTCTAGCAGCTCCAACAACTGTTTGCTGACATTGTTAATGTCAAAGAATGCTATCCTTATTAATGCTTGTCTAGTTTCCACAACCTAAAATTATCTCAGCAGTGATTTACTAGCTCATAATTTTATTGAAAGTTCAAGGAAGTTATAAAAAGATTAACTGTCTTTGATGTGGGGTTATGATTACAAGTCTTTTTGCCTTTATAAAGGATTCAGTAATTGATGCTATTTAAAAACTATGAATGGGCTTTCAGGAATGGGATTTTTTTTACTGTAGTAAAGGCTATAATACATATTCAGAACTTTATCTTATTTCATCTGAACTCGGCTCCTAGGGTCTGCCCATTGGTAGATACCGGGTAAGTTGGCATGGAGGTCATGAGGGGCAAGTGTGGTGGATGGGTTTTGAGTACAGGAGCAGGGATGTGTTGTTGAAATTATACAGGGATCTTGGTGCGGTCACACCTAGAAAATTGTGTGCAGTTTTGGTCTCCTTTTCTGGGGAAGGGTGTTCTTGCCCTCAAGGGAGTGCAGCGAAGATTTACCAGGCTGATTTGGGAATGGTGGAACTGATGCATGAGTAGAGATTGACTAGGTCAGGATTGTTTTCGCTGGAGTTCAGAAGAATGAGGGAGGATTTTATAGAGACTTTTAGACAGGGTAGACGCAGGCAGGATGATCCCAATGGTGGGAGTGTCCAGATCCAGGGATCACAGTCTGAGGATTCAGGGTAGACCATTTAGGACGGAGATGAGGAGACATTTCTTCACTCAAAGAATGGTGAGCCTGTGGAATTCATTACCACAGGATGCCAAAACATTGAATGTATTCAAGAGGCAGCTGGATTTTGCACTTGGGACGAATGGGATCAAAGTTTATGGGGAGAAAGCAGGATTAGGCTATTGTGTTGGACTATCAGCCATGATCGTGATGAATGGTGGAACAGGCTTGAAGGGCCAAATGGCCTCCTTCTGCTCTTATCTTGTATGTTTCTATGCTGGCATGAGGCTTGAGTGGAAGCAGAGAAGTGGAGGAAAAGGATTTGGGCTGTCAGGGGTGAGGGTTAGAGAGCCTAAAAATTAAGGAATAAAATGGGAATGTGTGTCAGAGTACTGAGGCAGGCTATTTAAACAGCTCATCTCACCGTTGGGTGTTTTTGTAGCTGCCTATAATCTGCATCTGGGGATGGTATGCCCAATTCCGTTCTGCACCATACCGCCACCCTATAGCAAAAATCAGGTCTAGTAAGACACCTTCTTACAAAACCAGTGTGATGAGCCAGAAACTATCCTCACACTATCTGCTTTGAAAGTGAAAATCCAGCCCAAAGGTTTGTTGAATAGGATTGGTAAGGTGCAAGCACAAATAACTGTGGGACTGTGGTGCAGTGACAATAATGGATATGTGGTGTAAAAATGGCGAGGAACAATTGCTTAATATTCAAGGATACAAAATATTCTGAAAAGATAGGGAAGGGAAAAAGGGAAGTGGTGTGGAATGCGAATGAGGGAAGAAACTGAATTTTGGAAAGTAAGGATGTCAATGAGAGGGCAAGAGCAGAATCCATTTGGTTCAAGATGAGAAGAATGAAAAGTATGATCGCACAGCTCAGGTTGCTCTATAGTATTATTTCCAAGCATTATGAGATAAAGGAGCAAATCTGCAGGGAAATCATAGATATGTGGTTAGCACTACTGCATCACAGCACCAGATACCAGGCTTCAATTCTGGCCTCGGGTCAGTGTCTGTGTGGAGTTTTCACAATCTTCCTGTGTTTGTGTGGTTTTTCTCTGGGTGCTCCGGTTTCCACCCGCAGTCCAAAGATGTGTGGGTTAGGTTGATTGGCTATGCTATACATTGCCTCTTAATGTCAGAGGGACTGGCAGGATAAATATGTGGAGATTGCGGAGATAGGGTTAAGGTGGGATTGTTGCTGGTGCAGGCTCGATGGACTGAATGGCCTCTTTCTGCATTGTAGGGATTCTATGATTCTATTTTATATGTAAAAACGATGGAATGATGATATTGAGAACTTCACTTACCCAAATCTCGCTTGGGATAATGTTAAGAGTTAAAGTTTCATTGATCAGATCATTGAATACAGGAGTTGGGACATTTTGTTTAAGTTATACAAGACATTGAAGTACTGTGTCACCCTATTATAGAAAGGATATTACCAAACTAGAAAGAGTGCAGAAAAAATTTACTAGAATGTTACTGGGACTTGATGGCTTGAGTTACAAGGAGAGGCTGGACGGACTGGGAGTTTTTTCCCTGGGGCATAGAAGGCTGAGGGGTGATCTGTAAAATAATGAGGGGCATAGATCAGCTGCATAGTCAATATCTTTTCCCAAAGGTAGGGGAGTCTAAAACTAGAGGTCATACGTTTAAAGTGAGAGGGGAGAGATACAAAAGTGTCCAGAGGGGCAGTTTTTTCACACAGAGGGTGGTGAGTGTCTGGAAGAAGCCGCCAGAGATAGTAGTAGAGGCAGGTACAATTTTGTCTTTTAAAAAGCATTTAGACAGTTACATGGGTAAGATGGGCATAAGAGGGATATGGGCCAAGTGCGGCCAATTGGGACTACCTTCGGGGTTTAAAAAAAAAGCGGCATGGACAAGTTGGGCTGATGGGCCTGCTTCCATGCTGTAAATTTCTATCACTCTAAAGGATTAGAAGATTTGCTTCCCAGATTGCGAAGAGAAGTAGGAGCCGAGAGAGCAGGAGGGCTTGTCATAATCTTCCAAATTTCCCTTGATGTGAAAAAAGTTTCCATAAGATTAAAAGACAGTCAATGTGGCATCCTTATTAGAAGAAAGTGTGGAAGGAAATTCATTATAACTACTGGTCAGTGTAACATTAGCGATGGATGAAGTTTTAAAAAATATATCAAGGAAAAACTGAACAAGCACTTGGAAAAGGAAAACTATTTTTGATGAACTAACAATGTAGGTTGATGAATGCAGTGGATTTTAAGAAAGCGTTTGACAAACTACCAAATAAAAAGCTGATTAACAAAACTGAGGCTCAGCAAATATGACATTCCAACTTGGATAAAAAAAAATTGCTTCAGAACAGGAAATAAGTCATGGTCAGTGGTTGTTTTTCAGACTGAAGGATGATGAACAGTAGTGTTTCCTAAAGATCAGTGCTCGGAACACTGCTTTTTGATACATATAAATGACTTAAATATTGGAATACGGAGTATAATTCCAAAATTTGATGATACAAAACTTGGAGATGTAGCAAACTGTGGAAATGATGCCAACTGTCTGTAACAGGACATAGGCAGACTAGCAGAATAGGTGGACAAGTGATAGATGGAATTGAATTCAGAGAAGGATGAGGAGATGTATTTTGGCAGTAGAGATTGAGAGAGGAAAATACACTTACTGGCACAGTTCCAAAGAGTGTGTCGGGACTGAGAAATGTCATGGTTCATGTGCATAGGTCTTGGAAAGTGGCAGGATATATTGAAAGAGTGTTTAGCAAATGCTTTCTTAGGTCTCATAAATTGAGATCTTGAATACAATTGCAGGTATGTTGCACTGAGCGTTCACAAAACTCTGGTTAGGCCTCAGCTAATCCACAACTGGGGCAGCACGGTGGTAGATTGGTTAGCGCTGTTGCCTCATAGCGCCAGGGGCCCAGGTTCGATTCCTGCTTGGGTCACTGTCTTGGCAGAGTCTGCACATTCTCCCTGTGTGTGTGTGGGTTTTGTACCAGGTGTTCGAGTTTCCTCCTACAGTCTGAAAGGGGAGTCTAAAACTAGATGGCATTGGTTTAAGGCAAGAGGAGAGAGAGTTAGGTGCATTGGCCATGCTAAATTCTCCCTCAGTGTACCTGAACAGGTGCCGGATTGTGGCAACTAGGGGATTTTCACAATAACTTCATTGTATTTTAATGTAAGCCTACTTGTGACACTAATAGGAAATTAAAAGCAGAGTACTGTTTCCAGTACTGGTCACCACAGTTTGGGAAGGATGTGAGTGCTCTTGAGAGGGTGCAGTGGAGATTTGCCAGAATGGCTCCAGAGATGAGGGATTTTAGCTACAAGGTTAGGTTGGAAAAGCAGGGATTGTTTAACTTGGAGTCATGGATATTGAAGGGAGATTTGACGGAGTTGTACAGATTTAGATAATTTAGGAAAAGAGAAGCTGGTCTCATTAATTGATAGTACAAATGCAAGGGGATAAAGATTTAAGGTTTTGAAGTGCAGGGGGATACGAGGAAGAGCTTTTTCACACAGCATGTGTTAATGACCTGGAAGTTATTGCCTAAGAGGGTGATGGAAGCGAAGACAGTCAATGATTTTAAAAGAAAATTGGAGGTCACTTGAGGTAAATAAATTTGCAGAGCTATCGGTACAGAATGATGGGCCAATGAGACAGATTGAATTGTTCTACAAAGAGCCAACATGGAATCGATGGATGAATGGCCTCCTTCTGTGCTGTTATACCTCTGTAACTCTATGACATATTTTATAATATTAAGTAATCATTGAATATATTCTGAAAAATAGTCAGCAATTATATTTTGATATTGCAATTTTTCATCCATTAAATAATCTTTGTTTAATTTTTGAACAGAAATATCCAGAAAAATACATTGTTCCTGATGGGAAGACAACTTTCTGGGACAATCAGAAAGGGTTCACTATTTCAAGTCACAAGATCAGAGATGTTGGAATGGTGGCTTGTGAGACAACAATAAATGGAAGAGTCCATAGTTCCAATGTGTATGTGGTGGTAGTTTTAGGTAAGGTGCCTTTGTACATTTATGCTGAGAAGCTAATTTTTATACATCATACTTAACTTCCACTACAGAACAACTGTTTTTGAAAAATGAACATAGGACAGATGGGACATGTACTTGCCAGCCCAAAGGTTTTATCATAAGACCCAAGCCAATATTTGGCCAGACCCTGTGCAGTTTATTTTGGTGAGGTGCTAGTATAAAATGCCTTCCTTAGAGGCAGCTTTCCCATCAGATAGTGGGATATTCAGCAGGGACCACTGAAAAAGCAATTCCTACTGCAGTACCTAGAGTTGGAAGCGTTGGGAATGATTTGGAGAAACCAGTTTTGAGAAGTAGACAAAAACTTACAGCATTTATAATGAATAGAGCAATAATATTGGAAGCCACTCAACCTCAAAATGAACATAGAAACTAGAAGCAGGAGTAGGCCATTCAGCCCTTTTAGCCTGCTCCATCATTCATTTTGATCATGGCTGATCATCAAATTCAATATCCTGATTTCCCCCTCCCCCCAGTACCTCTTGATCCTTTTAGCCCTAAGCAACTGACGTTAAAAAAAAACAAGCCAGCATTCAGATTGCCCTGACTGAAGCTGACAATTCCTCCTCTGTACACTCAAAATAGCTGGCTCACAATTTCTACCACCAATATTTGGTGGACGGTACTCGGAACTGGTGGAAATCTGTTGGGCCAAGAAAATAAAAAAATGCCTTTGATGCTCTGATCAAAATCATTTGACTCTGCCTGCTCCTGGAGGAATTTTTAGCTTTCAAGCTAAGACCTGTGTGGGAGCAGATGGGAACTGAACTTCTACCAGTCACTTTCTTATGATCCCATAACTGCCCTGATTTCAAGGGCAAATGGTACAGTAATGATAAGAATCATTGCAGTTTCTTCCTACTATTTCTGCTCAAGTGGATATAATTAAAACAAAACAGTGGGAGCACACTTCAGTGAATGGGGATGACATTCTAAGACATTGCCAAAATAGTTCTTTGGTAAAAATAATATGGATGTTTATCAGCCTATAACCTGAAACATCTGTACAATGGCCCATATGTATCTCACTTTAAAAATACTCCAAGCAATCTGTAAACCGAGATAACAGATAATCGGATCTGGCCAGTTTAAACTACTTCTCACAGTGGGGCTGCTGTACTGGCTGATAACCCTCAGCACTGCTACAGACAGTAGGATGCCATTTCGTGCTTATTGCCTGCTGGGATAGAGGTTCAGATTTGGAGATCGTTTATACTACTGTGTCTCCAGTTTTATCAACAGGAAACCTAGCTCTCCTCCAGCAACTAATTCGATTGCTTTTACACAATAAATTCTTTCAATAATTTAGAACATACCAAGTTCTTTTGGCATGGGATTAATATCATAATTGGTTGAGGTTACAGCTAAGAGTCTCTCTTATTTTCTAAGGCATTTCATTTGTTTTCATCTTTTTTTGTTACAGTCAGACAGCCGATTGGAGAGAGTAGAATGCAACACGATTTTAGGTTGATGTTCAACACTCTGACATGGTCAGGGAGTTGGATGGTATTTGCTAATACAGGAAGATTTCCCTCCCATATCTGGTGTAAGGAAATTGTAAATATGCTCTTTATAGCACCCAAAGCAAAATACCTCTACAATTTGCATTACCTTCATCACTCAACTTCCATTTCTCATGACTCAAAACTTATTTCTTATCATTGTGCCACATATAACGGATACTTATGTAATGTATTCTCCCTGCAGGAACCAAGATTCAGGAGCTTACATTGACCCCTCGGTCACAAGTGGAGTTAGCAGTGGGAGAACGCTTGATACTTAACTGCAGTGCCAAAACTGAGCTCAATGTACGGCTAAACTTTGATTGGAAGTATCCAGGAATGCAGGTACAACACATTAAAGCTTTGTAGCTTTGTTTAGTTTGGAGAAAGCAAATCTAAATGTCACAATGGAACAAATCCACAGAGAGATACAAGATCCTAGGTTCAGTCTTTGATATTACAAGTGTGAGGTCAGTACATTCAATAGGGAAGAAAAGTGAAGTTGAGTCTGTAGTATAAAGTGTTAACAAATGGGATATGCTACTATATGACGTAAATGATTATGTAACACTGCTATGATTCAGTCATGTGCAAGAATCTTGAGAGAGAGGTTGGAATCATGCCTAGGAGTAATGTGCCTACTCTGTAACCTGATGTAGTACTAAATAAGTGTTAAGTTCCCAGAGTATGTCTACAGTCTGTCAAAAAACCAAGTCCAATGCCTATAGTCCAAGACATGAAAGACCAATCTCAGACTGATCTCAGAACATGGTGACAGCAATAGAGACATCAAATGTAAAAAATGCATTGGTTATTGAAGGAATTGAAGGAACCACAGAGTGAAGTAACCTTTGAAGCAGCTCAGAATTTTAGCATAAGAAGGAAACACAATGGGGAGAGAAAATGATGACCATACCTAGTAAGGAGGATTTGCTTTTGCTCCTGCAGAGAGGCCAGCAGTGGGAGTTATGGAAATATTTATTCTCCAGTACTGAGCAGCATCATATCATGATGAAAAGATTCAAAGCTTCAAGTTAGTTCATTTCTTTATGCAGTGGATCAAATAGCAGACAACATTCTCCTAAGGCAGAGCACGCAGGAGTCTGCCACAGAATTTGATTCCATTCTTAAAGCCTTTGACATTTTAACACAAAGCAAAATTTAGTAATTGAATGAGCATGTTTTAACCAGTGCTCACAACAATCTTTGGAATCAATTGGATCTTTCCTAACTGACTTATAGCTGGTCTTACCGATGTGGTGCATTGAAGGATGGGCTAATTCATGATCACATAGTCATGGGTACCCAGAATGAAAAATTATCTGGCTTTCTGTGATGACCCCACATTGGATCAAGCAGTTCAATTTGTGACACAGGCTGAGCTTCTGGCAATTAATCAGGCTAGAATTCACAGTGGCTCCAAGGATTCACAGTCTCTATAGATTGGGTAGGCTCACGGGCCAAAAGCCTCACCCGTACCAAACTCCCCAAACCAACTGAAAGGGCAGGAAAATCCTTGCCAGCAACCATTTTGTGATGCTTGCATTGTGGTATGAAGACCTAGCACAGATGCAAAGATTTCACACCATGTAACACGGATTGCTTCCAGTGTGGCAAAACTGGAACATTTCAAGCATTCCTGCAAATTCAGAAATTTTAATTAAGTCATAGATCAACAAATATTTATGAAACATATTCCCCCCAAGAAATGTAAAATCCAAAAAAGACAACATTACAGAGTTCCTAGAGGAAGTAGATAGTCTTGATCCAGACTACTGGATCAAGATACTGGTTAAAACATACTGGTGCAGCTGTTAAGACTAGCAGATTAACTCAACTAGTTTCAGCCAATGACCCTTCATCCATCAGAGATCAACTTACAGGATCAAAGCAATATAGATCATCCAATCAAAGACAGGATTATTGCCCCTCTTAGCTACAATTGGTGGTTCTCTCTATGTACTTCACAATCAGTGTACATCCTGTTGAGTGGCAATGTTGGTGTACTTCTAGGAATTCTAGACAAACCAGATGATGCTTATCATTTGACCGACTCACTTTCTTTCATGCAACAAAACCAACCTTCCTTTAGAAGCAGTAGAAATTCATTCTTCAGAGGCTGTGGGTGTCTAAACACTCAGCAGTCTTTGTTCACAGAGACACCATCTTCTAGACCTAGGGCAGACATAGAAATTATGAATCTCCCAGTTCATCACAAATTAAGGGCCAAGATGGGGTTTACTGAAAGCACTGCAGCAGATGGTGGACACTCCCATGAAGACCTGTTGAACCAGAATTGGCTCTTCCTAAAGAGTGATGAGGAATAATTCCTTGTTACACAGAATGATCTCTTGGAAGTTGATGTCTTAGGGAATGATTCATTTTCCCATTGATGGATGCATCTTATGACATCTCTGTTGTCCTTTTGGAAAAATCAGCTGTGATTTTAGTAGCTGAGCAGCATTCATACCTTAGGTCCATTGAATCTATTGATCTAATGCCTACTTTTTTTCATGAAAAGTCTTCCACAAAAAATTCTTTGTCTGAGTGCAAATTGGAGTCCATAAAGGATCACCCTGCTAAAGAGCTAGTACCTTCCCAGGGTGAATGTCCCAGCTGTAAGTCTTCTTTTCGAAGCGCTGGAGGTCAGCGCAGAAGCTGAAGCAGAAACCTGGTATCAGTTCTGAAGCTGCAGAATCCTGTACAGCAATTTTGTCGCAGAGTTAATTGTCTACAGGAAATTCATCTTATTACAGAAGATGAGGCTGTCTTGTTTCCATAGTCTCAGCAGTTCTTCCCATTGTCCATAGCGGAGCAAGCTCATAAAGAGACAAGTGTGGCTCTCTTACCACTGCTGACTGAAAGAAGATGGTTCTTCAAAAAATATCATTGAGGAAATCGTTTCTTCTACTTTACCTGACAGTTTTATAGGATGTATTTCCCTTTGTTGCCTAAATTCATTGAATCTCAGATCTTCAGTGCTTTCTCAGTTGCTCATACAACAATAGATGACACAGCTGTGACCATATTCCCTGGAGTTGAAGATCATTCCCTTATGAAACTTCTTCCCAGAGTCCTTTGAGGAAGCAACACTTCTTCACTTTTAGACCCAGAGGGTCCAAAATTTGATTCCTTCAGTTTTCTCCTTTAGATCAGTCTTTCATTGAGTCTTTGCAATTCAGCTACCCTGAACCTGCATTCTGCTTTCCAACAATGCTGGTATCATTGATGATAATGTGTTGTCCAAACTGCAAATGACGATGTCTAACTAGATGTATGTCTCCAAGATGGTTTCCCTAGGGACTGAGGATACTGAGGAAGACTGTAATCTTCACTGTGAGCTGGGGAGGGGAAGAGTATGAGTTGGAGTTGGTTAGCAAAAAGGGAATTACAGAAATATAATTCAGATAGTTTGTTTCATGCTGTTGTCAAAAAGTAGGAGAGCCTACTTGGGGGAAAGTTTCCTATAAAGGGTTAATGGATGGAATATGTTATTATATGATGTAGATGATGATGATTTACCAGTGATACTAATCAGTCACATATTGAACATTTGAGAGAGAGGTTGAAACCATGCCCAGGAACTACACGGCCTGCCATACATACTTTGTTACCTGCTTAGGTGTAGTACTAGCAAACATGTGTTAAGCAAACACCAGAGTATGTCTAAAGTCCGTCTGTATGCAAGTTCCATGTCTATAGTTAAAGACAGAAGAACCAATCACAGAACAAAAAAAATTAGGTTGGAGATAATCATGTCATGGTAGCGATAGGTATAGAACTTTTATACAGTGGCCAATCTGTTCGAGGTGCAGGTGTTGAACAAAGAAATTATAAAATAGCAAATCAATTAGATTGGAATATCAAATGAAATAGGATTGTTAATGAATCCTTCTTTTGCTGTACATTCAGGTGAAAATCTCCAAAAGCTTTTCAAGTTACATTATTGGGGGCAAAACTGATTTGATGTATTTTGTAGTTACTTAATATCCTTGAATTTGCATGAGAAATGTGGAATACATGTTCAGTAAAATTAATTGAGTTGCATTGTTCAACCCGCTCAAATGAAAGTGAATAAATGTATGATTGAGAGCTGATTTTTGCCATTGGGATAGGTATAGTTTGGGGTGGTCAAATTCTTCATTTGGCATTTTCCTTTGCAATTGCGGCGGATGATGGTAATGTCCTCTGAGTGTGACAGCAGTTCAGAATTAAACAGTTCAGAATTAAACAGTAGAAATATGAGGGGCCAGAGTTCAATATTAAAAAAGTTGGAACCTGAACAATGCACGCCATTATTTATGTGTACGCCAAACAGCAAATGTGGTCCGTTTGACCAGTCCAGGAAAAATAATTTTCTCGTTTTCCTGAATTTTGACCCCCTTTTCTGACAATTATACATACTGGCTTCAAAAAGAAGATCCAAACTTGAATATCAGTTGCAATTTCAAGTTGTACTGTCTAAATCTAGCAAGATATTACATTAAGGTAAAATACTCTCATTGCTATCATAAATATTTCATTCAATTAATTTTGATTTTCTGAGCATGCCCAAAAGGACAGACTTTCTTATTGCGCTGTTCTCAATATGGAAAGAACTCACATTCATGTTGCATGATGTCGTTCCCCAAAAGAATTATTCATACTTCTAAAACATAATTACTTATTATGAGGTAATGTGGCAGTCAGTTTACACACAATCAAGTTCTACAAGCAGCAATTGAGATAATTGACCAATTAATCTGTTTTCATGGAGGGTGGGAGGAATGTTGGTCAGGATGCCAGGACAATATTCCACTTTTTGTCATGGGCCCTTTGATCCATTTGATTGGGGCAGACAGGCCTTCAGTTTAATATTGAATATAAAGGCAACACTTTTGATAATTCACACTTTCTCAGTATTTTACCAAAGCAATGTAAGTAATACAGTTTGAGCCCTAGAATGGGGTTTGAAATATTTTGCTTCAGCAGTAACGATACTACCTAGTGGATCAAACTGACACATAAGCAGCATTCATATTATTTAGATGATCTGCAACCTCACACTGTAATCCACTTCAGAAAATATCCAATAGATATTGAAACACACTTAACTGGGTCCAGCTGTCAAAGCAGGTGTCAGCCATCGCATCTTGTGTCCTCCCAGTTGTTCCGGGGTTTAACCTGCAAAGCTAAAACTACAGCTACTGATTGAGCTGCCCGAGATCCTTTGTATCATTTTAAAGACAGACTCTGCTGCCAATTTCTGTGAAGCTGTAGTTTTGAAATTGCTTGACGCACAAATGCGAGTCCCCTTTAAGCAGCTGTAGAAGCTGAATGCATTGGTCGTCTCCCTCAAGGAAGAACAAAATGGCTTGTCTGGATACTGTTGGGGAGAGGGACAGAGTCAGGGTGAAGAGGAGTCTTTGGTATTTGCGGGACCAGGGGATGCTTATGATAGAATGCGATCCTCCTATCGTAAATTGTACTCCCGGCGCCCTCCTGTTGTCTCTCTGCCCAGATGTGGTTGTGCAATAACCTTATTTATGATGAGTTAAGGCCCTGTTACAATAGAGGGTCTGTAGTCAAATGACTTGATTGGCTGGTGTCCCTCGGCCACCCACGTGATGGAGCGTGGAGACACTTTTATTTATATATATTTTATAATTTATTCGTCCTTTCTTGCCGAGAGCTCACCATACTATTCCTGTCACTTGGTATCCCTGCTGCTCGAGTTCTCCATTTGATGCTTGGAATTTTTGGAAGTCTAGAGCTGCCCCCCACCCACCCACCCACACACATTCACACACATCCAGAGATCTAAATGATTAACTAACAGCACCAGAGGATGGAGCACAGTCCCTGGGCTATCACTCTTCTTACCTGGAGAAAACTTCCTCCAAAAGCTCTTCTTGCACTCTGCCCCTTTGGGTTGCAGTGGGTGAAATTTGGCTTGTTTTATAGCTCTCGTCCTCAAGGAGCTCATGGGATAAGTTTTTAATCCTTGCACTGAATCAAGGAATAGGTTTTAAGTACAGACCAGCGAACTGAATGTTGATCCCCAGTCCTAGCTGAGATTATGAATCTCTCCTTGAGATGGATAGCACTCCTGGGCTATCCGGATTACTATCCAGTGACCTCTATATGATAAAGGGCACAGTGGGGGTGTTAGGACATGAGCGATTGGACATTGTGATACTACCTATTGTGGAATAACCTGATGGCAGTCACCCCAAGACTTATAGGTACTGAAGGACCCCATAGAATAGTATTCCATGAGGAAGGGTGGAGAAAAAATGGACAGAGGCTTGAGATTCAGGTTTTATGAAGTGTTTGTTACTCATCATTAGGGATCATGGCTTTGATAAAGCATTAATGACCCTATCCTATATTTGGACACTTTAGGACACTTACAGTCTTTTCACTCGTCCAGTTTGCAGGAACTTTGTAGTGAACTGTTTGTGGGAGACCAGTTAGCCCAAGAATACCTATAGCCTACAGCCCATGTGAATCTGGAGTCCTTTTGGATCAGAGATGTGATTCCCTATTGGTTCCATAAAACAGTAGACCGAGGTCGTGGGGGGGAGAGGGGGACTGGTGGTGTTGAAATGGCGGCGCGGGCTCGTTGGGCCGAAGGGCCTGTTTCCCGGGCTGATTTTGTTCTATGTTCTATGTTCTATGTACACTAAGTGACTTTTTGTTAATTATTACAGAATAGACACTCAATCTTCCATGCAACAAAACTAGAAGTACCCACAGGACTGGTACTCTCAAGCATTCTTATTATAGACAATGTGACAAAAGGAGATGAAGGGACATATTTCTGCAGTGCTTCCAGCGGAGTTATGACAAAGGAGAACAGTACCGACGTTGTCATCCATGGTGAGATCTGCTGTTTGATGTGCTGTAAAACATTTTTAAAGGAAATCATTATTTTATAACCATTGAAGGAAAGGATATACTTTCATTGATAAACATCATTGGTAACTGCAATTCTGAATCAAGAATTCCTACATCAAATGAACTGGCCAGTTAAAGTCTGAAGAACACATTTGTCATTTAAAAATCCAACTCATTCACTTGTTGAAAAGATGGAGCCATCACTGACGAGGCATTTACTGCCCATCCCAATTGTCTTTGAGTAGGTGGTGATGAGCTGCCTTCTTGAAGGTACACCCACAATGGTTTTGACGGTGAAGTAATGAAAAAAGTCAAGATGCAGTATGGCTTGAAGGGAATCCTGTAGATGGTAGTATTTCCATGTGTCTGCTACCCTTGTCCTCCTAAGTGTTAGGGTTGCTCCTCACCTGTCCAGCATAATCTATCTGAAAGCTTTTGTCTTCCTACCCACCTCTCCCAGCCCTCTCACCAAGAAGAAGAGTTTATCTGTGTATTGTTTATATACCTAGAGATAAGGTGGTGCTGCACCATTGGCAACATGGGATTTCACATTGCTCATTGTTTGTGATGTAGTTTAAAGTGATGTAGTTTAATAACTGTTAGTTATTTGTGTGTGAATTTTAATAAACAAGCTGTGTACCTGCAATTAATTTTTGAATAGACAATAAAATTTGGATTGAATTGAAAAGAGAGAATTGCTGCCTTGGGATGGCTCCACTTTAACAGCAGAACACCTAGAATAATGAAAATCTTGCTTGACCGTAAGAACCCTTATGAGGGGGTAACAGCAGAGACTAGAAAATGGCAATGCAGTCAATAGAATTTAACTGGATTTACAAAAGGTCTTCAGTCAGGTACCCTGTTATAGGGGAGGTGGTGGCATTGTGGTATTGTCACTGGACTAGTAATCCAGAGACCCAGGATAATGCTGTGTGTACCTGGGTTCAAATCCTGCCATGGCAGATGGCGAAATTTGAATTCGGTACAAAAAAATTGGAATTAAATCAAAGAATACTGCAGTGCAGAAGAGACCCTTTGGCCCATCGAGTCTGCACCGATGCATGAAAGGCCCTGGCCTGCCCACCTAATCCCACGCGAGCATTTGGCCCATAGCTTTGAATGGCCTTTAGAGGTCTAATGATGACTATAACACCATTATCGATTGTCATAAAGACCCATCTGGTTCATTAACATCCTTTAAGTGAAGGAAATCTGCCATCCTTATCTGGTCTGGCCTACATATGACTCCAGATCCACAGCAATGTGGTTGACTCTTAACTGCCCTCTGAAATGGCCAGTTCGAGGACATTAGGGATGGGCAACAAATGCTGGCCCAGCCAGCGATGCCCACATCCTATGAATGAATAAAAAAAATAGACTAATGAATAAGGTCAGAGAATGTGGAGTCAGTGGACAAGTGGCAGACTGGATTGCTGGCTGGCTTCAAGCTAGAAAGCAGAGATTGGGAGTAAAGCATAGTTATTCAGAGTGGCAGAAGATGATCAGTGATGTTCCACAAGGATCAGCGCTGGGACCCCTGCTGCTTACAATTTATATTAACGATTTGGCCTTTTGACTCAAAACCACAATTTCCTTGTTTCTGCATTACACCAAATTGGCCTTATAGTTAAAATTGTAGAGGACTGCCACAAATTACAAGGGGACATTTGTAAACTTGCAAAAAAACCAAATAATTGGAAAGTGAAGTTAGCACAGATAAAGATGAAGTCATACATTTTGGTAGGAAGAATAGGGAGTAAATGTATTCTCCAAGTCACTCTCCATCCTGACTTGAAATATATCGCTGTTTCTCACTGTCACTGGGACAAAGGGTGGGATTTTACAGCCTTGCTCAAGCAAGACTGGAAATTCCCATCTGAGGTCAATGGTCACTTCTGTTGTCTGCCCTTCACCCACTCCAATTCTGTGGTGGGTGGGGTGGTAGAATTACAGCAAAAGTTCTGGAACTCTCTCTTTATCAGCCCCATGATACACCTCAAGGACTGCAGCAGTTCAGGAAGGCAGCTTGCCACCCAAGGAAAATTCTCAAAGGAAATTAGGAACGAGCAATAAATGCTGGTCTAGCCAGTGACCCCCAAACCTCTTGAATGAACAAAAAAACCAGCCCTTCCTATAGTGAAATAAAGTACTCGGCTGATAAACCCACCAAAATGTGTATGATGTACCCACCAAAAAAACCTATGGATACTCCCATTATACACTCACATTTGAAAAGTGACTATTTGAATGAAGGACATGAAGGGGTCTGGCATCCATATTCCTGCCCCCAACAAGATGTGTGATCAGAAGAGAGGGAAAGATAAACCAAAATTAGCAAAAAGTTAGTACATAGACTAATTTGGAATTCCTATCAGCTGAAGACAGAGTAATAAAGAAAAAGGAGTTGATGCTGTTTAAAGGTTAGCCGAAAAATGTACTTTTTGGCCACTGGGGAAGGCTTCCAGTGCTTGTTTGGAGAATTAAATTCCTGGCAAAATAAAACTATTCCTTATAATGATGACTTAGCACTCTTCATTTCATTCTGACAGGCTGATTTTCACACATTTTTTGCTGAACGTTAAGATTTGTTTTCTCAAACTTGCTCATACAAATATAATGAAGAATGCCGCCTTACACAAACAGTGTCAGTTCTTCTGGTGCTCAGAGAGTTACAAACCTCATGTTTTCAATAAGAACACTAGCTTTTTGGATCTGACTTTGTTTTCATTATGTGCTTTCAGACAGACCCTTCATCTTCATAGATCACAAAGCCAGGTCGATAGTCGAGGCAGTGCTGAAAGAAAGGAATGTCAAAATTCCAGTGAAGGTTACAGCCTATCCCCAACCAGACGTAAAATGGTAATTGCTAAATAAATGATGCAAAGAAATAAAGAGACTTACTTTTTCAGAATACTTTATCATAATTTCAGTTATATATGGTGGGGCATTTTTAGTATTTATTCTATTACATATAATTGTCAATGTAATGATTATTATTGGCATATTTACATTCAATAGAGTGCCCGTGAGCAATTACTGAAACAGAATGCATTCCAATTGAACAGTGAATTCCTGCACTGGTTTCTCAGTGTTAAACATTTTTGGTGTAGTGCACCAATCATCAAGAATAATTTTTGTAAGAATTTCAGATATTTTGAAATCTGATATTAGATCAGTGATTTCTGAATTTTTAAGACAAATATTCTTGGGAGGCAACGCAGTGGGTGATAGGTTATCAAGGATAGGTGGGATGCAGATTTGAGGTGACTATCAGACCAACCATGATCTTATTAAATGACAGAGCAGCCTGAAGGGACTGAATGCGCCTAGTTTGGGGGCGTTTAAAAGATCCGTGGATAGGTTTATGGATGGAAAGGGATTGGTTTAGGTTAGAGAGTCATTGCTTTTTAATTGGTCGGCACAACATCGTGGGCCGAAGGGCCTGTTCTGCGCTGTAATGTTCTATGTTCTATGTTCTATGAATGGCTCACTTCTGCTCTTTGCTTATATGAATCAATTAACAATATGCATTATTTTTTACTGCTAGTTAATTTAAATAATGCAATTGCCTGTACATTTATTAATGCAAATAATTCAATAGTAAAACTCACTTTCTTAATATCACCATTGTGCGAAAGAGCAAGTCATAAAACTGCACAAACCTTTTCAATGTATTTTGTGCTTAATCAACCGTCAATTCCTTATTCATTGACAAAGCCACTGAATTGTTTATTATTGCTGTAATGCTGCACATATTTTATTGGCCAATTTCTAATGGCTGTTCTATTAGTGCTGAAAAAGACTTATTGCTGTGTGCCTCACAACAGTTTCTAATGGTTTGGGTTTTTTCTAGGACCAAGAATGGAAAGCTAATTAGCAATGATCAAGCACATTATAGGATAAAGCAAGTTGGGTATACATTAATCATCAGTGATGTGACCGAGAAGGATGCTGGGAATTACACAATCATACTTACAAATCCAATGACAAAAGAGAAGCAGCGTCACACAATCCAACTGATAGTAAACGGTAAGAAATGCAAAATTCAGTAATCACAAGTATTCTTTTTAAATTGAAAATTTCACATGAAAGGTCAAAGTCATTAATGTAGGACACATCACTAAGATCGGAGGAAAGATAAGATCAATCAGATAGTAGCTTTTTTAAAGCAAATAGATTATAGGTCTAAAAGAGCTTAGGCACTTTGCAGTTTTGAGAAGGATGAGCACTGAAGATAATTTGCATGGAAGAGGTATACTGAGATGTTTCTCAGTATTGAAACTCATTGCATTGGTGCTTGTCCATGGGATTTCACCATACCAATTCAATATGGAATAAAGACTTTACTATTATATTCATACTACATGCAGCCAATGCTTTTCTTCTGATACATAAATTCACATATGTGATGCAAAAAAAGAAATGGCAAGGTGTCCCTAACAAGAGTATTTTATTTGAGTTACAAAAGTATATTGAATGCATCCTTAGTTTTAAATTTGATAGATTGATATGAAAGTATGGCTTGTTCGCATGCCAATGAGTTTGCATTTTTATTCCACAAAGCACCAGATATAAAGCTTATTGTGATTGCATTCAATTTTGACTGGGGCACCCAAGATGGTGGTGCTGGATCAGCACTTTTCTATAGTCTTGCATCTGTTGGTCAGTTTAAACTGGGGCACTAGGGGAGATAGTGGCATAGTGGTAATCTCACTGAACTATTAATCCAGAGGCTTAAATCCCACCATGGCATCTTGTGGAATTTAAATTTAGTCAATGTAAAAAAAGAAATCTGGAACTGACCTGCTTGCCAGAGTAATGGTGACCATGAAGTAATAATTGTTGTAAAATTCCATTCTGTTCATAATGTTTTGTTGGAAAGGAAATCTTTCAGCTTTACCCAGTCTGGCCTACATATGACTCCAGATCCACAGTCATGTGATTGACTCTTAAATGCCCTTTGAAATGGTTTAGCAAGCTACTCACTTCAAGGTTGGGGAGAGACAACAAATGCTAGTTTTGGCAGTGATGTCCACATCCCATTAAAGGGGAAAAATTATTGTTGGACCTTTTTTCCTGGTTGTTCTGGTGCTTTGAACAAGTCTAGCAATTCAACATTTATTGCACATTCCTGGTTGCCCTGAGGTCATTAAAATGAGTAGTATAATGTGCAATTGGAGTCAGGTATACAACGGAGCATTAGGGGTCTCTTTCCTGAAACACATTAATGAACTAGCTGGATGTTTATGGCATTTAACAGTTTTTATGGCATTTTCTTTGATTTGATTTATCATTGTCACATGTATTAGTATACAGTGAAAAGCATTGTTTCTTGTGATGTATACAGACAAAGCACACCGTTCATAGAGAAGGAAACTAGAGAGTACGTGCAAGTGCTCTTCCAGTATTAGCCCAGATATAGCCCAAATATTAAAACATTTATTGTATTAAACATTATAATTTTCCAAAGAAGAGATATGCAGACTCAAAACATTAACTTTGGGTGGAATTTTTCCATTTTTTGGCAGAGTGATGCAGTGGGTTGGAAAAACTGTTAAAGCTACTGGCCATAGCAATGGCTTTGTATTGTCGAGCACTTAGTTGGATAAAGTTGAGAGGGTGGGTCCCACAACATCACACTGGCTGTGCCAACAATTTAGGTTTTAAAAGGGCAGGGTACCATTTTAAAGGGCACGACAATACAGAAAATTAAAAATAGAACACCCCCCACCACCCCCCCCCGGAACACTGTCATCCCAAGCATCAGCCCCCTCCCCTGTCACCCCACGGAATAGCCATCTCCATGGAATATTTTCCAATGAACAGCTTCTCCCACCATGGAACATGTGTTGCTTTCCCCACCACACACACATGGAACACCCCCCCACCCAACACCTTCTTCCACCATGGAACGCCACCCCACCGACACACACACACACAAAGCCCCTCAACAGAATGTCCACCATGCAGCTTCTACCCACTCCATGGAACATACCCCCCACCATACACATGGAACACCCCCCCCCCCACCCAACACCTACCTCCCCCCATGAAACACTACCCCACCAACTCACAGAATGCCACCACCCCTCTACAAAATATCCCCCATGCAGCACTTACCCACCCCATGGAATATGCTCCCCACCCACACACATGGAATCCCCCCCATCCAACACCTATCTCCCCCCCCTCAAAACTCCTCCGCAGCACTACCCCTGGCACTGCCTGTACTATGTCATGGCCACTGGAACTGTCTGGGAAATGCCAGTGCTGCAGTGCCCAGAAGCAGAGCCAGGGCAGTGCCTGAGTAGTGAATAGTGGTGTTGTCACTGAATTAATAATCCAGATATCCAGGGTAATGCTGTAGAGACCCCACACTTTGGCAGATGGTGAAATTTGAATCCAATAAAAATCTGGAATTCAAAGTCGAATGATGACCATGAAGCCATTGTTGATTTCAATAAAAAAAATCTGAATCATTAATGTCCTTTAGGAAAGGAAACCTGTAGTCCTTACTGGCCATTGTAATTCCAGAGCCACAGCAATGTCATTGATTCTTAAATACCCTCTGAAATGGCCTAGCAAATCACTCAATACAAGGACAAATGGGGATGGACAATAAAAGTTTGCCCAGTCAGCGATGCCCAAATCCCATGCATGGATGAATTAAGGAAAAGCATCAGGAGCATTGCCAGGGGCCAGTGTCCAGGCATGACCCTCTCCCTTACAAGTGTTGCATTCACCTGAACCCCAGTGGGGGATCCATTTACCAGGTGCAAGCTGTGGGAGATCTGTCATGGTTCACGTCATGAATGGATTATATATGATATATGAAAGGAGGGATTATTGGGTTTAGGAACCTGACAATCAGATGTAAATGTGTGCTAATGGACTTCCCGATGGTGCACATCCATTACATAATTGGTGGGGGAGGGTTTGGGGGACAATCGCGCTGGGAAATCCTGTTGGTGTAAATCGTGTTTAGGGCTTCTCGTGGGATATTCTGCTCCCAGTGACCATCCTGCCCACCAAAAACAGGAGCGGAAAATCCCCCCTTTTTTTGCTTTCTCCACAGTTGCTGCCAAAGCTGCAGAGATTTTCCAGCTTGTTTTAATGATATAATTTCCTGTGGTGGAATTAGCACTCAGAACCTGTGGATTGCTTAACCAGCATCATTTATAATCGTTATTCTATTCAACAATCATGTTGAATATTTATTCACAAAATCAAGCAACTTCTGAAAATGTGGTTTCAATATTTTCTGCAGTTCCCCCAAAGATTCATGAAAAAGCTGTGGCTGCACAAAGCGACTTCTACAGTTACGGAAGCAGGCAGAGCCTGACTTGTACTGTGTATGGCATTCCTGCTCCCAGGATTATCTGGGAATGGCAGCCAGCAGAGAACTGTAGCTTCCTCCACCAGTAAGTAATTAATAATGAAGATTTGATTTGATTTATTATTGTCTCATTAACATACAGTGAAAAGTATTGTTTCTTGAGTGCTATACAGACAAAGCATACCATTCATAGAGAAGGAAAGGAGAGGTTGCAGAACCTAATGTTACAGTGATAGCTAGGATGTAGAGAAAGATCAACTTAATGTAAAGAAGGTCTATTCAAAAGTCTGACAGCAGCAGGGAAGAAGCTATTCTTGAGTCAGTTGGTACCTGATCTTAGAATTTTGTATCTTTTTCCCAACAGAAGAAGGTGGAAGAGAAAATTTCCGAGGTGCATGGGGTCCTTAATTATGCTGGCTGCTTCTCTGAGGCAGTGGGAAGTGTAGACAGAGTCAATGGATGGGAGGCAGGTTTGCGTGATGGACTGGGCTTTGTTTATGACTCTTTGTAGTTTCTTGCGGTTTTGATCAGAGCAGGAGCCATTAAAAACCTAAGTATTGATTTATTGTTCTTGATTTATTGTGTGGCTCAAGACTGGGTGGTGCCGATTGTACATTTTCCATTTATCAACTTCTGTGACCACTGAATAATTCCTTGTGAAGCAATATTTCTATACTGAAGCATTAACATGTGTCTATATGTGTAATATATTGTAAGCAGAGCTATGGGAAACAGAGAAGGAACAGATTCAACAGATCTACCGATGTCATAAAATCTAACAAATGATTTGCAATTTGCAATTTTCAATGTTGCAAGCCCTTTAGTACTTCATGAGACACGCCAGTATTTCAATTACTACCAATTTGCAAAATAGTAACTTGCACTATGCAACAATTGAGCTCATAAAAAAAATCTGACTCCGTGTGTCCCTGCAAGATGCATTCATTCTAGAGGAAGTATGTTGATTGATGTTCAGAATGAATGACAGCATCCCACACTAGGCCCAAGAGGCTTTTCTTATCTTGGCTCAGCAGAAGGTCCGGTAGACTTCCTGCATGACAATCCTGGGCAATCTGCTTTCCTGTTGTTTGTTTGGCCACTGACTTCCACTGACTCTTTCCTCCACCACCCCCATTGTTTTCCCTTTCCAATCACGGATGTAAGAATCTTACTGAGGACTGCAGAGGCTTCTCTGTCTCCTTATCTTCCTCAGAAGTTGAATTATCTCTGGCAATGAGCTTCATTTATCAAAGACTTGCTTCCAGAAATAGCTATTTCCTACTATACATCCTAATTAGAAATCACTTGAAGTTGTATAATATTTTGAGATTTGTTTCTATATTTGTTTTGCTGTGTATATAAAACATATATATTGGGTATGCAACATAGGTCCTTTGTTTTTAAGAAAAAATGCTTTCAACCCTTTTTTGGTTTGGAAAAGGAATACTAGAAAAGTTTAACTTCATTTTCATTGAAATAACAATACTTACAAGTGACCCAATAATGCATTCCAGTTTGAATTATATTACTGCATCATTCAATTGTTTGCAAAAACTTTTGCATGTAGATAACACTCTTCATCAAAGCCATATCAAAGTCAATTAACAAATCAACATTCTGTCCTCACTAGTTTAATGGAAGGGAGATATTTTCAAATATCATATAATAACATTAGTAAGATACACTTTTATTAACTTGTTCAAAGTCATAAACTTTCTCATTTCTAGGGAGCCTAGTTTCTTTTGGATAGCATCTGTCAGATGGTTACACTTCACGTGATGCCACAGCATGTACCAACAAGCTGTTCAACCATTAGAAATGAAAGGGTATCACAACCCTGACCACCTCTAACTTCACAAAGCTATCATAGGGCAATCCTAATTACTCTGCAGGAATATTGATGTCAGTTCAAGGTGCAAAACATGGGATAGAGATCTCTTCCCACCTGTTACAGGAATTGTAGCGGATAGGACAGAAAACTCGGCGGATCATGCAAAGGTAGGTTGACCTCAGGTGGGATTTTCTGGCCTTGGAATTCATGCAGCCAGAAAATCCCACCCTAGGACTTCAGTGATCAGCTTCACACCAGGTAGTACATTGGCTCATTGAGGAGAGGAACAGACTCATGATTTGGTAGAAACATACTCATCATTTTATTTTTACTTTGGAGGCCTGGTCCGATGATGATACATCGATTTCAATCTCTTTCTGATAGCTCCCAAGCAGAAATGGGAACACCTTCCAAGTCACCTGAAAATAAAAGTTGGAGGAACATTAAGGACAATGATGGCAGCAACAAGATTGAAATTACAGATCCTCGGACCATGTTTCTTGAAGGGAAACACAAGGTAAATTAACTATTAAAAAATAACAAAATGAAAATAATCAATTTTGTATGCCACTAATTAAGTAAATATATTAAGTTGAACAGCAATATTTACTCAGTAGTTGTGAACAAAGCTAAATAATGCAATCCAGTTTGAATTAATTTGACCAATTTGAGTTATTTGAGTCTTATATTTCAATTCCTTGCTTTTGTGTGTTTCTTTCTGTATGCACACCTTCCTTGGAAGGTATTCTAATATCTCAGCGTATCCTATGCATTTGTTATTTATATGGTATCATTTTTCTGATGTTTCCCACTAGAAGGTCAGCACTCTTGTGATTCAGGCAGCAAATGCCTGTGCTCTGTACAGATGTCGGGCTACGAACAAAGTGGGACAAGATGAGAGGATTGTCTTTTTTCATGTAACCAGTAAGTACAGCGTATCTACTGCAACAACTCATTAAAACAAATCCCATGGAGAGACTAAAGGGTCTACTCTGCATTAAACTTTGAGATTTGAGAAGTAAATGATTGCAAGCAGATAACTTAAATGGTACAAATTGAAGCTGCCTCAGCTCCTGAAGAGGCTGTCGTCTATGAATCAAGGGTTAATTTGTACAGTAAGTTCATTGTCATAAGTAACTTTTGATAGATAATTCAAATTGTGAATTGTGCCTTTTTCATCCTTTTTTTGTCATCATCATGACAAATTTCATGAATTAGCACACATGACAGAAGGGTCATTGTAGGCCAGTGGACAGACAGAATTACAATTCGTGGATGGAAGGTCATATGAGTTGTGTTTAACTCTGCACCTGAAGCTCTGCATTGGAAGTGATAATCCCTAAAAGCTACTTTAAAGTGTTAAAACAAGAGGATTGAAATGAGATCATAAAAGATTTTGATAGGTGGGATTGTAGGGATTGGATGAAGCAGTGGTGTAGGCAACAGGGGTTGTTGTTCATACCAAGACCGTAAAGAACGCTGTATTTTATTTTCATTAACTTAAAAGCATGATTTGCACTTACAGTTTGGTGGAGAATACTTAAAACAGCTGTTTGTTTCTTTCAAAAGTTTTATAACTTTTTTGAAAAACATATATTTGTTAAAAACAGACTTATGGCCCACTTAATCTCATCTCCCTCTTGCTATTATTAGGTGGATTGGCACATGTAATAGTGATTGAAGGGAGTCTTCCACTTTTCCAGTTGTAGTCTGGGAGACAAGAGTAGGTCACAGGCAAACAGGAACCATCCGCCAATTTGAAAACAGTACCATAGAAATTGGGATTGCAGCCAAATCAAAATACAATACAAATGCAGCGCATTTGCCTAATGAGACTAACAACTTGGTCTGTTAGCCTCATTAGGATCACACAGACAATTTAACATCCAAGCATTATTCACTGTCCTAGAGACAGTTTGATGAGAACACTGATTGGCAATAATTATTAGCAAAGTGAATTAGCAATACTGACCCAGTAACATGTCATGTTCTCCTACCATGACCTTCCTAACAACTTGAAAGTTAAAAACTGACTTCTTCAAAACAGAAAGACCCAAATGTGATTAATTTTGTAAAATATTTTGACTTAAATTCTGAGTAATAAATTAATAGTCTGACTGGAGTTGAGTTAGTTTTTATTTTAATAAATTCTGTCAAAACTTTTGACCTGCTTGGAAAACTCTTTATTTCCTGTGCAGAAAACAATTTCATATGACCTCATTAGGCTACAGAAACCAGTCCTTGCTGAAGAAGCAGTGGCATTTTACTCAAGTTTTCTTTAACAAATTGTCCTTGCTGTTCTAGCAGATATATATGTGGCAGGTTGTTAATGCAATATTGTTTAGATTAACATGCAATCTCTTTAGGATCCTAATGTCCTAAAATGTTGCAGGTACAATTCTGTGTAAATAGTGAGGAAAAGGTTTCCATTTATCTGATTAGAAAAAAAAGTAATTGCATTGAATAAAAGACCAAAATCTGGCCCCGGCCCTCCCTGCTGGTGGGATCTTCTGGCCCTGTTGAAGGTGGCCGCACCACACCACCCACACCCCCGCCTCCCGTGGTGGGGCCCCCAATAAAAAGATAGGCGAGCCATGCAAAACTCCATAGACACGGCAGGACTGGAAGTTCCTACTGGCGGCCAATGGCAAGCTGTCTCAGCCACCAGAAAACACACCACAGGAGGGGGGTGGAAACTTCGGTCCCAGGTGTGGATGCCCTTTAATAGTTGAAGATGCCCAGGTGTAGATTATTGTTTTCACCCCTTGGCTACAGATTTGTACATTTACTCTACTGCCAACTGCCATCATATAAGTGACTGAATCTATATAAGGAAAAATAATTTTATAATTGAGCATGTACATACTAAAGCTTTTATCAGAAAAACAAAATGGTGTACAAGAACCCAGGTAGAGACTATGCAAATTTCACTAACTTTAATACTATATTATTATACCCGTGAAGATGTGTGGGCTAGGTTGATTGGCCATGCTAAAACTGTCCCTTAGTGTACTAGGATGCTTAGGTTAGAGGGATTAGCGGGTAAAATATGTAGGGATATGGGGGTAGGGCCTGGGTGGGATTGTGGTTGGTGCAGACTCGATGGGCCTCTTTCTGCACTGTAGGGTTCAATGATTCTATGATTTGATGTTTCATTGCTGTTTTATAGAAAATAAGTTAATGAAATAAATATTTTGATTTTTCAGAGGGTCTTGAAATTAATCTGCTGCCTACTGACCATCCCATTGAAAAGGACAATGTATCCCTTCAGTGCAAAGCTGACAGATTTACATATGAGAACATAAAGTGGTACAAGATCCATCCTACAGTTCTCCAAAGCTGCCATGGCAACCTTGCCATCCTCCCATGTGAAGAGCTTCAACGTGATGCACAACCAATGACCTGGAGGATGATTTCCGGTCAGAAGACTGAAAATATCACCATTGAACTGCGCTTTGGCAATGTATCTCTTCAAGATCAGGGAGTCTATCTTTGTGAAGCCCAGAATAAGAAGACAGGTGAAAGACACTGTATGATGAAGACTCTTTCTGTAGAAGGTGAGGGAAAAAAAGTGCCATGGGCTGTATCACCTGTGACCATTGTTCCACTACCTTTTGGTGAATATTTGTACTGACATTGTGAAATGGGGCATTTTCTGATTTTGTGCAGCCACTAGTAGCACCTCCATTTAGTATTGAGTAGTAATATTCAACATAAACAGATTTCAGGTTTAGTATGAAGAAGCAACCGCCTGTTTCAAGTTCATTTTTCAATTCTACTGATGCCATGTTATCATTTTCCTGTTCTAAAAATGATTTGTTACTCACCAAAGCATTGACGGGGTAAAGTTTTCTTCTGATTTTCATTGCAGCTCAGCAGGCTCCACTGGTACTTCAGAATCTGACAAACCAAACGGTGAACATGAGCTCTTCCATCGAGATGAAGTGTGATGTGGTTGGGGCACCGAGCCCATATGTTATATGGTATAAAAATAACAAGCAGCTTCTTGAAGTGTCAGGTACATTGATTATGGTCACCCAGTATTCTACCGTTGTTGAAACAAGCATAATGTGCCATCTTTCAAACCTGCTTTCAGAAGACAAATTTCTAAACTAGGTGTATAAAATATGAGGGAAATCACTGGGGGTGATGTTGACTTTGACTGATGGTGTTAGTGGATCTGATAGCTATCTGTTATCCGTCACTGCTGATTTTCATTTCATTCAATGAGACGTCAACCAGACAGCTGATCTGATATTTGTGTGGAGGGTATATCCTCAGAAATATATATTATAGATATTTGCTGTTTATTGCAAGGGGAAAGGAATATGGAAGTAAAGATATTTTACTACTGTTGTGTAGAGTATTGGTGAAACCACTGCTGGAATTTTACCACCTCGTCCTGTCCAAGGCTTGTAAGATTGTGCCCAAGGCTAACGGAGAATCTGGTTCTGCGAGCCTCTCGCTCCCTGATTCCGGAGCGAGTGTGCCAGTAAAATTCTGGCACACGTCTGGAGTACTGTGAATTGTTTTGGTCTCCCCATTATTTAAAAATATATAATTGCATTAGAAGGAGTTCAGAAAAGTTTTACTCACTTGATTCCTGGGGTGAGGGGTTAACTTATGAGGAAACGTTGAAGGGGCTAGGACTGCATTCATTGGCCTTTCAAAGAATGAGAGGTGATCTTATTGAAACATATAACATCCTGAGGGGATTTGATGGGATGCATGCTGAGAGGAGGTTTCATCTTGTGTCAGAGACTGGAACCAGGGGACAATGTTTAAAATAAGGGGTCTCCCATTTTAGACTAAGGTGAGGAGAATTTTTTTCTCTCAGTGAATCTTTGGAATTCACTTCCTTAAAGCGCAGTGGAGGCAGTCATTGAATATATTTAAGGCAAAGTTAGACAGATTCTCGACTAACAAGGGAATGAAAAAGTATGAGGTGCTGGATGTGGGTTTTTTTTGTACAGATGGTGGAGTCAGTGGGAATATGGAGCCACAATCAGATCAGCCGTGATCTTACTGAATAGCAGAGCTGGTTCGATGGGCTGAATGGCCTACTGTTGTTTCTGATTTGTATGTTCATATGGCAGCACTCATTTTCCATTATATCCAAAGTCAAAATTATTCCACTTGTATCTGTTACAATTTCCTTCTCTCGTATCTCCCCTATGGAGGTTGCTTTATTAATTCTTACTCTCCCTAATTGAAGAGTTACAGTTGCTGTCTCTGATTACTGCCTGTTGATTCGCAGTGAAAAGTTCACAACATTAGGTAAAGGTGGAATTTGGCTCTTCTGATGTCCCCTGCAGTCAAATAGCAAGCTCACTGTCTCAGGTAGCAAGGATTTCACTCCATTGAAGCTACTGTGGGATGGTCATTACTAGGCAGATGTACCTAGTACAATCTTCAGAAGAGGATGGGAGGAAAGAAAATTAGAGTAGAGGAGAGTAAAAATAATAAATTATTTTATTCCCAATGCTTCACAGCGTGCAAAGAAAACCAACACACAAGTTTGTAAAAGTTTTCAAGTAATATTCAATAAATAATAAGCATTGTTGAAATAAAAGTGTTTGGCTTTATGATAATTATTATTCTTTTATATTGCTTTATTATTCAGTGTATCCAGTTATTTCTGTTCACACTATGATTTATAAGATTGTGACTGGTACGGGAAATGATATCCCACCGACCTAACGCCTTGTGTCTGTGACCTGCCAGGCATCGTTCTAGATCAGCTGAACAGGACCTTGACCATCCAGAGATTGAAGAAGGAAGATGAAGGGATGTACAAGTGTGAGGCATGTAACATGCAGGGCTGTACAGAGACTTCGGCGATGATCGCTGTAGAAGGTAAGGAAGCTGTTGAGAAAAATAATAATGATTGTCAGGCAGAATGACCTGGATGGTTTTGAACTGAAATGTGATAATTATGCTAATTCTAAGAGGAATTTTTTTTTTGTAGTTTGCCCATAATGTAAGGCTGTAAGGATGCAAGTTAGCTCATACTTGCTGTTAATGTTTGAGATAATGCAGTTGCTACAAATGATCAATGCACATGGATTTACAATATGTTTGACAGCACAGTTGTTGCTTTCTGTATAATGATGAGGCTTTCAGCGCTCACATAAACACAGTAATCAGAATCGAGTTCCCCAGCTGTCCAGAAATTTTGGGGCTGATTCTCCCATTGCGACTTGCAAATTATCTGGTGGGTCCGGTCGGGAGAATCACGTGTCAGTCATTGCGTGGGATTCGCGCATGTGCGTCTCCCAGAGGCAAAGAACAGGGGCAGTCAAGACCGTGCTGGAAACCAGCAGGAAGAAAATATTGAATCTGAATATGAATCTCAGTCATTTGAATCTGTTTTTAACATATTTTAAATATATTTTACATGTGATTATAGGACCTGGCACAGAACTTGCCAGGCCTGATAGCATCTCCCGCCCCGCCAGGAGTACTTTATTCTGGCAGGGTTTAGAGAAGCTCCCCATGTTTGGGGAACTAGCGGGAGACCCCGCTGGAGTGAAGGGGAGGCAATTGGGACCCCCCAGGGGATTGTGTGGTGGGGATGGTGCCCCCTGGTAGTGCCAGCCTGTGACCCCAGGTACTGCCCAGCAGGCAAATTGGCACTGCCCACTGAGCATGGGATAGTGCCAAGGGATTGGGACCTAGGGGCAATCGGTGGAGTTGGTGGGTCCTGCTGCCACACTGCATGGGGATCGATCTGGGCTGGAGGAAGGCCAGTGATCAGGGCAGGCAGGGGTGGAGGGAAGGTGGCACCTGCCTTTTGGGAGCAAAGATCTGCCTCAATTTCTGCTAGTCTCAGTGTGTCTTCATCCTTCAGGTCTGAACATAAGAGACTCAACCTATTCTTGAATGTTGTTAAGACAAAACTCAATCCACGCCTGATCAACTAAATATTCCACCTCCCATATGCATTGAGAAAGAGGTTCTAGAATATGTTGTGTTTCCGATGCCTTGATAGCCATCTCTCCCTAAAGGCCGCCAATGATGAGGATTTCCAACACCAGATCAGCTGTGGCCGCTCAGCTTTCTGCAAACTACAGCAGCAAGTGAAAGACAACAAAGGCCTCCACATGTCAACAAAAGTCCTAGTGTACAGAGCAGTTGCTGTCACCATACTTGTTTACTGCAGAGAGACCTGAACTGTGTATCCATGCCACGTAAGTGTGTTAGAGAAATCCATCAGCAATGTCTCTGCACATCCTCTGGATTCAATGGGAAGTGCATTGAACAGACGCTAGTGTCCTCCTTGAAGTCAGCTGCAACCTCCTCCAAAATTAACTTAAATCTCTGGACACTGTTTATGGATGACCAAAAATTATATTGTTCTCCAAGTCCTATTTTGATAACTCAGGGTTCCAGGGGAGGACAGAGACAATAATTCAAAGACATCCTGAAGTTTTCCTTGATGCACAACAGCACAGTCATTAATGACTGGGGGGAGTTCAAAACAGCAGCAACTTGTCCATCAAGTTGCATCATGCTTTGAATCTAAACACCTAACTGATGAGGCAGAGCAGTAGCAGAGAAGGAAAGCAAATGAAACAAATCCTGTGCTCTGGATCCCACTGCGTCATGGGGCATGCTATCTCATGTGCCCAAAAATCTGTGGGTTGAGAATCATCCTGTTCAGTCACATGAAAACCCTTATTAGAGCGTCATGACCTTAAGACCTTTTTGATCTGAGATGACAGCTGTGAACTCAATGGCCCTGCTGTATTGACCCTGTACTTCCCATTCCTTTGATTTTGTCTATTCCTGTACCTGATTTAATTCAAGAATGCATTTGTGCTAGTCCCTTTGCATGTGCCTGCCAATTCCTAAGTAAATCTCAATGCTCACAAACTATAATTATTATTTTTGTGTCAAAGTATGGGGTTTTTACACTTTGATAAACTAAAGCTTATAATCTTAATTTCAAATCTTAGCCCTAATTATTCACATTACAATCTTTCTAATTTCAACATCCCAAAATAGCTAGCACCCACATACCCAGTATCATTTTAGTAGTACCCTATTGAGAAAACAACTGTGTAATGTTACCAAATGCATAGTAAAGTCATGTGCATTGATAACTTTATTACTGACAATAATTCAGTTTATTGGTGACAATATGATAATTAAATTTTATTAATAATAAATAATTATAAATAAATAACAATAATAAATTAAATTTTCTTTTCTTCAGTGTTCACTAAGGAAAGGGGGCATGTTTTTGAGGAGGAGGATACAGGCTAATAGGATGGAGGAGGTAGATGTTCCGAGGGAAGATGTATTGGCAATTTTGAAAAACCTGAGGGTGGATAAGTCCCCTGGGCCAGATGGGATACATCCTAGGATACTTTGGGAGGCAAGGGATGAAATTGTGGAGCCTTTAGCTTTGATCTTTGGGTCCTCACTGTCTACAGGGATAGTGCCAGAGGACTGGAGAGTGGCAAATGTTATTCTTCTTTTCAAGAAAGGAAATAGGAATGACCCTGGATGAAGGTTGCCACTCAAATGGATAGAGCCATGAAGAAGACCTATAGTGTGTTAGCGTTTATTAACACAGGGTTTGAGTTTAAGAGCCATGGGGTTTTGCTGCACCTATACTGGATGTTGGTGAGACCACATTTGGAATATTGTGTTCAGTTCTGGTCACCTCATTATAAGGATGTGGAAGCATTGGAGAGAGTGCAGAGGAGATTTACCAGGATGCTGCCTGGTTTGGAGGGTAGGTCTTATGAGGAAAGGTTGAGGGAGCTGCGGATTTTCTCTTTGGTGCGGAGGAGGAGGAGAAGCAACTTAATAGACGTTTATAAGATGATGAAAGGGATTGATAGAGTGGATGTGCAGAGACTATTTCCTCAGGTGGATGTAGCTGTTACTAGGGGGCATAACTATAAGGTTCATGGTGGGAGATATAGGAGGGATGTCCGAGGTAGATTCTTTACTCAGAGAGTGGTTGGGGTATGGAATGGACTGCCTACTGTGATAGTGGAGTTGGATACTTTAGGAACTTGCAAGTGGTTATTGGATAGGCACATGGAGCACACCAGAATTATAGGGAGGAGATAGCTTGATCTTGGGATTGGACATAGCTCAGCACAACATTGAGGGCCGAAGAGTCTGTACTGTGTTGTAACGTTCTATGTTTCTATATGTTTCTAAATTAAGTTGTTGAATCCAATGATGATTACGAATTGAACCTAATGAAGTACTCACCATCTTTAGTAAGGTTTCTGATTATTTTATTGATGATATAGAACCTATACACTTAGCACATTAGTATATCATACTTTTTTAAAAAAATGATAGAAATTTCAAATGAAAGCTGAGTTTGCTGGAAATATACTTCAAGTCCATCATCACTGAGATACAAAATGTAAGCTTATATTTGGGTAAAGAACCAGTCTGATGAGGCACCTACAGGTGAAATGTTAATCTTTGAACCTGCTATTCAAAAATAGAGGTCGAGAGAAAACAGTTGAACTATAAACCAGTGAGCCTAACATTGGTATTGGGGAAGTTGCTGAAGTCAATTATCAAGGATTTCATAACTCGGCATTTGAAAGGCAGTGATATAATCAGACAAAGTCAGCATGGTTTTACAGAAGGGAAATCATGCTTGATGAATCTATTGGAATTCTTTGAGGATATAACTAGTAGAGTTGACCAAGGAGAATTAGTGTATGTGGCTTATTTAGACATTCAGAAGGCTTTCGACAAGGTCTCACGTAACAGATCACTGTGTGAAGTTAAAGCCCATGGGATTGCAGGTAATGCTTGAGATGGATAGAAACTGGTTAGTAGATAGAAAGCAAAGAGTTGGCATAAATGGATCTTTTTCTGATTGGCAGTCTGCAACTAGTGGGGTTCTACAGGGATCTGTGCTAGGACCCTAACTGTTTACATTATATATTAATGATTTGGAAGAGGGAACTATCTGTACTGTGTTGTAACATTCTATGTTTCTATATGTTTCTAAATTAAGATGTTGAATCCATTGATGATTACGAATTGAACCTAATGAAGTACTCACCATTTTTAGTAAGGTTTCTGATTATTTTGTTGATGATATAGAACCTATACACTTAGCACATTTGTATATCATACTTCTTTAAAAAAATGATAGAAATTTCAAATGAAAGCAGAGTTTTCATAGGAAAACATTTGAGTATAGGAATAGGGATGTTTTGCTGCAATTGTGTAGGGCATTAGTGAGGTCACACCTGGAATATTGTGTGCAGTTTTGGTCTCTTTATTTGAGGAAGGATGTCCTTGCTATAGAGCAAAGGTTTACCAGGCTGATTCCTGGGTTGGCAGGTCTGTCATATGAGGAGAGATTAAGTTGATTAGGATTATATTCATTAGTTCACAAGAGTGAGAGAGGACCTCATAGAAACTTATAAAATTCTAACTGGGTTAGACAGGGTAGATTCAGAAAGAACGTTCCCAATGGTGGGGGAGTCCAGAATGAGAGGTCATAGTTTGAGGATAAGGGGTAAATCTTTTAGAACTGAGATGAGGAGAAATTTCTTCACCAAGAAGATGGTGAATGTGTGGAATTCACTATCACAGAATGTAATTGAGTCAAAAGAAGAAATTAGATACAGCTCTTGGGGCTAAAGAGCTCAAGGGATGTAGGAGCAAGGGGAAAATCAGGATATTGAATTTGATGATCAGTCATGATGAAAATGAATGGCGGAGCAGGCTCGAAGGGCTAAATGACCTACTCCTGCTTCTAGTTTGTGTTTCTATATGTTGTATACTACTTGTTCTAACTGGTTTTTTACCTATGTAGGACTTTATTTGTGTATTTATGTGTTCCTTTATAAATTTCCACTTATCAATGATCGAATATATCTCTACAAAACTGAAAGGACTTTTTTTCTTCTATTCCAGGAGTTGAAGACAAGGCAAACCTGGAGTTGACCATCCTGATTGGCACTGGAGTGATCGCCTTGTTCTTTTGGTTGCTTCTGATAATCATCTTGCGAACAGTAAAGCGGGTAATAAAACAATCCCAGTATTGTCCCATGGGAACATGCATTGCCTGACAAATTAAAACTGACTGTAGCCCTTTTATGTGGATTTTCCTTTGTGTTTAAAACAACACTCACATATTTTTCTTTCTTTCTGTAATGCTGCTGCATGATTTAACGAAGGATTGACTAATGTGTGTTAATTAGAATTGCCATTCATGGGGGAGGGAAAGCCTTGTTGCTCAGTGTTGCATGCCTAGCATGCTCCTTCGGTATTACAATGAAATCTGAAGTAATTGCAAACTAGGTTTGTGTGTTCAGTTCAGCTGGTGTGATGTGTGCTTTTGTTTGTTTGGCAACATTTAATTCTGGATCATTGACTGCTCTGTGTCCTTTCTCAACAGTCGCTAAAGTGAGCATGACCACCCTGAGAACACAGAGCTGGCAGCTAAAGTAACGTGGTTTGTCACTCTTTTCCAGCCCAGTGATGCAGAACTGAAGACAGGCTACTTGTCAATCATCATGGACCCTGATGAAATACCTATGGATGAACAGTGTAAACAGCTGTCGTATGATGCCAGTAAATGGGAATTTCCCAGGGATAGACTTAAATTAGGTGAGACTCTGCACCCCAAACCATGTTGCTGTCAGACATACTCCTCCCTTTAGAGTAAAACCTGCACACTCTGAATCAATCGCTAATCCATGCAACACTCATTTTTGACATGATATGAGGATATACCTTCTTCTGTATTAGTAACTTTAAATCATTTTGTTTGCAAGTATCGTTAAAAAGTTTTACACGTGTACCTCAGAGTTCCGAACTACATGGTTGGGATAAAATCAGGTATCATTGTGCTGTACATGTTTTCTTATTTATCAAACATCAGAGGGAGTAACAACACTTTTCAATGGAATTTATTAAAATCTTTCTTTTATTAAATGACTTGCTGCTGTGGATGCATTGTGTATTGTATTTTTGTACCTATCTCTGGACAGTAATATTGACCTGTTCCTCAGCACAATGCAGCTTCATTACCAACACCAGAGCTGTTGGGTTTTCCTCAGAAAAGTCTTTCCCTCTTTAAGATTGCACACCATTGTCTGAAAACACCCATTGTTGTATTCCCTGCAGTGAGGGATTTTCCAAGAACATTCAAAGAAGCTGATTTATTATTTCATATGATTTTCTTGACTGAAAAATCCTGCTTTCATTTCTCAAACCAGGCAAACCATTGGGTCGTGGAGCTTTTGGCAAGGTGGTGGAAGCAGCTGCATTTAATATTGAAAAATCCTCGACTTGTAAAACTGTTGCTGTCAAGATGTTGAAAGGTAAATGAAAGCTGGAAAGATTTCTGTCTCAAATTATGATCATCAGGTTGTTGAAGTGCTGAAGGCCGTTTTTCCAAACCATGTGAAGACAATTTATGGATTGTAAATCTCCATCAATTTATAACATGTTAAAGTCACCAATGATCAATTATTTTTGGATTACATTAAATCCTCTGCCTAAGATGAGGCTGGATTTTTTACAGGGCAGCCACAGGCGAGAAAGCTGAAGGATGGATTTGTAAAATAGGCTGGCAGGGCATTGGAAGTGTGCGCTCTCACACACTCACCTCACATGCCCCCACAGTGATTTTACAAGTGCTGGGTAAGGCATTGGGAGAGCTGCCCACCTCTGGGTTAATTCAGGCCCTTAAATTGTCGATTAATATTCACTTAAGGGCTTCATCCTGCTGCTGCTCCCATTTAATGGGCAGCTGGGAGAAGCTGTGCCCAGTGTGCAGCAAATGCTGAAATTTCGTGGTGGCATGGTTAAATGTCTGCACATGCTCCATCCACATGTCTGTACATTCATAGCATTGTGTGTAAATATTATTAGATACCGTGTATTTATTTATGGGTACACATTCTCTAAACTTATTAATTTATCTGGCTGCTACTTTCAGATGGAGCAACAAGCAGTGAACAAAGAGCATTGATGTCTGAGCTGAAGATTCTGATTCACATTGGTCATCACCTCAATGTGGTGAACCTGCTGGGAGCCTGCACAAAAGTGGGAGGTGAGTCCAGACCATCTGTTCCCTTTGACCCCTTTTAGGACAGCTTTTTTACTGCCTTTCTCTGTGAAAAAAATTAAACAAATAATTTTTTCTTTCACTAGTATTCATCTTCCAAAAGATTTTGGTGATATAATGGTTAACCAATTAAACCAACTATTTTACAAGGTAGTGAATGAGTTAACTGTTCATCTTTGCAGTTCCAGCAATATGCAAAAATGACTCATAAAGTAACTCAGAAGTGAGTTCACCCAGTTTGATCACCGCCATACGGAACTTAAAAAGGAAGGCAATACCTGAGCACAATCTTTAAAAAGTAGTTATGTGAGTTGACGTGAGCATCTTATTCCTTTACTAGTCCCTTCAACACTTATACCAACTCCATGTATCTACCTGGGAGAATAGTTTAACATAGTCTTGCATTTTTCACAATCATCAGACATTTCAAGATATTTTGTAGTTTGAAGTATAATCACTGTTGTAATCTAAGAAGGATGGTGGCCAATATATCTGCACAGTAAACTCCCATAAAGAGCAATGTGATATTGATCAGATAATCTAATGTTGATTGAATGACCAGGACACCAGGAATAACCCAACTGTTCTTCTTCAAAATAGTACCATGGAATCTTTTACGTCACCCAAGTGGGCATATAGGACCTTAAATTAATGTCTCGAATTCTCCAGTTGTTCATGCCCAGGCGCTGCTGCAAGTGAAGACAGAGAATTTGGCACTCAACTAAATCCCCATTCACTGCAATGGAACCAGAGAATCCCATTGACTGGAGAATTCTCCCCATTGTCTTGTCCAAAAAATAACACCTCTGACTGTATAGCATTCCTTCAGTGCTGTACTAGAGTGTCAGCCTAGACTTTTGTGTGCAAGTCCTGGAGTAGGACTTGAACCCAAAGATTTAGAGATTAGATTGCTGCCAAATGAGTCACAGTCACAGCTGACACTCTCAAATTGGTGATAGACTTCCTCAATGTTTCCAAAACCACTGACAATGGGTTTGAATAAACTTTATCAATTTACGATCCTGTGCTATAATATTGATTACAACTCTTATTGTCTGAGCCCAGCAAATTATATTTTCTGAATTCTTAAAAATAATCAAAATACTCCTTTATGTGTATCTATTAATTACGAAGTACATTACTTTGAAATAAATTAGGCTGTATAGGGATGTTTCCTGTCCAATGTCAGCTCTTCACTATGAACGTTCAATCAGGAAATCAACCCTCTCGGTTATAACTGGCTTTGCACAGATTACTTCAAAATCAAATCCGAGATCATAATCTTTCCTCTACGTATAGAATCATACAATGCAGAAGGAAGACACTTATCAACCTGTACCAGTTCTCTTAAAGATCTACTATTTTGTCCTCCAACCTGTTCTTTTCTCATAGCACTGCAAATATTTAGTTTAATTACAAATCCAATTCCCTTTAGAAAGGTGGTATTAAATATGCTTCCACCATCCATCAGATTGTACACCTCAGATCAGAGAAAAATTGCTGAGTAAAGAAATGTCCCCTCAGCTTTTTGCCAATTATTTTAAACCTGTGTCCTTTTGCCATTGGCCCTTCCGCCAGTGAAATATTTTCTCCATCGTTTGATGATTTTATAATGTTATTTTATCATCTCTTAACCTTTCTCCTTAAGGAGAACAGCGCTGGTTTATCTTCATGTTTTTTTTACACAAGTCCTTGAACCTCGATCTTTTTTCACATTCAAAGTTATTCACACCAGGCACTCTGGTGGCATTGATTTCTACTGACCTGAAGGACTCCTCTTTTGTTATAGGTTGCCCCAATAAATTTGGGCAGAGATTCATTTGTAAATTGTATTTTACTTATGTTCAGCTAACAAATGTAATGCTATGCGTCCGATTTAGATAGCTGGTGCCAACTAGCAACAGCATGTTTTTACTTGGTTGGCGGGGTTTGCAGTGTCTGTATCCATTTTTTGTACATCCTAAACCATTAACAATGGAATTGTGAACCAGTGACCTCTCTGATTAAATTAATGTAAGCTGGAATTTTACCAGCCTGCCTGCCTTGGGAAAGGGGTGGAGTATGGGAAGGTTCGTTGACCTCAGGTGGGATTTTACGGTTCAAGACCAGTAAGGCCATAAAATCCTGGCCATTCTGTCCAATGAGTTGTTTGGGTTTTATAAAATGTTTATTAACTGCAATGATAGGTTATTGATAAACAAATCATAGCATCATAGAACCCTACAGTGCAGAAAGAGGCCCTTCAGCCCACTGAGTCTGTACCGACCACAATCCCACCCAGGCCCTACCCCCATATCCCTACGTATTTTGCCCGCTAATCCCTCTAACCTAAGCATCCTAGTACACTAAGGGGCAATTTTAACATGGCCAATAAACCTAATCCGCACATCTTTGGACTGTGGGAGGAAACCGGAGCACCCGGAGGAAATCAGAAATATTGCAGAATAATAGTACCAGGGGTTTGATTTGATGAAATTAATTTCATTGATTTGCGTAAATAACAAACAGAATTTAATATAAAATAACATAATAGGAGCAATGGTCACTTTGCCCAGTGTATCGGTACATTTCTGGCAGTTAATAATACTGTTAACCTTGTTGTTCTAACTCCAGGTCCATTGATGATGATTGTTGAGTTTTGCAAGTATGGGAACCTATCAAACTACTTGAGAAGCAAGCGAAACAACTATGTCCCCTACAAGGTAGTGTATCCTGTGTTATCCTGCATTACATGTTACTGCTCTGTTATTTAAGGTTTCCAAAGAGGCACAGACTCAATAACTCCAAACTCTAGGCTAATTGAAAGAAATCACTTCCATTTTGACTTTCATAACCTCAAAATGATCACACGTGCTTCATAGCCAATTAGTTACTTTTGCAATGCATTCATTGGTATGATGTGAAGAAAAATAATGCCAAATTCCCACAAACAGGAATGAGATAGTCACCAGAAAATCTGTTTTTAGTGAAGTAGCCATGGGATTTTATAGGCATACAATCATAGAATATCTAAAATGTGGAAGGAGGCCATTTGGCCCATTGAGTCTGCACTGACCACAATTCCATCCAGGCCCTATTCCCGTAACTCCATATATTTATCCAGCTAATTTCCCCGACACTATGGTCAATTTAGCATGGCTAATCAAGCTAACTGACACATCTTTGGACTGTGGAAGGAAACTGGTACACCTGGAGGAAATCCACACAGACACAGGGCAAGCTTCACACATACAGTGACCCAAGACTGGAATTGAACCTGAGTCCCTGATGCTGTGAGGCAGCAGTGCTAACCATTGTGCCACCATATATCTAGAAATTGACAGGACCTTTGTTTAACATCTCACCTAGAGAAGGCATTTATGATATTTTATAGACTTTCCATACTATACTGAACTAAAATGCCAACCTGGATTATGTACTCAAGCCTCCGAAGTAAGACTCGAAGCTGTAACCTTTTTACTCAGATGAGTTTGCTATTAACTGGCCCAATGCTGGCACCTCTGCACAACTACTTATAATCTGACAGACCAGCATAGATAGGCATCATCGAATAAACAACATTCATCTCTTAATACCCTCTATGTGTATTAAGATTAATTTTACTGATTAACAATACTCTGCAGTTTCCCCACTCCTCCAGTTGTGGCCTCTAGTGATTTTCTTTCTGCACCATTGGCAGCTGTACTTTGGGTGCCTTGATCCTCAAGCTCTTCTGCCTCTCCCTTTCTCTGTCCAGCTCTTCCTTAAAATCTACCTCTTTGACCAATTTATACAATGTTAAAGATGCTATTTAAATTCAAGTTGTCATTGTTAAGCAAATGCTTAATCCTCAATAATTAAAAAGAACAAATTAATTTAAAAACTTGAAATTGAATTTCTTGTTTGTCAGCCTAACAATTTGTATGTTGCGTTTAAAATAACCCATCTGGCATTCCCCCATTGAAAACAATCAGAGCACACAAGGACTTTTTTTTCCAGACTACCCTCTGTTTGTTGCCCTTTTATGATCCCATTGTCTTCAGTGAAATGAGAAAACTGCCAATAGAATTCCTGTGTGGCTGACTCATATAAAAAGATAAGACTAAAATGGCTAGATGATGGACATATAACAATGGTGGCAAATCTTTAGCACCGCACAAAAGTTAACAGCAATTTTTACAAGTGCTGAATAATTATAATTGATTATGGGTTCCTTGTGAGGCAATCTGGCACTGAAAATGGATCACAGGCTGCAGAGTATGTCCTTGATCTTTTCAACATTTCCCATTGCTGTACAGGAAGTGAAGACTGAGGATAGATCATCAAATCCATCGATACTCATCTCAACTTCTCAATGCCCACTTCAACTGATATCTAGTTTGCTAGGTTGTTACTTTTGTATGTATGGCTTTTTTGGGGTACATCACACAAAAAATGTTCTGTTTACTCACTTATAATTTGTATTCTCATTCTCCTCTTGTTACAGAGTAAAGCACTGAAGCTAAGACAGATGAAAGAAAAAGATACTGCTGAGATGGAGAGTGAGTTTAAACGGCGTTTGGACAGCATTGCAAGTAGTGAGAGCTCCACCAGCTCTGGATTTGCAGAAGAGAAATCACTGAGTGAGGTGGAAGAGGAGGAAGGTAAAGTGATGATACACCTCATTCCAAATTTCCACAAATGCCCTTTGAATGGGCATCATTGCTTAATTTCTGAAGTTGTGATGAAGCAAAGTGCATGAAGAGATGTTCATCTCATATTTAAAAGCTTCTTGGGTAAAGTATTAGGTGAATCTCTTTGCAAATAGAAGTCTATTTTGATAAAATGTGATTGTAAATTTAACAAATGTTATCAAAAGATGCACATAAATAAAGAGAATTAAAACAGAAGCAGCTTTTTAGGACCCACCTCCACCAACTCACACTTGCTTTTGTTTTTAACAGCTGCAGATGACCTTTACAAAAATTGGTTGACAATGGAGGACCTTATCTCTTACAGCTTCCAGGTAGCCAGGGGGATGGAGTTCCTGGCATCGCGAAAGGTAGGAAACAATAACCTGCCCTCACTTTTCACTAATTTCCCATAACAGTTTCCATAACATGGAGACTATTGAACCTTCATCGATTGCACTGCCTTTTTGTCAATACATTTCGCTTATGTCAAAGGCCACTCTTTTAAATGAATTGGGATAGATGTTGACTTTGTGTGATGAATGATATAGCAAGCAGCCAACCTGTTTTACATCTGTTCTCAATAGAAATAAAAACCAGAAGAGTGATAAAACAAGCTGCTGACTTGCCAATACTCATTGCACAACATTGTGCTCTACCTCATTCTCCACAACCACGTGCTCTGACTTCTTTTGAAAGCAATGGTAATTCCTTTTCCTGCCACAAAAGTATTTTTCTCAGCCATTCTTGTAGACATTTCTCTATCAGATCCAACTAGACTGTTGCCTGTGTAGTGCCTGCAGAAATGGTGAAATGATTATGACTGTCTCATGAGAATGACTGAGAAAGAAACCCTGCAGATGGGGCAAGACCAAAAAATTTCTATTCTCTATTTCAGTGCATTCATAGAGACCTGGCTGCACGCAATATACTGTTGGCAGAGAACAATGTGGTGAAAATTTGTGACTTTGGATTGGCTCGAGATGTTTATAAGGACCCGGATTATGTTAGAAAAGGAGATGTAAGTATGTGAAAATTTAATTCTGCAAGTGCTGTATTGTCTTTAAGCTGCAGCTCAACAATCTGAACTGAGAGAACCTTGGTATGCACATTTAGAAATTGTGACAATGTAGCATAATGGTGAATTGGATTGTCTGCATATTATGAAGCCAACTTGATTTAAAGGATTGGAAATTGAACTGATCCTATCATTGATAATTGATCTACTTCTGCCTAAGCCTTATGATTAAAGTTTATGATATAAAACAATGCAATTTTAAGTCAGCCTTTGGAATATTTAGGTAAGAATTTATAATGTAAACTGACAATGTGTTCATTTGTAGGTACGTCTACCTCTTAAATGGATGGCTCCAGAGACCATCTTTGATAAAGTTTACACAACGCAGAGTGATGTGTGGTCTTATGGGGTTCTACTGTGGGAAATATTCTCATTGGGTAAGTGCTTCCAGTGAGGTTTACTTCACATTGCATAATCAGAAAAATGTTTTTCGAGAAGATTTTTTTAAAAAGTGATTTTCCCGGTGAAGTTGACATGACCTGCTCTTACGAATCACTTCTTAGGTGCTTCTCCATATCCTGGTGTCCAGATTGATGAAGAATTTTGTCAAAGGCTCAAAGAAGGCACGCGAATGCGATGTCCTGAATATGCAACTGCAGAAATGTAAGTCCATGCCATTGTTTCCATGCCAATTTATTTTGTAGATTCTCATTGATTGAGTTATGGCATTTGAAATGCATTTCACCAAAATATATTCAATCACACACCTTTGTAATCCAGTACATAAGAAGGATGACCACAGACTTGTTTATTCTCCCAGGAACATGTTTTTATAGAATCTTGTAGCTTTTGGATTACCCAATTAGTCTCACCCTCCTCCTCATTCCCTACAGCACTGTAGTTTTACTTCCCTTTTCAAGCATTTATAAAATATCCTTTTGTCATGTGAAAAATGATGTGTTTTTGAATGATTTTGCTGTGGATGAAAAATTGGATGGGGCCAAGAAGACACCAGAGCTAAGCATCTAGGAAGAAAAACTGTTGCAGGTTATCCTCTGGCCAAGAATGCAGTGAGGCAAATACAGTTCCACTCCACTGGGTGATTTGAGAAGAATGGTCTGCAGACAGGTTAGGAAACATAGAAACTAGAAACAAGAGTAGGCCATTCAGCCTGCTACGCCATTTATTTTGATTATGGCTGATCATCAAACTCAATATCCTTACCCTACCTGCCCCTGCCCCCCTCATATCTCTTGAGAGAGGAGGGAAAGTTTACCTTTATCACAGTCTCACAGGATGTCATTTGTACCTTGATAGAAGTTGTTTTGGTAATGCAGCAGAGGCGGAAACTTGATTGAAGGGATTCAAACATGGGAGTTCTGTGAATAGTTACCATGGATTTGACAGGCAGCAACATGTTCAAGGACATTTCAATACTCATACATATGAAATGGACAGGACCCTTTGAATGGATTATTTCATGTACTTTACAAATAAATGGTGAACATCTGAATTATTCTGTCCCATCAGTTATCAGACAATGCTGGACTGTTGGCATGGGGACTACAAAGCAAGGCCTGTCTTTTCTGAACTAGTGGAGCACCTAGGAAACCTACTCCAGGCAAATGCTCAACAGGTAAGTGTGTCTTTGTAAAATGTACTGTCTATTTGTTGTTCTTCTTCCTGCAACTGGCGGTGCACAAGACAGACTTTCATCTGATTTCATAGCTGTTATTTTCCTGGAATAGGTCACTACCCTGTTCCCAGAGGCTTGTAACTTAAGGGGTGCCACTCCGCATCAAGCATGGCTCTTCCACTCTTGCTGCCTGCCATTGGCATTTGGAAGGATTTTGCAGGTTGATACTCAAATGGTTGGCTATATTAAGTGCAGATGCCAATCTGTGTCGAGTGCAGTGCCAGGAGACATTAACAGGCCATTTCCTGGCCCTGTCCCTCTCTCCCAGGAGCTATACTTACCTTTACGCCCTCGGGAAGACCCCCACAACAGGTTCACATCGGTGTGAACCTGTTGTAAACTGCGCCAATATGACATCACGTTAGAGGGGTATCACTATACGCTGGTGGGGGGGGGTGCAATATCTGGTGAGAGGGCAGGTTAATCACATTTAAATACATTCAGATTCATGTAAAACAGGTTCACACCCATTATGGGAATGAACATGGCGATATCGCTGACAAGGGAAGAGGAAGATTGGAAATCCTGAATTCGCTGGCCGGAACTGCGAGTTCTGGATCTTGAGCCCCCACCAGCATTCACATGGACTGCAAGTATGGGCTTAAAGTCACCCCTGATCTTCTTGCAGCACTGATTCCATGTATTCAGGCTGGACTTGTGGTATTGACTATGTTGCCTATATGTTCCCATTGCTTTTCATGATGTCTGACTGGGGACCTTGCTCCATGTGGTTAGAGTACATCTTTTTGCCTCTCCTCCTGCACTGAGGCTTTTGGCCAGACAGTCTTCCCCAGCTTCTTCCAGCACTTGGCTAGCTGGCTTTAAGTAGTGCAAGGTAGCTTTAAGAGGTGCTAATCTGACCCCAAAGTGGCCCTCCTACCAAGAAATACAGCTACCCAACCATGTGGTTATCCAGCATCTCTTAAAGGGTGCTGTATTCTGGCCAGAACAAGTGCTGGAAGTGATAAATAATAATGTTAGTTTAGAATCATTTTCATGTGAATGCTTATGTTTATCTTTTTGTCCTGTTGTTCCAAAACGATACTTCATCCATTAATTGCAATTACATACCTAAATAAATTCCATGCAATTCACACATATTTCAGGAGTCTATTTATCTTTCACTGAATGTTGCAGATTTAAGTCAGCTGGGAATTGAAGACAGCATTGCAATACAGCTTGTTCAATCTTTCAGATAGGTTTGAGTCCAAGGCTAGAATTTTACCACCCGGCCTGCCATGGGAATCAGAACAGGCCAGAGGTAGAACACGGAAAGATTCATTGACCTCGGGCGTGATATTCCTGTTTTGGGATGAGCACGGCTGTAAAATCCCACCCCCAAGTGTTACTGCACAGTATTGGTGCTTTTTCTTTGCATACAATGCCTGCAGCAAATATAAAAATGTCTCTCCCTCCAATTTTTAGGATGGAAAGGATTATATTCCACTCAACATGTCACTGACTCTAGAAGATGATTCCGGGCTTTCTGTGCCAACTTCACCTGCTTCCTGTACAGAGGAACAGGAAGGGTGTGATCCAAGATTCCACTATGACAACACAGCAGGAATACGGTAATTACCTGATAGACATCCTATCGTTCCTAAAGGAAGCTTTTGTGTGTCTGTGAACAGAAGGAAAATAAGAGGAAATGGTGCTGAGCCATTATGTTTGATTTGTAGGTCAGCTCAGAGGATTAAACATTAAAGTTGTGCGATGTAACACTAAACAATGAGTGGAACAATTCATGGAAACTTTCCAACAGTGGATAAAACCCAAAGTGTTAAAGTAGTCATGATAAAACAATGTACCAGTTGATCAGACAGCCCCTGTAAGTTACAATAGATGATAAATAATTTGCTGACAGTTCATAGTAAGCTGTATGTTTTCAGTATGACAAGATGACTGCTAGATAATGACAATAGATAATATTTGGTGGCATTACCTGCAAATTTCACAGGATAAAAATTCCCAGCCCTCCTTTGTCAGTGGATGAACCGGAGGGAGGTGGGGTGGGTGGGGCAGGCATGGGTGGGGTAAGGAACTATTAAAAATTTATTGGTCTGAAAAACCCACGATCACAGGTTGACTCTGTGAGTTGGTGCTCCCTTGGGGGACCAGTACTCACAGGGAGAGAACCTTGGAGATTTGAGCCCTTATTAGATTATAAATCACAGGTACTGTTCTGAGATACACTCCTGTGAACTCCAGTCTGTGTCAGGAGAGTTGGTTTGCAAAATCGCTCTTTACATAAGTATTGTACTTTCTATTTGGTGCCATTGTTACAGTGGTGTCAATGGGAAAATAAATCCTTTTTGGCATTTTGGAACATGTGTTTTTAACACTGTATACCATGGACTGTGTTTCTTTTTCCAGATACCTGAATGGCAGTAATAAGCGAAACAGGCCTGAGAGTGTTAAAACCTTTGATGAGGTACCTGTGGAACAAACAGCTATTGTTGTACAAGAGGTACATATAGATCCACCAAATTAAGTCTCTCTTTTCCAAGTCAAAATCACATATTTGGTTCTTAATTATTTCTTTGTGATATACACACCTAAATTATAGGGACTGGGATAGCTTGATCTTGGGATTGGACATAGCTCAGCACAACATTGAAGGCCAAAGGGCCTGTACTGTGCTGTAATGTTCTATTAGGATAAACTGAGACATAGGTAACACAGATGTTAGTAGGCAATTTGAGTTAGAGTAACAAACACAAACATAAAGGGGACAGCAGTTCAGAATGAACAGTTTTAATACATTGTGGAAGCATTGTTATCAGGAGCATGTCAGCAGTTCAAGGAGAAAGCCTGCCATCATCTTCCCAGGGTGCCGAGGAATGGGCAATAAATGAGGCTCTGCCACTGCTGGCCCATAATGAGACAAAGAACAAGTAAGTTGAGAGGTTAGAGGAAATTCAGTGTATATGTGGGTATGGAAAAGACTGCCAGTGTTTGAACCAATTCATTACTTACAAAAACAGATAAATAAATCTTTAATTCAAATAAGGTTTAGTGGTTTGAGAGATAATGAAATATGCACTGATAAGATCAAATATTCAAGAGGATTGAATTGAATTTATTTTTTGAATTATTATTGTCACATGTAATGGGATACAGTGAAAAGTATTGTTTCTTGTGAGTTGTTACAAAGCATGCTGTTCATTGAGGACATGGGGAGAGGGAAAGGATATAACAGGTCTTGAGCTACAAAGGAAGAAATGGGGACTGGAGCATGGAGACAAGTTGATATTTGTAGGATGATAGCAAATTTAATACTGATGATACCACTGTGTATGGCTATCCTGTGGTTTTGCTGAAGGATCAGGATGTATTTTATAGTACTTTCTCTCAGGTGATCAAAAGAGTGAAGTTCATGATAGCATAGCAATGAGCTGCACACAGCCAGTGAACAGAGCAGACGTGTTGAGATGATTGCCCTGTCTTACTGTAGCTTCCTTATAAGGAGTTTACTTGTTTTCATTGAGTGTTTATTTTTCCGCTACTAGGATAACCAGACTGATAGTGGCATGATACTTTCATCAGAAGAACTTCAAACACTGGGGACAAGGCAGAGTCAGAGTTTGGCATTTAGGTGAGTTTACATGGCCCATGTGATTTATAGTAATTGCCTTCATTAGAAATTGTTTTCTTTGGGGAAGGGGAAGATATTCAGTAGAACCGTGCATCATTTTTGACAAGAGAATAATGTGAAACACCATCTTGTTTTGTACCTTATCAGATTTCCTTCTCCAGAGCGGATGTCTTTCTGGTGAATGTCATAGATTTTAGGGAAGCATGGAGTAATTTTGCAAGTGCACATCTCCCTCATATTGTGAGATTTCAGGACAGCTCCAGCCCTAACAAGAAGCTGTTTTACATTTTCATTCCTGGGGTGTCTTTGCAGTTTTTCCCTGTGGGGGGATAAATCACTTCAGTTATCCCTAATAATGGAATTTAGAATATTGGAGTAAAACTGAAAAGTGTGATTTATTTTGGCAGCTTTAATTTTGTGTTAAGGAAATTGTTTTCTGATGAGCCAAAAATCTTTAATATCCGATATACTTCCCAATGGAAGTGGGAATGTGTTGTGCTTGGGGTCAATATCACTTTTATTTAGTTCATATCAAATGGATCTTTAAATCATAAGGTAGTAAAACAGTACAATGTTACTTTGCTGCATCTCAGAGGAACTATAAAGGATTCATCACAAACTATTTGTTCTAAAGCAATGGAAAATTCCATTTGCTTGCCAGATCAAGATTTCTTTTCAAGGGGCTGGGAGAAATTTCCAGTTAAGAACAGGCAGGCATTTACGAAAGTTATTGGCCATATACATTGAAGGTCTTAGTGGTTCCCTTTAAGATCAATATGTTCAACTATATCACTGTTCCTTCACTGTGACTGGGTCAAAATCCTGGAATTCCCTTCCTAACAGCACTGTGGGTGTACCTACAACACATATACTGCAATGGTTCAAGAAGACCATCATCTTCACAAAGGCAGTTAGGGATGGGCAATAAATTCTGGTCCAACCAGTGACATTCATCCCATGAACAAATTTTTAAAAACCCTTTTAAGAATGACAATTTAGGGGCTGGAGTTCTGTTTTTATATACCAAGAATTGCACAAGTCGAAATAACCAGGGTACAGATCTTGTGACCACTTGATACTTGATTTCCCTACTGGTCCTATACATGGAGTGCAGGGCACCTGCCAGCTGTACTGGGCATTAATTTTTATTCATGCAGGGACGCATTGCTACAAATACACAGCCATCTGAAATACCCTTAACATTATTGTATCAGATATTTTGAAATTATTCAACAATCATGCTTTTGGAGCTTTTTTTTGTATATGCATTTATGTGTTTGTTCTGTGGTAGTTTCTTTGCCCTTTAACTTGTTGCTTTTTTTTGGTTTGTATTTAACTTTCACTCCATACACCATTGAGCAGTTTACCCGAGCTCGACACTAGTACCCTGTGGAAATCATGGAACTCTTTTGGGATTTCCCCCCTGGCCTTAAACGTGAGGCAGGAGTGCTTGAATTGCAGGACATCTCCTTGGCCTTGTGCCTATCAAGGGAGCTGTTTGTAAAGGTCATATCACATAAACTGTATCTATTTGTTAAGTTATCTTTGCCCAGGCATTGCTGTTGCAGCATGCTAAGGACATGTCCCTCAGATTCAAAAATGGCAAGCTGCCTTGGCATCGTTTCCCCAACTCACAACTTAAGGGCTCTTTGATAAATAGGTGCCATCTTTCCACCTCCAAAGGGACTGACAGACCCATGATAAAACACACACCAGAAGCAGCATTAGACAATTTGCAGCCATCAGAAATTCATTGTTCCCAGTCTCCATGCTTCCAGTTCAATATCACTGGGGGTGCACCAGCAGTACGTAAATGAAAAAAATCCCAAAAGGCAATCTCAGAAAAACCCAGGGAGTTGACAGGATGTTCCAGAAGCAGAAACTGTGTGGGACCAAGTCTAATAATAGCACCAACGTCTCTGCAAAAGAATTCTGCACATTTTCTGATGATTCAAAGTTAACTACATTAGGTAGTGGGCTGATTTTCACCCAACCCATTTCATTAATGACCCTTTTGGCCAACATATAACATTTAAAATTTTCCAATTGGGGTACCACAGAGATCTGTGTTGAGACCCCAACTGTTCACATTATATATTAATGATTTGCATGAGGGAACGAAATGTACTATCTCCAGATTTGCAGATGATACAAAGTTGGGTGGAAGGGTGAGCTGTGAGCAGGATGCAGAGATGCTTCACTGCGATTTGGACAGGCTGAGTGAGTGGGCATACGAATGGTAGATGCAGAATAACATGAATAAATCTGAGCATATCCACTCTGGTAGCAATAATAGGAAGACATTATTATTTGAATGATTGTAAATTGAGAAAGTGGATACTCAATGAGACCTTGGTGTCCTCATGCATAAGTCAGTGAAAGTAAGTGTGCAGGTGAGACAGGCAGTAAAGAAGGCAGATGGTATGTTAGAACATAGAACACAGAACATTACAGCGCAGTACAGGCCCTTCGGCCCTCGATGTTGTGCCGACCAGTGGAACAAATCTAATGACCCTCTAATCTAAACTATTCCAATGTTATCCAATGTTGACCTTCATAGTGAGAGGATGTGAATATAGGAAAAAGAATGGTTTATTGCAATTGTCTAGAGCATTGGTGAGGCCACACCTGCATTTTTGGTGTCTTTATAAAATTCTATAGAATCCCTACAATGCAGAAGGAGGCCATTTGGCCCATCGAGCATGGACCGAAAACAATCCCACCCAGGCCTATCCCCATAACCCCACATATTTACCCTACTAATCTCCTTGACACAAAGGAGCAATTTAGCACGGCCAATCCACCTAAACCGCACATCTTTGGACTCTGGGTGGAAACTGGAGTACGTGGAGGAAACCCACACAGACACAAGGAGAATGTGCAAACTCCGCACAGACAGTGACCCAAGGTCAGAATTGAACCCAGGTCCTGGCACTGTGAGGCAGCACTGCTAACCATTGTGCCACTGTATCATCCCACTGCATCCTTATCCGAGGAAGGATATTTTTGCTACACAGGGATTGCAGCAAACGTTTACCAGGCAGATTCCTGGGATGGCGGGGCTGTCATGTGATGAGAGTTAGGATTATACTCACTGGAATTTAGAAGAGTGAAAGGGGATCTCATGGAAACTTTTAAAATTCTAACAGGATTAGACAGGGTAGATTCAGAAAGAATGTTCCCAATGGTGGGTGAGTCCAGAAATAGGAGTCCTGGTTTGAGGATAATGGGCAAACAATTTAGGACTAAGATAAGGACAAATTTCCTTCATCCAGAGATTGTGAATCTGTGGAATTCACTACCACAAAAAGCAGTTAAGGCCAAAACATTTGTGATTTTAAGGAGGAATTAGATATAGCTTTTGAGATAAAGGGATCAAAAGATATGGAAGGAAGGCGGGATCAGGGTATTGAATTTCATGATCATCCATGATTACAACGAATGTTGGAAGAGGCTCTTAGGGCTGAATAACCTACTCCTGCTTCTAGTTTCTATATATGTTTCATCTGATCAGTTTGGGTCTGGGTTCAAAAGCAACTCAGAAATGAAAGGAGACTTTTTCCAATTGTATTTTTGCACCCACATTATTTCATAATGATGTATGTAAATTATAACATAGATTTTCTTTATATTTGCAGTGCTCTAATACCGAGCAAAAGTAAAGAATCTGTGACATCTGATGGCTCTAACCAGACAAGTGGCTACCAGTCAGGATACCATTCTGATGATACTGACACAGCTCCTTACACCAATGAAGAAGCAAAAACCAAGGAAGGTTTCTGCACCTTACCAACGGATTACAACCTTGTGATTCGATACAGTGCGCCACCCGTTTAAGAATTCACTGCCAAAAACTCAGAAGATGCCAATCTTGTAGCAAATTCACCTGAGCCTTATGTGAATAAAGTTACCACATATATTATCTAGAATATTGTCAAAATATGAACTTTATTCTAAACAATAGAACTACTAGGTATCTTTATATAGCTGATAAAGGCAGTGGAGTAACTTGCAGCCAATGATATATCTACTGTATTGCTGACTAATCACCAGGCCAAGCTAACTCCAGTCTGTTCAGCTCTCAGTGTCCAACACATCAACTCCATCACACAAAACCCTAGAAATAAACAAGGATGTCAGAATTGCTCCCTAGAAAAAGTGGAAAACACTGACTATTATGTTGGTGCTCAAACTTACTTCATAATAAGGCACTCATCAGGTTGCCTTTTATACTTAAAGCAATTCTAGGTTGAGGAGATGCAACTGTTGAACAAAGACACTGCACAATTGAAAGTTACATGGTAACAAAGGCTAGGTTCCTAATAGACATTGAAGTTGTCTGAATGTATAAGTCCTATAATGCCATATTTCATCCTTGTTTGTTGGATAGCTCTCCAGTTAGATATTGGAGTGTGCACAGAGAGAGTGTGAGAGAGCAAGTATAGAGAGGCACCTATTTATAGCACCTGTGTGTTGAATGTGTGCATATTCACAAATAAATGTAATATATTGAGTTCAGATAAGAGGATTTTCATTGAATGAGCATGTTGTATACAGGACACATTCTTACTGCTATGTTTCAAAGAATGGTGGATGGATTAGGGCAATAGGAAAACCAGGAAATGTTCATCTGGTGGTACATACACTCTTTTCATTGAGTGGCAATCAAAATAAAATGCTTCCAACTAAACATATATAGCATCAAATGGGAAGTGATTAAAGATTGTGCTGTGTATTATATATATTAGTTAAATACAGCTCTTTTACTACTTTTGAATGTGAATATTTGGAGCCTTCATTATGGTTTGCACAATCACCATGGAAATGGCCCAATGTATTATTGATCAATGTATTGTTTCGCAAATGAAAGATTCTTTATTACAAAATTACTTTATATAAAGAGAATATTTGAGCAGCTATTCATTTTACTTTTCTAGTTCTGTTTTTTGTCTTCCAAAAGTGAAATATTTCAAAAGATACACAGTAACATCTTATCAGGACAAATCATACCATTGTAAAATACATCTATTACTGTGCTTTTGCAAATTCTTAGATCTGAATTCAGTTTGTCAACAAAAACTTTATCAAAAATCAGTGTTTTATAGTAGAAATATTTGATAATGTTGAAGGAAATGAATTGTTCTGTTATTGGAAACGTACATGGACAGATCTTTAAATTCAGAGAGGGCCAAACAATTCATTCTGCCATTTCCTCTTCTGCCCTCCCTGATAGCTCATTTTGATTTTGGAAAATGTACTTCTAAATGGAGCATATAGGTGACAGCAAGGACTTACTTCTAATGTTAATCTGTCAGTTGATCTGACTGCACTGATATTCTTGCAACCAGTTAACTTAGTACTGGAATTCTCACAGTCTTATGGAAGATTGCAGGACAAGCAGTTCTATTATCAAATAGGTGAGATAATGAAAGCCGTGCATCTTCTAAAGGTGCCATTATGCCAATTAATAAGCAATGTGTTTTAATGAGGGAAATACGCCTTATACAATTCATTTTTTTAAATATAAAACAATTTGGTTTCTGTGAGGGTAACCCAACATATTGGATTAAGACAAACCACATTTGAGGTTATCAACTTTTGCAGAGAGGCTACTCATCTTTGATGAGTTTGCTAGGCAACAAACACATGTTTAAGGATTAAATTCATTTCATGAAAAACAAACTATAAAAAAGATTTCCTTAAATACATATTGCCAATAAATTAACTGATATCTAATGATTTATTTTATTCTTTTAGTTTAATTAATGCAATCATTGTACAAAAGGATCTGTCAGGTGTCCCACAGTCAGATGATGAAAATTGATGTCAATGCAGATCAGCCTCGTGCATGATGAGATTGGTGCTCTATCATCAGTTTTCTGTTTGACAGTGAAAATATCCACTTCACTGCCTCATTTATTACCAGCATATCTCTGGTCCATGATAATTTGTTGAACTCAGCCATGGTTTAAAACTGAAAATGTAATATTCGCAAAACTGTTTAAAATTTCAAACTAAATACAACTCAAATCCTGAAAGTGAATGTGTATCGAATGTAAAGAAGCATTTTTGTCTATACATGTTTTGATTTAGAGTTCTTAGCAATTGGACAATGTGTAAAAGGTTCAACTTCTGTAATTTTTTTTAAATAAACATTTTTCATATATTTGACATATTTGTGGTTAAATTCTTCTTTATGCTTTTTGATTTATGTTAAATAAATTAATTTTGGATGCATCCTAAATATTCTCATAGAGACATGGTAACCAGACAGCCCAAGCTCCCAAACTAAAAATTGTGTGTCCTATTACTTGCCATAGGAATGGACATTATATGAAGTTCTAAAGGAATTTTAAATGTTTCATTCAAATGTCCAATGTTTCATCTTGCACAGCTGTTTGCCTTTTTGGAATGAGGTTCAGAAAGACTCTACACTATTATAATGCAGACACTCTTACAGTAACCTCCAGGCCACAAAGAAACTTGATATCAAAGTAGTAATGCCAATCATCAAAACCACCTGCTTTCACCATTAAGCTAATACAATTCGATGGATCAAATCAAAAGTACATGAAAGCCATAAAAAGATTAATAATAAATGTATAGGAGGCATTTTGGATCATCTAATTTATTTTTCTATTAAGCATCAAGCACCCTCTTGAATGTTTCTGGAGTTATTTTCACTACCCTACTCTGCCTTGATTCCTCTATGAATCACTCCACGTGAGATGCTTTGTGACATCCTTTATATCTCCGTCCCATCATAGTGCATCATGATTTGGCTTGAAATAACGCTATTGACTGACACTTTTCTTCCACTTAGAGGGGTGTCACACCCACATAGTTACACCTGTGAATTTATGAAAAGTGGATATCTTAGTTTTGAAAGCAGAATGGGAAATTAATGATTGAAACAAGATGGAGTCAAGAGGGTCAGGTGACATCCCTCTTTGCTTGCAAATGCACATGAAACTGTGCAAGGCTGTAAGTAGCCTGCTTGCCTAGACAGGACATTAAAATATAAACAACCTTGTCTGCAATATTTCATTGAAGGGATATTTAAAAATGCAACAGAATTCTCCTGGGGAATTAACAGTGATCATTAACTAAATATCTACATAAAGTGATGTATGATGGCCACCCAGACTTACTGATTGTAGAATTAAATTCCAGAGAAGGCATTTGCAAGTAAATCATTTTAACTTGAGAAAGTGTAAATGTCTGAAACTCAAACCCCATTATGAATCAGGGCTAATGTTTGAAGGACAACAACAGGAACACCAATACTATGGTCACTTGAGAGAAACCAGATTTTGAGAAGAACAATTTATTAACACGTCAGTCAGTCTAAGAAAGAAAGTCAGTGATTTTCCCAAGATACATCCCCCTAGATACAGCAGCCTATTGAATGGCAGCCAATCAGCACCCCAAGGGATGAATGACACTCAGCTGAATGCAGTCTTCATAATCTCTCACAAGTATTTGTTGCCAACGGGCCCTTGACTGGCCACACTCACTGCAGCTGCACTCCCCTAATAACTAGAGCTGTATATAAGCTGCAGGAATGGGCACACAGCCAGTCATGCTACAAGGATGGCTACACAGAAAAACCAGCACCCAGATTTTTCAGAGGCCAACCAGGAGTGCCTGCCAGATGCCATGGAGGAGAGGTGTCATCACCTGTTCCCTGGCTAGGGCCCTAACTCAAAGGTGCATCTGTCATGGCAATTGTGGGAAGAAATGGCAGAAGTGGTGAAAGCCAAATGCCTGACACCGCACTCTGGCAGGCAGTATCACAAAAAAATGTATGACCTTCTGAGGGCAGCAAGGGGGAGTGGGCAAGCCACTTGGAACCCCACACATGCTTGGCACAGATCTCCAACCCTGCTTAGACACCTGAAGGGCAGGCAACAAGTGACCCTTCCCCAGAACAGAATTAAACCCCTTCCCTTCACCCCTCAATGAGCACCCTTCAGAGGTGATTCCTTTCCCCAAAATTATCAACACAATGCCTGAGACACAGACACTCACTGCACACCATGCACTGCAATAGTTAATGCTTGATATCCACTTTATGTTCCTACAGGAAAAGAAAATCCACAACTCACGGAAAATGACACAGACTGGTGGTGCTGTGCCTGACTTGTGACAGCTCAGTAGTAATGGAGGAGAGTGCCATGGAACTGGCAGGAGGTGATTGGCCTTCCTGAATGGTCACTAGCAGCCAGGTCGCCGTACAGCAACTTTGGTCCTCCTCTCAGTAAGTGCAATGCTTCATGGAATGTTTGACTCCCTCCCTGCTAACGTGTGTTCTTTGTTCCAGCTCTGGACCCAAACGAACATGGCCCTTTGTGTGTTGTCGCCACCCCCGCTGCTCTGAAGCAAACTACACATGGCCCCCTGGATGACACCTTGGAAGGAAGCACTGAGGAATTCTCCAACAGCAGCAACACTAAAGCATCGCTGGCATGTACCACACAACCCACCAACACAGAGACAAGCACCACAGTGGGTACCTTTAGTGTTGAGATTTCTGGGTCACGAATTGGCGAGCACATCACACCTGATGATACACATCGGGTGGAGGCAGGCACATCCGAGGGGTTGGGTACACGGAGGTCTGATGGAGGCCGGGGTTCAGATGTCCCCAAGCCAGCTGCTGCGCCTCTGGGTTTGTTCTTCCCAAGGCTGGTGGAGATGCACCAGGAAACCCGGGGAGTTGTGGAAGGGCTGTCAGCTACCATGCTACAACTGCAAGGCTGTTTAGGGGAGTCAAACAGAGAGCTGTGGCAGGAGGTGGTGCCGACACAGCGTGAGACCTAGGCCAACAATGCAAGGGTGGCAACCGCAGTTGAAAGTCTGGCTCAGGGATCTGTTCTCATGGGTGACAGGGTCCAGGCTATCCTGGAGACGCTACGGGTGAGTGTGCTTCCGGCATCCAGGAGGCACAGAGTTCGATGGCCATGGATGTCGAGGGCATGTGGGAGACACTGCTGTCCATGGCAGAGACTCTCACTGACATTCTGGAGACACAGCAGGCTGTGGCTGTGAGCCTCAGCAAGCTCAGAGGCCTACTGCTGAGGGATTCCAGACCCTGATTCACTCACAGAATGCTGTAGCGAAGGGGCTCTGGAGCTTGGCTGAGTCTTGCAGGGCCAGGGCTGAGGCATCACACATCATGGGGCAGATGCATCTAGGCCTCCAGGACTGGCAGAGCCAGTTGAAGCCGGAGCTTCTGGAGCTCAGTCCAGCTAGCGTGGCAGCCTGTGGAGCACCTCTGAGCACCCCAAAGGAGGAGGAGGGGCTTGAACCCATGCTGGGGTCTTCCACCCAGGAGAACCCAGATGCCCTGAGACCTTCCAATTCCCCCTTTCCTCACATTGGGGCACCTCAGGGTCAGCAAGATGAACAGGGTGGCACTGAAACAGTGCCATCAGCAAGTCAGCCAGGGCTGTCCAGGTCCCGGCCACCCAAGGGACATTCGCCAATGGCATCACAGGCAACGGGGCGTGCATCATAGCTGGACACCTTTACCTCCAACCTACATCCTGGGGTAACACCGAGAAGAAGCAGTAGACAGCACAAAGTTAGAAAGTTCTAGTTCACTGGAGGGCACGGGTGAAGGTTACCAGTAGTCAGGGTTTGGTAATCATTTATGTCAAGAACAAAATAAACTGTTAATTGCACTTCACATCAGAGACTAATGTGTCTCTGATTCTCTTCTCCCACCCCCTCCACAGCTCAGTGTTCCCAACTCCCAAACCTGGAGATGCTGTCTGTTGAGCCTTGCAGACTCAGCCCATGTTTCACAGTGCCTGCCCTACCTTCCCCAACGTTCACCAGACACTTGGTGCGTGCCCCCCCAAATTCCCTCCCTTGCCTCTCTTGGCCAAAGAATGTGTCCCCATCCGTTACAGCTATGTGGGTCAGGGTAGCAGCGTGCATTCGGAGTACAGATAGGAGTCAGACTTGAGATGCCCCAGGGGCAGGATCCCATCATCCTCCTACCTTCAACCAAGAGTCGCAACCATTGCCAGCCCAGGCACATTTACGGGGTGTTTCTGGGGGATATGGTGGTGGGATGACAGGAGCAGGGGAAGGATGATATAGTGGTTTGAGGACCCAGGTTGGTTTGATGGGGGAATAGTGGCTGCACTTGCTCCTGGGGTGTGGTGGATGTGTGTTGGTTGCACCCCCCCCCCTCACTGCACAGCACCAGCTAGGTGAAGCAGGCTACAATCAGGCATCCCTTGCTGCCCTTCCTTGATGGACACCTGCCATCGTCACCCATCATCTTTCCCTTGGCTCTTCATATGGCAGGACGTCCACCTCACCACCTCGCTTCTCCTCCTCCTCCTGTTCCAGCTGGTCTCCCCGCTGCTGCACAATGTTGTGAAGAACACAGCAAGCGATAACGATGCGTGAAGCAAAGGGTCATACTGGAGAGCCCCCACCCCCAGAGCAGTCCAAGCAGAGGAACTGCATCTTTAGCAGGTCAATGCACTGCTCAACAATGGACTGGGTGGCTGCGTGGGCCTTATTGTAGTGGGTCTCCGACTCGGTCTGGGGCCTCCGCACAGGTGTCATCAGCCACGACCTTAGCGGGTAACCCTTGTCACCCTTAGATACATTGCTGCTCTTGCACATTAGCAATAATTCAATGACCAGCTGCCTGTGGAACAGGAGACATTAGCCAATAAATCGTAACGACTAAAAGCATACAACCATGCAGAAAAGAATTTCAATTAAATGTGTATCAATTTTCAGAGATGTCAAATTATACACAGAACTCTCATTATGTAAGAGACAATAGAATTCTGGACAGCAGATAAATCAACAGTAATATCTATTATTGTTATAAAAATAATACTATTAATGAAAATTAACTCGGGAAGATTGGGATCCTGATTATTAGTTTGATTATGTTTATTCTATTGTGCTGTTCTGGTCAGAAAACAATAAAAAAACTTCAAACGTATGCATCAACAGACAGGATAGCCTTTATAAGAATATTAATATGGCCTGGACTGCAACAAAATACACTACAATCCAGTTTTTCAACATTTGCAAATCTCAAAGAATAATGTAGCCTACTTCTTAGTGAGAGTGGCTCTGCTTTGTATGTTGCAAAGTTATTTATTTTTGTGCCTATTCTCTTATTGATCTCCTTCACATACTAAAAGTGGGCAATTGATCTAATCCAATATAGATAGGCTAGAATATCCTGAGGTGCCTTTACCTATGATTTTATTTACCTGCCCTTGGAATATTATCTGGCTGCTGTTTGCCTCATGATGGTATTACTGAGGTCTACATTTCAGACAGTAAGCCATAGCAGACAACTAATTAGTACAATACATTTGAGCAATGATATGTCATTTGTAGCACGATGGCACAGTGGTTAACCCCACTGCCTCATAGCACCAGGGACCTTGAGAGGTCTCTGTGCAGAGTCTGCATGTTTTCCTTGGCTCTACATGCGTTTCCTCCGGGTGCTCAAGTTTCCTTCCACAGTCTGAAAGATTTACCGGTTAGGTGTATTGGCCAAGCTAAATTTTCCTTCAGAACAGAAGTGTTCCGACTGGGGGATTTTCACAGCAACCACATTGCAATGTTAATATAAGTTGACTTGTAACACTAATGAATAAGCTTTAAAAAATAAATTCCTCAGAGCTACTTTGGATCTGCAGCTGCTCCTTCATCAGAAATGTGGTAAAGAGGATTCATTCAGAAAACATTTACACGGAGGATCTTGGGGAGATTTAAACAAAATGGCTTCTGTCTTCACAATGTTTAACTGAAAGACATTGCGGTTCATCCTGGACAAGATGTCAAACAAATCGCCTGACAACACAGAGGTTGTGAATCGTGTTGAGATTAGTGATGAAGGTGTAGGGCTGGCAGCTCAACACTGCTGAAGTGAAGGCGGGGGTGTGCAATAGAGGCCCCCAGCAGGTCGGGCACTGCGGGGGTGCCCTTAGGCATTGCCATCTTGACAGTGCCAGCCTGGGTCCCCAGCACTGCCCAAGGGACACAGTGATACAGTGGTTAGCACTGATACCTCACAGTACCAGGGACCAGGATTTGATTCCCTGCTTGGATCACTATCTGTATGCAATCTGTATGTTCTTCCTGTGTCTGCATGGGTTTCCTCTGGGTGCTCCGGTATCCTCCCACACTCCAAAGATGTGCAGGTTAGGTGGATTAATGATGATAAAGTGCACTTTAGTATCAGGGGAACAAGCAGGGTAAATATGTGGGATTACGGGGATAGGGCCTGAGTGAGATTGGTGTCAATGCAGGGTCAATGGGCCAAATGGCCTCTTTCTGCACTGTAGAGATTCTATGAAATTCCACTCTCTATAAAATTCCAGAGAAAACAGTTTAAGGGCTCCCAGAGAAACCATTGCTGGAGAAGCTTTGATTACAATTGGATAGGTAAGGGTGGAACCAAAGGGTGTTCCACTCAGTCAGTAAAGTGTCATTGGAAGAAGACTGGCTGGTTGAACATGTCAGAGGCCACAGAATATTCAAAGGGATGAGGAAAGATAACGCACAATGGCCACAGTCACATAGGATGTGATTTTAAAACATAACCATCTTATACTGTTCAGCAATCATAACACCATTCACTAAGCACTCCCACTCATTTGAAGTTAATTTTAAAATTGCCGCTTAGTGGATAAAGTTGAACAGCCAGCTGTTTTTAACCTCACTTGATTTCACTTTCCGTTGAAGTTGTCTCCACATTTTGAAAGTGACATGGTGCCATTCTGAAATTTTTAGCCTCCAACAGGGTTTTCATTCTGAGCCCTTACAGGCGTGAACCAATGTCTCCAACATGAAAATGGCCATTCCTGTAATTCCACAACTCAATTTCTTTATCATCCTGAGTGATTCAATCTCTTTGAAGGTGCAGAACCAGGCCAAGTGGAAAGGTTATTGCCTGTAAGCATTCATCAATAAAACATTTGAATCAAATTCCCACATTGTATTTGGAAACTTGATCTGAATTTTACAGATGCAGTGCAAGTTTCCAAGAGCTTTGGAAACCTGATAGCAAAAGGAGGTATGGCATCCAGATTGGAGAGGAAAAATGCATTTTTCAGCACTGTTTGTGGGTCAGAAGATCTGAGGTGTACAGTTTTGGTGAGGTAGGGAGGGTACCCTCTATCTGCTTCAAGAAGATAACCATCATCCAGGTACCTAAGGAAAACCAAGCAGCGTGCCTTAATGATAATCAGCCGATGGCTCTGACATCCATCATTGTGAAGTGCTTTGAAAGGTTGGTCATGGCACAAATCAATTCCAGCCTCCCCGGTTTACCTGGCTCTACTACAGCAGCGCCATCTCCCTGGCCCTGTACTCAACCCTGGAGCACCTATGTCGGATTCCTATTTATTGACTACAGCTCAGCCTTCAACACTATTATTCCCATGAAATTCATCTTCAAACTCCGTGGCCTGGGCCTTGACATCTCCCTCTGTGACTGGGTCCTGAACTTCCTAACTCACAGACCATAATCAGTAAGGACAGGCAACAACATCTCCTCCACAGTCATCTTCAACATTGGTGCCCCACAAGGCTGTGTTCTCAGCCCCCCACTATACTGCTTATACACCTATAACTGTGTGGCCAAATTCCCCTCCAATTCAATTTTCAAGTTTGCTGACAACACCACTACAGTGGGTTGGATCTTAAACAATGACAAGACAGAGTACAGGAATGAGATAGAGAATCTGGTGAATTGGTGAGGCAACAATAATCTGTCCCTCAATGTCAACAAAATGAAGGAGATTGTCATCGACTTCAGGAAGCGTAAAGGAGAACATGCCCCTGTCTACATCAAAGGGGACGAAGTAGAAACGGTCAAGAGCTTCAAGTTTTTAGGTGTCCAGATCACCAACAACTTATCCTGGTCCCTCCATGCCAACACTATAGTTAAGAAAGCACATCAAAGCCTTTACTTTCCCAGAAAACTAAGTAAATTTGGCATGTCAGCTATGACTTTCACCAACTTTTACAGGTGCACCATAGAAAGCATTCTTTTTGATTGTATCACAGCTTGGTATGGCTCCTGCTCGGCCCAAGACCGCAAGGAACTACAAAAGGTCATGAATGTAGCCCAATTCATCATGCAAACCAGCCTCCCATCCATTGACTCTGTCTACACTTCCTGCTGCCTCGGCAAAGCAGCCAGCATAATTAAGGACCCCACGCACCCCAGACATGATTGCTTCCACCTTCTTCCTTCAGGAAAAAGACACAGAAGTCTGAAGTCACGTACCAACCGACTTAAGGACAGCTTCTTCCCTGCTGCTGTCAGAATTTTAAATGAAATAACTTTGCATTAAGTTGATCTTTCTCTACACCCTACCTATGACTAACACCACATTCTATACTCTCTCATTTCCTTCTCTATGAACAGTATGTTTCATCTGTATAGCGTGCAAGAAATAATAATTTTCTCTGTATGATAATACATATGACAGTAATAAATCAGATCAAATCAAAAATCAAAGATACAGCTGTCAATCAGGGTTGGGGTCCCAAAAATCTCTGGGTTTGCACATTGCACAAAATGAAGGACTCATTGGGAGCTCTCTGGGAAATGAGTAGAGATATGTATTATTTACTGGCTGTGGTGACACTTAATGAGTGAGTGCAGTTTCTCAGCTTTCTCTACACCCTAGCTATGACAGTAACACCACATTCTGCACTCTCTCATTTCCTTCCCTATGAATGGTAGATTTTGTATGTATAGCGGGCAAGAAACAATACTTTTCACTGTACGTTAATACGTGACAATAATAAATCAAATCAAATCAAAGTGAACATCACGTGAGTGGGATGATCACAATCAGGTGGAGGGAGAGTCTGTGACCAACAGAGGGGAGGCTTCCTAGAGGGGCTGGAGGAAACAATCCTTACACCTTCTAGCCCACAAGGAGTGCTGGAAAAAACATTTACTCTCCTGAGTCTGGAGGTCTTGTCTTCCTGAAATCTGGCTTCAAAGCCCAGGGAAACCTATAACATTTCTGTAAAATTAACATCTGAATTAAAATTGCCAAATTTAAATACTTCATTGAAATATTCCGTCTCTCCATGATAGGCCACTCAATCACCAATGTATTGCAGCCAAGTTCCTTGTATTGTTTTAAATTAGCAATTAGGCTTACCTGTCTGTCATGGTCTGGGGGGCAGGTGGGATAGTGGGGGGTGGTTTAATACTGAGACCAGAGTCCTCCAATGTGGATCCATTAACATGTTGACATGTCTATCTCTCCTCCATCTCATCTCTCCAACTGGAATTAAATCCTTTCTTATCTCACTGAAGCCTACATTTTTCCAGTGCAGTTGATTTTAACATTGAATGAATTATATCACAGTAGTCATTTATAATCGTTTTTTTGCTTTCACAGATCATTTGTTACTTGTCCTATTTCATTACCCACAACCAGGTCAAGCTGGCAGGTTGAAGTGTCCAGAAATATTGGAATATTGTTTTGAAAAGTTAGTTTTGGAACTCCAGTGTTTTCAACTACAGCCGCAAGGCATGCAGTTCAAGTTATAATAAAATAATTAGTTTCTAGTGCAATGAAACACACTGAGATCTGAAAATAATTGGGAATGAGGAAAGAAGCTGTGGCCAGCTTTTATTTTCAGGTCTAAATCATTTTGAAATGGTTAAGAACTCGTGCAAACCTGAGCTGTAAGAGCAAGTGCAATTGTCCACGAACACCTGGAGTAATGGATAGAGGCCAGCTACCTCCATGTTAGTTGAAGACAAAATAACTAATTTCCTGCTTTCAATTACACTCCCTTTGGAGTTTTAAGTTTTTTTAACACCCCTCTTCCAGTATTTTCTACATCCAGTGTTTTAATGACAGGAAATGTGTTTTAAAATTTCTTTCATCATTGCTGTGATATTCGAATATGTATGCACATATTTGGGCAGACATATCCAGCACCTGCAATCACTTCGAATGTCGCATCCTTGAAGCGAAGGCAAGTTGCGGGAAGCCAGCAAAATGGCTTCCTGCGTAAGTTTCCACTCCGGACCAAGATCAGCCAAGAATTTTTTTGGACCATAATGACTCTCAAGACAGGGATTGATGGGCTGAAATTCCTAGTTAGAAACCATAAAAACCCTGCAGTGCAGAAGGAGGTCATTCAGTCCATTGAATCTGCATCAACAACAATCCCACCCAGGCCCTATTCCCCTAACTCCACTTATCCATCCCATTAATCCCTCTAACCTATGCATCCCAGGACATTAAGGGGCAATTTATTATGGCCAATCAACCTAACCCGCACATCTTTGGAATATGGGAGGAAACCGGAGCACTGGGAAGAAACCCACGGAGACACATGGAGAATGTGAAGACCCCACACAGGCAGTGGCCCAAGCTGGGAATTGAACCCAGGAGCTGTGAGACAGCAGTGCTAACCACTGTGCTACATGGCTTGACCCATGGGAGGGTAATGGTGGTGTAGTGATAATGACACTGGACTAACAATCTAGAGGCCCAGGCTGATGCTCTGGAAACACAGGTTCAAATCCCATTGTGGCAGCTAATGAAATTTAAATTGGATTCATGAGTTCACCAATTAATCAAAAAATAAACCTGGATGAAAGCTAGTCTCAGTAATGGTGATCATTAAACCATTGCTAATTGCTGTAAAAACCCATTTGGTTCACTAACATCCCTTAGGGAAGGCAATTTGCCATCCTTACGTGGTTTGGCCTAAAGAAGACTCCAGACCCACAGTAATGTGCTTGACTCTTAATTGCCCTCAAAGGGCAATTATGAGTTGATCATAAATGCTGGCCTCCAAATCTGATTTCCCAGAGTTTGTGGGGTTCATGTTAGGCACAGCTCACAGAGTACCTGTTCCATATGAGCTGCTACTCCTATCATAGGGACAGGGCTATTCCCAGAGCTCCTCACCTGACCTCCACTTTGTCCCAGGAGAGGAGCCAATCTAGCATTGTTTATAAGAATTACATGGCTCCTATTTGTCCAGCTGAAGGTTAGTACATATCAATTCACTGAAAGTACTGTTCTTCACAGATACACCAGATCCTAACTGGGGTCAGGTGGTAACGAAACAAAATGGAAAGTGAGATTTTAAAAGTGGAAAGACAAAAATAAGAAACTAAACTAATAATCTCCCCCCCACTGCCCCCAACTCCACTAAGGCCCTCTACCACATTCCTACACTCTGAATATTTGTTTATACATTTCAATCTCTTAATGGACGCAATTAACACCATTCTGAGACTTTATCATCACCATTTACATTCTCTTTGTTTTTTGTCTATGCCAACCCTATCAATTACCCCGCTCTCCCCGCCCCCCCTCCCTCCCCACCTGCCCATGCCAACCCCCTTCACCTTCACAGTGTAAATCTTATCCTATGTTCTTTGTCTTTGGGTCTGACAAAAGGTCACTCTGATTTAAAACATTGGTTCTATTCTCTCTCCACAGATACTGTCAGGCCTGCTAAGATTTTCCAGCATCCTCTATTTTTGTATCTATATTTATCTGATTAGAATTGAGTACAAAGTATTCTTTTAAAAAGTTATATGGAACAAAGCTTGAACTTTTGTTTCAGATTCCAGCATCCACAATACTTTATTTAAATGTCCATACATGTTTTTACCTATTTTCCTTATCTTTTTAGTAGTTAATATACTTACTCCAATTTAACTCAATAAAACCTGGTTAAATTTGTTCCTTTTTAAACACAACTACTGGGTCTGGAAAAGGTATCTAAAGGAAAGCAGACCTTGTTAGATTAAACCCTTTGTTGGAATCAACATATGGTGGGTTGCATAAAGACACAGAGCCAGTCATCCATTCTCAATGGGTATATAACAATTTGGGTGTATCCCAGCCAGACGGTGATAGATCAAGGGATCTCATCCTGCTCAAGAACTTTTGAGGAATCTTACCTGAAAGGTGGTCGTAACATAGTTCATGAGTCACTGAAGCTAACATTCACGTACAGCAAGCAATTAAGAAGACAAATGTATGTCAGCTTTTGTTAAAGAGCATTTGAGTATATTGCAATTACACAGAGACTTGATGAGGTACACTTGAAGTATTGTGTGCAGTTTTGGTCTCCTTATTTAAGGAAATATAAACTTGCTCTAGGAGGAGTGCAACAAATCTTCACCAGACTAATATCTGGGATGGAGGGATTGTCCTCTGAGGAAAGATTAAATCCATTGGTTCCTTTATTCTCTGGCACCTAGAAGAATGAGAGGTGATCTCATTCAAACATACAAAATTCTTATAGGGCTCAACAGGGTGGATGCAGGAATAATGGGCGCGAATCTCCCAAAAGGGCTGAATTGGTGGTAGAACTGTTCTAAATCCTGACTGTTGTCAGTTCAGCTTCCCACCTGAATCTCCGCAGTCTGTGCACTGAAGAGATCCCAGTCGTGAATCTTATAAAAAACCTGGGTGGGGGCAGGGCCTATTCACTCCAGAGTCTGACAGTTTTGGAACTTTGTGCATGCGCAGCAGCCCCGATCTGTCAGACTCCCCATTTGCTGGCCAGCTCGATTGCTGGCCAGCCTTGGACCCCTACAGTGCAGCCCCTCAAGCGACCTCCCACAGCCTGATATTGGCCCCCACAGCAATTCCCGGGCCAGCCCTGTCCCCCCACCCCCACCCCCACCCCCGCCCCCACCAGCCCTGGAGCACCCCGATATCAAGCCCACTCCCTCCCCCATCAGTAGCGATGCCCTCCCCCCCCCCCTCACCTCAGCAGACCCGTCCTGATGACTCCCCCCCCCCCCCCCCCGGGGTGAGACCCCTCTCCTAGAGGCAGGCCCCCTCCTGGCAGACTACCCCTCTTCCCAAACCCACCCCAATCACTGGCCTCCCTCCATCCCAGACTGATCTCCGTGCAGAGTGGCAGTGGGACCCCCTCGCCCCCACCAATCCTCCTTAAGCCCTGCCCACAATTGGCCCCACCCCACTGGCACTGCTCAATGCCTGACGGGCAGTGCCAGGATGCCCCCTTGGCATGGGCACTTTGCCCCTTGGGCAGTTCTGGGGGCAGAGGCTGGCACTGCCAGGGTGGCCATGCCCATGGGGCACCACCCCCACCACCCAACCCCCTGGGGGGCCCCAAGGGCCCCCTCTTCATTCCAGTGGGGTCTCTCACTAGTTCCCTGAATGTGGGGAGCTAGTCTGAACCCTGCCAGAATGAAGTATCCCTTCATCCCGGCTAGGTGGGAGATTCAGGTCCCAATAATTAACTAACATACATATTTCAAATACATGCAAAAAAGATTTAAATGACTTACCTGCCTTCCCGCCGGTTTCCAGCATGGTATGACCAATATGACTGTGCACTGACTCTGGGAGATGCATGTGTATTCTCAATGCATGCGCAAATCCCTGTTCAAGGCTGGAGATGCACGTCTCCCACTGTAACCTGACAGAAAAGTTGCAGGTCACAATGAGAGAATCGCGGCCAATGTTTCCTCTGACAGGAGGTTCCAGAATCAGGGACATGATAGCATTAACTACAGCAGTTACTTAGTCCACAAACTGCAACAGTTAATCAGATAACCTACAGAGTGCACAATTAAGTCACAATCTTTTTATTTGATGTTTTAGAAATTGTAACAGAAAATATGATTGAAGCAAAATATCTGGCTATTTAGGGTGAGTGGGTTTTACAGTTACTGACTTGTCCTCCTTAATGTAGCTTAGCTTACGAAGTTCACTCCTGCAACTTCTTAATTATAGACTTTATAGCTGTTTTCTGCAATGACCTGAGGATTTCCTTAACAATTCATAAAAGTCCTTACAAACCTTCCTGTACTAGAGTCTGTGATCTGAATGTAAGTGGTTCATTCCCCATTAGAGATTAACATCAATGTGTAATGGCTTCCAAATAGCAGAAGAGTACCAGTGTCTGGATAAGGTGTGGATGCAGAAGGCTGCAGTGTTGGAATATTTGCAGTTAACACTGCCACCACTTACTAATTCAATCAATCTGAATTGTCTGGTACGTGATTGTGTCAGTCATATCTTATCTATTACAGTTAAATGAAATTTTAGTATGTAGTTTACTCCAGTGCTACAGAAATCCCATTGCTCCCATTTTTAGTTTCAGGTCCTCAGAAAAGGTTATAAATAAAATTAACTATCAGCACATCACATTTAATCAAATATAACAATGCTGTCCTTATGTCGTTCATAGATTGAGGGCTATTGGTTTGCCTTACAACAGCAGAAATAGTAGCAAGTTGTCATGACTTGCGTTAGATGTATTTTAAAATACAGCAGCATTAATGGACTTTTGCCTTGCAGGAATAAAAAAAAGTGGTTAATTTCTTCCTCTTGTTTTAAGAACATAAGAAATAGGAGCAGGAGTAGGCCATCTAGCCCTTCGAGCCTGCCCTGCTGTTCAATAAGACCACAGCTGATCTGAAGTGGATCAGTTCCACTTTCCCGCTTTCTCCCCATAACCCTTAATTCCCTTGTCTGTCAAAAACCTATCTACCCGTGACTTAAATATATTTAGCGAGGTAGCCTCCACCACCACAACGGGCAGAGAATTCCAGAGATTTACCACCCTTGGAGTGAAGAAGTTCCTCCTCAACTCTGATCTAAACTGCCCCCCCTTATCTTGAGGCTGTGCCCTCTAGTCCTGCTGTCCTTTCTAAGCGGGAAGAATCTCTCTACCTCTACCCTATCCATCCCCTTCATCATCTTATACGTTTCTATAAGATCCCCCCTCATCCTTCTAAACTCCAACGAGTACAGACCTTTTCCCTTAACCGTATCAGAATATGGTTCTGCAATAATTTCTGAGGAAAATGTTCCATAGAATTTGAACCATTGTCCAAATATGAGGGAGTGGTAAAGACCCACAGACTTGATGCAAATGTAGGGTTAGTCATGTGCAGTGTGGTTGGGACAAAATTTCCACTTTGGGTGCAACTTATACTTCTGGAGTAAGTTGTGTGCAAAGTTGCGCCATTTTGAAAAGTGTTTTCTTCTCTTTGTTTCTGCTCAAACATAATTTTAAAGCAATTGTTTAAAAATATATCCCTGCCCTGGCTGCAGTGTACTTGTACCCAGTGTTTCACCATGTGCAAATCTGCCTTTATGCTCTCCTCTGAAATTTGTGTTGTGTCAGTATTTGAGCTGGTATACAAATCGCATGACTGTGTGTCCCCATCTCTGCTGTCCTCTTGTCTTCAAACCATTGTCTAACTGTTCTTGGGTTTTGGAAATGAAAAGAAAGGGATAACATTGGGTGAGGGGGTGATGAAAAAGTAAGGAAAACGTGCTTAAAAAATTCATAAGTCGGAAGAAAGTATGGGAAGACAGAAAGGAATGGAATGTGAGAAGGAGGATTTGGCATAAAGGTGCCATTGCTATTGGCTGTGGCCTCAACAATGGTCATTATCACAATGATCAGAAGCATCTCTTCCACGGGGTTAGGACATGCAGACACCTTTCCCCCTCCAGTTAGTTCCTGATTCACTGGTTGTCCTGCAAGACCAATGGATATGTCAGTCATTGTGCCGTCATTTTGTTGACATGGTTGGTCATATCATGTGTGTGCTTTCTGTGAGATGTGAGGGCTGCAACAGTACAAATAAATGAGAGTGAGCTGAAACATATGGGCTGGGATTCTCCCAAAAAATAATCTAAGTACCAAATTCACGTAAAAACTGGAGTTTCAAAATGAATCTTCCACACTCTGAGCACTGCAGACTGCCCTGGCATGAGTCATGATAAAAATCAGTGGGCTCTAGTAGCACAGAGGGCTGGAAGAATCGTCCCCATCAATGTTAAGTATGACTCCTGATTGTTAGTCGGTGAGTGGTAGAGGCAAGCTGAATTGTGGTGAGGACAGTGGTCCAGTTGGTAGAAAATAGCATCTGAAAATGCAAGTACTGACCTTGACAACATTTGTGAGTTTAATGAACTTCTTCCGAAACTGCCTCCAGGCAGTTTCCACGCCGCGCTCCTCTTTTCCATCTCCTTCACCAAGAACTCCAATCTGTGGGAGCCACTCTTTACCATGGTCAACCATTCCTTTCACTTTCCCAGGTTAGATTCAGCTGCTGAATATTTCTCAGCACTTGTTTTGCTCACAAACATCTCCCCTTTAAGAGGTGTAGACTAGCACTAAGTAGTGTAAGTTAGTAACTATATTGGGACCGCTGCAGCCAAACAAAAGCTCTGGGAGTGATGGCTCATGCTGAAATCATTATAATTAGCAGTCAGCACAAATCTAGTGCACTGCCTGCATTCAACTCAACAGGCATATGTTAATTGCACAATACGATACCTGCCCCACTTTCAGGGACGAACCTTGGGGCATGGGTGTGAATTGGGGAGTGGTGAGATGGAGGGAAAGAGAGTTTAGTTCTAACGGTTGTGCCATTAGGAAAAGTCTTGATGGGCTAGTTCTGAATGCCATTTTCATATGTTTGTAACCAAGAGTGTGATGGACTAGAAGAGTGATATGCAACCTAGGTTTCTGAATGGGCTGCATGAGTGGCCCTCCTTCATCACAGTGGGCCACAAAATTGAAATTGGGCATGTTCATGCAACATGACTCATGAATAAGATTGAATAAATTTAATACATGCTGAATATTTCATAACAAGTTGTAGAGAGTGCTTAACCATTCATATATTAATAGAACTGTCATTAACTTCAATATTTACCCTTGATTGGATTCAGTGCGCAGCTCTCACAGTCATGTTGTGTGCAATCAGCATGCACCTCATTCCATTTACTCTTTCTGTACATGCGAATCACTTTAGCCATATGGTAGGGAAAAGACACAACACGAATGGAAACCAGCAGAATCTATTAAACCTGCACATGGGCAACAGCCAACAAGATGTGTTGTATGCTGCATTGCAAATCCTGATGGGCCACATGTGGGCTGAGGCCTCTGTTTGCCCACCACTGGTATAGAACATAGTGACTGTAGCTATTTCCCATAATCTTTCACATGTGATCTTCCAAACTTAATGTTCTATCATAGAGCTATCAAATGGATTCTAGTTGCTTGTCCAAAGGAAACCTCTAAAAGTGTCATGCAGAGTTACTTCTGAATACCTTCAACCAATGATTTACAGACTGGTGTTAACTTTGACCTACAAGCAATGAGCTAAACAGAAGAGAAGTAAAACTCAAAAAAATGTTCAAGTTCTCTCATTTAGGTAGATTTACAGCTACTTCCCACGCCTGTCAAACAAAAATGCTAATTTCAAATTCTGAAATGTGAATCTATATAACACTTTCACTTCCCTCAATGTTTAAACCAACATTTTTTCTTTCATGGGATAAGAGCATCACTGACAGAGCCAGCCCATCCTTAATTCTCTTAAGTGTGAGCATTTCAGTGGGTAGTTAAGAGTCAATCAGATCACTTTGGATCAATTACCATATGTAGTCCAGGCCAGGTAAAGGTGGCGGATTTCCTTCCCTAAAGGACAAGGTGAACCAGATGGACTTTTACAACAATTGACAATAGTAAAGTTCATTTATTAGAAGTAGGCAATGAAATTACCGTGAAAATCCCCAGTCATCGCACTCCAGCACCTATTCGGGTACACTGAGGGAGAATTTAACGTGGCCAATGCACCTAACCAGCAAGTCTTTCAGACTGTGGGAAGAGCACCGGAGGAAACCTATGTAGACATGGAAGAACATGCAGACTCCGCACGGACAGTTACCCAAGCCCCAGGAATCAAACCTGGGTCCTTGGAGCTGTGAGGCAGCAATGCTAACCACTGTGCCATTGTGCTAGTTTCATTACTAAAACTGACTTTCAATTCCAGATAATTCTAATTTCATAGTTCCCATAGTGGGGTTTGAACCCCCAGGGCATTAGCCTGATGCATTATTTTTGAGCGACGTTACCACAACACCACTAACTCCCCGGTAATCTTTGAGGGGATTGTCCCCCAAAGTAAAAATATTCAAACTAAAAAATTATTTTTGTTTTCAAATAAATGTATTTCTACTTTAAAATATAGAAAGAAGCCAATTTACGAAAATTATTAAATAAAGGGAAATAAAGAGAACCTTTACCTTATTGGAAACAGCCTACATGTAAAACTGTATCAAATCATAGGGTTTGGGTAGTATTGTTGTCAGTACAGGCTTGATGGGCTGAATGGCCTCCTTCTGTAGTGTAAGGATTCTATCCTATGCTATAGAGTTGAAGGAAATTGCCTTAAACTTTCTGGGCTGAATGGCCTGTTCCTTTACTGTAAATACTATATATTACAAAGTATTGTAGACGTCCACATTTTCAGTCCAATTCCTTAAGTTAATTCAGGCCAGTTTAGTAGATCTAAATCTTTTGTAGATTGGCAAGGTTAGCAATTTAATTAGATATCCGTGTGAACAGTCTGGAGTTTTATATAAATACCAGAACTACTGAATATTTCGGCCTAAGTTTACCTTCCTTTTCCAGTTTGTGACTTCCTTTAGAATGATCTGTTGCACAGTGAATCCAGTCACGAAGAAGCAAGAGGAAGTTTTTAATTAATGTCTGTTAAAAATAGTTTTTCTCAAGAGAAGTCATTTCCCTTGCGATCTACAAAGTTGTTTGCTTGCTTTGAGATATCAAGATGGTTTGATTCTTACCCGAGTGCTGGAAAAGTTGCAACAGAAATATTTTTCCACAAGCGCAGTTTAGCACTAAATTTCATCAAACATGGTCTGAGGAAAACATTTCACACTCAATATCATCACAGTTGAGATTAGCTAATTTTTAGCAAACTTATTTTTTCAGAGGATGTTAGCTTTGCTGGCTAAGCTAGCATTTATTGCCATTTCCTAATTGCTCTTGAGAAGTTGGTGGTGTGCTGCCTTCTTGAATCACTGCAGCCCATGTGTTGCAGGTACACCCACGGTGCTGTTAGGGAGGAAGATCTTGGATTTTGGCTAAGAGGCAGTGAAGGAACAGTGCTAGATTTCAAAATCCGAATGGTGTTTAGCTTGGAGAGAAACCTACTAGTGGTGGTGATCCTATGCATCTGTTGCCCTTGTCCTTCCGGGTGCTTAATTTCTCTGGTTGGATGGTACTATCGAAGGAGCCTTGGTGAGTTGCTGCAGTGTATCTTGTAGATAGTACACACTGTTGCTACTGTGCATTGCTGGTGGAGGGAATGAATGTCGAAAGTGGTGGTTGGGATGGTGATCGATCAGCTATTTTGTTCTGCGCGGTGTCGAGCTTGTCGAGTATCATTGGAGTTGAAGTAATTGTGGACTCTAATTCAACAGTTTTAGCGATTAACCAGCTATCTCCTGGGTTTAGGATATTGTCCTGACCTCCACTTTTTGATGGCTGTAAGTTTGTGCACCTTTGTTACTGTTGCATAGGTATTGCAAAAATGTCATTTTAATTATCATATATTAACATTTCCCAAGTTTAATATCTATATTAGGCCATCCCTTAAGCTTCTCTAATAAAGATCTAATAAAGAAAGGTGATTTTTTAAAAACCTTCCTGGTAACATCCTAGTGCACTTTTTCCATTGTTTCTATATCCTTGCCCCAACAGTACACAATGGTTGAATTTAATGGAGCCTGTAAGAGCAGAAATGAGGCGTCTGGGGGGATTTAATTCAGTAGGCACTGAAATCTTGCACACCCGATAGAATCTTCCACCCACCAGGACTACTTTATTCTGGTGGGGTTTAGAGTAGCTCCCCACGTTTGGGAAACTAGTGGGAGACCCTGCCAGAATGAAGGAAGGGCAATTGGAGCCCCCCAGTGGATTGGGTGGCGACGGTGGTACCCCTGAGCATGTGCATCCTGGCAATGTCTGCCTGTGCCCCCGGCACTGCCTAATGGGCAAAGTTCCCATGCCCAAGGGAAACCTTGGCAATGTCCACCAGTCACTGGACACTGCCAAGGGGTGGGGCCTCTTGTGTGTGGAGCCTAGGGGACGATTGGTGAGGGTGGGGGGATCCCGGTGCCACTCCGCATGGGGATTGGCCTGGGCTGGAGGGAGGCCAGCAAGTGGGGTGGTGGTTTGCTAAGGGCGGAGTCTGCCTCCAGAACATAGAACCTCACAGCGCAGTACAGGCCCTTTGGCCCTGGATGTTGTGCCGACCTGTAAGACCAATCTAAAGCCCATCTAACCTACATTATTCCAATATCGTCCATATGTTTATCCAATGATCATTTAAATACCCTCAATGTTGGTGAGTCCACCACTGTTGCAGGTAGGACTTTCCATGCCCTCATTACTCTCTGAGTAAAGAACCTACCTCTGACATCTGTCCTATACCTGTCACCCCTCAATTTAAAGCAATGTCCCCTTGTGTTCGTTAATGGGAGGGAGTCTGATCCGGAGGGGATTAGCGGAGGGCTGCTAGGGAGAGGCAGTGGGGGGATCGCTATTGCTGGAGGGGTGGCGGGGGTGATGGGCTCGACATTGGGATGCTCCGCGGCGGGGGATTCAGGGCTGACCTGGAAATTGTTGTGGGGGCTGCGATTTGGCCAGGGGTTGTGGCTAGAGGGGCAGAACTGTGGGGGTCCTGGGCTGGCCAGCAAATGGGGAGACTGACAGATCGGGGTCACTTGCACGTGCCGAGTTCCAGAGCTGTCAGGTTTCACATAAATAGGCACTGCCCCCACCCGCTGCCGGCTTTTTAATGATATTCATAACTGTGAACTCTGCAGCGCACAGAGTGTGGAGATTCGAGTGTGAAGCTGCACTGAAAAAACAGCCGTGATCTAGAACAATTTTCCTACCAATTCAGAGCTTTTGGGAGAATCGCCCCCAACGTCTCATCTTCCACATTAAGTCAATGGTACATGACAACTTGTGCCCCCTGTTCCCAACAGCTTAAAAGTGATGTGCACCAGGTGAGGTTCAATCTTTGGATCTGAGTTGAGGTCTTTGTCCAACTCGGCAGGCAGGAGTTGGGAGTAGGTGAAACTAGGTGATAATGCCGAGGAAGGAGATGGGGAGAGGGTGGAGGTGTTTGGGGCCTCAGGCAGCATAGTAAATGAGCTGGCATGCGGGTGGCGGTGGTAGGGGCCTCAGCTTTACAACAAGTGGTGAATTTTACTGCTGAACCATTGGATGATCGGTTTTATTGGTCATCATAAAAACTTGTTTGTCCCCTTTTATCACCTGCATAACATTTTTAATTCTGGCTGATCTTCCATCTTGCCACATGTTTCAGATTGCTATTCCCTTTCTGCAGTCTGCTGCATTGCCCCGAGAAATACTTTTTGTCTTGGTAGCCCTACACTAATCTTTCAATAGCTTTCTGTGGTTTGTAGACTTGTTTCCCAGAAAACCATGGGTTGGAATTTTACCAGCACACCCAGCCCAATTCTGGGGGCAAGCGCGGCTTTGCAAGCGACGTTTTCCGTTGGCCTCAGGTGGGATTGTATGAACCTCAGGCGGATGTGCCGGTAAAATTCCGCAAAATTTTTTTTTTATCCTTGCATTCCGATCAATAATTTCAATAAAATATATAAAAGGTTTGGTGCATCAGAGTCAGGCTAAGTCGCTTCCATTTGCCGATGACTTAATTATTTTTACTTGGTCGAGAATTAACATTGAATGAATTCAACCAACTTACAACTGTTCAACACCTGGCAGTTCAATGATCTTCCTCGCTGGGCTCCAATGCAGCAATTTATTTTATCAACGCTCTACGAACAACTGGGAGGACAAATTTTTAAAACTGCACGCTTTTCCAAATCGCTTGAACACATGATAATGTAATCATAAGCACATATTAAAACTTTACTCCAGATTTTCAGGGGCAAAATGTTAATGAGCAATAAAGGCCACAAAATGCTTCTTGGCATGTTCAAGCTAGGGTTGTGTTATCACTTTCATGAGGCGATTGTTTTAAAATGTGTTCACAAAAGCAGTCCATCCTGCACACATCCTGTACACGCGCGCTGTCAAAACCACCAGAATCTCCATTTGTTCCTCTAGCCAACAATTCCCAAAACTGGCTACCTGTCCCAGCCTAGTTTAAATGGAGTTTGTTCTAACAGAACAAAGAATTGTCTCTTTCTACAATACTGGACCACTTCTCCATGAACTGAAACCCCAGTCTCCTAATTTTATATCTCAACAACAGAAAGAGGTAGCCCACATAACGTATTTTTATAACATTTAAAATCAAAATGACTAAAAGCTTAACCCACACTAGTTTTGTTAAACAGATAACATACTGTTTGATACAGAGCCAACAATTTGAATGCATAACAATGTGTTCAATTTGAAATGAACACTTTACGACTCTCATTTAACTGGCTTCCTGTCTGCAAAACAATATGCTAAACATCTTTTCTGTGCAGATGTAAATATTTATTCATGGCTCCTCGGTCCCACTTGGTGTTTTCCTGCAGGTAAAATTGTTTGGATTCCTAATTGTTAGCATTGGAGGAAAGGATGGCATCCAATGTATTTCAGTGTGGGAGCCACTTGACTAAACAGGGTTTAGTGAACTAGTTTATCTGTACAATGGTTATCATAGAATCATAGAGTGCAAAAGAGGCCCTTCAGCCCATTGAGTCCTCAGTGACACATTAGAAACACCCGAACTCTAACCTCATCCCATATATCATCATTTGACCCATGGCCCTGAATGTTATGGCATGCCAAGTGCTCATCCAGATACTTTTTAAAAGATGTGAGGCAACCCGTCTCCACCCCACCCTCCCAGATAGCACATTCCAGACAATCAACATCCGTCCTAAACCTCCTGCCTTCACCTTAAACCTATGTCCCCTTGTGACTGACCCTTCAACTGAGGGGAAAAGCTGTTCCTTAGCAATTCTCTCCAGGTCTCTCATTATCTTGAATACTTTGACCAGATTGCCCCTCAGTCTCCTCTGCTCCAACGAAAACCCAAGCCTGCGCAATCTCTCTTCATAACTTAAATGTTCTACCCCAGGCAGTATCCTGGTGAATCTCCTCTGCACTCACTTCAATGCAATCACATCCTTCCTATAATGTGGCGACCAGAACTGCACACAATATTCTAACTGGGGCCTCACCAAAGTTCTATATAACTCCAACATGACTTCCTTGCATTTGTAATCTATGCCTCGATTGATAAAGGCAAATTTCCCATTTGCCTTTTTCACCATCCTACTAACATACCCTTCACCCTTCAGAGATCTGTGGACAAACACACCAGGGTCCCTTTGTTCCACAGAATCTCCCAGTATCCTATCATTCATTGAATACTTCATTGTTAAATTACTCCTACCAAAGTGTACTACCTCACACTTTTCAGAGTTAAATTCCATCTGCCACTTATCTGCCCCTTTGACCATTCTATCTATATCTTCTCGTAGCCTGAGACACTCCGCCTCACTATAGAACTTTTTACATTGGAAAGCATCTGAAAAGATTCCGAAGTCTTTTTGGAGGCATTTTCAGTCATTTATCAGAGAGTGTTGTCACATCCTCTCAGAGATGGCAGTGAGATGACTCATTGGTGAGACCGCAGCTGGAGTACTGTGTGCAGTTTTGGGCGCCGTACTTTCGCAAGGATATTTTGGCCTTGGAGGGAGTGCAGAGGAGGTTTACTAGGCTGATGCTGGAGTTGAGGGGGTTGAGCTATGAGGAGAGGCTGAATAAACTAGGCTTGTACTCGTTAGAGTTTAGAAGAATGAGGGGAGATCTCATTGAGACGTATAAGATGATGAATGGGATTGATAGGATAGAGGTGGAGAGGCTCTTCCCGCTCAGAAACGACAGTAGGACTGGGGGCACAGCCTCAAGGTAAAGGGGGGGCGGTTTAGAATGGAGTTGAGGAGGAACTTCTTCACTCAAAGGGTGGTGAATCTCTGGAATTCTCTGCCCGTTGAAGTGGTGGAGGCTGCCTTGCTAAATATTTTTAAGACGCGGGTTGATGGGTTTTTGATAAGAGAGGGGATTAAGGGTTATGGGGAGAGGGCGGGAATGTGGAACTGAGCCACGACAGATCAGCCATGATCTTATTGAATGGCGGGGCAGGCTCGAAGGGCCAGATGGCCTACTCCTGCTTTCTTATGTTCTTATGTTCTTACTCCTACTTTCTTATGTTCTTATGTTCTTATGTCTACAAAAAGTCTGCAAGTAGATATGAGGACAACAGTGGCAATATCTCTGGATCTGCGACACAGGGAGATGGAATACTTGTTCAACTAACAAAGCCAGCAGTTAAAATCATTCCAAGGGAAGAGTATTTTGAATCTCTGTTTTTCCTACAGCCTCTGTTACGATGCAGATAATCTATGGGCATCGACAATTTTCGAAGCAGCAGCCATCTATCTGGGACCCTCTTCTCTGACTGTTTGTTTTGGAAATAAAACTGTCAATAACCTGCAAACGACATTACTATCACTTTTGAAGCAGATATTCGATATATGAGCCAACCAGGGTGTTAATGTCAGTGTTAATTGGGGGCATGAAGAAGGAACCAGGAAACATGTTTTATTACACCCAACTGGGATTTCTGTAATACACTCTGGTGCTTATGTTACAGCTTCAGTTCCTCTTGTTTACTGCAGCTTATCTTCACTGCTACTTCACTGGACAGCTATGTTACTTGTCTCTACTTAATAAGAAGCAGTTTTATGTCATTGACACAGATTTAGCGAGATAACTGCCTTTAAACTTCACCAAACTTTAATATTTGTACTTTTCATTGTCATTTGACAATTTCTGAAGTATCAGGTGGTGTTAAAAGTTCAAACTTTGTTTTAAGCTTTTTAAAAGCAGCATTGCTGGTAAATTCTGTGCTGTTGGATGTCCAGTGTTCCTGTAGGATAACAAAAATGTTGTTACTTGTTTTGACAAGATCCCTTGGTTCTTTGATACCTTTAGTGAGTGTTTTGGTGACTGTATAAATCCAATTTTTTCGCTTGATGGTATGGAGCTGACTTGATGTGTAGGATACCATTTTCCTTTAAGTAGTCTTTGGATTACTTCGAAATAAATTGTGTTCCATTGTCACTTACTATTTGCTCAGCTCTATCAAATCTAGCAACTATTTCATCTAGCTTCTCAATAGTCTGTTCTGCTGTCATAGATCTGGTGAGTCCTGATGAAGGAGCAGTCCTCCGAAAGCTTGTGATTCCAAGTAAACCTGTTGGACTTTAACCTGGTGTTATGAGACTTCTTATTGTGCCCACTTCAGTCCAATGCCGGCATCACCACATCTGCTGTTTTGGCCATTCTCACAGATGTAAGGGTTGTAGCAGTGGAGTGTTTTATTGCTTTGCACAGGGCTGATATTGACCCAATTTCTCTTTGCTTTGTGCATCTAAACCTGGACACTTAAAATAACTATGTGCCAGTTCCCTCATTCTTAACAAACTTGGAGGTCTCATGTAGCTGTCCAAGGATTCTTCCACACAAGCACTGAGGAATAAGATTCAGATTTCCCATTGTAAAATTTCACTCTGGACTGTCTACTTTTAAGACTATACCTATAATCTTCCCCACGACTGGATCGGTTCTTGTGTGTCTCTGAATGTAAAATGAAGTCACACGTGCACTATCCACTGTTAACATAATTTTACTCAGGTCCTTGCTTGATTTGGAACAGCAGTCTTGATAAATCATCTCGTTCTGACTGATGACATTTAATATTGTAGGTATGCGCCCATAACATCAAAGATCATCTCTGTAACTTACTAGCTGCTAAAGTAGGAATTTCTTTGTGTGGCCTGAAGACTGTCTTCAAGGGTCTAAGGTCTGTCAAAAGTGTAAAATGACACCCATAAAGGTAGTGATTAAATCTTTCTGCTTGGACTATAATACTTAGAACTTTTTCTAGCTGAGCATAATTTCCTCCTGTGCTGTAAGTGTTCGAAAAGCAAAGGTTATCAATCGTTCTTCTCCTGAGGGCATTATGCATGAGACTGCATACACAGGATGATGCATCACAAGCAAATTGTAACTTCAGTTTGAGATTGAAATGAACCAATAACTCTGACTTCCTTAACCGCTTTGTAAACTCTTTCACATTCTTCTGTTCAATGTCCTGGCTGTTTGACATATCACAATGTCTCAAGGGCTTCAATAACATTGCTGAATTTGGAATAAATTTACCATAACAGCTGATTAATCTGAGGTGAAATCTCAGTTGTGTCACATTCTGAGGATATGGCGTTTCTAAAATTGCTAGCCAATTTTTTTGCTTTCTTATGTAAACCATCTTTGTCAATGATGGGACCTGAATAATTTATGGATGTCTGGAAAAAGTTGCATTTTTCCTTTTTCACTCAGAAATTGACTTCTGCAGATATTCCAATGTAGCTTCCAGGTTATTCAAGTGCTCTTGTACACTTGAATCTGTGATGAGAATATCATCTAGATGACACTGTGCACTAGTTAGCCCACTTAGAATCTGATCCATGGATCTCTGGAAAGGATGATGTGGAGATGCTGGCATTGGACTGGGGTAACCACAGTAAGAAGTCTCACAACACCAGGTTAAAGTCCAACAGGTTTATTTGGTAGCGCAAGCCACAAGCTTTCGGAGCATTGCTCCTTCATCAGGTGAGTGGGAGTTCTGTTCACAAAGAGGGCATATAAAGACATAAACTCAATTTACTAAATAATGGTTGGAATGCGAGTCTTTACAGGTAATCAAGTCTTAAAGTACAACTATGTGAGTGGAAAGAGAGTTAAGCACAGGATAAAGAGGTGCGTATTGTCTCCAGCCAGGACAGTTAGTGAGATTTTGTAAGCCCAGGCAAGTTGTTGGGGTTACAGATAGTGTGACATGAACCCAAGATCGCAGTTGAGGCCATCCTCATGTGCGGAACTTGGCTATCAGTTTCTGCTCAGCGATTCTGCGTTGTCATGTGTTGTGAAGATCGCCTTGGAGACGCTTACCCGAAGATCAGAGGCTGAATGCCCTTGACCACTGATCTTTGGGTAAGTGTTCTCCAAGGTGGCCTTCACGACACACAACAACGCAGAATCGCTGAGCAGAGACTGATAGCCAAGTTCCACAAACATATGGACGGCTTGAACCAGGATCTTGGGTTCATGTCTCACCAACTGTCCTGGTTGGAGACAATACACACCTCTGTATCCTGTGCTTAATCCTCTCTCCACTCACATTGCCTATACCTTTAAGACTTGATTACCTGTAAAGACTTGTATTCCAACCATTATCTTGTAAATTGAGTTTATGTCTTTATACGCCCTGTTTGTGAACAGAACTCCACTCACCTGATGAAGGAGCAGCTCTCTGAAAGCTCATGGCTTGTGCTACCAAATAAACCTGTTGGACTTTAACCTGGTGTCATGAGACTTCTTTTTCTGGAATAGAGCAGGTGCCGATGTTATTCCAAATGGCGGTTTCCTGTATCAAAACAAACCTTTGTATGTCACGATAGTGAGTAACAGCTGTGAGCTTGCAGCCATATTAATATGGAAGTACACTGTGATAAATCTATTTTACTGAACTTCCAGATAGTCCAGCAGATAAATCTTCAATTAACAGCAGTGGATATTGATCAGCTCAGAATACCAGATTAATCACCGTCATAAAATTTCTACATATTTTACTGAGCCATCCGGTTTCAGTACAGACACAATTGGTGTAGCACAACCATATGTAGTAACTGGTTCAATGATTCCTGTTTGGACTAGTCTTTCTAGTTCTTCTCTGTTTTTTGGTCTGATGGCATATGGATTAATCCTAGATTAATCTGAGTTCTGGCTTTTAGATATTTTGGTACACTGTCTGGCTTAACTTTTAGTTGGACTTCAAGTACAGCTGTTGAGCCCTATGAGTTTTCAAACACACTTTTGTACTTTTTTCAGAGCCATTCGGTTTACAGCTTCCCAGTCGAGTTTGATTTTTGTCAACCACGTGCTACCGAATAAAGCAGGAAAGTTTCCGTGAACAACATATGGAGGTAACTCCACTGTCTGCCCATTCACTCCCACTTTTACATTAATATATCCATTTAATGGTATGATTTCTTCTGTACACATCCTTAGGTTTACATTTAATGGTTTCAATAGTAAATGCTTTAATGTCTGCTTATATATTGTCTCAGATGTCAATGATATCAAGGGCCCAGTATCCATTTCTATTTTGACTTTGTTACCATCTAGTTTTAGTAACACCCAAAAACATTGTGGAAACACTATTTACTAACAAAATTCCCAGGCTGGAATTTTTACCACCCTGCCTGCCACTGTAGTCGGAGTGGATGAGGGTGGAGCATGGGAATGTCCATTGACCTTGGGTGGGGTTTTACAGTTTCAGGATGAGCGAGGTCATTAAATCCCACCACCTGTGCCAGCCCTTGTATTTGTTTTGTCTTCTACTGTGTTCTCCTCTTCACCTGACATTGTGGAAATAGTTGAGAGCTTCTAGGTTTTAGGTGTCCAGATGACCAACAACCTGTCCTGGTCCCTCCACACTGACACTATAATTAAGAAAGCCCACCGGCGCCTCTTCCTTCTCAAAAAGCTAAGGACATTTGACATATCCACTCCGACTCTCACCAACTTTTACAGATGCACTATAGAAAGTATTTTTTCTAGTTGTGTCACAGCTTGACGTGGCTCCTGCTCTGTCCAAGACTACAAAAACTACAAAAGGTTGTGAATGAAGCCCAGTCCATCATGCAAACCAGCCTCCCATTCATTGACTCTGTCTACACTTCCTGCTGCTCAGCAAAGCAGCCAGCATAATCAAGGACCCCATGCACCTCTTTGACCTTTCTCTGTCGGAAAAACATAAACAAGGACACATACCAATTGACTCAAGAACAACTTCTTCCCTACCTTATGTTAAATTAATCTTTCTCTATACCCTCGCTATGACTGTAACACTACATTCTGCATTCTCTCATTTCCTTCTCTACAAACAGTATGCTTTCTCTGTAAAGAGCACAAGAAACTACTTTTCACTGTATATTAATACATGTGACAATAATAAATCAAATCAAAATCCTGGTTTAGGTGAAAAATGCTCCTTTAAGACATTCGTCAGTTAAATGTAGGTTTTAACGGCTGGCTTTGCTGGTTGGACTAAATTTTTTAGCAATGTAAATGTTTTTAACTGAGAAATGTTACAGCCTTTAGGTGATCTAATGCTTGATTTGCTTGGCGAAAATATTGGAATCTTTCTTCATATGAGTTGTAAGTTTCATAATCCTCATCAAATACATCCATGGGGCTATCTTTACCTGCCAATTTTGGTTATCAGCTTTCATACTTCCTTCAGTTTGCCCTCTCTTTCTTGCGCAATGCAAGAGAGTCTCTTAGCTAACAATGTCATTGTTTCCCTTTTCCTGAAACTTTTTCTTTCTTCTGAGTAGTAGCTTCACTTTAAGATTGCACAGTTTGTTTTGTTTCTGTGAGACTCCATTTTGCAGCCCATTTTGCTTCGCTATGTGTGTGCTCTCTGCATTTTAGAAGTCTACCTACTTTTCAGAACAGTACGTTTAACCTTTCTTTCTTATTCAGGTTTCCTTTTCCATTAAATCATTTTGTAGTGCGTCGGAAATTCTTGTCCTTGCCTTCAATTGATTTTTCAATCCAAAGTGCTGGGTTTCATTTTCTTTCAATTAGGTCGAAAAAAAAATTCTCCAACTCTCATCACCAATTTCCTTTTTGTTGTGTATCAGTCAGTGGCTACCACAAAGACAAAAGTAATGAGGTGCCACACTAGTGCGTTGCAGTGAAACATGTACGTTTATTAAAAGGTTTTGCTTGATCCAGGTCTATGAAGGAAGAGCAACAGAATCCAATGAATCTCTCTGCTTCAATGGCTACAGATCATGAGACATACATTGGAGAGATGCAACCACTTGAAATATATAACAGAGTCATGCTTTAAGCGCTCTGAGTCCAAAAGCTGCTGTTGTTACTGTTGCTATTGTATATGTGTCATAAAAGCAAAAGAGTATCATAACGGGAATTGTTTCCTGTCAAAGGAGGTATGATTATAGTAACATCTGTAAGTGGTCTCCATATACTTCCTTTTACAGCTTGTGTTTAAGGTCATGAAGAAGATCTGTCAGCTGTATTGTCAGAATAAATAGAATGCAGCTTGTAGCTGCAGCAACACCTGTAGGTTGGACATGCATGAAGAGTTAGTGCAGAAGTGCTTAAAATTTACAACATAGAATGTTACAGCACACAAGAAGGATATTTATCCATTATACTTGCACAAGCTCTGAGAAAGAGCTGTTTAAATTACTCCCAGTCTGTGGCATTTTCCCCATAGCCACTCATTTTTTTTCTTATTCAAGTGGATATCCAATTCTTTTTAATGCTTTACATTACTCATATCCTACATCATTACAATAAAGCCTGAGGATATTGTGACCCACCTCGCCTTAGCAGACCATCTTCAGCAGACTTGCTAATCAGTGCTCTTCTGAGCATCCCTTCAAAGCCAACTTGGGTAGCTATTGCACCTCCACTCATTGTGCAATGAGAAAAAGCAAGACTGTGCCATGAGGAAGGCTCTGCAGGCTGGATTTCCTTACTCTTCCTGCTGGCTACACATCAGTTAAAATCCCCTCCATTACCTTGACTTTATATTAATCAGTCCCAACCATTAAGGTCAGTTAAGTAGCCTTTATGGAGGCAAAAAGTGGGCAGTAGTAGGTCTTCCTTTTGCAATCACATTTGAAAGATTTCTTTCCATCAATGTAGATGGTCTTGGGATAATTTGGGTAGCATCCCTGTCTCAGAGCCAGAAGCTCTGGGTTTGATTCCCACCCTTGGACTTGGTGACCAAGCTAGGTGCGTTAATAATGTGGTCAAACAGTCTGAGTGCCAACCTGCAAATCTTTCCAAACACACCAATGGCTGGCGCCAAGAGCAAGAGAGACTCCTGGTCAGCCACACTTGATGTGGCGTGGCGCCCTTGAGGACAGACCAGTGACTTGTTCCAGAAGTTGAAAGCTATGGTAACAGGCAAAAGTCTGCCTTTGTGCACCACTAGGTGCAGGAAGAGAATTGGAATTAGACTACTCAAGGTCTATCACAATCTTGTCCTGGGATCTGTGGTAACAGCACTGGAAGTCATGGCAAGTTTCCAATCCATGCATTACCATTGTGAAGACCAAGGTAAGTTGCTGTGGGGAGAGGGAAAATTAGGCCGGGGTTGGAGTAAGGTGTTAAACCTACCTGTCCGGTGTTTCTAGACTTAATGCCACTTTACTGTCAATATTCATAGTACAGTGTCAATAAAGAAACCGAACACATCCTATGATTGAAATCAGAAGGCTGCTCCAAGCAATTACAATTATAGAATTATTTCTCGTCTCTGCAGTACAGCAACTTTCCTGACAGTGTTCCTTAAACAAGTCATTACTTAAGGTTCCTGCTTTTCACAAAAGATTAGTGACCAGCATGGTCTTGGATAATGTGTTTGTAATGTCGATGGATGCACTGCAGTTTAAACTATGACAATATTATCTTACATCAGCGTCCAGTGTCCCTCAAGATGTTGATTATACAGAAGGTATTTCGTTCCTCCAATTCTGTGACAGTACATTCTTGCTGAGCTTTGTTATCTTGCTGCTGAACTACAAGGCCTATTCCTGTAGCTGAATTCTCCTCAGGACCTGCAACCCAGCAGCATCAACAAACAGCCCTTTGCCTGGGTAACGGTGTCCACCATCCTAAGAGTGGAACTTCTTGCAGCTATTCAGAAGCTGTTTACAATGACTGTTGTGCACAAGACATGTCTCTGAGTTGCCTCATCTGAAGGCAGGCTCTCATATTAAACACTGACACAAGCAGACTTGCTGACCTTTCCTGAATGTCTAATGTCTCTCATGGGTGAGAAGAGGGTTACTTAGATGACTTTATTCCCATTGGATTACTCATAATCTTTTGCAGTCCTAAAACAGATGGCTGCCTTTCATTTGTTTCTCAACTGAAATGATGATTTGCTGGATAGGTTTCTCCATCTGGGCTAAAAAATATTACAAGAATTTAAAACAACAGTCCTGCTATAGAGTCATCATGTAAGACTCCTCTTTCATCTCAGTGACTTAGTATAAAAACCTACACCGACATTGGGAAAACTGGATTCAGTTACTTCAAACAATGGATATTTCTGCAAAACTGATTTGAGAAATAAAAGTCCGATTCAATTACATGACTTTTTTTCCTTACTGAGAAACCTATGTGAAGAGCAGGCTTATACAGCACCAGGGTGCAAAGGGCTGCAAAGGAGTTGAACTAAATCAGCAAACAGCAGACAGCTGACACAAAGTCAGCTTTTTAAAAAAAGCAGTAGCTTGTAGGGAGAAGGGAAGGCTGAGAGGGACAACTGTTCGCAAGTCCTGGGAAAGGACATGTGTCACAGTAACACTGGAATGTGCGGCATGTGTTTTTGTGTTCACGTGTGTGGTGTTTTGTATTGGAGATGCCTCCTATGCATAATTTGTGTATTTCCTCCTCTGTTTTCATAATTCTGCATCAAGTTTAACAGGATACAGGATGTAAAGCCTAACAAAAGCAGATCACATCAAGCACAAATGGAAGGTGGTCACTCAATCAGTTTGCAGATTAAGTCTCATGCTGTGCTGCCAATCATTTACGGATATTTACACCGAAAACCTCCAATCTCTTTCGCGGCTGCTATTCTCCAGTGCTGCTGCAGTGAATGGAGTTTTGGCCAAAAGCCAAATTCTCCATTCTCATTGGCAGTGGTGCAGGTATGGGCAAGATTGGAGAATCCCACCCGTCATCATTATCATGCAGCTAGCAATTCTGCATCCATTATTTTAATAGCCAGGTATGGAATCACCTTCAAAGTGTAATGTTAATGTTGTGATCAGTAGCATGGCCATTATGTTTTAAAGTTTTTAAAGTTTAAAGTTTATTTATTAATGTCACAAGTAAGCTTACATTAACATTGCAATTAGTTACAGTGAAAATCTCCCAGTCACCACGCACTGGTGCCTGTTTGGATACACTGAGGGAGAATTTAGCAAATAATGGAAGAAGAATCAAAAGCTGCATGACGATGATTTCTGAGATGTATGTAAATACGACTGATGATTGGAGTGTTGAGTCACAAAAACATCCTTATTGCTTAAGAGATCACAAGACAGATATATCCGTTGGCACAGATATAATTTTACGTTCACCCACATCTCAGCCTTCTTCAAAGCAGAGGGGATATTCCTTATCACAATGTATAATAACTGGTATGATATGCCAAAAACAGGAATATTGTGACTGGCTACTCCCTTAGGATAAGACTTCATGATCCAGTTCATACCCATTTTGTATGGCATCATGTTTTCCGAATTCATGCTCCCAGCAGCAAACTACACAAGCTGGAATGAATATTGAAAATTCAGCCAGAGCATCAAATAGCCCCAGATGTTTTTCTCTCCATTAGAGACACACAATCAATAGGGATCATTGACCTCTGCACACAATCTCTGTAAAATCGTTCCTTAAATCTCACGTAAGCAAAGAATCTCATGTAAGCCTTTATACAATGCAACATAACTTAAATATTTTACTTGTTCATATCTCAACATGATGTAAAAGAATGGGCATCACAGTACATCTGAGAGTGCAGGCCCTTAACCTTGGCAGAAATCTGCATTTTGACTACTAGTTGGTATCTGAGTGAAAGGGAGGAAGGGTCTGTTAACATTAAAGGGAGTGAAATTGTTCTTAGGCAGTGATAGAAAGCAGGTGATAGAAAATTACCAACCATTTTACACTCTCCCTACACTCTCCATTGTAATGGCAGTAGAAAACAGGGTACTTATAAAAGTAGATGCAGATTTATTGTTGTCCAGTTTATGTTACCACCAGAATCAGACACATAATCCAAAGGAGGATGATTTAGATTGAGGAGTTAGAAATTACTATGCATTAAGCTCATTTTTTTCTCTTTGAAATGAGTGCAAAGCATACCGCTTAACAGTGGGATTTTTACACGTAAGAATGAGTCCCCATGTCAAAATTGTGAGTCCAGTTATAACTAAGTACCTGTGTAAATATCTAAAGCAAGTAGTGCACCATCAAGTAGGGAAAAATATCAGTAAAGGACCCTGTTCACAAATTAAGCATGTCATCACATCAGAATCTTGAATGGCTCCCACAAGCACCAGATGAGGCATGATTTTGATATTTTTTGTTAAAACCACCTATGGCACCAGCAAGAATGGGGATTTGTCCACGCCTGTAACCCCTATACATTACTCTAAGTTCATCCCACGATGTAACTGAGTATGGCTGATGGCAAAGTGCAGGATAAATCTGGTATCTCCCACACAGTGAACTGACAATAGCATTTGCACAAAAAGTGCAAGTGAGTCCAAGAACAAATTTCTATCAATCCTCAGTCCTTTTGCTTTAGGCATGTGTTGCCTCCATGCACCAAATCTGGACTCAAAAAGCCATAAGGGATTCTGCATTCCATTCGGTCTTCCTATTAAGAGGCAACTGCAATCATTTAATCTGTTAGCTGTTAGATATTAAAATGTTTCATCAACGTCATAGCCTTTCCTGAGATTGATAAATATTCCTTCAGATGACAGAAAGAAGTTAGATAATATCCACTACTGAAATACATTGTTGTTATACAATAACAAACATTGTTGGCTGCTTTGTCAGATTTTCCTGTTTGCATTTCGTAATACTCACCTTTTAAATTCTGAGGTTACTAAACATTGACTTTTCAACCATATGTGTCAGATAGATATGAGTTACTGCCCAGAGTAAAAGATGTCAGGTTTATTGAAAATTAATTTTCCATATTCAGTAGAGATTTAATTATGGTGTATACTCTTCTTTTTATCGTGAAATTAATATTTTTAATGAAATATTTGTGAATAAATGAACGGTTAGCTTTGCAGGTGAACATTGCTGCATTATCGGTGTAAGTAAAACTTATTACTCTCTAAAATGAATCTGCTTTTCCTGTTATCCTGTTTCCTGTAAAGGAAGATTAAATGCAGAGAAAAACAGAACAATATGATCTGCCATTCAGCCAGATACCCTTAATTAAAAGAAATAAGAGGTAAAAGATCAACAGAAGTATTAATGTGACTAATAATGTAAACGTTTCTTTTAAAACCATGGCTACTTTAACGTTTATTTAAATCCCACTCCTGTTTCTGTGACTTTGAGCTACTGGAGTTCATGTTTTATGTGTAAAATTATCACCTTGAGTTTATTTGCCTAAAGATCCCTTCCAGAACAAATATTTCTGTTGCCCACTGAATGTGGCACCCTTGTTTATGGAAGCAACTCCAAGGATCCCCTTTCTTCAGGAAAACATGCTCAGTGTGTAAACTACTTCTCACGTATTTGTATAAAGACAGAGCGTGAAGTCCAACATTAAGCATATGCAAGTGTCTAATTCGCTGGGGACAAAGGTCAGTATTGCCTTGGCAAATAAAACCTGTCTCTGGCCCATGTGTTAACACTACCACACTTGTTCAAATGCGTGCACTAATTTTGTTGCAATGTTAAGCAAGCCTCATTATTAAATTGTAAACTATAACATTCAATCAAATTATTTAATTCCAGGAACAAAGTGAAATGTTTCTTTTTAGCCTATAATTAGAATTGCCCACATAAGCGACATTCGTAAGTTAATGGTTATTGTTCTTTTTAATTAGTCTAGATTATATTTTTCTATTTCATGCTTTCCCCCGATTCAGTTCTTCATTCTTCAATCCCCATATTCATGGTATGGTCTTCAGCCTGGAGGGTGGAGTGATTGAACCCACAGGCACCTGCTTGGTGACCTTGAGTAATGTGCACAACACCCCAACCACTCTTCTTCTTTTTACAAGGTAACTCAGCTAAGACTCACCAAATGCAGAATCGGGAGAAATTTGAACAAAACAAGTCATCAGAAAATTCAAACTCAAAACTGAGAAAGAAAGAAAGCAGTCCAAGTATAATTCCTCCTATCTGACCATGTGTAACCTGTGCTGTCTCACCATATGCAATTTAACACACATGTTCATATATGTAGCACATATTATTTCAGCAGCTACTTCCGTTAAGACCCTAGGATGAAGATTACCAGGACCTTCTAGTTCTAATAATTTTCTCTGTACCCTTCCCCTGATGATTATAATTGCTTTAAGTTCCTCCCTCTCTTTCACCTCCTAATCCATATTTATTTCTGGAATGTTATTTGTATTCTCTACCGTGAAGGCAGATGGAAAATATTTGTTTACGACTGCCATTTCCTTATTTTCCATTATTAATTCTCCAGATTCTCTGTATATTATAGACTATTTCCTTTTTAAAATTTCTGCAGAAGTTGTTTCTACCTGTTTTTGTATACCTGGCTAATTTTCTCTAGTACTCAAATTCTTCTTCCTTATTAATCTTTGGTCATTCTTTAATAATCTTTATTTTCTGTCCAATCTTGTGACCTGTCACCTATCTTTACAAAATTACGTTTGTTCTTTCAATTTGACACTACCTTGTAACTTCTTTAGTTAGCCATGGTTGGTGCATTGTTTTCTCAGAGCCTTTTTTTCTCATTGGAATGTATATTTTCTGAGGATCTTGAAATACATCCTTAAATTTCTGTCACTGCATCGCTACTGATCTATCGCTTAACTGAAATTCCCAGTTCACTTTAGTAAGCTCTGTTTTCGTGCCCTCATAAATATCCTTACTTAAGTTTAAAACACTAGTCTTAGATCCCCTCCTCTCTTCCTCTAACTGAACATGAAATTCTAACATATTATGATCACTGCTACCTAGGAGCACCTTCATTATGAGGTCATTAATTAGTCCTGTTTCATTCAATCTTGGTAAAAAGTCTGACAACACCAGGTTTTAGTCCAACCTATTTATTTGATAATATACTCACAAGCTTTCGAGGGGACTGCCTCTTCGTCAGGTGAATGGAGAGTTCTCCATTCACCTGACGAAGAGGCAGTCCCCTCGAAAGCTTGTGAGTATATTATCAAATAAATAGGTTGGACTAAAACCTGGTGTTGTCAGACTTTTTACTGTGTTTACGCCAGTCCAATGCCGGCATACCCACATCATTCAATCTTACCAGCTCTGTATACTACATTCTGCACTCTCTCATTTCCTTCTCTATGAATGTATGCTTTGTCTCTATAGTGTGCAAGGAACAATATTTTTCACTGTATGTTAATACATGTGACAATAATAACCCAAATCAAATCAAATCAAATCTAGTATCACATGCTCTCTGGTTGGTGCTAAAATGTGCTGCGCAAAGAAACTGCCCTGAAAACATTCAGTGAACTCTTCATCCAACTCAAACATTCAGTGAACTCATCATTCCAGCAAAACTGGAATCAATGGGCATCACAGGGCAAACTTTCCAGTAATTGAAATCACATCTGGTACATAGGAAGACGGTTGTGGTTGTGGACGGTCAGTCATCTTAGCTCCAGGACTCACCTGCAAGAGTTCCTCAGGGTAGTGTCCTAGGCCCAACAATCTTCAGCTGCTTCATCAATGAATTTCCCTCTGTCAATGTTCAGCGCCTTTCGCGACTCCTCAGATACTGAAGTAGTCCATGTTTAAATGCAACAAGATCTGGATAATATCTAGGCTTGGGCTGACAAGTGGCAAGTAACATTCATGCGACACAAATGTCAGGTAATGACTATCTCCAATAAGAGACATTCTAACCACCACTCCTTGACATTCAATGGTGTTACCATCACTGAATCCCCCACTATCAACATGCTTGGGGTTATTATTGACCAGAAACTTTGGGGAGAAGTGACCATAGTAGGGTAGAATTCTTCATTAAGATGGAAAGGAGTGACACAGTTAAGTCTGAGACTAGGATTCTGAATTTGAGGAGAGCTAACTTTGATGGTATGAGACATGCATTGGCTAGAATAAGCTGGCAGATGATACTTGAGGGGTTGACAGTGAATAAGCAATGGCAGACATTTAACTAACACATTGGTGAATTTCAGTAACTGTATATCCCTGTCTGGAGTAAGAGTAAAATGGGGAAGATGGCTTATCCATGGCTAACAAAGGAAATCAGGGATAATGTTAAAGCCAAAGAGAGGGCATATAAATTGGCCAGAAAAAGCAGCAAATCTGAGGACTGGGAGAAATTTAACATCCAGCAAAGGAGGACAAAGGGTTTAATTTGGAAGGAGAAAACAGGATACAAGAATAGGCTTGCAGAAAACATAAAAACTGACTGCAAAAGCTTCTATAGAAATGTGAAGGGAAAAAGACCAATGATGACAAATGTAGGGCCTTTAACATTAAAACCAGGTGCTTCATAATGGGCAACAAAAGATGGCAGACCAGCTGAACAAATATTTTAGATTTGTCTTCACTAAGGGGAACACACACAACCTTCCAGAATTACTAGAGAGCAGAGGGTCTAGCATGAAGGAGGAACTAAAAGAAATCCCTATTAATCAGGAAATTGTATTGGGGAAATTGCTGGGATTAAAACCCAATAAATCGCCAGGGCCTGATGCTCTGCATCCCAGAGTACTCAACGAAGTGACCCTAGAAATAGTGGATGCATTGATGATCAGTTTCCAGAATTCTATAGACTCTGGAAGAGTTCCAGTGGATTGGAGGGTAGCTAATGTAACCCCACTTACTAAAAAAGGAGGGAGAGAGAAAACCAGGAACTGTAGACCGGTTAGCTTGACATCAGTGGTGGGGAAAATGCTGGAGTCAATTATTAAGGGTGTAATAACTAAGCATTTGAAAAGTGGTGACAGGATCAATCCAAGTCAGCATGGATTCATTAAAGGGAAGTCGTGCTGAACAAATCTTCTGTAATTTTTTGAGGATGTGACCAGTAGAGTGGATAAGGGTGAATCAGTGGATGTCATGCTTCTGGACTTTCAAAAGGCTTTTGACATGGTCCCACACAAGAGACTAATGAGCAAAATTACATTTCATGGTATTAGGGGTACTGTATTGATGTAGATAGAGAATTAGTTGGCAGACAGGAAACAGAGAGCGGGCATAAAAGGTGCTTTTCAGGGTGGCAGGCAGCGACAAGTGGGATACCGCAGGGTTCAGTGCTGGAACCCAGCTATTCACGATATACATGAATGATTTGGACAAAGCAATTGAATGCAATATCTCCAAATTTGCAGATGACATCAAGCTGTATGGTAGTGTGAGCTGTGAGGAGGATACTAAGAGACTACAGAGTGACTTGGACAGGGTGGCTGAGTGGGCAAATACTTGGCAAATGCAATATAATGTGGATAAATGTGAGGTCATCCACTTTGGTGGCAAAAACGGGAAAGAAGATTATTATCTGAATGGCAGCAGTTTAGGAAAAGGGGAAATGCAATATGACCTGGGTGTCATGGTGGGACAGTCACTGAAGGTTGGCATTCAGTTACATCAGGCAGTGAGGAAGCTAATGGGATGCTAGTCATCAAGGTAAGAAGATTTGAGTACAGGAGTAAAGTTGTCTTGCTGCAGTTATACAAGGCTGTGGTGAGATCACACCTTGAGTATTGTGTGCAGTTTTGGTCTCCTAGTCTGACGAAGGACATTCTTGCTATTGAGGGAGTCCAGCGAAGTTTAACCAAACTGATTCCTGGAATGGCAGGACTGACATATGAAGTGAGATTGGATCAACTGGGCTTGTATTCACTGGTATTTAGAAAAATGAAAGGGGATCTCATAGAAACATATGAAATCCTGATGGAACTGGACAGGCTAGGTGCAGGAAGAATGTTCCTGTTGTTGGAGAAGTCCAGAACTAGGGATTACAGTCTAAGAATAAGCTATTCAGGACTGAGATAAGGAATAACTTCTTCACTCAGAGAGTTGTGAGCCTGTGAAATTCTCTGACACAGAAAGCTATTGGGCTAGTTCGGTAGATACGTTCAAGAGGGAGCTGGATATGGCCCTTGTGGCAAGAGGGATCAAGGGATATGGAGAAAAAGCAGGAATGGGATACTGAAAATGCATGATCAGCCAAAATCATATTGAATGGTAGTGCAGGTTCGACAGGCCAAATGGCTTATTCCTACACCTATTTTCTATGTTTGTATGTTACAAACCAGAAGGCAATGCAACAACTACCTCCAAACTTGGGTCAGGTAGTCAGAAACTGGCTGTAATCATCTCCAAAAACTCAGCAAAGTGCTTCCATCAACTTAACCTAAGGACCGCTTATTGAAAAACAACCTCAGCTGCAATTAGAATAGAATCCATACAATGCAGAAGGAGACCATTCAGCCCATCGAGTCTGCACCAATGATATCCCCACCCAGGTCCTATCCCTGTAACACCACATATTTGACCTGCTAATCTCTATAACCCAGACATCCCGGGATACTAAGGGGCAATTTAGCATGACCAATCAACCTTACCTGCACATCTTTGAGCTGTGGGAGGAAATTGGAGCACCTGGAGGAACCTCACGGGGAGAATGTGCAAACCCCACAAAGACAGCACTATTTTAAGAACAATTCTTGCAGCGCAGGGCTCATCTTTGTTGACTGAAGTATGGATCTGTGGGTTCATCCTGTGTAGTCCGAGTTTCTAAACCTGCTGTTACATCAGTCAGGTTGGCTGTGTGATATTAGGATAGCATCCATTCCAGGTCTTTTGTCAAGCACGGGGGCATCACTGTGTGAGCCATTCAACAGCAGCAGCACCATAGCAGCTATGCAGGAAGCAGCTAGTAAAACAATGCTACCCCGGGAAGTGACAGCAGGTCTCTGTAATGCTCCCTGAGATGGCATCATGTAAATTAATTTCTAGCCCAGGATCATTACATGTTGCGCAGTCCTGATCCTGAAATCCTGCTCACTATGTTACTCTTCTTGTCTATTTTCACCTGGAAAACAGAATCTGAACCAGGGTACCTTTGTTTCCCACACTTGATTCTGGTCCCTCTTTTACCAGTATTTTATTGAATGTTTGTAATAGGGGTCCCCCTGCAGGTTGTCTATCATTGGAAATATCTCTTGGTCTGGTTTGTTTTTTTACCTGGCTGCAACTCAAAGCAGGCAGCTGTTGCATGACCTCCATATTTTATTTGTTTTTATTCTGCAGTGATTCGATCCCATCATTGTTACTAAGACTCATTGGTCTCAGCTGTGGAAGTTACATTGTTAATACCTTGCAACAGATGCTTGTATCAGCCATTCCTTGTCAAGGATCCAGTCTCAAGTGCAATATAATTTTATTTAACAACCCCGCTGAAAGCATTGTGTTCATTGCATACTTCCAGCACCTATTCCTTCCAAATTGGCAATGCTGAAAGTTGGACTGTAGCCATTAAGTAAATCTGATGATGTCCATTTGACAGCCAAATGCTTTAGGCACTTGAGGTTAGAAAACGATTTGAATTTGCAAACAAGAGGCATGGTTCTTGGGTGCTGGCCCCAGAAACGGGTGCTGTTCCCACACAAGAGAAATGTAGCCACCAAACTGTGATCATACTGCAGCCAGTCTATTAATGGCTGTGCTGGTGCCATTTTTAAAGTCCTGACAGCCCTGCATTCAGTCCTGTTGTGTACATTGTGACTCCAGAGAGGGCACTTCCTCCAGAGTTCACCCCTCCATCTCTGTGCTGGAGTAAGGAATCTTACAAAAACTTTGAGGCTCATCCAAGGAATCAAGAAGCAGACTGAGAGACTACAGCACACATCCCTCGAGGGAAGATACGGGGTAGCTTCCAGGTTTTGTGATGCCTCCCAGTAGGTTCTCCTCCAGTGGGATCTTCAGCTCCTGCCAAAACCTACATGCTTTTGCATGGATCATACCCCCCGCTCCTCCCCCTACACTCCAGCCCCCCTCCACCAGGGAATCGCCGCAGGGTTCCAGTTCTGCCAAAGCCTGCACGATCTTCCAGTCCTGCAGGCTTTGGCAGGACTGGAAGATCCCATTGGCAAGAAGTGCTGGAAAATCCAGCCCGTAGAGTTCATGTCACTACTACTGAACCGGAGACCATATTAGGCATGGTTTGGAGAGGCAATGTGAAACACAACACACAGATGTTGGTGTTTTCCCCTGGAGGCATTCCCAAAGGACAGGCAGCTGCTGAGACCAGGGCTCTGCAATCTTCCTTTGCAGAGGAGGAGGAACCTTCAGAGGGTGTGGCATTGCATCATTCCCCACACACTCCACCAACGCAGTTACTCTCATCTTGGTGGGCGTTCATTTGTGAGTAGATTCAGGGTCACAAGCAGGTGAAGACATCTCAGACGTGCCCATGCAGCTGATGGACACTGTGATAGCCAAGGCCACTTACAGTCAGAGGACTGTGGGAGGTCTGGTCCACGCTGAAGCCCACATGGACCTCCAGAGCTGGCAACACAGCAACCTCTGCAGCTGCAATGGGAGGTAAGGAAACATCTGGCAAAGCTACCAGAGGCTGTACATATCCTTGCATGGAAGGTGGAGAAGTCCATCCAGGCAATGAGTGCTGCTGTGTCTCTGATGTGTATGCATAGGTTCCTCTATCATGAGATTGACAAATCTCATGAAGAATCACATCCAGCAGATCAGTCAGTAGATGCCATACAGATACATATAAATCTGCACATTATTACCTTGAGTGTGAGCTCAGTAAAGCAGTGGCAAGGAGAGGAGGCATACAAGATGCCTAGAATTTCCACCAGATCCTTATACTTAAGTCAACAAGAGTGTAGAAGTTTGTCTTGAGGCTGGGTGGTTGCCTACTGCATTGGGGGCTCTTGTCAGGATGCTCTGCATGAGGATGCAGAGGATGCAGCTGCTTTGCAGTGACTGCAGTGCCTTCAGTGGCCAAAAGGAAAGATAATGGCTCTCTAGCTGTGAAGGAGGCCTTTGCAGGAGGCCTGGACTTTTTCAACATTTGCACATCTTTCAATTCCTCTCCACTCTGATCCAAGGAGCCCCTCATCCTGTAATGCTTGCTCAGCAGTCTTCTCCACATCCTCCTCACAGAATGAGGCGTGGCCTCCTCCCTCTGTAATGCTAGATTATGTGGAGCACCACAATCTGCTGGACCATCACTGGAACATACTGCAGGACTACCAGATTGGTGTAGGCACCCGAATATTACCCTCAGTAGTCCAATGCCTTGTACAATTGTTGTCCATGTGAACCTAGGGGAATCCAGCAATGGCCTCAAAGCTCTTTCTTGACCATCCAGTTAGTTAGTTTATTCCCAGTCATCACTCTCTTTAATAGGAGTAGGCCTTCTCCTTGATTCAGTGATGGCTGTTGCCTGGGAGATCTCACACATGCTTCCAATGGATCTCTGGAAAGAATCTCCCCATACGTGCATGCAAGTTGAAGGCCATGGTGATTTTCAGCACCATGGACATTGGGTTTCCACCAAGGTTTAAGAATCACAGCTCATCCTGCAACATTGTGAACATGTCAGTGATGGTCTTCTTCAAGAGATGTAGTTTTTGCTGACTCTTTCCCTTGGACATTTGCAGGTAAATGAGATGAGCCCAGTACGCTGTCCGATGTATATAGACCATTCTTTGCACACTCAGCTCTAGGCATTTCCCTTTGCATGTTTCTCCAGCATGTCTCCATTCAAAGACTGACCTCCTTGCTGCTCCTGCTGATGCTGCCGTGAAGCTGCCAGTACCAGTCCCTCCGTGTTGCTCCTCCTCTACACGAGGGTCCATGGAGATAGGCTATATCAGATTAATCACAGTTAGTTCTTCTTACCTCATGAAATACCATTCGAATTGTCCTCTCTGGAAACTTCCCTTTGCTATTCCCCTTTCAGTTCCTGTCAATGTGGCTCTGTGTCCACTGCAGATTGCCCACATCCAAAGCAGCAACCAATGGTTGGCAATAACCTCCACTCCCCTTCAGGGCAATGCCTACTCTCAGAATGAATGGTTTTCAGAGCTGGCACCAAGGCAGCCCTTTGTTACTGCCAAATTCAACCAGTCAACCATCTGAACACCCACGAACCGCTTTGCATTGTTTGTTAAATCCAAAATTCCATGTTAAATCACTTTTATGTTCATCCAAATTAATATTAATAACCTTTTCAATGGATTAATTGAAATCCTGCTACATTGTAGTTGGGTAAGATACTCTCTGGTAAGATAAACATGCATTTACTATCTATGCAACTATTTATCTTAAGATCCCAGGATGAAAATCATTAGGCCCAAGGGACTTGTCAACCATTAGTGCGAAGACTTCTGAAAGTTTGATGGTGAGGTAGAAGAAAACTGACCCAGGATGAGGGGGATTGGTCTTGGGGGGGAGGGGGAGGAGCTGGTTTGTGCGGTGTAAAAAAAAAATTGCTGGGAAAGGAGGTGGAATTTGCTCAGTGGGGGTGTCAAGGGAGAAAGTTTCTCTGGGGGTGAGGGGTTGGCAGGATAAAACCGTTGCAATCTGGGCTTTGTGGCCTGGCTCGGGGCGAGGGTGGGTATGTGGCAATGGGCAAGGTGGTTCTGCATAAATTATAGGTTATGTAGAAAAAATAAAAGTCCTATAAAGTTAGCTCAGTTTTATTATGTTTGTAGAAATTCAGAACTAGGGAAAATAAACTCCATGATGATTCTTGGCTTAATGAGTGTTGCTAATCACAAAGGCTTGAGCACTGTAGTTTTGGGCAATTGATGTCACTTATGGTACATGCAATGATACCTAAGTGATTAGTATTGAGTGCAATTGATGCCAAATGATAGCTGGATGATTGTTTTTGAGCATAATCAATATCAAATGTGCGCAAATGATATCTCAATTGAGTGCAAATGAATGCTGTTGAATGCAAATGATGTCAAACTTTTCCAGTCTGGGATTCTATCTATCATTTTTCACTGCACCCATTACCTGTACCACCTCCACTTCTACCAATATTTTGCTGGATACCTCTTCCTTATATATTAAATACTATACAGTATTTCAGCCTTGCTCTGCACCTCTGAGCATATATCATTCCATCTGTCCCTGATGGGACCACTCCACCTCTTACTATCCACTTACTTCTCACGTTACATATCTAAATGGAGGTACAGAGGGATCTGAGTATCCTGGTACATGAATCACAGAAAATTAGTATCCAATGATTATAGGAAGAAATGTTGTCCTTTACTGCAAGGGGAATAGAATATAAAAGAGGAGATGTTTTGTTAGTTGTACAGGGTATTTTTTTTTCCTTATTCATGGGATGTCAGTTTAAAAAGCAAGTCTATCATTTGTTGTCCACTCCTATTTACTGTGAGCTAATTGGTTTACTGTTAAGAATCAATCATAATATTGTGCATCTGGAGTAATTTGGAGGCTTAAAGGACATCAATGAACCAATATTCACAACTATGGTTTCATAGTCAACATTGCAGAGACTCATAATTCCAGAATATAATTTAAATTCCACAACTTAACATGGTGGGATTTGAACCCATGCTCCCAAAACATTAGCCTGGGCCTTTGGATTGCTAACTGAGTGATATTACCACGATACCATTGTCTTCCATGGAGTGTATAGCATACTGTAGAGTTTTGGATAAGTTGCTTAAGAAAGGACATAATTGTATCAGAAGCAGTTCAGAGAAGGTTTACTCAACTGATTCCTGGGAAGAAGAGGCTACTTTATGAGGAAAGGTTGGACAGGCTGCATTTGTGTCCGTTCGAGCTTCGAAGAATGAGGGGTGATCTTGTTGAAATATATAAGACCCTGAGGAGGCTTGACAGAGTGGGTGCTGAGAGGATATTTCTTCTTGTGGGAGAGATCAGAACTTGGGGATAAAATTTTAAAGTAAGAGGTCTCCCAATTATGACAGAGATGAGAAGAAATGTTTTCTCGCAGAGGGTGTTGCCTTTGGGAGTTTTCCATAGAATAGGGTAGAGGCAGGATCATTGAGTGTTTTTGAGGCAGATGTAGGTAGATCTTTGACTAACAATGGAATGTAAGGGGGTAGAGGTAAGTGAGAAAGTGGCACTGAGATACAGTAAGATCTTATTTAGGGGCCCAATGCCCAATCTCTCTTCCTAATTCATATGTTTGTATGTACATGCTGGGAGAAGATGTATGTGCTGAACATGTAGCATGAAAAGTGTACAGGTTCATTGGGTAAGGACAAGAACAAACTGAGCTCACATTATATAACAACCTCCTGATATTCTGGGCCCACAGCTAAAGTGAGAAATTTTCAGAAGCACATGGAACCCGTACATCAGTCACAGCTTGTTAACAGAAAGAGTGTTGGAAATGTAACTTTGTCAGTGAAAGCACTAGTGACTAGAACATTTCTATTCAGGGACTGTGCGGCAAATAACATCTGATTATGTTGACTACAAAACTATCAGGAATACACAATAATGTCAATGTAAATATTAAATAGCATATTTAATGCAAAGTTATGAATGTTATTCAAATATTTAAATATATTACTAGTAGATTTCTGATTTTAAATATGGAGTTTACCGTGTGTATGTACACACTGGGAAAGCTGTGACCTGAGTTGAACCAGGATAAGAGAATCGAAGGTATCCAAACAATAAACTAGTTCAACTTTTGGGTTTCTGAACTCTATTGGATGAGTGTGTCACTGTGTCAAAAGCAGGAACTGTGCATGGGTGGGGAGGGAAGCAATTCTTTCTTACAATACCCAGAGTCTCACAGTCAGTCACCGAAGTGATATAAAACATTACCCTGGAAGTTTTTAAGAATTGTCCATGCCTGTCTCAGTTTAAAAATAACACTTCTTAATTTGAGTATTTCCTTTGTTTCTGAGACGCACCCAAAGCAACTAGGGCAAGAAATGGGATAGCCCCCAAAACAGACAGGGGGATCACAAGGGATAACTCTTCAATGGGATGCAGGCAGCACTCCAACATCATGCTGCATGATTATGAATGACTACTGCTGGCAGCCAGCACTAATTATTAACTTTATTGGATGCATACATCAACAAGGGATTTAAAATTGTACACTCCTTGCACCTTTTAAATTTAGCTTGCACTGCTTAAAGCAGCAATGTACTGTGGCAGGTGTTGACACTCATGTAGGAAGCGAATCTGATCTGGAAAAGAGTGTTGAATGGACTGTGGAATAGAGCTGGCTACAAAGGTCTTTGATGCTACACTAGAGCTCCTTGGGGAAAAAGTGGGAAGTAAGAGAGATGTCCTATATCCTCAAGAGGGTCAAGAGCATTCAGGCACACATTGGGAACAGATAGCAATGAAGGTCAATGGCAGAGTCGGCCTTAAGGATCTGAATACATTGTTGCAATCAGTTCAATCACCTAAAACAAGCGATCAAGCTCAGTGAATTAATCCTCAAATGCAAGACTCACCTCACACGCTACCCAAATCACCACAGCAGCTTCCAATACTTACCAATAACCTTGATCAATAATGACTCATACATAACATTCCTATACCTTGCACCACCCTTATGCACTTAGCATCACTGTAAACCTCACCAGCAGCACTCACAGCTTGCACACACTGCCAGTTATTCAACATGACAGCTACATCACCCAAACAGATTGCTTCACTCTCACTGACATATTTCCCTCTCATTTGTAGGATAAGGTGGTGCATAATCAGAATACCGGAACAAACCTAAGGCAGACAACTGCACTGAAATCACATCCAAAGATCATGTCCAATCCAATTTCTAGGCCTTCTAACTATATGTAAAATCAACACCCACAACACCTGCATTTATACAGCATCTTTAATGAAGAAATGTCCCCACGTTCCTCCTAACCATTCAAACACACAGCCAGTTTGTCTGCAGCACCTTAGAACCTCTTATTACAATTAGTCATCAAAAAGTATGGGAACAAAATTCATTTTTCAAACTTGCTTATCCACATTTTATACAGGATATCCCGTATCCTTTAAAATGTAACATGTGATCTGCCCTTGCTTATCCTGATTTGATTTCAAAAAGGCCTAAAAATCAATTTAAAAATAACTCTTGCTGCTCCATTCTAACCAGAGAATGACTAAATATAGAACAGCATTGTAGAAATGAGCCTGACATTGGAAAACCTCAGGAGTGAGCCGTGCTGTTGTTTTCCTGCTTAAGTTCCGAGTCACCTGGTTTATGTAACGTCTCATTCTGTAAATATATTTTTAATCTCTGTATGTATGGATAATTGCCATTCTTTTATAATGAGTTATCCATTCAACCAGAATTTTACAGCTATAGCCTTGTACGTGGGAGGATAAATATCCAGATCTAGAAGGACTGGAGTAACTGAGCCCTGATATGGGAGGAATCAAGGAAGGAAGGGAGACCGGATAAAAAAGGAAGGGGGAAGAGAGAGGGGGAGGTGTGGGAAGGGAGGAGAGTAGGAGTTGGAGGAACATAGAGAATAGCGATAAAGGTGTTCAAAGGATAGAGCTGGAGCAGGAGGAGGAGAGGGAGAAATATATTGTGGGAATATCAACATGGGAATGGCACAGTTAGAATTCTCACAATACCAGGTTAAAGATGGGGACTGCAATGCACGGCATCGTGGGGGTGAAGCGGAGCAGGGTTTGAAATGTGTATACTTTAATGCGAGGAGTATTCGCAATAAAGTGGATGAACTTGCAGCGTGGATCAGTACCTGGGACTTTGATGTTGTGGCCATTTCAGAGACATGGATAGAGCAGGGTCAGGAATGGTTGTTGCAGGTTCCGGGGTTCAAATGCTTCAGTAGGAGTAGAGAAGAAGGTAGAAGGGGGGGGAGGGGTAGCATTATTAGTCAAGGATTGTATCACAGTGTCAGAGAGGAAGTTTGATGAGGACTTGTCTGTTGAGGTAGTATGGGCTGAGATTAGAAATAGGAGAGGAGAGGTCACCCTGTTGGGAGTCTTTTATAGACCTCCTAAAAGCTCTAGAGAGGTTGAGGAAAGGATTGCGGAGACGATCCTGGATAGGAGTGAAAGTAATAGGGTAATTGTTATGGGGGACTTTTACTAATATTGATTGGAATAGCTATAGCTCTAGCTCATTAGAGGGGTCAGTTTTTGTACAAAGCGTGCAGGAAGGTTTTTTGACTCAGTATGTTGATAGGCCAACTAGAGGTGAGGCTATATTGGATTTGGTGCTGGGAAATGAGCCAGACCAGGTGCTAGACTTGGAAGTTGGTGTGCATTTTAGTGATAGTGACCACAATTTGGTTACGTTCACCTTAGTGATGGAAAGGGATAGGCATGAACCTCGGGTCAGTAATTTTAGCTGGGGGAAGGGTAATTATGAGGCTATTAAGAGAGAATTAGGAAGCATATGTTGGACTAGGAGACTACAGGGTCTCAGAACGTCCGAAATGTGGAGTTTTTTCAAGGAGCAGCTACTGCGAGTCCTTGATATGTATGTCCCTGTCAGGCAAGGAGGAATTGGTCGAGCTAGGGAACCGTGGTGCACTAGGAAAGTTGATTCGCTGGTTAAAAAGAAAAAGGAGGCTTACGTCCGGATGAGACTTGAGGGCTCAGGTAGTGCATTAGAAAGCTTTAGATTGGCTAGGAGGGGGTTAAAGAGTGAGTTAAGAAGGGCTAAAAGAGGACATGAGAAGACTTTGGCTGATAGGATTAAGGAGAATCCTAAGGCGTTCTATAGATATGTTAAGAACAGAAGGTTGGTTTGGGCAAGATTAGGGCCAGTTAGAGACAGCAGTGGGAATTTATGTGTGGAACCGGAAGAGATTGGAGAGGCATTGAACCAATATTTCTCTTCGGTGTTCACGCAGGGGGACATAAATGAAGCTGTGGAGAACACTGGGTTACAGGGTTGTAAACTGGACAGTATTGCAGTTGATAAGGAGGATGTGCTAGATATTCTTGAGGGTTTGAAAATAGATAAGTCCCCTGGGCCGGACGGGATTTACCCTAGGATTCTCTGGGAGGCAAGAGAGGCGATTGCAGAGCCTCTGGCTCTGATCTTCAGGTCGTCGTTGGTCACAGGTATAGTGCCAGAAGATTGGAGGATAGCGAATGTTGTCCCATTGTTTAAGAAGGGGAACAGAGACTTCCCCGGGAATTATAGACTGGTGAGTCTTACTTCTGTTGTGGGCAAGGTTTTAGAAAAAATTATTAGGGATAGGATTTATAGTTATTTGGAGAGTAATGAATTGATTGGAGATAGTCAGCATGGTTTTGTGGAGGGTAGGTCGTGCCTTACTAACCTTATTGAGTTTTTTGAGAAAGTGACCAAAGAGGTGGATGGGGGTAAGGCAGTTGACGTGGTATATATGGACTTTAGTAAGGCATTTGATAAGGTTCATCATGGAAGGCTTCTGCAGAAAATGCAGATGTATGGGATTGAGGGTGATTTAGGAAATTGGATCAGGAATTGGCTGGCGGATAGGAGACAGAGGGTGGTGGTTGATGGTAAGTATTCATCATGGAGTTCAGTTACGAGTGGTGTGCCTCAGGGATCTGTTTTGGGGCCACTGCTGTTTGTAATTTTTATAAATGATCTGGATGAGGGTATAGTTGGGTGGATTAGTAAATTTGCTGATGACACCAAAGTCGGAGGTGTGGTAGATAGTGAGGAAGGGTGTCTTAGTTTACAGGGAGACTTGGACAAGTTGCAGAGCTGGGCCGAGAGATGGCGGATGGAGTTTAATGCGGAAAAGTGTGAGGTAATTCACTTTGGCAGGAATAACGGATGTGTAGCGTATAGGGCTAACGGTAGGACTCTGAATAGTGTGGATGAACAGAGGGATCTAGGTGTATGTGTACATAGATCCCTGAAAGTTGGGAATCAAGTAGATAGGGTTGTTAGGAAGGCATACGGTGTCTTGGCGTTTATTGGTAGGGGGATTGAATTTAGGAGCCGCAGCGTCATGTTGCAACTATACAAAACTCTGGTGCGGCCGCACTTGGAGTATTGTGTACAGTTCTGGTCCCCACATTATAGGAAGGATGTGAAGGCTTTGGAGAGGGTGCAGAGGAGGTTTACCAGGATGTTGCCTGGTATGGAGGGGAGGTCCTATGAGGAGAGACTGAGGGATTTGAGGTTGTTTTCGTTAGAAAGAAGGCGGCTAAGAGGGGACCTTATTGAAACATATAAGATGATTAGAGGTTTAGATAGGGTGGACAGTGATAGCCTTTTTCCTCGGATGGAGAAAGCTAGCACGAGGGGGCATAGCTTTAAATTAAGGGGTGGTAGTTATAGGATGGATGTCAGGGGTAGGTTCTTTACCCAGAGGGTGGTGAGGGATTGGAATGCCCTGCCTGCTGCAGTTGTAAATGCGCCTAGTTTGGGGGCGTTTAAGAGATCCGTGGATAGGTTTATGGATGGAAAGGGTTTGGTTTAGGTTAGAGGGTCATTGCTTTTTAACTGGTCGGCGCAACATCGTGGGCCAAAGGGCTTGTTCTGCGCTGTAATGTTCTATGTTCAATGTTCTAAAGTCCAACAGGTTTATTTGGTAGCACTCACCTGATAAACGGCAGCGCTCCAAAAGCTCGTTCTACTAAATAAACCTGTTGGACTTTAACCTGATGTTGTGAAATTTCTTAATGTGCCCACCCCAGTCCAACACCAGCATCTCCACATCATAGCATGGGAATGTGAAGGGAATTGAGGAATGATGCAGTGGATAGGAAAAAGAGACAGATGGGAAGAAAGGATGGGGAAGTGCACTGGGAGGGTGAGATGGAGAGCAAAGATGAGTACAGTTTTTGGATGATTGGTGGATGGTGATTTGCTGGTCATGCTCAGTGAGGAAGAGACAGGAGTCAAAACAACAGCTCATGGGAGAGGAAGCAGAAAAGACTGGTTAGAGTTGAAAAGGCTGAAGTGTTGCTTAAGAGTCGCACAGTGGTTAGCACTGCTGCCTCACAGCGCCAGTGACCCAGGTCAAGTCCAGCCTTGACTGTCTGTGTGGAGTTTGCATGTTCTCCCTGTGTCTGCTGGGTTTGCACTGGGTGCTCTTGTTTCCTCCCACACTCCAAAGGTGTGCAAGTTAAGTGGATTGACAATGCTAAATTGCCCCTTAGGCCCTAATTTTATGGCAGGGCAGCACTGAAATTGGGGTAAGTGAGGCTTGCAGAACGGCATTCTCCGTTGGCCTCGGGCATGATGTTATGAGCCTTGGGCAGGGATGCTGGTAAACTTCCGGCCTTAGTGTCCAAAGATGTGTAGGTTTGGTGGATTAGCCATGGTAAATACACAGGGTTACAGCAATAGGCAGGAGAGAGCCTGGGTGGGATATTCTTTTGGAGTTGGTGCAGACCTAATGGCCCACTATAAGAATTCTAAGTTGTGGAGTGGGGGTGGGGGGGGGGGGGGTAATGTTCAGTGATCAAATGCTATTCAGTGTTGGATAAGGGAGAGTAGGCAGGAGATTGTTAGTCGGGAGATGACTAGGTAATGGGGAGATGAAGATAGGCTGCACAATGACTGGGGAAATTAGGCTTGGAGTACAGTGTAGCTGGATTAGAGTGCTGCTGATATATTGATGGGGTGGCAGAGGAAGGTCCAGGTGAGGCAGCAGAGAGGTGAAGGTGACTGCGTAGGTGCAGTCACTGCAACCAAAAGGAGGGACCTCGGGGTCCTTGTGCATGAGTCGCAAAAACCCAGCCTGCAGGTGCAGCAGGTGGTCAGGAAGGCGAATGGGATGCTGGCCTTCATAGCGAGGGGGATTGAATATAAAAGTAGGGAGGTCTTGCTGCAGCTGTATAGGGCATTGGTGAGGCCGCAGCTGGAGTACTGTGTGCATTTTTGGGCACCGCACCTGCGCAAGGATATTTTGGCCTTGGAGGGAGTGCAGAGGAGGTTTACTAGGCTGATACCGGAGTTGAGGGGGTTGAGCTATGAGGAGAGGCTGAATAAACTAGGCTTGTACTCGTTAGAGTTTAGAAGAATGAGGGGAGATCTCATTGAGACGTATAAGATGATGAATGGGATGGATAGGATAGAGGTGGAGGGACTCTTCCCGCTCAAAAAAGACAGTAGGACTAGGGGGCACAGCCTCAAGATAAAGGGGAGGCGGTTTAGAACGGAGTTGAGGAGGAACTTCTTCACTCAAAGGGTGGTGAATCTCTGGAATTCTCTGCCCGTTGAAGTGGTGGAGGCTGCCTCGCTAAATATTTTTAAGAAGCGGGTTGATGGGTTCTTGATAAGAGAGGGGATTAAGGGTTATGGGGAGAGGGCGGGAAAGTGGAACTGAGCCACGACAGATCAGCCATGATCTTATTGAATGGCGGGGCAGGCTCGAAGGGCTAGATGGCCTACTCCTGCTCCTATTTCTTACGTTCTTATGTTCTTATGTGATTTCCGACATACACCTGCCTACTTCGAGGGAAGGCAAGTGTCCAGGTGAGGGTAGCGGAGCGGCGAGAGTGATTGGTGGTTTCAAGTAACATTAGCATAGGTGCAGTCACTGTGACCAGAATGTGGATTTCTGAGAGACACCTTCCCACTTCAAGTGAAGGCAAGTGTTCAGGTGAGGGCAGCAGAGCGTTGAAGGTGATTGGTGATTTCAGGTAACCTTTGCATAGGTGCAGTCACTGCAAGTGGATTTTCGAGAGACACCTTCCCACTTTAAGTGAAGGCAAGTGTCCAGATGAGGGCAGCAGAGTGATGAAGATGATTGGTGGTTGCTGGTAACATTTGCATAGGTGCAGAAACTGTGACCAGAAGGTGGTTTATGGACGAGCTGTTGTGAAGGGACAGTTAAACCCCAAACACTACTTCAGTGTTTCCCTCGCTACCTCCTCCTCTAACTAAATAAAAAGTGGTTGGGAGGACCACAAGCAAGGGAGAGGTGAGTTGAGATTATTTTATCCTTTTATCTGTATAAGGGAAATATAGTAGCTAGGGCAGCGGTATGCTCCTCCTGCCAGATGTGGGAAATGAGAGTGCAATCTAGTCTCCCTGACAGCTTGGTCTGCAGGATGTGTATCCAGTTGCAGCCCCTCACAGACTGTATTGTTCGGTTAGAACTGCAGGTGGATGCACTGCGGAGAATACAGGAGGCAGAGACTGTGATAGACATGAGTTACAGGGAGGTTAGAACATAGAACACTACAGCACAAACAGGCCCTTCGGCCCACGAGTTGCGCTGATCACATCAACACCTACCAACCTACAGACCTATCTATAACCCTCAATCTCATTAAACCCCATATACTCATCCAGAAGTCTTTTAAAAGACCCCAGCGAGTTCGCCTCCACCACCACTGATGGCAGCCGATTCCATTCACTCACCACCCTCTGAGTGAAAAACTTACCCCTAACATCACTTCTGAACCTCCCTCCCCGCACCTTAAATCTGTGTCCTCTCGTAGCAACCATTTCAACCCGGGGAAATAGCCTCTGAGAGTCCACCCTATCTATTCCTCTCAACATTTTGTAAACTTCTATCAGGTCACCTCTCAACCTTCGTCTCTCCAGGGAAAAGAGTCCCAGCTCCCTCAACCTAACTTCATAAGGCATGCCTCCCAGTCCAGGCAACATCCTTGTAAATCTCCTCTGTACCCTCTCAATAGCTTGTCACACCTCAGGTTCAGTCAAGTAGATGGGTGACTGCCAGGAGGGGCAGGCATGTAGTGCAGGAGTCTCCTTTCAAACAGGTATACTGTCGAGGATACCATTGAGAGGGATAGCCTGTCAGCAAGAGATACCAGCAGCAGCCAAGCCTCTGGCACCACAGCTAATTCTGTTGTGGGACAGGCTCAGGCAAAGAGCAAATGAGCAGTAGTAATAGGGGACTCGCTAGTTAGAAGCACACACAGGCGTTTCTGTGGCTGCAATCGAAACTCCAGGATGGTGTGTTGCCTCCCTGGTGCCAGGGCCAAGGACATCTCTGAGTGATATTCTTAAGGGAGAGGGTGAGCTGCCAGAGGTCATTGTACATACTGGTACCAACGATGTAGGTAGGAAAAGGGATGAGGTCCTGAAGTGTGAATACGGAGAGTTAGGCAGAAGGCTAAAGTGCAGGACCTCAAAGGTAATAACCTCAGGACAACTACCTGTGCCATGTGCTAGTGAGAGTAGGAATAGGAAGATTAGGCAGATGAATGCATGGCTTAGAGCTCATGCAGAGAGCAGGGATTTAGATTTTTGGATCATTGGGATCTTTTCTTGGAAAGGGGGTGACCTGTTCAAGAGGGATGGGTTACACCTGAACTGTAGGGTCTAACATCCTGGCAGGGAGCCACTCAGGAGGGTTTAAACTAGTTTGGCAGGGGGGTGGGATCCAACGTTGTAGGGAGACAGAAGGGAAGTTTGAGGACTGCACAGAAGTTAAAGAGAACACATTAAGTAGTAAAGGCAGTGTCAAAAATCCTAGTACCAGACAGATCAGGCAAAAGAGAGCATCTCAAAGAGGCCAGACAGAGAACAAGGGAAGTCCAGATTAAACTGCATTTATTTCAATGCAAGATGTCTGACGGGCAAATCAGGGCATGGATGGGTACATGGGACCAGGATATTACAGCAATTACTGAAACATGGCTAAGGGAGGACAAGACTGGCAGCTCAATGTTCCAGGGTATATATGCTATCGGAAAGATAGAACAGGAGTTAAGAGAGAAGGGGGAGTTGCACTTCTGAATAGGGAAAACATCATGGCCGTACTGAGAGGGGATATATCTGAGGATTCAGCCACTGAGTCTATATGGGTAGAATTGAGAAATAAGGGGAAATCACTTTGATAGAGATGTACTATAGACCCCCAAATAGTTGGCAGGAAATTGAGGAGCAAACATATAAGGAGATTACAGATAGCTCCAAGAAAAATAGGGTGGTAGTAGTCGGAGATTTTAACTTCCTCAACATTGACTGGGGCAGCCATAGCATTAGAGAATTGGATGGAGAGAAATTTGTTGAGTGTATTCAGGAGGAATTTCTCATTCAGTATGTGGATGGCCCGATTAGAGAGGGGGCAAAACTTGATCTCCTCTTGGGAAATAAGGAAGGGCAGGTGACAGAAGTGTTAGTAAGAGGTCACGTTAGAGCAAGTGACCATAATTCTATTAGTTTTAAGATAGCTATAGAGAATGATAGGTCTGGTGCAAAAGTTAAAATTCTAAATTGGGGCAAGGCCAATTTTGATGGTATCAGGCAGGAACTTTCAGAAGTTAATTGGCGAGTCTGTGGTAAGGCAAAGGGATGCCTGGTAAGTGGGAGGCTTTCAAATGTATGTTAGCCAGGGTTCAGATTCCTCTTAGAGTGAAGGGCAAGGCTGGCAGAAGCGGTAACCCTGGATGACTTGGGATATTGAGACCCTGATCAAGAAGAAAAAAGAGGCACATGATTTGCATAGGCAACTGGGATCAAGTGAACCCCTTGAAGAGGGAGTGTAGGAGTAGAATTAAGAGAGAAATCAGGAGGGCAAAAGGGGGGCACAAGATTGGCAGGTAAGGAAAACGAGAGTCCAAAGAGCTTCTACAAATACATGAAGGGTAAAAGAGTAACAAGCGAGAAAGTAGGGCTTCTTAAAGATCAACAAGGTCATCTATGTGCAGATCCACAAGGAGTGGGTGAGATCCTAAATGAATATTTCTGATCTGTATTTACTGTTGAGAATAGCATGGATGTTAGGGAACTTGGGGAAATAAATAGTGATGTCTTAGGAGTCTTATTACAAAGAAAGAGGTACTGGAAGTCATAAAATGCATCAAGCTAGATAAATCCCTGGGATCTGATGAAGTATATCCCAGGACATTATGGGAGGCTTAGGAGCAAATTGCAGGTCCCCTAGCCGAGATATTTGAATTATTGGCAGTCATGGGTGAGGTGCCTGAAAATTGGAGAGTGACAAATATTGTGCCTTTGTTTAAAAAGGGCTGCAGGGAAAAGCCTGGAAACTGTAGGCCAGTGAGCCTCAGATCTGTGGTGGGTAAGTTGTTGGAAGGTATTTTGACTGATTAAGGACAGTCAACATGGCTTTGAGTTTTTTGAAGGGATAACCAAGAAGGTAGATGAGGGCAGTGTAGTTGATGTTGTCTATCTGGACTTTTGCAAGGCCTTTGACAAGTTACTGCATGGTAGGTTGTTGCACAAGGTTAAATCTCGCAAGATCCAGGGTGAGGTATCTAAACAAAGAACAAAGAACAACCCAGCACGGGAAACAGGCCCTTCGGCCCAACGAGCCCGCGCCGCCGCATCATCCTACACCTATTCTACCCTGCGTGACTACGAATGGAACCCCTAACTTAGCCAGATTCAGGGGAGAATAGTGTCAATTTGGTAAAACTAATCAGCCTAAGAGCACATCTTTGGGGTGTGGGAGGAAACCAGAGCACCCGGAGGAAACCCACGCAACCACAGGGAGAATGCGCAAACTCCCACAGACACAGGCCCAAATCCATGTATCTGCACAGCTTGCAGTGCTAGTCACTGAGCTGTTGCGGCGCCCGTCTACCGGATAAATGGATACAAAATTGGCTTCCCGACAGAAGCCAGAGGGTGGTTGTAAAGGGTTGTTTTTCAAACTGGAGGCCTGTGACCAGCGATGTGCCTCAGGGATCAGTGCTGGGTCCACTGTTATTTGTCATTTATATTAATGATTTGGATGAGAATATAGGAGGCATAGTTAGTACGTTTGCAGATGATACCAAGATTGGTGCATAGTGGACAGTGAAGAAAGTTATCTCCGATTGTAATGGGATTTTGATCAATTAGGCCAATGGGCTGAAGAATGGCAGATGGAGTTTAATTTAGATAAATGTGAGGTGATGCATTTTGGTAGATTGAACCAGGCCAGGACTTACTCAGGTAATGATAGGGCTTTGGGGGAGTTACAGATCAAAAACATCTAGGGCCACATGTTCATTGCTCCTTGAAAGTGGAGTCACAGGTGGACAGAGTGATGAAGTAGGCATTCAGCATGCTTGGTTTCATCGGTCAGAACATTGAACACAGGAATTGGGACATCTTGTTGAAGTTGTACAAGACATTGGTAAGGCCATACTTGAAATATTGTGTACAGTTCTGGTCACCCTATTAAAGAAAGGAAATTATTAAACTAGAATAAGTGCAGAAAAGACTTAGTAGGGTGCTACCCAGACTTAATGGATTGAGTTATAAGGAGAGGCTGAATAAACTGGGACTTTTTTCTCTGAAGCGTAGGAGGCTGAGGGGTGATCTTATAGAGATCTATAAAATAGTGAGGGCACAAATCAGCTTGATACATATCTTTTCCCTTTGCCTACGTATCTTGAAACATATCTTTTCCCAAAGGTAGGGGAGTCTAAAACTAGAGGGCATAGGTTTAAGGTGAGAGGGGAAGATACAAAATTGTCTACAGGGGCAATTTTTTCACTTAGCTGGTGGATGTAATAGTAGAGGCGGGTACAGTTTTGTCTTTTAAAAAGCATTTAGACAGTTACATGGGTATAGAGGGATATGGGCCAAATGTGGGATTGAGACTGGTGCCACAGTGGGTTGCAGAATAGACCAGTGATATGACTGGTCTCATTGTGTAGCTGGGTCATCCAGAACAAACAGTTTGTGATTAACAATGAATGAAGGATGAAGAGAAGCAGAAAGGCTGCATGAGCAGGGGACACAGGCAAGAAGATGGTCCAAAGAGGTGGTTTGTGCTTGTATCACGTAGTTGAAGTGGGAAGTTTGGTGTTTGAGGTAATGGCAGTTTATGATGGTAATAAACTCAGAACCCACTCATCTTGATCTCTTCCCCTTTCCTCTCATGAGACTATCCCAAATCCCCTTGATGTTATATTTCCTATTGTTTACTGCCGATCAATGTCCTTTTGCTTCCTAATCTTTCACTCCAGCTCAGCAGCCATATCTTTTTTTCCTGTTTTATTTTGGAACAGAGAGTTCATTGACCCTGTGTAGATGAGGCCTGAGAGTTAAACCATCTAGAACCTCCTTACTTTGCCCATGCCAGCAGAAGACAGTTATATTTATATAGATCTAATTTTCCCAGAGTGAATAGTGCCAGAAAAGGGACTCTGCATGTCACAATGATAAAGATAATTGTGACAAGTATTCTTACTTGCAAATTAATTGCTATACCGATACCAAATGAATCAGCCTTCATAAAACAAGTGTTGAGTAGAATTTTTTAACAATCTGACAGTAAGGAAACATGTTATGAACATGGATGATAACATGATCGAAATTAAGAAGGGCATGCTTAAAAATGAAGGAAGATCAATTTTGAAGGGATGGGGCATAAATTGACCAGAGAACTGTTAACAACTAAACCTGTAGGCAAACAAGTAGAAGATATTCACAAGTGGCAGAATGCAAGACCAGTACACTAAAAGCCGCAAACTCCACTTGTATATTTAAACAAGCATAGTCAACAAATTAGGTAAGAAATTTGTATTAAGTTAAAAGGAAAGACATACATAACACAAGGAAAAGTCAAAATCCAATGGACTGGAAGGGCTCTAAAAACAACAAGGGAATACAAAGAAAGTGAAGGAATTAGAATAAGATTTGTGAAGCACATCAAAGCTAACAGTAAAAACTTTATTAATATGTTAAGAGAAAGGAAGTGTTAAGAGGAATCACAAATCACTTCAAAAGTGCTTGTAAAAATATCAATATAAACTATACTCACAGTCACCTTAATAGTTGTTTCAATAGCGTCCATTGGTGATTCTGAAACTCAGCCAAACATTTATAATATTCCATTGCCCAACTGTGCCAACATAACCTCCAGAGCCAAAGTTTTTAAAACATTTTAAGTTTTTTACTCAAGAGGGTGGTGAGTGAGTGGAATCGGCTGCTGTCGGTGGTGGTGGTGGAGGCGAACTCATTGGGGCCTTTTAAGAGACTTCTGGGTGAGTACATGAGATTTAATGGGATTGAGGGTTATAGATAAGCCTGGTAGGTAGGGAAATGATCTGTGCAACTTGTGGGTTGAAGGGCCTGTTTGTGCTGTAGTGTTCTATGTTCTATGTTTCATTTGAAGTTGCCTGAACTGATGGCTAAACAGTCAAATAAATCAATCATCTGAAGGCTCAACAGATACTTGACTATCAATTAATGTAAAGATCAAAGCACAGGGTACAGATTCCACATTGAAATCTGATTCTCAATACTGTCCAATGCAGACAAACCCTGTATCCACTGGTCAAAGTACTCTAGTGCATCTGAACACTTTCATAATGCTGCTGAATTTAATGATCAGTTACACTTTAAGGAAAGAGCCCTATCAATCGCTGTATTAAAACAAAGTATCACACATCTATTTATGATATTTAAAGTTAGCAACACCTTTTAAACTTACCTGTCAAAAGGTTCCAAATGCCATAAAAGACATATTTCATGGTTCATGAACTTGCTGACCTGAAGTTGTTCCCACTAACTTTAGAAATCCACTCATCTCACTGAAAATCTCAAACTCAGTTAAATTCAAAATTTGATGCAGAAGAGCCAACATTAGTTTGGATAATAGCAATATTATCCAATAGCAGCCACCGTATACATGTTTGTCGCGTGTCACTGTCCAAAATCCTGTAAGTTGTATCCATCTCCACAGTAGAGGATGAAATACTAGTGGTACGAAGGCAACTAAGAATAAATCAAGGGGAATAATGTTTGAATTTAATATAAATAAAATAAAAGTAGAAGAAAATAGTGGGACTTAAGATAGGCAAGCTTCCAAGTGCTGATGGTGTCCATTCCTGAGTATTAAAAGAAATGGGTCAGGATATTTCAGATACATTAGCCACAATGTTCTAATATAGTTTTAATTCTGAAATTGCATTGTTGAATTGGAAAATTGTTGATCTCACTCCATTATTTAAGAAGGGAGGGTGCGAAAAAGCAGATAGCAACAGAATTTTCTTGGATCAGCTGTGGGTACATTACTGAGCTCTATCATTATGGCCCATGTGACTTAATATTTGGGCAACTTTGATTTGATTAGAGTCAACATGGATTTGTGTGGAGTGACTCATGTTTAACTAATCTAGTCCAATGATTTGAGAAGTTCACTGCCATGGTGGATAAAGACACGTTGATGGATTTTTGTCTCAATGAGCTTCCAGAAGACATTTGATAAAGTTCTGCATAAAAGTTTACTGCAAAAATGAAAGAACACCAAATTGGAGGCAAGCATGAAATGTGGGTTGGAAATTGTTTGAGAGACAGTTGGAATATCCAAAGTGAATATATTCTGATTGATTGAAAATGACAACTCACATTCAACAGTGATCTGTAAGTGGCTCTCAGTTTTCCTTTATCAAAGACATCAATAACTTTGAAGGAATAGGGAATGGCATCTGCTGGTCACATCAATGGTGGGATATTTTTGTCCTTATCACTGAGCCAAGATTGGGTTGGTGGGGTCAGCTGTCAATCAGGTCGTATGATGGGTTACCTTCGCTGATATTTTACCAGCGGTAGCCACCCATGGACCAACTTATGCCATTAGGCCAGCAGCTCAGAGGTAGGATTGAAAATTGGTTAGTAGATAAGAAACAGAGTAGGAATAAATGTTTTTTTTTAAGTGGAAGGTGCTGACTAATGGGGTACTACAGGGATCAGTGCTTGGACCTCAGCTATTCACAATATATATCAACAATTTAGATGAAGGAATCAAGGGAAATATTTTCAAGTTTGTTAATGACACAAAACTAGGTGGCTTTGTGAGCGGTGAGGAGAAAGTAAAGAGGCTTCAAGGTGATTTAGATAAGTTGAATGAGTGGACAAATACATGGCAGATGGGGTATAATGTAGATAAATGTGAAATTATCCACTTCAGATGGAGAAGCAAAATGGCAGATTATTATTTAAATGGTGATGCATTGGGAAATGTTCATGTACAAAGGGAGATGAGTCATAGTACACCAGTCACTGAAAGCAAGCATGCAGTTTCAACATGCAGTTAAGGAGACAAATGGTATGTTAGCCTTCATTGCAAAAGGACTTGAGTATAGGAGTATTATTGAAATTGTATAGAGCCTTGGTAAGACTGTACCTGGTGCATTGTTTGCAGTTTTGATCTACTTACCTAAGAAAATGTATACTTGCCATAGAGGGAGTGAGGCGAATGTTCAGTGGACTGATTCCTGGGATAACGGAATTGTCGTCTGAGGATCGATTGGAGTCAATTAGACCCGTATTCACTGGAGTTTAAAAGAATGAGAGAGGATCTTATTGAAACTAATAACATTCAGACAGTGCTGGACAGACTGGATCCAGGGATGTTATTTCCTCTGGATAGGGGACCCTCGAATAAGAGGTCAGTCTCAGGATACAGGACACGGGGAAAGCCATACCAGGCTGAAATGAGGAGTAACTTCTTTGTTCAGAAGTTGGTGAACCTGTTGAATCTTCTATTACAGAAGGACGTGGAGGCCAAGTCACAGAATATATTTAAGAAATAAATTGATAGATTTCTAGATTTTAAAGGCAGCAAAGGATATGAGAAGAGAGCGGGAGTATGACTTTGAGATAGAGGATCAGTCATGATCATAATGAATGGCAGAGCAGGCTTGATGGGCCAGATGGCTTTCTCCTTCTCCTATTTTCTATGTTTTCTCCTGGATTGTGGAGGACACCTCACTCTGAGTTAATTAATATTTCAACAGCTATTAAATCCTTGTTGGCTGACCCAACCAAACAGAGGCAAGTTCATCAAACTTTTCAGCCTAAAATGGTGTGGATAGATTAAGTGAGCAGGCAAAACTGTGACGAATGGAGTTCCACATGAAGAAGAATGACAATAATGGTGAGAAACTGGATGTGGCGGAAGATGTCCACATATACCGATCACAAACTGACAGGTACAGGTTAAAAAGACTATTGGGATATTGGCCTTTAACTGAAGTAGGCTGAAATACAAAAAGGAGTAAGTTATCTGTCAGTCATACAGAACATTGTAAGAAACCATATGGTGTAATGCATTCAGTGTATAGGCTTTGAGGAATATGGTGCAGGTTCGCCAGAATTATAACATTTATGAGAGGATTTAGTTTAAATTAGGAGGACAACTTCCATAATCTAGTTTATAACCCTTTGAGTATAAAACATTGTTGGGTGGTCTAACAGATGGTTAAAATGACAAAATAATTGAATGAGGTAGATATAGTTTTTGTTTTCTCTTATGGGGAAATCCAAAACAAGGATCATTTTACAATTAGACCTAGGAAATTCTAGGAGTAAAATCAAAAAGCACTTTTATACACAAATTAATGTGGAAATCTGGAGCTCCTTCCAATGGATGATGGGCCAATTGAAAGTTTTCAAGAATGAGATTGATAGAGTTTAAGTTTGTTAAGTAAGGGTATCTAAAACTATGGAACTAAAGCCAGTAAAGTGAGTTGAGGTACTGGTCAACTATGAGCTGATTGAATGAAAGAACAGGCACTAGGAGCTGAATGACCTACTTCTGATCCTGTGGCATTTCCTGCAATGGACTTTATAATGCTACAAATAGAATCATAGAACCCCTACAGTGGAGAAGGAAGTCATTTGGCCCATCGAGTCTGCACTGAAAACAATCCCACCCAGGTCCTATCTCCATAAGCCCATGTATTTACCCTGCTAATCCCTCTGACGGTAATGGTCAATTTAGTATGGTCAATCAACCTAACCTGCACATCTTTGGAATGTGGGAGGAAACTGGAGCACCCAGAGGAAACCCAGGCAGACACAGGAAGAATGTGCAAACTCCAGACTGACAGCGATCTAAGGCCGGAACTGAACCCAGATCCCTAGCACTGTGAGGCAACAGCGCTAACCACTATATAAATCAAACTTATCTCTGAAAGAGGGGTCAGGACATAGAGTCATAGAGTAGAGTAGTGTATAACTATTACTTACGTGGAGAAAAACTGCAGCAGGCGACGGTGCAGAGGGACCTCGGGGTCCTTGTGCATGAGTCGCAAAAACCCAGCCTGCAGGTGCAGCAGGTGGTCAGGAAGGCGAATGGGATGCTGGCCTTCATAGCGAGGGGGATTGAATATAAAAGTAGGGAGGTCTTGCTGCGGCTGTATAGGGCATTGGTGAGGCCGCAGCTGGAGTACTGTGTGCAGTTTTGGGCGCCGTACTTACGCAAGGATATTTTGGCCTTGGAGGGAGTGCAGAGGAGGTTTACTAGGCTGATGCCGGAGTTGAGGGGGTTGAGCTATGAGGAGAGGCTGAATAAATTAGGCTTGTACTCGTTAGAGTTTAGAAGAATGAGGGGAGATCTCATTGAGACGTATAAGATGATGAATGGGATGGATAGGATAGAGGTGGAGAGACTCCTCCCGCTCAGAAAGGATAGTAGGACTAGGGGGCACAGCCTCAAGATAAAGGGGGGGCAGTTTAGAACGGAGTTGAGGAGGAACTTCTTCACTCAAAGGGTGGTGAATCTCTGGAATTCTCTGCCCGTTGAAGTGGTGGAGGCTACCTCGCTAAATATTTTCAAGAAGCGGGTTGATGGGTTTTTGATAGGCAAGGGGATTAAGGGTTATGGGGAGAGGGCGGGAATGTGGAACTGAGCCATGACAGATCAGCCATGATCTTATTGAATGGCGGGGCAGGCTCGAAGGGCCAGATGGCCTACTCCTGCTCCTATTTCTTATGTTCTTATGTTCTTATAACAGGCTTTTCGGCCCATCAAGTCTGCACTAACAATAACTACCACTGAAGGTGCGCTAACCCCATTTTCCTGCACTTGTCCATATTCTTGAATGTTAGGATATTTCAGGCGTTCATCCAAATATTTGTTAAAGGTTTCCGGCCTCCACTACCTTCCTAGGCAGTGGTTTCCAGGCTCCCATCACCCTCTGAGTCAAAACGTTTTTTTCTCAAATCCCCTCTGAATCCCCCTCCCCCTGAAACTCTGCCACTTGTCATTGACCCCTCAACCAAAGAGAACAGCAGTTTCCTACTCATCCTGTCCGTACGCTTCATAATCTTGTGCACTTCAATCATGCTCCCCTCAGCCTTCTCTACTCTTCAGAAAACAATCCAGTCTTATCCAGTGCCGCCTTATAGCTCAAATGCTCCATCCCAAGCAACTTGTTGAAATACAATACTGTATTTTAGCAATGTGTGCAAACTATAATTCAAATGAGCAAATGGGTGCACAATCAATCTATTCTTTGTAATACACAACATTGCACATACCAAGTACGCCAGTAATTCATTAACTCAGATTTACATGGGCTTTTTGCCCCGGAAACATTCTTCCTTTATCACTTTTTTTGTTTTAACCTTTCAATCATACTTGGATTATGTTTACTGCAAGAGGTAAGGAAAGTAAGAATAGTACAGAACTTTATCCTGTTCTGTTTTTAAGGTAAAAAGAAATGACTCCAGCACAAATACACTTTTTAATTGCAGAGTGTATCTCCATGCAGATAAGGGCCAGTGTGGGAAGCCAATTCCATGCCGAGAAACAAGAATACGAAGGCCACAAGACGTTTCAGTAAAATATTGCTCACTATAATTTATATAATGGGATTCCATCTTCTTGTTTTTTTCTGATAAGTGATATTTTCCACTAAGGATGCAGTCACATTATTACTATGTAGATAGTACTGAATAGGTTTGAACTGACCCTGAATCAAAGAGAAATGATACTGTCTGACAAAGGTAATCCCACTCCAAATTGTTTGGGAGTATGTTCTGGGCTTGGCACCAGGTTTATATGACAAAAGTTGGATAAGACCTGAATCGCTTCTCAAGCTAAATCTGTGTCCACTGTAATATAAACTAAAGTAATTGAAAATCACAAGCATTTTAATATTATTCAAATACAATAAGATAATGATTATGCAACGGGCATGTGGAGTTAGGCTGCAGACCATAGCCTGTTTCTGTGTTCCTAGTTCTTAGCTGTAGTTTTGGTTTATGAAGACATACATAACAAATCACTTCAATTGTAAATTATTGTGTTAAAGTAGTTCTTTAGCAATTTGTGGAGAATACAAAAGATAGGAGCAGGAGACGAACACATGACCATTCATTGCAATCACCACTGGCCTTGGGCTTCAACTCCACTTTCCTGCCTGCTCCCATATTCCCTCAAAGTCCAAAAGTCGATCTATATCCCAAACTCAATGATGGAGAACTCACAATCTGGGGTAGAGAATTCCAAAGGTTCTCAATGTTTTAAGTAACAAAATTTTTCCTCATCTCAGCCTCAAATAATCGATCACTCATCCTGAGACTGTACCCCCAGGTTCTAGATTCCATAGCTGGGGAAGCAACCTTTCAATGTTCATTTTATCAAAACACTTCAGAATCTTATCTGTTTCAATCAGATCATCTCTCATTCTGCTAAAATCAAGAGAGTATAGACCAAATTACTCAGCCTCTCAAAAGATTTAATTAATTATGGCTTTAAACGTTTAACACACAGGAGTAAAATGTTGTCTGTGCCTTTTGTGGGTCGAGCCTTATTGCACAATGGGGTCCTTGGCTTTGTGAATAAAGGCATAGAGTACAAGAGCAATTAAGCCTTTATAAAATACAGGTTAGGCCTCAGTCAGGACATTGTCGGCAATTCTGCATACCACACTTGATGTCACCACAGGAACACAGGAACAAGGTCATTTGGCCCTTTGTGCCAACTCCACCATTCAGTACAATCATATAATTCATACATTTTACGGGATGTGGGTGTCATTGGCTTGGCTGGTATTTATTGCCCACCCCTAACTGCCCTCCATTTTAGAGAGCATTTGATGTGGATCTAGAATCCACATTAGAATTTTTCTTATTACATGTAGGCCAGACCAGGTAAGTATGGCAAATTTCCTTTCTTAAAGGGCATTAGTGAACCAGATGGGATTTTACGAAAATTGTCAATGGTTTCATGATAATCATTAGACTTCCAATTCCAATTTTTTAATTGGAATTTCACCATCTCCCATGATGGGATTTGAACCCAGGTCCCCAGAGCATTACCCGAATCTCTGGATTACCCTAGTCTAGTGACAATACCACCACACCACTGCCTCCCGTGACTGATCAGATTGTGGTCTCAGCTCCACTTTTCCTGTCTGCCCTCTCATGTCAAGTAAAAAGGTGAAGAGGAAATTTACTATAACAATACCAGTAAGGAAAGAAAGCAGTTGGAGAGGCCAGAAAAACTGGGGTTAAACTCCGTAGAGGAGGTTTGAAAGAGGAGTTCAAAATTATGGAGGGGTTTGATAGAGTAAATAAGGAGAAGATCGTTCAAGTGGCAGCAGAATTGATACCAGAGAACACAGATGTAGGGTGAGTGACGAAAAAGAAGTGACACGAGGAAAATGAATTGTAGTGAGATTTTGGATCTGGAATACCCTGCCTGAGAGGATGGTGGAAGCAAATTCAAAAAAGAGATGATAAGCACTTAAAAAGGAAAAGATTGCTGAGCAATGGGGAAAGAGAAGGGAAAGATTAATTGGACAGTTCTTTCCAAAGCCTGCTCAAGCCTGGTGGGCTAAAAATCTCCTTTTCTGCTGTAGGTTTTTGTGAAACGAATAAGATCTTCAGAGAATATATATCCTGCAGCTATTCTCCTTATGTTCTGGATTATGGAGCTGCCTGATTGAATAAACTTTGGTCAAATGTATTTAAAATGCCATGGATCCATTTGTGTAAATCTACAAAACAAAAATGGCATTTAAGTACATTTTAAATGTCTTTGTTGTGAATTAACTTCCATTATTCTCCAATGATAGGGTCAATGAAATTGGTCATAGAGTTCATAGAGTCATAGAGGTTTACAGCATGAAAACAGGCCCTTTGGCCCAACTTGTCCATGCTGCCCTTTTTTTACAAAAACCCCTAACCTAATCCCAATTGCCCGCATTTGGCCCATATCCCTCTATACCCATCGTACCCATGTAACTATCTAAATGCTTTTTAAAAGACAAAATTGTACCCACTTCTACTACCATCTCTGGCAGCTTGTTCCAGACATTCACCACCCTCTGTGTGAAAAAATCGCCCCTCTGGACACTTTTGTAACCCTCTCCTCTCACCTTAAGTCCTCTAGTTTTAGACTCCCCTACCTTTGGGAAAAGATAATGGCTATCTATCTGATCTCTGACCCTCATTATTTTATAGACCTGTATAAGATCACCTCTCAGCCTCCAATGCTCCAGAGGGAAAAGGTCCCAGTCTATCCAACCTCTCTTTATAACTCAATCCATCAAGTTCTAGTAACATCCTAGTAAATCTTTTCTGCACACTTTCTACTTTAATAATGTTCTTTCTATAATAGAATGACCAGAATCATACATAGTATTCCAAGTGTGGCCTTACCAATGTCTTGTACAACTTCAACAAGACATTCCAACTCCTGTATTCAATGTTCTGGCCAATGAAACCAAGTATGCCGAATGCCTTCTTCACCACTCTGTCCACTTGAACTCCACTTTCAAGGAGCTATAAATATGTACCCCTACATCTCTTTGTTCTGGAGCTCTCCCCAGTGCCCTATCATTAACTAAGCAAGTCCTGCCCTGGTTCAATCTACCAAAATGCACCACCTCGCATTTGTCTAAATTAAACTCCATCTGCTATTTGTCAGCCCACTGGCCTAATTGATCAAGATCTCGTTGCAATTGGAGATAACTTTTTTCATTGTCCATTATGCCACCAATCTTAGTGTCATCTGCAAACTTACTAACCTCCTATATTCTCATCCAAATCATTAATATAAATGACAAATAACAGTGGACCCAGCACTGATCCCTGAGGCACACTACTGGTCACAGGCTTCCAGTTTGAAAAAAAAATCTGTACAACCACCCACTGGCTTCGGTCAAGAAGCCAATTTTGTATCCAAATAGATCAATCACCTGGATCCTGTGAGATTTAACCTTGTGCAAAAACCTACCATGCGATACCTTATCAAAGGCCTTACTAACGTCCATGTAGATAGCATCAACTGCATTGCCCTCATCTACCTCCTTGGTACCCCTTCAAAAAACCAAAATATCTGCTCCTCAGATATCATCAACAGGTTGGGAGCAAGGTGCCTGCAGCATTAGCCACACTCACAGGAAAACATTATTATCAGGCTGCTTACCTTATCAGCATTGAGCTCCATGTAATTCCAAAGGAGATTTGATTGGGGAATGATGGACAACAGTGAGGGGTGCTAGGGTGTGTTGAGAGTGATCAGAATGCCTGTGACAAAAGAAGTCCTTTCCTGCTGCAACACAGAAAGCGATTTATTTTTAAAATTATAAAACTAGTCTTTAACTGCCAGATGAAGAGGCCACTGAAGACCTGAGGAGAGCAGGCTGACCCTTGCCCGCTCAAGTTACATCAAGAGTCATATCACTCTTGATATAAATTGGCATGTTATATCAAGAGACATTTCAACCATTGTTGGACACAATAAGGTAACTACTCAGGATGTATAAAAACTCGGTCCTATAGATTTAGCTGTGGGATGTACACTATACCAATTAGACATAGGCTGTCTCATTACTGCATTGATATGCATTGTGCCTCTTTTATATCTATAAAATGGATATTGCACATGCCATTTTTACCTAATCAGTCCATTTTACCTTCAGTCCAAAGATTTGCGGGTTAGGTTGATTGGCCATGCTAAGAAATTGCCCCTTAGTGTCCACGGATGCGTAGGTTAGTGGGTATAATATGTAGGGATATTGGGGTAGAGCCTGGGTGGGATTGTGTTCGGTGCAGACTTGATGGGCCGAAGGACCTCTTTCTGCACTGTAGGGTTCTATGATTCTATGATTCTAATAGACTAGCTGCAAAATTCCAGACTGGTTTCATTGTATAACTTGAAGAATGATTTAATGGCGACACCTAGTGGAGAATAATGGAGTAACAACATAGCACAAGTTGGCTCCAAATTCACTCTTTGTGTTTAGTGAAATCTGCTTTGGTTACACTTCTATCATTTCACTGAATAGATTAGATTCATATCTTAGTTTCCATCTTCACTGTTTCAGTTATATCCTCAGCACATCTTAGCAGGATATGGTCACCAACTCAGAGGTCCTGAAGTATGCTAATCCATCAGTATGAATTCACTGTTGAAGCCAATGAGGCTAGTGCTGGCTCAGCCATATTCATTGGATGGAAGAACCTTCACCTTCTGGATAGTGAATTGGCAACTGGATCACAACATCCTAGGTGCCCAAACGTCCCCGACAAGTTATGAAGATTGCAGACATTGTTTAGTTTACTTGTTAGTGTCACAAGTAGGCTTACATGAACACTGCAATGAAGTTACTGTGAAAATCTCCTACTCTGGCGCCTGTTTGTGTGCACTGAGAGAGGATTTAGCATGGCCAATGCACCAAGCCAGCATATCTTTCTGACTGTGGGAGGAAACCAGAGCACCCAGAATGAAATCCACGCAGAAACAGGGTGAACATGCAGACTCTGCACAATGACCCAAGTCGGGAATTGAACCTGGGTCCCTGGCACTGTGAGACAGCAGCACTAACCACTGTGCCATCATGTTGCTGACAATTGGGAGACAGTCACTGGCTGCCTTGACATCTGAAAGCTGACTGTTTGGAAGGGTGTTGGAAGAGGTGAGCAGAAACAAAACCTCAGCTGGCCAAGAAGGGGGCTGAGAGAGAACAGAGATCAGGGAATTGTGGACCTTCTCAGTCCGTTGTCTTTGCCTACCACAAATGCAGCAAAGACTGCCATTCCTGTATGCAACTCCTGAGCTGCACCAGGCGATGCTGAATCCTGAGTTAACCAAAATGGCGCAAATATCCCTTTGCGTCTACGTAAACTTATTGCCCATTCCTTACTTTCACTTTATTCTGTGGCTATTCTTATTTTAAGCCTTGAGATATAAGAATGTGATAGGAATAATACTGATTAAACATGGGCCCCTTCCTCCTCAATTAGCATTTACAGCACACAAACAGGCTATTCAACCCAACCCAACTGTTCTGGTATTTATGCTCCTCTTTCTTTACCTAACACTGCCTATTACTCTTGATAGTATCTTTTAATGCTGTTTGTTCTCCACAGTGCTTACTTGATAGTGTCAACACAGCTTCAGGTCAATTTTACAAACTGCATTCTGCACAAGACCCATTGTCCAGCAGGAAGAGGAACCCAGAAGCATATTCTGCATGGCTTTTGTCTATTATGATAACTATTGGATTATTTTCTGAGTCAGTGAGACATCTAGCTTCCTTTCTAAGTGGTTAACCATCCATATGTGTTCAGGAATTGTGTTAGATACAGTTGGGATTGGTTATTGCAGCAATGAAAGTTTGATTGGGAGTTTTTGTCCTGTAACTGAATAAAATAAAACATCTCCCTAATATTAATCTGTAAACATTCCTGTGTTAACAAATGGTTACATTTAAATGAATAAATACTTTCAGTTAGATACGTTAGTGGATAGTTTATCAGTCATTGTAATTAAGAATGAAGATCAATCAGGAGAGACTGATTGCATGTCTACACAGATAACTTTGCAAATTTGGAATGATTTGACCATTAAGAGTCAAGGTGACTGAGCAAGTGAAAGCCAAATCCTTACAATAACAAACTAATTTGTTTAACTGGTAAAGTTTTGACTTGGGCAAGAGGTAAAATGTGTTGTAACAGTTCAGCTACTGTCACAAATCTCTCCAATTTTAAAGTCACTTGAAAGGAAAATGTGAAGTTGTGTAAAACAGGCAACTGATTTGATACTTTACAGGTTACACTATTTTACAAATTCATTGTCTTTAGATAGTTTCTCACTGGAAAACTGCATTTACATTTTTCCAAAAGTAGTCACCAGAGGGTGCAAGAATTAAACAATTATTTTGTAAGTGCCTTGTTCTTGTTTTATTTGGATGCCGTTCCCAGCTCTTGGTGCAGTACAAACTTTGATCATTCCTTCACATATATGGTTAAAATGCTGTAGTGTAAATTTGGCCTTTAAGCTGAACTCTGAATTCAAAAGGTGTTTATAGCTTCCAGTTGCAACATTTAGCTCTGCAGTGCCTGATTTTTCAACACTGCAGAAAACTTTAACATTTGGATGCAAAATAATGTTGCCATAAGACATGCACACCTCCAATGCAATACTGCCAAATTCCATTTTGATGAGGGCATTTATCTGTGCATTGGGAACATGTGCCAGGGGTATGAAAAGTGGGTATATTGTGACATCAATCAGTATGTTTGTTAGATATTTAAATGGTTGCATATTGCTTTAAGAGCTGATCACATGATCTGATGGTACTGTTATTAGGGTGTTGCACAGATTGCTGTTTTAGTTTCAGTTTATACTCTGTACAGGACACAGCATCATCAATAAATCTGTTGTTGTTAGTCTGAATTTACATGTGCAAGACACATCTTTTCTTTTTGTTTAAAATACACAACTCCTAACATAGTTAGGAAATTACAGTGTTTGACACCAACACTACCACTTTAGGTTATAGGTTTCAAGTTAAAGCCTTCTCTTCTAAATATGCATTGAGCAGCAGGAAGGATGAGACATTCATGCTATTTAAAGAGATCATCAGCTACTCTCAGGTCAATTGCTGATGGGTTTTCACTGGCAACTGCTGAGTTTGTAAAAGAGCTGTTATTTTCCTATGCTATTTAAAGTTGCTGAAATTGTCAGGGAGTGGGTGTGACATGCAGTAAAGACCTTGATTATCAGTTTAAAAAGAACAAAGAAAAGTACAGCACAAGAACAGGCCCTTCGGCCCTCCAAACCTGTGCTGATCATGATGTCTTAACTAAACTAAAGAAAAACTTTCTACCCTGTTCCTCCCTATTCATGTATCCATCCAGATGCCTCTTAAATGTTGCTCATGTGCCTGCTTCCACTATCTACCCTGGCAGCGCATACCTGGCAACCACCATTCTGTGTGAAAATATTTCTCTGCACATCTCTCTTAAACTTTCCCCCTCTCACCTTGAACCTGTGCCCCCTGGTAATTGACACTTCCACCCTAGGAAAAAGCGTCTGACTATCCACCCTGTCTAAGCCTCTCATAATTTTGTAATTCAAAGATTCTGCCCATTTGTTACCAGTTCTGGGTGCTGTAGTTTCCATCCCTGCAGCATGGCAGGGAGAATAAGCACAGATGAATGGGGTAACCTGTCTGCAGAGGAATGTGGAGGAGGGAGAGAAGACACGCAGCTGGAGGTTTTATCCATCCTGGGTCTTCATTGAGCAATTCTCTTATCTCAACCTCAGAGTATGCATTGTCTCTATTTTACTAAAGGATTTTCTCACTGAAAACTGCCACCTGCTACTGGCAGATCAGGACAGGGCGAGAGCGACCCCGCCAGTGGCTGTGGAGGTTACTGTAGTGAGAAACATCTTTGCATAAGTCTTCTTCCAGACTGGTACATGCAAATCTCACAAAATCTCCCATTTTGCCATCTGCTACAGTGTAAGGGAGGTCACTGATGCTCAGGAGGTGTAATCAGAGAGAAGCAGGCAGAGTGTGCAGTGACACAACATCCCCCGCACCCACCACCACCACACCCCGCCCCCTCCCTGCCCCGTGCAGGGTACCATTGATTGCATTGTGTTCAATTCTGAATGGAACTGGACACAGTATTCCAGCTGAAGTCAAATTAGTGTCCTGTACAAGTTTAACATAACCTCCATGCTCTTGCACTTTATGCCCGTTTTAATAAAACCTAGGACACTGTATGCTTCATTAATCATACTCTGAACCTATCCTGCCATTTTCAATGACTTATCCACATACATACCCAGGTCCCTCTGCTCTGGTGCCTTCCCACCTATTTAAGACAGAGGTGAGGAGAATTTGTTTTGCGCAAGAAGTCATGAGTCTTGGGGAACTCTCTTCCTCAATCAGCAGTGGAAGCAGTGTCTTTGGATGTTTTTTGAAGTATGTGGTAATTAGGATAATCTTTGTTGCATGTCTTCACACAGGAACTTTTTCCCTTCGGGAAATAGTGAGGAAGTGTCAGAAGGATTCACAAGCTGATTGTCAAGCTGTTGACTCACATCATGAACACTCCTTCCAACTGAAGTAATAATTTGCGGCAGAAGAATTAGAATTCAAATAAAGTTCAAAATAAACACAGCTAGGATACAATCGTTAAAAGAATTTTAAAATGCTTCCAATGTGTTACTCAACCTCTGCCTTCCCCTCCAGCCCCAAACAGACCATTGAAAATTTCATAAAGCTACCATATGCAAAGAAGCTTTTCATAATGGCAAGGAAATAAATTTAAGCTATGTCAGGATGGTCAGCAACATACAAGAAGCTATAATCACTTACAAAGCATACCTTAACTTACTAATATATTAGCCTAGGTTGGGCATGCACTTCCACTATTACGAATTAGGAGCAGGAGTAGGTCATTTGACCCCCTGCGTCTGCTCCATCATTCAATAAGCTGATAGCTGATCTGCTTGTAACTTTAACCCCACATTCCTGCCCATCCCAAATAACCTTTCACCCCCCTTGTTATTCAAGAATCTATCAAACTCTACCTTAAAAATATCCAAACACTCTGCTTCCACTGCCTTTTGAGGCAGAATTGTCTGTATAGCACACAAGAAACAATACTTTTGACATTAATAAATCAAATCAAAAGAGTTCCAAAAACTCACGACTCTCTGAGAGAAGAAAATTCTTACCTCTATCTTAAATAGGTGGCCCCTTATTTTTAACAGTCACCCCTTGTTCTAGATTCTGCCACAAAAGGAAACATCCTCTGCACAAGATCTCTCAGAATCTTATATGCTTGGTTTGAGGTTAGGCAAAGCAGAAAAAGCCCTCACTCAATCTTCAATGTAGAGAGCACAAGTATATTTCGGGGGACAACTGCATGCTCATAATGTGAGCAAACTTCTGGCCTTCACGACACATGACGACCCAGAGTTGCTGAACAGAAACTGATAGCCAAGTTCTGCACACATGAGGACAACCTTAACTGGGATCTTGGGTTCATACCACACTATCTATAACCCCCACGATTTGCCTGGGCTTGCAAAATCTCACCAACTGTCCTGGCTGGAGACAATACACATCTGTTTAACCTGTGCTTAACCCTTTCTCCACTCACATTGCCTATACTTTTAAGACTTGATTACCTGTAAAGACTCACATTCGAACCATTACCTTGTACATTGAGTTGGTGTCTATAAATGCCCTGTTTGTGAACACAACTCCCACTTACTTGATGAAAGGTCAGTGCTCCAAAAGCTTGTGGCTTGTGCTACCAAATAAATCTGTTGGGCTTTAACCTGGTGTTGTGAGACTTGTTACAGTGAACAGTTATTAATGGGAGTTTGCCCACTGATGGGTGGTAAATCTATTATCGGTGTAGTATCTCTAAGCAGAGAATGACATATTTCTCTGGCACCTTTGAAACTCACTTGCAGTCAGTCAGGCAGTTAAGGATGCTGAACCAAGGGGAATGGGAGTAGGTAATGATTAGTATCAATGGCATCTTTACCCATTCATACATACGAAAGCAATGATGCAATGGGCTCAATGATCTCACCAAGGTAAGAGATGCATTATTACTTTCAGGTAATGTAATTGCTAAGCATATATGACACTTGAAGATAATCTCACCGGCAGATTATGTTGAAGCACTTTCAGGAATTACTGTGCATTACGAAACATTATGTTGCAAGCTGCATTGTTTATCCTTCATTTGTACTGTATTGCAATTCTATCAGGGACCAATAACTTTTTGTTTAAAGTAAGCAAAGGCCCAAATTTTCACTCCTGCCTGCAGCCTTTAAAAAATAGCAGCCCGCAATTCCAACTTTCATTCCAGGGGTCAGGCAGTATTAAAAGTCTGGCCCATTGCCCCCAAACTGAAAGAGGAGGTTGTCAGGTGTGAAAGGAGCTGGGTGGAGGGCTTGGCTACACCCTCTGGCATTTTCTGCATTTAATTTTAAAAAATGATTAATAACAAAAAACAGCCCTCTAGCTCTCACTCCCTGACACTCCTCATGTCCCAGCTATGCCAATTCTTGCTCCTCACCCCTCTCACACTTCGCCCTCTCATGCTCCCATATCAACACATGCCCAAGCACCCAACCCAATAACCCCTCATACTCTGTATGCCAAGCTGTGGCCCTTCATAACCCTAATGCCAACCTATGTCCTCTTACCTAATTCCATGACCTTCATACCCCTTATGTTCTCCACATCCCCATCACCCTTTATAGCCACTATGTCACCTTAGTGTCAATGCATGCCAACCCATGCCATCCCAACTCTTTTCCCTTACCCACTCCGTGCCAATTCGCGTAGCATGACCCTGGGAAAACCTTACAAGGCATATTGGCATAAAACAATGTTATTTGTCCATTGCTGACATTACTACTTTAAACAAAAACACTACTTTAATTGATAAAAGTGCAATGCAGAAATTCCTTCAATTAATCCCTTATGAAAATAAACATTTCTATTTTACGACCACTGTGATGGAACTGTCAATCAAAGTGTTCATTTAACAGGTACCCACTGCGATAATGGCAGTTTGTCAAATCAGTCATTATAGCATAATTCCTATCTTGATAACCCTCCGGCTTATGTCAACAGACAGAATGAAATATCAAGAAATTTTTTTCATACAGTACTTCTTGTAAAATTTAAAGCCCAAAAGAGTTAAATCGACAGCTTTGACAGTTCCAATGTATTCTGATAGTTCAAATATGTTTTGGCAGTTCAATCATGTTTTGACAGTTCTTTGACAGCTTTGACAGCTCCAATGAGTTCATGCACCTTTTCCCACAACCATGTTTATTTTTGACAGTTTCAAAGATTACCTTACTTATCGCAATGGGTGCATTACCCCTCCCAAAAATGCCTTACCTATCTCAATGGGTGCCTTACCTCTCTAACAGGTATACCAGGGATCATATCCAAAGAGTTACTATACCTCTCCAAACAAATCCACCAAGTTCAGACTAGCTGTTACCCAGCATAATCTGCAAGTGTCAGGTTTCATACTTCTTTGTTACCAAAGTATCATTTCAGTGGAGGCAGATGATGATTAAATGGCCATCTGCCTCTGTAAATTTTGTATGTGCATACCTTGGCCCAACTTCCATCTCACAACATAAATGCTATGTTCAGGCATGGTATATGTGGCATTTGGCCAAAACATCATGGCAAAAATTTGGGCTGAAGTTCAAAATCCCAGGTGAGAATAAAGCCACAAGATCCCATGGTTTAAAGAAACAAAATAAACTTTATACAAATTCAGCAAAATAAAACAATGTACAATATCTAATACACCAACATTCAGAGTTAACATGAGTTACATGAGAGCTAACAGACAAACTGTTACTACATACTACACTGCAGAATAAAAGGCACTTATAACCAGAGATCCCACAGATTTCTCAGCAATGACTTATACAATCTTGTTAAAAGCCTGTCTGTGTCCCACTGACTTACTGAAGCTACACACAAGCACAGATTCACAGACATAATTCCACCTCTTCAGCCATGCCACTCAGAACACAATGCTCCAAAGTGTTTTTGCTCCAGTGGTTTGCAACACAAAGTCAATGCCCCACCACTGCCTTTTCAGCTCTTCAAGGTTTCTCCCGTACCTGGGGCAGGTCAGTAGCAGCACTTTTCCTGGCTGAAGCCTCTTCTCCTGTTTCCCAACACAGTGGCTTTTATCCCCAGTGATTCCTACCGGAGGCACCTTCTCCAATATTCTCTTTCTAGAGCCTTTCCCTCTTCTTCCCCCTGGATTCCCTCTCTCTATTCTGGGATCCCTTTGTTATGGTGCCAAATTGGATCCCATAATTGTTGTTTTTGTGCCATAAGGGCCCGATTCCTGAACTATCAAAAGAACATTGAGCATGCATAGCCTGTCACCCTACTGTGGTCATGTATGCACTGATGCTATTAGAAATGGAATCCTCAGTCTCCGCCCAGAACAAGGTAAGTTCACATTTCTTAACAACCTGCTGGTGCTTCCTCATTTCATGCTCCTTGTGTAAAAGGGAAATATTAAAGCAATTACAAAGAAAAATTGTGGTCTAGGTTCCCATCTTGATGGCCCACACAACTATTAGTTGATCAGAAAGTCCTCCTAGTCTAATGGCACCTAATATCATTTGCCACATACTGGCTTCTACTAAAGCTTTGGAATGCCGGAACCTTCAAAAGAAAAAGGCTTCCTGCTCCACCAAAAGTCACACTTGAAGTGGACAGAGGCCTCTTTCCCCCAACTAGCCCTGCAAAATTTCCAATGACTGTTTCCCAGACTTGATTCTATTTCTGGTGTACTCTCATTTAAGATATAATGTACTGGAATTGTCAGGCCTTGGACACAGAACTGTTTGTTCACAGCAGCAGTTTTGATCCTTTGTTTTACATATTGATGCCACTTGGCTGATGTTGTTGACTGTCTCAGTGGCAATTTGAAATAGTTTCAAAGCTTTAGTTGTTAAAGGAGGTTGTCGCCTTCACAAACACCAAAATGATGCCTTGCCTGTGGAGGAATTTGACTACAAGTTCATCCTACAATATACTGCACAGCCCTGCATTGGAGTCCCTAGTAAGTCAAAATATCTGAAAGCATCCTCAGAGAAAGGAAAAGTTTTGCCACCTCTTCCTGCTTGTGAGGTTCTGGAGGTTTGTTGCAGCTAGCCTGCGCTGTTGCTTTGTTGTTTTCTAATTGGGTTTGTGCTCCTTTTTTAATTGATTTAGTTCTACTTCATACTTGTTTAACAGGCATTAGCAATGGGAAAGCCGCACTATTTTGTTTATACCCCATTCAAAGTATACTGGCAACATTTGTATGCTATAACAGAAAATATTCTCTATTAGACAAAGTTGGAGGTACACTCAACAATGTTTCTGTAATATTATCAAGTGTGGAGGTTATAAAAAGGTCAGTGCGCTGTTTGGTGTCAATCTCAACATCAATGTGAAATACGACCTTTTCATACTCTACAAGCCAGTCATGTGATACATTTGCTTGGGTGAAAATATTTACATTAAGTGTTCACTGCATAAGGATGCAGTCACTTGGACTATTCCTTGGAATTTGTTACTTTCTGCAATTAAAACCAAAAATGTATTCCATATTTTTTAAAAACTTATAAGCGGAGATCAGGAATGTACCTGATGCACCATAACATTGGGAACTGGAAGAATATGTAAAATACTAAAACTTGACTGTTACTTCCTTCACCACTGGAAGGTAATGTTTTCACCCCAGTTAGTCTGTAAACAATGTTCCTCAAAAGATAATGGATGGATTTCAATGAAACTTGATACAGGTGTGACATGGCCTAAGGAAGAACTGTTAAGTTTTTGGCAAATGCGTGGTATGGAATTTTCAAGCTATTCACGCCAGCTCGATCTTCTGGTCCCACTGATGGCGTACCCTCACCCCATGTTTCCCAATGGAATGGGGTGCAGTAAATGAGAAACCCCATGTCATTGGCAGGGCCAGAAATTCCCACTGCTGGCGAACGGCGCGCTGCCTCCCACCACGAGAAACATATCATGGGGAGGCCAGAAAATCCCCACCTGGATCTAGATCTTCATGCTGGATTTGTTTTTAAAGGATCCATTAACATTGAGAGGTGAGGCTAATTGAATTTTCTTTAGAAAGTTGTCGGTTGTTTTATTTAGAATGTTGCAAATCATCTCAGCTCCTATGGCAAAAGTTGTCAGCTGTCAAACTGTGAGCAGAGTTTATAGAGCAGATTGTTAGGTATGGACTGGCGTGAAGCCTCCTCAGTGGAATGGCAGTTCTTTTTCTTTTTAGCCTTGTAGTTACAGGACATTAACCAGCCAGGGGGGAGCATCAAGGAAGAGTTGCATTGAATTAACATAGCATGGTTACTGACTGCCTGCTTTACTTGTTGCTCATTAAATCATATTAATTTTATTTGTCTCATTGTCCCATATAACTTTTTGAATCATAGACATTGTTTTACATCTAGTAACTTGGACATTTATGGAATAGTTTCAAAGCTGATTTATAAAACACCATTCCATGATGGCAGGGTAATTATTGCTAAATCAGTGGAATGTAGTTGAATACAGTAAGCTTCAATGATTAAAATCTTGCTGACAGAAAAGCTTCACTTGCAAACAACAGCTGCACAGGAACAGGAAGTCAGCCATCTTTTGTTGATGTGAGACATTAGTCCTATGGATACAGATGACACGCAGAGGCTGCACACACACTCAACTTAAATGTGAAAAGGAAAAACACACAGAGGGAAAACAAAATAATGAGGCGAAACAATTGTGTGAAAAATGCACGGACTTGAAGTGCACCAGAATATCCCTGAACATCTGGCTTTCTCATGCTGCAAATAGTGTTTTGCTGAATGAATCTGTTTATTAATGAATACTCTATCAAAGCAATGTATAAATAGATTCATTCTAAAGGATGAATGGAAACAGGTGGTCAAGTGCATTTGTTTATTTATTTTCTTCCTCATTAATACATACTGGAGATTAACTGGGACCATTAAATTTGGTTTCAAGCTGTTTTCCAACTGAATTTACTGGGTTTAAGTGACTGGGGACCATTTCTCCCACTCTTCATGTTTGTGAAACTACTTTTAAAAAAAATGGGCGGCTTCACATTCTGTATTTTTATTCCCAAAGTACCCTTCTTTATCTAGGCCATTGCAGTAATTTAGTAGACTCTGTGAAGCTTCCAATTTGCTCAGGTCTTTTCTTTTTTACTTTTGTATCAGCAAAGGAAGAGGGGAAGAGGAGGGAGAGGAGAAAGGCGGATGAGGAGAGAGAGAGGGAGAAAGGAATGCCAGAAGGTGGAGGAAGGGGAGAGGAGGATGAAGGGGAAAGGGGAGGGGAAAATAGAATGGAGGGGGAGAGGGAGTGAAGGCAAGACAGGTGGATTGTAGGGGAGAAGAAAGGGGAGGAGAGGAGCAATCACTGCACGGGTGGCAGAGAAGGAGCACTGAACTGAGAGAGCAGGTCCTGCTTAATTTTCTTTCTGAGTTGTAATACAGTGCTGTTCTGTCTTTAGTGGGTTTAAGTGTTGGTAATCCTTTCATTTGTCAGCTTTGTTAAGGTCATAAACATGATGCTAAAATATGGGCTGGAATTCTCCAGCCAGTCACGCTCTGCCACCGCAGCCAGTGAGAAAGGAGAATTTGGCACTCAGCCAAACTTCCATTCACTGCAGCGAGATTGGAGAATCCAGCCCATGTAATTGAATATTAATGATAATCAAGAAAGATTTTCACCTGTCTCTTCTTCTGTGCAGTTGTTTGCAATGGCAAGGGAAACTATGAATGAAAGAAATTTGAGTTGTCCTTAAATGCATTTTTGCAACTAAAGGGGATCTTTTTGGGTCGGCACGCTTGTTACATACACAGAAACATAAAAAAAAAAGCAGGAATAGGCCAATCGGCTCTTCAAGCTAGCTCTGTCATTTATTATGATCATCAAATTCAATATCCTGATTCCTCCTTCCCCATCTAACCCTTAACCTCGTTAGTCCCAAGAGCTATATCTAATTTTTTCTTGAAATCACAGAATGTTTTTGGCCTCAACTACTTTCTGTAGTAGTGAATTCCACAGATCTACCAATCTGGGTGAAGAGATTTCTCTTTACCTCAGTCCTAAAAGGTTTACCCCTTATCCTCAACTATGATCCCTGAGTTCTGGGCTCCCCACGTTCAGGAACATTCCTTCTGAATCTATTCTGCCTAATCCCTGTTAAAATTTTATAAGTTTCTGAGATCCCCTCCCAGCCTTCTAAACTCCTATGAATATAATTTTAACTGACATAGTCTCTCCTCATATGACAGACCTGCCATCCCAGGAATCAGCTTAGTAAATCTTTGCTGCACTCCCTTTAGAGCAAGGACATCCTTCCTCAGGTAAGGACACCAAAACGGAACACAATATTCCAGATTTGGCTTCACCAACACCCTATACAATTGCAGTAAAACATTCTTATTCCTAGACTCAAATCCTGTCAGTATGAAGGCCAACATACTACTTGCTTTCTTTACTGTCTACTGTACCTGCATGCTTACTTCCAATGACTGATGCACGAAACACCAAGGTCTCACTGAGTAGCCACCTCCCATAATTTAAACCCATGCAAATTATAATATGCCTTCCTATTTTTACTACCCAAGTAGATAACCCCACATTTATCCACATTATACTACATTTAGTTTCCTTGTCCAAATTATTAATATATAATGTGAACAGCTGGGGCCCTAGCACAGATCCCTACAATATCCCACTAAGAACATAAGAACCAGGAGCAGGAGTGGGCCATCTGGCCCCTCGAGCCTGCTCCTCCATTCAATAAAATCATGGCTGATCTTTTTGTGGACTCAACTCTACTTACCCGCCCGCTCACCATTACCCTTAATTCCTTTACTGTTCAAAAATTTATCTATCCTTGCTTTAATAACATTCAATGAGGTAGCCTCAACTGCTTCACTGGGCAGGGAATTCCACAGATTCACAACCCTTTGTGTGAGCAAGTTCCTCCTCAACTCAGTCCTAAACCTGCTTCCCCTTATTTTGAGCCTATGCCCCTGAGTTCTAGTTTCACCCGCCAGTGGAAACAACTTCCCTGCTTCTATCTTATTTATTCCTTTCATAATCTTATATGTTTCTATAAAACTCCCCTCATTCTTCTGAATTCCAATGAGTGTAGCCTCAGCCTACTCAGCCTCTCTTCATAAGTCAACCCTCTCAACTATGGAATTAACCTAGTGAATCTCCTCTGCTCCCCCTCCAGTGTCAGTATATTGTTTCTCAAGTGAGGAGACCAAAACAGTACTCCAGATCTGACCTCACCAGTTGCAACCCAAATTTGTGACCGATCCAATCTATAGGAACCATTCCAGCGTCCAAAGAATTTTGCAACATGACCATCCACGGATCTATTATTTCTAGGGCCATTCCCTTAAGTACTCTGGGATGAAGATTATCATGTTCTGAAGATTTATCCGCTTTTTATCACTTTAATTTCCCCCAAATAATTTCTCTATTAATACTGATTTCCTCCAGCTCCTCACTAAAACTTGTCTTTCTCTGAAATTGTGGTACAATATTCATGTCTTCTTTTGTGAAGACAGAAGCAAAGTATGAATTTAATTCCTCAGCCATTTCTTTGTTCCCCATTATGAATTCCCCCCTTTCTGAGTGTAAGAGGTCTACATTCATTTTTGTCAACCTTTTTCTCTTTACTTACATGTTGAAACTTTTCCAGTCAGTCTTTATATTCACCACTGTCTTACTTTCATACTCTGTTTTCCTCTTCTTAATCAATCCCTTGGTCTGCCTTTGCTGAACGTTAAACTGTTCCCAATAGTTAGGTCTATTGATTTTTCTTGTCAACTTGTATGCTTTTTCTTTAAATTTTATATTATCCCTAATCTCCATTGTAAGCCATGGTTTGGCCACAGTTCTTTGCCACTCATGTGCCAAATAGGAATCAGTAACTTTTGGAGTTCACCTATTTGTTCCTTGAATGCCTGCCATTGCCTCTCACTCATAATCACAGATGTTCCTCTAACACATGCTTCTCTGATTTCCTATCTAATGCTTTCCCCAACGTTACCCCTACAGTTTGGTGGTCTGTATACTATCCCCACGAATGCTTTTGTCCCTTGATATTTCTTAACTCGACACATACAGATTCCACATCATTGGTGCTAACGTCTTTCTTCAATATTATAATCAATATCTTCTTTAGTCAATAATCTAACTCCACCACCTTTTCCTTTCTATTAGTCCTTCCTAAACACTGAACAGCCTTCAATGTTTAGTTTCCATCCTTGGTCACTCTCAAGCCATGTCTCCTTAATTCCAACTCTATTGTACCCCTTTACATCTATCTGTGAAACATAAGAACATAAGAAATAGGAGCAGGAGTAGGCCATCTAGCCCTTCGAGCCTGCCCCGCCATTCAATAAGATCATGGCTGATCTGTTGTGGCTCAGTTCCACTTTCCCGCCCTCTCCCCATAACCCTTAATCCCCTCTCTTATCAAGAACCCATCAACCCGCTTCTTAAAAATATTTAGCGAGGCAGCCTCCACCACTTCAACGGGCAGAGAATTCCAGAGATTCACCACCCTTTGAGTGAAGAAGTTCCTCCTCAACTCTGTTCTAAACCGCCTCCCCTTTATCTTGAGGCTGTGCCCCCTAGTCCTACTGTCTTTTTTGAGCGGGAAGAGTCTCTCCACCTCTATCCTATCCATCCCATTCATCATCTTATACGTCTCAATGAGATCTCCCCTCATTCTTCTAAACTCTAACGAGTACAAGCCTAGTTTATTCAGCCTCTCCTCATAGCTCAATCCCCTCAACTCCGGTATCAGCCTAGTAAACCTCCTCTGCACTCCCTCCAGGGCCAAAATATCCTTGCGCAGGTGCGGCGCCCAAAACCAATTCATTCATTCTATTTCCATTGCTTGAAGTGTACGAAACATTAAGGCTAGTCCTTTTAATGTTCCCTGTCCCATTCCTACCAATTTTTATTGTGTCCTTATCTGATTCAGGCCCTTGATTTCTCTGCCTATCACTTTTCTTATTCTCCTTGCTGTCTTTTTCTCTTATCCTTTATTCCTCTTGCTCTGATTCCTTACATAGGATCCTATCTCATGCCATATTAGTTTAAGCCTTCCTCAATCACTCTAGCAAGTACCGCCCCAAGGGTATCAGCCCCAGAGCTGCTCAGGTGTAATCCATCAAATTTGTACAGGTCCCATCTCCCCCAGAACTGGTTCCAATGCCCAGGAATCTGAAACACTCTCCTCACACCATGTTTTTAGCTATGTATACATCCGATATATCTTGCTATTTCTATTCTGACTGGCACATGGCATTGGTAGCAATCTTAAGACTTTTGAGGTCCAACTTTTCAGCTTGCTTCCTAACTGCCTATACTCTATTTGTAGAATGTCATCCCTTGTTTTAACCTATGTCATTTATGCCAATGTGTACCATGACAACTGTCTGTTCATCCTCCCCCTTCAGACTGTCCTGCAGCTACTCCGAGACATCCTTGAACCTAGCACCAGGGAGGCAACGTACCTTCCTGGAGTCTCTTTTGCAGCCGCAGAAATGATTCCCCTCACAATTGAATCCCCTATGACTATTGCATTTCTACAACTTTTGCTTGTCCACCGTGCAGCAGAGTCGACCCTGGTGCAATGAATTTGGATGCTGCTGTTACCTCTGTTGTTTTCAAAACAGTACATCTGTTTTGAAGGGGAATGGCCACAGGAAATTCTGTCACTGCCTGCTTTGTCCCCTTTCTCTGCCTAGTAGTCACCCATTCTCTCTTCCTGCCTTTGGAGTCTGAGCCTGTGGTGTGACTACCTCTCTGTATGTGCTACCCACAATACTTTCCACCTTGCGAATGCGCCAGTGTCCCCAGACACCAGTCCAGCTCTGAAACTTGGGTTTCTAGGAGCTGCAGCTGGAGACATTTCCTGCACATGTGCTGGTTCTGGGAACTAGAAACACTCCTGCTTTCCCACACGGAACAAGAAGAGCAGACTAGGGCTTGGTGTTCCCCTGCCATGTCATACATCTTTAAGTTGAATTAATCCTTTTAATATCAAACAATATCAACTGGAGCCCTTCTTCTCCACTCCTTGTTTTATTGAATACATTTCTTATGAGCAATGAATCACAGAATGATATATTAACAATTATAACCAATAATAGTAGTAAATACCTACCCAACTGTACTCATTCAAATAGCTGCTTATGCTTTGTTAGAGGGTGTAAAGTTGTTCATTCTTACAGTCTTTTGACCACCTGGTTCTGCTCTTAAATTCATTTTTTCTTTACTCCTTTCAAACCTTGAACAGAACAGAAAAACTATGTTGCCAAAGTTCAGCTGTCCTCTCGCTTTACCCCCTTCCTTTCCATTACCTTTCTCCTCTCTGTCTTTCCCTCCTTTTCTCCAATCTCTCACTCCCCTTACCTTTCCTTTCCCATATTTTCTATTCCACAGTCCTTCCCTTACTGCCTCCACTCCTCTCCCATCCTCACTTATCTTGCTATCTCCTTCCCCACCTTCTACCTCTAAACCTTTGATTTACCTTCTCCCCATCTGCAGAAGTGAATCCCTAATCATACCCACCCTTGTGTGACCAGAGAAATCCAGTTTGGCCTTGACTATTTGTGTACAGTGCCTTTGGAGGTGGGCCAGTGTTTCAAAAGCCTGCAGGACTCACAATAAACAATATGATACTTTCAGGGTGAAAATAAAACATCTGTATGGAAATGAATAGATAGGGGTAATTTTGCATACCTACTTTGCAAGATGAAAAATACAATAGTCATTAGTCATTGTGTATCGTTATAGTCATTGTTCACTTCCTCAGCTCTCGGAAATACATGAACCGCAAAATACTGATACATGTGTTGATATATTAAACCATGAAACGCCTGCAACTGGTCTAGATATTTATCAGTGGGGTTTATAATACTAATCATTGGTGGCACTGTAGGGTTAATTCTGTACTCCCACATTTCCAACAGTGCAGGATACCCATTGTTAGAGAAACTTGTTGAAGTCACCAACGTGGTGATACAATGATTTGATGCTCCTAATTGGAATTTGCAACATATAGTGCATGAAGATTCCTGCTTTGGACAGACCAAACTCATGAATATGCATATATTTACAGTAGAGGGTACAGGCATAGAGTCGCCTTCAATCTGGGGGAAAGTTTCTGCTCCTGTTTTCAGGGCCCAGAAATAGTGGAGAATGTGGAGAATTGTGCTGGGGCTCCAAAACGCCTCTTATATGATGGATCAGGATCCCCATTTGCATCAACTTAAATATCACTTTCTCCTTCCATTGGATTGTCCATTCGATGTGAGGGCGCACTGATGTGAATCACGACAGGCTTCCCGCGATGCACATCTGATGTGCAAAATCCATTGGTGGTACAGAGGTGAGTACAGCCCCCAGGGGGAGGAGGGTCATGCCTGGATAGTACCCTGGCATTGCCAAGCACTTTCCCTTGGCACTGCCGTGGCACTGTCCCCTGACATAGCCCGCACAGTGACAGATGTCATGTCTGGGAAGTGTCTAGGCAGTGCTGGGGGTGTGGAGTGTGGAGCGGGGGGGAGGAAAAGTATTGTGTGGGGGAGGGTTGCACTGAGGGATTCTATTTCCATGGGGATGGCTCAATGCTGTTGAAGGTGGAGTTCCATGGGGGAAGTACTGTGGTGGCTGCAGTAGGGGAGGCATTATATGGGTAAGATTTTTTTCAATTTATATCCTTTTATGTTCTTTGAGAAAGTCACCTTGATTTTTTAAAGACCTAAGTTGCTCCATCAAAGTCTACCCCACCTGCATGACATCCCTTTCCTTTTTCAGCAACATGTTTAAAAATGTGGTGGGAAAACTCACCAACACTGCCAATGGGCTCCCCTCCAACTTTTTTCTGCTAGAATGACAGTTTGCCAAAAAAAAGGCAAAATTCCATTCTTGGTCTTGACCCAACTCTGTTAATGTCTAAACTGACCCTAGCTCTGAGCCATGAGCCCTCTTACATTTTACAAAATGTGATTTAAATCATTAACTTCAGATTGTTCTGCAATCTTCTAACTTCTGTGTATCAAATTTAGCACTCCGAACAATCCCCTCACAGGACTTCCAGCCCCCACCAACCTCCCAGGGAACACCCCCCCCACCACCGCCACCCCCACCCCCCACCCCCTCCCCCCTCCGGCATGGCGGCACAGTGTTTAACACTGCTGCCTCACAGTGCCAGAGACCCGGAATGAATTCCTGCCTTGGGTCACTGTCTGTGCGGAGTTTGCAAGTTTTCCCTGTGTCTGCATGGGTTTCTTTCAGGTGCTCTGGTTTCCTCCCATAGTCTGAAAGATGTGCTGGTTAAGTGCATTGGCCATGCTAAATTCTCCCGCTATGCACCTGAATAGGCGCCGGAGTGTGGTGACCAGGGGACTTTCACAGTAACTTCATTGCCGTGTTAATGTAAGCCTACTGAGACTAAAAAATAAACTTACCTTCGTGCCCCTAGTGGATTCCGTTCAAATGTTTCACCTTTTTAAATACCTGTTGCAAACCTCACCACTGTAACATCACTTCAGCGAAGGATAATTTTTAATGTTGGGGAACATATGATGGGGATGCCCTTTAATTATATTCTAATTTATTGAAACTTATTGAAATGAGGTCATCAGGCAGGGGTGGGAATATCAAAAAATAAGATCGCACGTGCGAGAATCTTATTTTCCAATTCTCGGGAGATTTTGCACCCTTTGCAGATATGGTGAACGCAGACAGAAAATCACCCCCATCATGTCTGGTAAAAGAAAACCACAAAAACAAACCATCTGATGCAAAGTGTAAGGTTTGGAATGCATTGCCACTGGTGATGGATATAGATTTTGGTGGGAATTGAATTAGTACTTGCAGAAATAAAACTTGCAGAGATTTTGGGAAGGAACTAGGGAGCAGACTAACTGGATTGCTGTTGAAGGAACGAGTAGTAGACCACATGGCTTTGTTCTATTCTGTATTATCATTTGATTCTATGATTGCAGCAGGAGACATTTTCAAGCTTCAAACCACACAGCTGCCTCTGTAACGTTTGCTCGGAAAAATGAATCCTACAGAAGTTTTCTTTTCACTGCCGGAACACAATTTTTAAACGTTTCATTCAACATCTTTAGGGATTTAAATTTGCTGCACTGAATTTGTTTTAACTGTCTTATGGGTGTTTTGCTTCATGAATGAAAGTAAGACTCGTTGTTGTTATGGACTACGGAGAGATGACCGAGATGGCTGCACTTTTATTTTTGCTTCCTCATTGACAAAGGATGGCATATTATAAAAAAGTACTTTGCAGCAGATTTCTCTTATTCTAATCTACATGAGAGTAGTGGTGTTCAACCTTGTCACATGAGGGGCCACATTACAATTTCTTTCTGACTCACTGGGCCAGTGAGCAAATCTCAGAAAGATAGGGCATTAAAAATTCACCTTGCTATCTTTCAAAACAAATAAATTGTGTACTTTTATGAATAAGTTTCAAATGAGCAGTCTAATTTATTAGCTTACTTTCTCGTCGCTGTATTGAACACTGACGGGCACTGTTTCTTTTGGCCTGAGACTTTTGAATATTCAATGTTAGATCATCTCCTCTTCCAACAACAGTCCTGACAAGAAAGGCTGGTGTTCTCTATCATCAACTTTTTAGCGAAAATATGTCTTTCATGTAAGTATGCCAATGATCACTTTCACAAATTCCCCAACAAACAATGGTGGGATCTTCTGCTCCCTCCCCCAAACCCAAGGCATGTTTTGTGTTGGTGTAAGCAGCCGACCATTGGCTGCTAGTGGGATCTTCCAGTCCCATCGATGTCCATGGTGTGTTGAGTGGCTCACCGGTCCCACAGGGTTTGACAGGAATGCAAGATCCTGCTGGCGGGAAGGGCCAGAAATTCACATTCACTGTTTTCCCTCTTTTTGCTATTGTTTCAGTCTCAAAAAGCTGAACTTCGTTGCTGCCTCTGACTCCGGTTTGCAGTTTTGAATAAAGGCTGCTGTCCAATAATGTTCTGTCTCAGTGAATTTACACAATTGATTCCTCATCTGACCCATGAATTTGCTGACATGTTTTATAGAATAATGGTGTTTAATATTGCATTCTTTGAAAACAGCTATCTTCTCTTGACAGATCAGACACAATCCTCCATTGTGCTCACTGACAAAAAAGTAATCGGTCCAGGAGCCTGTGAAGGTTCGGCATCAATTTTTCTTTTCTTGTCTGTAGTCAGGAAGCCGCCATCTTCATTTTGATGAGTAGTATGGGTGGCCACAGTTTGAGATAGATACCAGGAATATATTGTTACTTGGAATTAAGAATTTTTAAGTCAATAGAGTAAAAACTCAAGTTAGGTTCAAAGAAGTAGAAGAGTTGCTTACATCCTTCACTATTAGTTAACACAGATTATGAAAGGTTAGTGAGCCAGATAGAAAGCTTTGTCAGGCCAGAGTCTGGTCTGCGGGCCAAATGTTGGACAACCCTGAGTTAGAGTAGAGGTGAAGGTGGTTTTGTCCTTCATTATCTTTAAATACAAGAGGTTGTTGTTGTCAGTATTTTGTGGAGGTGACAGGTATGCACCCACCCCCCACCCCCACCCCAACTGGAGAGTCAGTGATAGTCCCCCCACATTTCCTCTTTTTGATGGAAAGCCCTCTGAATTGAGAAACACTCAGGCACTTAACTGGACAGCGGCGGGGCTTCTCCAAGGATCCCGGGGGAGGAAGCAGAGGTCCCACCCATCATGACAGCTGTCAGCTAGTTAAAGGCCAGAAGTTCTGTTGAATAGCAGAGCCACCAGGAAGGCAGTGACTGCTGCCAGTATGACATCTATCCGTGGCCTACAACACTGGATCCCAGACCACAAGTGAGTGATGGCATGAAGGAGAGGAGTCTATAGCAAGATGGTGGCAGTATTTTCCAACTTAAGGGCGTCAATTGGTGACCAGCTGAGAAGGCCATCCACAAGCTTTTCTGTCATGGACTTAGTCTGATTGGAGGTGGGAAGGTCCCATATCAGTACCCTCCCCAACTTGATTAGATGCCACCCTGCCACCAAACTCACCGTGAGAGAGGGCATTAAATTCCTCCTATGGAATGTGTTTCACACAGTACTAAGATTTTATGTTAAATAATTTACAACATAATATATGGGAATCTATTTTCACTGATTTTTATGATCTCATGTTGGGTGGATGTGATTTAACTTTAAACTTCATACTATAATTCTCCTTTAGAGAAGATGTTCCTTTGCTTTAGTGGTCAAACTGTAGTCATTACTTTTCTGTCCACAAAATATGGCTTTGCATGTAAAGAGGTGATTTAAAGTTTGCAGTGTGTTAAAATTGTGTTCTATTTTTCTTGTGCTAAGTCATTGTATGCATCCATCTTTGCATATAAACAACATCATTAGGGAGATAGGAGGAACCACTTTTCTAACTATATTAAATATATACTGAAATATTTCCCAGTATCCTGTCACAAATACCTACTTATCCCAGTCACCACCTGCTAGATGTTTTTTCTAAAGTTCAGCTGCTGGGAGACTATTCCTGTCTGTTCATGTTGATTAATGATAATACTAGGATAGAAATGTAATTCTACTATGTTGTCAGCACTATAATGTGTGGCATTTCACCAAGTTTATTTGCATGGGAGGATGTAGTAATGAATCATCGGTAAAATACCATGAAAAGCAGCAAACAGCATTTGCAACATGTGCCTTCTCATTAAGAACCTCAGGAGAGCTGTTATCACTCCTGTCCTCACTCAGCACCCAATTCACATGGATCTGCATGATGGCGACAGATTGAGTGCCATGAGACCAAATGCTAAAACCCAAAAAATTGGTTCGTGGGGGAATTCAATGCAATCTTTTAAAAAATCATTTATGGGATATGGACTAGGCCAGCATTTATCCTTAGTTGCCTTTGAGAAAGTGGTGGTCAACTTATTTCTTGAACTGTTGCAGTCCCTGTGGTGTAGGGGCATCCATCGTGGTATTGGGAAGGGATCTCAGGATTTTGTCCCAGCAATAGTAAGGGAACAGTAATATATTTCCATGTCAGGCTGGTAAGTGGCTTGGAGTCGAATTTCTAGATGGTTGTGTTCTCAGGTGTCTATTGCCCTTATCCTTTCTGACGGTAGTGGCAGTGGGTTTAGAAGATGATGTTGAAGGAGTCTTGGTGAGACAGAAGCTCCTTTCTAAAAAGGAGTGGCCCAGGAGAAGAAGCTAGAGACTGTGAGATGTACAAGTTAAAGCCCAGAGGTATTAATTAGATGTGCAGGTGAGTAACCAGTGAGTTTTCATTTCTTTCCCCATAACTGGGACAGTAGTTTAAATCAGTATTGTAGTAATATCAGTATTATATTAAATTTATCGTGCAACCAGTTAACCTCCACAATATAACCACGGATAATCATGGACTGATATTCTAAACTTGAAACCTAATTAGTTACATTCAAGTAAAATAAACTTAACAGGGTAGATTGTCTATTGTAACTGACTGGTGGATACCTGTAAATTTCTGTACTGCTTTGTTTTTCCCAATCCCCATTCACCGCCCGCCCAATCCCCCCTTCAACATATTTAATCTCTTCAGCACACACTCAATCCCCTTCACTCCCCACCCAAGTCCAGTTTGCCACCCAGCCAATCCCACTTCACTCCCCACCCAATACCCCACTTCAACACACCCACGGTCCCTGTTCATTTCCCACCCAGTGCCCTCCTTGTCAGTTCACTGGCCACCCAAGTCTTTATAGACTTGTCCTTGTTAATGTTTTGAAATATGATGATTAAAATTTGATTGATGAACTACTTTGCTCTCGTCCATGAGTTTGTTAAGGTACATATATAGTCAATATCTTTTTCCAAAAGTATGGGACCCTAAAACTAGAGGGCATAGGTTTAAGGTGAGAGGGAAGAGATACAAAAGGGCCCAGAGGGGCAATCTTTTCACTCAGAGGGTGGTGAGTGTCTGGAATGAACTGCCAGAGGCTGTAATAGAGGCGGATACAATTTTGTCTTTTAAAGATGGCACGGTGGTTAGCACGCTGCCTCACAGCACCAGGGACCCAGGTTCAATTCCCGACTTGGGTGACTGTCTGTGTAGAGTATGCACATTCTCCCCGTGTTGGCATGGATTTCCTCCAGGTGCTCCGGTTTCTTCCCACACGTGAGGGTTAGATTGGTTGGCCATGCTAAATTGCTCCTTAGTGTTAAGGATATGTAGGGGGATTAGTAGGGTAAATATGTGCATTTTCGGGGATAGGACCAGGGTGGGATTGTTGCAGGTGCGAACTCGGTGGACTGAATGGTCTTCTTCTGCACTTTGGGTATTCTAAAAAGCATTTAGACAGTTACGTGTGTAAAATGGTTATGGAGGGGCCTGGGCAAAATGTAGGAATTGGGGCTAGTTTATATTGGGGCTAGCTAGCTTGGGTGGCATGGACAAGTTGAGCCAAAGTGGCTTTTTTCCATGCTGTAATTCTCTATGACTCTATGAGCTCTAAGTAATATGTGTTGCAATAAAACATTTGAGTCCCAGAAAGAGGACAAATATCTGTGTTCAGTCTTCAGACACAGTTCAGATTCAGCTGATTATTTTGCAGTTCACTGCAGGAAGGATCAAATCATTGCCACTACTCAAAGTGGAAGTCACAACAACAATGTTACATTGTGGAATTACCGGAACTGTGGGACATAAAGGAAATGGGAGAATAGGATCAGAAACTGGACCAGCCGTATTTAACATACAAGAATTGAAAAGTCTGGCTGGGAAGTTAGTGGAATTTATAAACAAAAATGCTGCTGAAAATTTAAATGATGCAATTAATTCATGGTGTACCTCCATTTTCTTAATGCTGGTGAATAAACGAATTCACAGAAATTGTCCTTAAACAATATGGAAAGGGGTTGTTTTATGCTCAATGAGGAATATTACAAGTGACTGCACACAATATAGTCAGAATGTGTTACAGTTGGTGTTCCCTCTATAAGAAAGAAATGCATTCCCGGGTCTGATTATGAAACTAGACATAAGGCACCTGTCAAATGCTGCAGCTTTCCTTTCAATCTCATTGACACAAACTCTTCCACTTTCTTATTTTGCTTTGAGTCTATCGTTGGGGTTTCGATCATATGTTATCTTCCTAGTCTTTTAAAAAGTTGCTCAAAGGAGCAATGGTAGTTGTGGCAATACATCTTTCAGATGGTACACACTACTGTCACTGCATTGGTGGTGGAAGGAGTAAGTTTAAGGTAGTGGATAGGGTTTCAATCAAATGGACCATCTTGTCCTGGATGGTAGTGGATGATTTGAATTTATTTGGAACTATGCTCGTGCAGGCAAGTTGAGAGTATTCTGCACACTCCTGGCCTCTGCCTTTCAGACAATGGAATAGTTTCAGTGATAGAACATGCCAGCCTAATGGAGCTACAACACAGGACCATTTGTGTGCTAAACAGTGGAAGTAGGCAGAGCTAAGTGATTCCACAATCAACAAATCATTTCAAGGCTGTGCAATCCTGCTGCATCCAGTCATCAATATTGGACAATGAAACAACTAACTGAGGAGCAGCTTCCATGAACATCCCCATCCTCAAATGTCAGATCCCATCCTGTGAGCACAAAAGGCAAGGATGAAGAATCTCCAACTATGTTCAGCCAGAAATTAAGTGGCTGATTCATCTTCATCTCCACCAGGGGCCCCAGCATCACAGAATCAGCCTTTGGCTGGCATAATCCATGCGATATCAAGGAACTGTACACATTGTGGGCTATAGGCCCTAACAACAACAGTGGATGCTGGAAACTTTCAGCAGGTTTAATAGCATCTGTAAGGAGAGAAAACAGAGTTAATGTTTTGAGTCCTTTGGTTCTTTGTCAGAACTAAAGAAAGGGAGAAAGTGTTAGATATTGAAGTGTAGCTGTGAGAGATTGCAACAAGATGTAGCAACTTTAAGAGGAAAAAACAGATGGCCTTTTATGGGAGGAGGTGATGGGTTTACATTGAGGCAATACATGTATGGAGTATTTTTTAAAAATGGATTTAAGATGGGGGAGAAAGGTCACAATCTAAAGTTACCGAACTCAATGTTGAATCCAGGTGGCTGGAGGATGCCAACGCAGCAAGATCTTGATAGCATTCTGATTTGTATTTATAAATGACAAGCAACTTTCACACCATACTAGTGCCATGAATGACCATCTCCTACAACAGAGGGTATTGTAACATCTCTAACAACACCTGCACTGACATTCAAAGGCATTGCCATCATCTATCATCAATATTCTGGGGTATCATTAACCATAAACCTAACTAGACCAGAAATGTAAGTGTTCTGGCTGTAATAACAGATCAAAATTGAGAACTCTGCGTTGAGTAACATACCTCCTAATTTCCAAACCCTTTACACCTCTCTCTCTATTGGGACACGCTCTACTTGCCTGGATGAATGCAGTTCCAGGAATACTCAAGAGGCTCAAAATCATCCAGGAAAAAGGAGTCTACTTGATTGTGAGCTCATTTACAATCTTAAGTATTCATTCCTATTGCACACCTCGGCCGCAGTGCGTACCTTGTACAAGGAGCATGCAATAAGATTTCTTCAACATCCTTCCCCAAATCCATGACCTCATCAGAGCAGTAGGTGCATTGGGACTCCACCACCTGGAAGATCCCTTCCAAATCAAACACCATCCTGACTTAGAATCACCATTCTTGCATCATCACTGTATTAAATTCTTGGAATTTCCAACCTATAGCACCTCCACTACATGGACTGCAGCTGTTCAAAAAGGCTGTTTGCACTACCTTCTTCAAGGGCAGTTAGGTACGGGCAATAAATGCTGGTCTTGTCAGCAAAGCCAACACCACATGAATGAATTTTAAAATGTTCATTATTGCCCTTATCCATATTTTCCATTAAACATCAAAGATTTCAATGGCTAGTTAAATGGGATCATTCTTTTCAAAATTATAGTGTTTAATTTTATTATATTCTCTGTCTGGATGGTTTGCTATCTTATCTTTAAGTAACAATTTGAGCATTGTTCTGACCACCATTAGGATAATGGATCTGTATTTTCCTGGATTCATTAGATCTCCTTTTCTGAAAATAGAAAATACCTGAGATAATCACCAATCTTCCGGAACAATTCCTTTTCCTATTGCATTTTGATGTGGATAATTATGCCTCCTCAATCTCCTTCCCAGTTTCCTTGCCTGCACAAGTTTATTAATTTAGAGTATTGGTAAGGTTTATTGGTGATAGCAAGATTTATAACTAGTACATATGGGAATGGAATGTTTCAAACTCTAGAGTGTGGATTCTGTGCAATGTGGGAATGCCAGGACTCTTCCTATGATATGGATAACCATTTGTGCTGGAAGTGCTGTCAGTTGCAGCAGATTGAACACTGGGTTTTGAAATATGAACAACAGCAACCATCGCTGCATGCTTCTGTGGGTTTGAGAGATTTGTGGATGAAATGCCCACCTAACAGTTTAAGAATATGCACAGAGAAAATAAATAGGTAACCACCACACATTCAAGAAGAAATTGACAGGTAATGCAGGAGACTCCTGAGTGCATCTTATTCTCAAACCAGTATTCAGTTTTGGATGCTGATGAGAGTAATGGTCTATTTGGGAGCACAACCAGAGCTAAGTGTATGGCAACACAAGTGAATCAACTGTACAGTAAGGTAAGAAGAAGACTAGAAAAGCAATAGTGAAAAGAGATTTGACAGATAGAGGAATAGACAGCTATACTTTTGCAACTACAGATATGATTCCAGGATGGTGTGTTGCATCCTTGGCTCCAGGGTCAAGGATGTCACCCAGTGACTGCCCAACACCCTGAGGGGGGAGGGTGAATGGCCAGCAGTCATGGTCTATATGAGTATATGATGTGGAGATGCCAGCGTTGGACTGGGGTAAACACGGTGAGAAGTCTCACAACACCAGGTTAAAGTTCAACATGTTTATTTGATAGCAAAAGTCATTAGCTTTGGGAGCGCTCACTGCTCCTTCATCAGATAAGTGGGATTTCAGTTCACAAACAGGACATATAAAGACATATAAAGAAGGAGCAGCTAGCGCTCTGAAAGCTAGTAGCTTTTGTTACCAAACAAACCTGTTGGACTTTAAGCTGGTGTTGTGAGACTTCTTATATATTAGTATAAACAGCACAGACACAAAGAGGGATGTGGTCCTGCAGTCAGATTTAGAGAGCTTGGTAGAAAGTTAGCAAGCAAAACAGAGTAGTCCTAGTAACATGGCAAAGAGAATATAGAAATATGAAGATAGAACAGCTGAATATGTGGCTGGAAAGTTGGTGCAGGATGGAAGCTTTAGATCCTTGGGACATTGGGCATAGGTCTATGGAGATGAGAGCTGTACAGGCTGGATGGGCTGCAATTAAATAGATCTGGAACTGAATTTCTTATGGGGCACTGTGCTAGCGCTATTGATGAGGGATTTCAACTAACTGGACGGGGGTGTGGGTAAGTAATAAAGTCCAAGTGTGAAAATTTCCATTCTGGTGTGGTTATGGGCTGAAAACTCAGCATGATTCTCACACCAGATCTTCCACTTTTCCAGTCAAGGACCACCCTGTAGTGCCAAGTAAAGGATGAATGACCTGATCTGCTCTGCCAGGGTAAGTGAACCTTCTCTTCACTCCAAACTTACATCCACATAAGGGCACCAGGCAGTCCCTTGGTTACATTCCACAGAGATGTCACACACTACTAGCAGACAGGATATCAGATTCATTGTCTGACACACTTTAATATAACCATCCCTATAAGATCTTGCAGAAACAGAGTCTTTATCCCTTACTGTGGCAGACCCAGCACACACAGCCAGCATGCACGCTTCTAAACTGCTTGTTCATCCGACGTGCTCAGACTCAATCCACCTGTTTTTATGCAGGACAAAATTTTTCACAAGAGGGGAAGAGCCGAGATTGGAGGAGGATGCTGCATTGAGGACACTCTTCCCCTACAAAGGACCAAGTGGCAGAACCCGCTGGGAGGATAGATTTCATTCCTGTGCAGAAAGCGAGATCTGCCTCCCCCAACAAACCAGTGAGGGTCCATCCAGTATATATCACCACAAGCGGGCAACAACTGAGTGATCTAGAATGCAGGTGGCTATCTAGTCAATCACTAATTACCTCTTTTCTGTGTTCCAGCCACCAGCAAGAAAAGACAGAGGGAGACCACCAGCCAGTGCCTCAGCCCTAGCCCTCAGACCACCTTAGGTGAGGATTCTGATGAACCATCTGATGAAGACCCCTCACTGCATTCACCTGGACATCCCACCAGTGCAGTTGCACATACCCTTGGTGAATCCTATTCTAGAGTAAGTTTGGGTTCACAACCTGGTGATGATGTCACAGACACGTGTCCACAGAATGCTAAGGCACCCAATACTCGGAGGACTGCAGGGGATCAGGATGTTCTGTAGAAGGGTCATTTAGATCCAAAACATTAACTCTGCTTCCCTCTCCAGGGATCTTTCTGCCTGGCCTGCTGTGTTTATCCAGCATTTTCTGGTTTTATTTCTGATTTCCAGCATCCACAGTATTTTGCTTTTATTTACCCATATGAACATGCTGTCTGCTTACATAATGCACGTGTAAGACTTGCATCAGAAGATCACGCAATGTAGTCTCATGAGTGTTGTTCTTGGAAAATTATTGATGACCCTGATGCAGTTACATTATGGTCTGTTCTTTGTGTGTTATGGGTATTTAACTTCAGGCCATCTGTCCTAATATCTCAAGTTATCTCCTTAAGACAGAGACGTGGAGGAACTTCTCTCAGAAGGTCGATAATCTTTGTAATTTTCTGTGTCTCTCCCCCACCCCGCCCCCCCCCCCCCTCCACCAGTAAGACTGCTGGAAGTTATATCACAGTGGTTAGCACTGCTGCTTCACAGTGCCAGAGACTTGATTCTCGAGTGACTGTGTGGAGTTTGGATGTTCTTGCCTTGTCTGCGAGGGTTTCCTCCGGGTATTCTGGTTTCCTCCCACATTCTGAAAGACATGCTGGTTAGATGCATTGACCCAAACAGACACCAGATTGTAGCAACTAGGGGAATTTCACAATAACTTCATTGCAGTGTTAATGTAAGCATTATTTGTGACTAATAAATAAACTTTAACTTAACATCGAATACATTCAAGTCTGAGTTAAACCAATTTTTCATTTACATCAGAGTCAGGAGTTATGGAGATCTTATAAACTCCTTGCCTTCAAAACCATTGTTGGTCAGGTTAAAATCCAGCCCCGTGTTCATATTCTTTTGTGCACCTGGACTCTGCTCCACTCCTAGTCATGCAGTAGCCCTCAAAGATCAGGAACCACATCAAGCTTAAGTCACTTAAATCCACTTCAACGGTACGGCTTCTGATGCTGTTTCACTTTGCCCTGCCTGCCATTCCCTACACCTTAATGTAATGTCATCATGCTGCACAAAGTGGAACAAAACATGGGCAGAACCAACCTTCTATTTATGAAGTCCTGAAAAACCCACCACAGAAGTTCTTACAAATCATGTCAGCCTTTCTGAGAAACAGCAGCTGGCATCAACACACTATCCAGATCGACCAGGTCATGGGCTACTTGAAGTGTAAAAAATCAACACCGCATCACTGATCCAACATCATGTTCTCTGCCTTAGAACTTCCTCCAAAGCAATGGGCAAACAAATGAACACAGGGCATCAGCAATGCTGCCACCTGTTCACAAGTGAAAGATGAGGGATAACCCGAACTGTCCCACACCATGGAATACATCACATTAACCTTCCCAGAAGATAGATGCAGGAAGCTACTCATTCTTTTTCCCATCAGTATTTCATTGAATGGATACCCAGTCTCAATATCTCTTTATTAAAATCTTTCTGTCACCAGAAAAATTTTACTTGCTTGACATCCTTTTAAAACATCATAGATCACAGCATGTAAGTCGATCTAGCAAATAAGATGACCCCATTTTTTTCAGCCCGAAATGTCATGCTTTTGCATTGTATAGGTTAACCTTCCTTTACAGCTGTGACATGCTATAGTTGCATTAGTAGTCAGCCTCAGTTTTTCACCCTATATATAGATGTTTTATTTACTGGTACCTCATAATTGATGCAAAGGATCAAGCAAGCGATATGGATACCGTTTTGGTGAAGCACAGAAGATAATGAGCAAACCCCACACAGAGCAAACCCCGAATGTCAATGATGATGACCACTCACATCCACTCTGGCAATTCACTTTTATACTCAGCTTAGAAGCTAACCCCTGTTTTTGAAGTGACTTTGATGCTTTCACATTGATTTACATACCAACATCTATGGCATTCCTAATATTCCTTTACAATTCTGTTTGTCATTTCTACTAAGTATTGGTCATAACCTAGTTCAATTTGGTCACCACTCTTCTGGAGAAGTAATGGAGGCAAACACTCTGTAACCATACAAAAGGTAGTTAGATGCTCTGGTAGCATTTCTATTACATGATGAGCTTAATCAGCTAACGGCCTCCCTCCACTATACTTAAGTTCAAGTCTATTTAATTTTAACGCGCACACAGCAAATAGATCATGTATGTCAGTTGGAGGGTAAGATTCATGACCAATTTTGAAATTGGACCTCCATTGAGGAACTAACTTGTTTCAAGCCCTCACTTCCCATTTTACTGCCTTCAGAGAGGATCTGAGAACTTATATTTATACAATAGGGAGATCATTTTTATTTCATTGTATATAAATACATGGGTGTGTAAATTGGTTTCGATCATTTTGAACTTAAAACAGGTAGCATAATGGGATCACAGCCAGAATCGGAACAGGAAGGCAAACTATTGGCGGCTCACCATGGAATTAACTGGGAGAATGAAGAGGCCAAGCTGAGGAGGACAAGCTGCTGGAAGAGGGAAGAGGAGGAGGGGGAAATGGAATTTTGGCAGGAGGTCATATTCACCCAGGGTGTCCAGGGAGCAATTATCCTTCCTGAATCTTGAGGAGAAACAGTACATGAGCTATCTGTACTTTTGTACAGATGTCCTCACTGAAATCTGCCACCTGCTGCAGTCACAACTGCAACTTCTGAGTAGGCCAAGAAGTGACCAATACCATGGGGCCTTACATCTGTATCCATTTGTACATCTTGGATTATTGCAGGATGCTCCATACCAATATGATGTGAGGGCACAGACCCATTGCAGCATTAATGTATGTTTGCAGTATTAATCCCTCCAGGCCTACAATATTACAGAAATGTTTTAAGGGAGAGCACTTCTGCACAAAAGTTTGTTGTAAAGAAACAGCTCATGACAGCAACTGCTGCAGGTTCCTTTTCTCACAATGTGCTTTTTAGTACGTGGGGGAATGAAAGACAGGACTGGAAATTAACAAAAAAATGGTTGAAAGACACCTGTTCTAAATATCCCAGCATTTTTATTCAGTTTTGCAACCTGAGAATTTCAAAACTGCTAGATGCAATGTTTGATGCAAATATTAAGATTCCAGTATGCATTATTTTTGTAACATTTTCATCTATTTTGTTTCCTTATAGTGACCAATATTTTAAGTTTTGCGCAGAAGACTGAAACCTGCTGGTTATCGAACAAAATAGGAACTGTTATTCTGGAAAATAGAAGGTGGAAACAAAAAGAGAGGTCAGCTTAGAATTAAGTACAATCCTAAACTAATATAGAAATTCCCAAGAAGAATTACCATCACTCATTAGCCAAAACCTGAAATTAGCACCTTTCCCTGTTTCCTCCTCCGAAATGCTCTTTTCAACCTAAAGTTTACTTATTAGTCGAGTTGCACTTTTGATTAGGGAAAACATCACAGCCGTACTGTGAGGGGATATATCTGAGGGTTCGGCCACTGAGTCTATATGGGTAGAACTGAGAAATAAAAAGGGGAAAATCACTTTGATAGCGTTGTACTAATAGTCAACGGGAAATTGAGGAGCAAATATGTAAGGAGATTACAGAAAGCTCCAAGAAAAATAGGGTGGTAATGGTGGGAGATTTTAACTTCCCCAACATTGACTGGGACAGCCATAGTACTAGAGGGTTGGATGAAGAGAAATTTTCATTCAGTATGTGGATGGCCCGACTAGAGAGGGGACAAAATATTTCCCCTTGGAAAATAAGGAAGGGCAGGTACAGAAGTGTTAGTGAGGGATTACTTTGCGACCAGTGACCATAATTCTATTGGTTCTAAGATAGCTATGGAGAATGATAGGTCGAGCCCAGAAGTTAAAATTCTAAATTGGGGCAAGGCCAATTTTGATGGTATCAGACAGGAGCTTTCGAAAGTTAATTTGGAGAGTTAGTGGGAAGGCAAAGGGACGCCTGGTAAGTGGCACACTTTCAAAAGTGTGTTAACCAGTGTTCAGGGTAACACATTTCTCTGAGAGTGAAGGACAAGGCTGGCAGAAGTAAGGAATTCCGGATGACTTGGGGTATTAAGGCCCTGTTCGAGAAGAAGAGAGGCACATGGCATGTATAGGCAGCTAGGATAAAGTGAATCTCTTGAAGGGTGTAGAGGGAGTAGGAGTAGAGTTAAGAGAGAAATCAGGAAGGCAAAAAGAGGACAAGAGATTGTTTTGGCAGATAAGGCAAAGGAGAATCCTAAGAGCTTCTACAAATACATAAAGAGCAAAAGAGTAACAAGGCAGAGAGTAGGGCCTCTTAAGGATCAACAAGGTCATCTATGTGTGGATTCACAAGGAATAGGTGAGATCCTAAATGAATATTTCTCATCAGTATTTGCTGTTAAGAGAAGCATGGATGTTAGGGAACTTGGGGAAATAAATAGTGATGTGTTGAGGAGTGTACATATTACAGAGAAGGAGGTGCTGGATGTCTTAAAGCGCATCAAGGTAGATAAATCTCCGTTACCTGATGAAGTGTATCCCAGGACATTGTGGAAGGCTAGGGAGGAAATTGTGGGTTCCCTAGTCGAGATATTTGAATAATTGATAGTCAGTTTTGGGGTGTCTGAAGATTGGAGAGTGGCAAATGTTATGCCTTTGTTTAAAAAGGGCTGCAGGAAATACAGGCCAGTGAGCCTCACATCTGTGGTGGGTAAATTGTTGGAAGGAATTTTGAGAGGCAGATCTACAGGCATTTGGAGACACACAAGGACTGATTAGGGACAGTCAGCATGGCTTTGTGAGTGGAAAATCGTGTCTCAGAAATTTTTGAAGGGATAAACAAGAAGGTAGATGAGGGCAGTGTAGTTGATGTTGTCTACAGGGACTTTAGCAAGGCCTTTGACAAGGTACTGCATGGTAGGTTGTTGCATAATGTTAAATCTCATGGGATCCAGGGTGAGCTATCTAAATGGATACAAAATTGGCTCCTTGACAGAAGCTAGTGGGTGGTTGTAGAGCGTTGTTTTTCAAACTGGAGGCCTGTGACCAGCGATGTGCCTCAGGGATCAGTGCTGGGTCCACTGTTATTTGTCAGTAATATTAATGATTTGGATGAGAATATAGGAGGTTACTAAGTTTGCAGATGACACTAAGATTGGTGGCATAATGGACAGTGAAGAAAGTTATCTCCAATTGCAACAGGATCTTGATCAGTTGGGCCAGTGGGCTGACAAATGGCAGATGGAGTTTAATTTAGACAAATACAAGGTGATGTATTTTGGTAGATTGAACCAGGGCAGGACTTGCTCAGTTAATGATAGGGCACTGGGGAGAGCTCCAGAACAAAGAGATGTAGGGGTACATGTTCATAGCTCCTTGAAAGTGGAGTCCAGGTGGACAGAGTGGTGAAGAAGGCATTCGACATGCCTGGTTTCATTGGTCAGACCATTGAATACAGGAGTTGAAATGTCTTGTTGAAGTTGTACAAGACATTGGTAAGGCCTCACTTAGAATACTATGTGCAATTCAGATCACCCTATTACAGAAAGGATATTATTAAACTAGAAAGAATGTAGAAAAGATTTACTCGGATGCTACCGGAACTTGATGGATTGAGTTATAGTAGGCTGGATAGACTGGGATTTTTTTCTCTGGAGCACAGGAAGCTGAGGGGTGATCTTACAGATGTCTACAAAATAATGAGGGGCATAGATCAGCTAGATAATTAATATATTTTCCCAAAGGGAGGGAAATCTAAAACTAGAGGGCATATGTTTAAGGTGAGGGGGAGAGATACAGAAGTGTCCAAAGGGGCAATTTTTTTTCACACAGCCGGTGCTGAGTGTCTGGAACAAGCTGCCAGAGGTAGTAGTAGAGGCAAGTACAATTTTGTCTTTTATAAAGCATTTAGATGGTGACATGCTTACAATGGATATAGAGGGACCTGGGCCAAATGCAGGCAATTGGGATTAGCTTAGGGGTTTTAAAAAAAAGGGCATCATGGACAAATTGGGCCAAAGGGCCCATTTCCAAGCTGTAAACCTCTATGATTCTAATCACAAGTAGGTTCACATTAACACTGCAAATGAAGTTATTGTGAAAATCCCCTAGTTGCCACACTCCAATGCCTGTTCAGCTACAGTGAGGGAGAATTTAGCATGGTCAATGTATCTAACCAGCACGTCTTTTGGACTATGGGAGGAAACCGGAGCACCTGGACGAAATCCACACAGACACGGGGATAACGTGCAAACTCTTCACCATCACCCAAGCTGGGAATTAAACTCAGGCACTTGGTGTTGTGAGGCACAGTGATAACCACTGTGCCACCATGCCAACCATTTCTATGCCCAAGGTTTTGGTCACCTGCCCTTTTTAGCTTCCGTGTTAATTTTTCTCTGATTGCACTTCTGAGATGAGCTTAGGGATGTTTTATCATGTTAAAGGCATCCTATCAAGATGAGTTGGTGCAATTGCTGTTATAACAATATGTGAAGGATAGTCACATGAATTCTAATGGTAGGTGATCAATGATGGTAATTTGCATTTGAATACTGTCACAATCTGTGGTTTGACCAGGATAAATTTCTTTTTAGTGAAATAAAATGGAGAGGAAATCAGTGAGAATCTTTGAAAAAGTTTCCTTTTTAATATACTCTTACGAGTTGAAGAGCAGAAGGATCTTGGGGTCCGGGTCAATAGGACTCTTAAATCGGCCTCGCAGGTGGAGGATGTGGTCAAAAAGGCGTATGGTGTACTGGCCTTCATTAATTGAGGGATTGAGTTTAGGTGTCAGGAGGTAATGCTGCAACTTTATAGGACCCTTGTCAGACCCTACTTGGAGTACTGCGCGCGGTTCTGGTCGCCTCACTACAGGAAGGATGTGGAAGCTACTGAGAGGGTGCAGAGGAGATTTACAAGGATGTTGCCTGGATTGGGAGGCATGCCTTATGAAGATAGGTTGAGGGAGCTAGGTCTCTTCTCCCTGGAGAGACAAAGGTTGAGAGGCGACTTGATAGAGGTTTATAAAATGTTGAGAGGAATAGATAAGGTGGATTCTCGGAGGCTATTTCCCAGGGCTGAAATGGTCGCTACGAGAGTTCACAGGTTTAAGGTGCTGGGAAGCAAGTACAGAGGAGATGTTAGGGGTAAGTTTTTCACTCAGAGGGTGGTGAGTGAGTGGAATCGGCTGCTGTCGGTGGTGGTAGAGGTGAACTCGCTGGGGTCTTTTAAAAGACTTCTGGATGAGTATATGGGATCTAATGGCATTGGAAGTTACAGATAGTTCTATGGCTTGGTAGGTATACATGTGGTCAGCGCAACTTGTGGGCCGAAGGGCCTGTTTGTGCTGTAGTGTTCTATGTTCTATGAGTGTAATACAGACCTTAGAATGTGGTGCAGGTATGAAATAATTAATTGGCTAAAAGAGCTGAGAAACAAACCCTAGTTGGTGTAACAGAAGCACTACATTCTGTGCCTGACATACTTTAAAAAGAAAGCTTGAATTTAAGATAAAGTGACTTGTCAAGGATAAAAGGATACATTGTGGAAGTAAATTTCAAACAATTTAGTCCCTGAAAAGTCAGTATTCTCAGATTAAGGAAGTACAATGGTTTTGGCTCTTAAGTTACTTACTAAACTGGGACATACTAATTCATTAAAGAGATATGGGCCTGTTTGGAAACTGGTATCTGGTTGAGAACACAAATAAAGCTGTTGAAGAGAAAACTGTAACAACCACTACATTCCAGAGGAGTGTCTATTTTGAATGCAATATATCAACACTGGTCCAAAATTAACAAAAACATCTGCGCAGAGAACTGTCAGGAGGTCGCTAAAAACTCACCAACAGTGACTAATCATGTCTAACTAAAACCAACTGACTAAATTTATAATACCACTCTTTGCACCATTTCCTTAGAAACTGTGCCTTTATTTTTTTACAATCTTAGATTGATCTATATCACATACAACCACAAGGTCAAGAAGTGACAAAGGCAGTCAGAACAAAAACAAGAAAAAAAGATCCGAATATGGATGATGGCTTCAAAGTGCAACATAATGGTCTAGAAAAATTGTGTGCGCACTGAATTGTATGCGCAGGGGGTGTAATGAGATAGGCAGCACTCAATATTTATACTGCCTTATTGTTTTAATCATGCAGGCAGTGAAACCTGCTACTTAAACAGTCAGTATTTCTTAAAGGGGTTGCATCAGGCTGCAGATACCAGGAAAAGAATTACAAGCAGAGTGATGTGGCTGAAACAATTGCAGAGATAGAACCTGGGATCTTGGAGGATGTTGTCGTGGAAGCCCTGGTGTAGGTAGTGTAAAGGACATCTCCTTTCCACTGGGGAGTAGGAAGCACTACTGGAATCAACTCCACCAGCAATGGTAAGAAATGCAGAATTATATCAATGCCAGAAGCTGAGCATTCAGGTCATGGCAGCAATTCTGGGAGAGATTCACTTCTTCACTAAAGCTGTCAAGGTAGACTCCATCCCCAGCACCTGAAACATGACAATCACAAGACTCACCCATCCTTGTTTTCAGCTTCCCTTTATTCTCATTCAATCACTGCCAAGCATCCATATACCTCCTTCCCCTCATGTACTCACCATTGTTACAACTCTTCACATACTCACACTTGCACCATGACAGCAGGCCTCACAAATTTCAGGGCCAGGGACTTTTAGGGGGTAAACACATTTTAGAAGACTATTCCCCAAAATGTGCTTCCTACAAACACCACCCACATTACATATCAGTAATGTCACTGTACACAACAGAACTCTTCCAACCAATCCGATCATGTTGAACTTCACACTACTATTGTAAGACATGATTTGAACTGCCATTATATCAGATTTTACATCATCAGAATCACTTATATTGGCTTTTCTTGCATTGCTAACATTGCCTCTGGTATCCTGTGAGGATATATTCTTGCCTTCTTCCTGCTCTAACACTGCCATTCTCCTTGCTCATCTCTCACCTTCCATTCCCTGAAAACAAACTCTTCTAACTCGCACCAAGTTCCATTCACTGATCATACGTGTACTCGCTGAGCTACACAAGTTCCCAGATAAACAGTGCCACAATTTTAAAATTCACATCCCTTTGTGGTCTGACTCCTCCCTAATTCCATAATCTCACACAGCCCTCTAACTCTGGCTTCTTGAGCATCCCTGATTCCTCCAACACTGTGGCTATGCTTTCAGCTGGTAAGTCTCAAGTTCTGGAATTCCTTCCTTAAATTGTTCTGCCTCTTATTCCTGCCATATAACAGTCCTAAAACTTAACTGTTTGATTAAGCTTTTGAATATCTCATGTGCATCATCTTTTGTAACTCAGTGTCAAATGTTGCTTTAAAACACTCTTGTGAAGGCACATGGTACATTTTATTATGTTAAAAATGCTACATAGATATAAGTGGTTGCATTATTATAAAACATTTTTCATATGTCCCTGTCAGGCAAGGAGGATTTGGTAGGGCTAGGGAACCGTGGTGCACTAAGAAAGTTGATTCGCTGGTTAAAAAGAAAAAGGAGGCTTATGTCCGGATGAGACTTGAGGGCTCAGGTAGTGCACTAGAAAGCTTTAGATTGGCTAGGAGGGAGTTAAAGAGTGAGTTAAGAAGGGCTAAAAGAGGACATGAGAAGACTTTGGCTGATAGGATTAAGGAGAATCCTAAGGCGTTCTATAGATATGTTAAGAACAGAAGATTGGTTAGGGCAAGATTAGGGCCAGTTAGAGACAGCAGTGGGAATTTATGTGTGGAACCGGAAGAGATTGGAGAGGCATTGAACCAATATTTCTCTTCGGTGTTCACGCAGGGGGACATAAGTGTAGCTGTGGAAAACACTGGGTTACAGGGTTGTAAACTGAACAGTATTGCAGTTGATAAGGAGGATGTGCTAGATATTCTTGAGGGTTTGAAAATAGATAAGTCCCCTGGGCCGGACGGGATTTACCCTAGGATTCTCTGGGAGGCAAGAGAGGCGATTGCAGAGCCTCTGGCTCTGATCTTCAGGTCGTCGTTGGTCACCGGTATAGTGCCAGAAGATTGGAGGATAGCGAATGTTGTCCCATTGTTTAAGAAGGGGAACAGAGACTTCCCCGGGAATTATAGACTGGTGAGTCTTACTTCTGTTGTGGGCAAGGTTTTAGAAAAAATTATTAGGGATAGGATTTATAGTTATTTGGGGAGTAATGAATTGATTGGAGATTGTCAGCATGGTTTTGTGGAGGGTAGGTCATGCCTTACTAACCTTATTGAGTTCTTTGAGAAAGTGACCAAAGAGGTGGATGGGGGTAAGGCAGTTGACGTGGTATATATGGACTTTAGTAAGGCGTTTGATAAGGTTCACCATGGAAGGCTTCTGCAGAAAATGCAGATGTATGGGATTGAGGGTGATTTAGGTAATTGGATCAGGAATTGGCCGGCGGATAGGAGACAGAGGGTGGTGGTTGACGGTAAGTGTTCGTCATGGAGTTCAGTTACGAGTGGTGTGCCTCAGGGATCTGTTTTGGGGCCACTGCTGTTTGTAATTTTTATAAATGATCTGGATGAGGGTATAGTTGGGTGGATTAGTAAATTTGCTGATGACACCAAAGTCGGAGGTGTGGTAGATAGTGAGGAAGGGTGTCTTAGTTTACAGGGAGACTTGGACAAGTTGCAGAGCTGGGCCGAGAGGTGACGGATGGAGTTTAATGCAGAAAAGTGTGAGGTAATTCACTTTGGCAGGAATAACAGATGTGTAGAGTATAGGGCTAACGGTAGGACTCTGAATAGTGTGGATGAACAGAGGGATCTAGGTGTATGTGTACATAGATCCCTGAAAGTTGGGAATCAAGTAGATAGGGTTGTTAGGAAGGCATACGGTGTCTTGGCATTTATTGGTAGGGGGATTGAATTTAGGAGCCGCAGCGTCATGTTGCAACTGTACAAAACTCTGGTGCGGCCGCACTTGGAGTATTGTGTACAGTTCTGGTCCCCACATTATAGGAAGGATGTGGAGGCTTTGGAGAGGGTGCAGAGGAGGTTTACCAGGATGTTGCCTGGTATGGAGGGGAGGTCCTATGAGGAGAGACTGAGGGATTTGAGGTTGTTTTCGTTAGAAAGAAGGCGGCTAAGAGGGGACCTTATTGAAACATATAAGATGATTAGAAGTTTAGATAGGGTGGACAGTGATAGCCTTTTTCCTCGGATGGAGAAAGCTAGCACGAGGGGGCATAGCTTTAAATTAAGGGGTGGTAGTTATAGGACGGATGTCAGGGGTAGGTTCTTTACCCAGAGGGTAGTGAGGGATTGGAATGCCATGCCTGCTGCAGTTGTAAATGCGCCTAGTTTGGGGGCGTTTAAGAGATCCGTGGATAGGTTTATGGATGGAAAGGGTTTGGTTTAGGTTAGAGGGTCATTGCTTTTTAACTGGTCGGTGCAACATCGTGGGCCGAAGGGCCTGTTCTGCGCTGTAATGTTCTATGTTCTATATCTTGTGAAATATTTTCTTTCAAAAATGTGCAATGAAATAATCAAATATTTATTAAGAGATTTACATTTTGATTTCACGTAGTAATCCCATTGTGATTTTCATTATCTTCCTCCCCATTGAATACAAAACCTTTGACAAACTAGCCAATCTGATGAAAAGTCACTTCTGTTTCTGTCCACAGATGCTGCCTCTCCTGCTGAGATTTTAACAGCGTTTTTTTTCTGTTTTTATTTCTGATTTTCAGTATATGCAATATTTTGCTTTTGAATTAATAAGTTTACTTTAACAACAACAACCCATTATGGAAGCAGGATTTTATGCGCACAGATTTTCATGTGTTGCTGTTGGATTAGTCCATTTAGGTACATCTGTCAGCATTGTTCTGTACTTACATATGACCGGCATCTGTGAGAACATACACTTTGTAACAGAACTGCACCAGATTCAGAGGATGAGATTAATTTTCCCTCACACATACGATCAAAGAGCTTTGGATGTTACATTAGATGGTCTGAGAAATGATTGCTTTCTCCCTTTGTATCCCTGGTTGTCATTTACAAAATATTCAGATAAAATTAAATGATAGGGAACATGATAAACCTGCGTCTGTTGATGGCAATGCAGGAAGCAGGCCAACATCATGCCACAGCTCTATTGAATGGTATCTGCATTCAGCCAGCACTAAGCATACTGTTAATGAGCTGAATCCATTGGTTAGAGACCAATATATCATGAATGGCTAGCAATGCTTTTAAAGTTAGCCTGAACCTCCTTGAAGGATATAGCAGATGCTGGAGTTATGCTAGAAGAGAATGTGACCAGGGAAAGAGGAAGGGTACAAGGGGAAAAAGTGGAGGTGTTGGAAAGGGGGAGAGATATCCTGCATCAGCAGGGGACCAGGAGTTCTCTAACTGGATAGTCAAAAATCCATGGTAGCAGATGGCTGTGAAGGTCAAGAGTGAGGTCCTGAGGATTCCTGAGGCAGTGCCACACAAAATTCATTTAGTGGTCAAGCTCAGTGAATGCATCTTCAAATGTTGCATCCTAGCAACTGCACCAGGAGCCTCTGACACTACTGAATTCACCACAGCCCCAACACTCATCTACAAACAATCCCTATCAATCAAACCTCATGTCCAACGTTCATATGCTTCACCCCACTCTCACAGAATTAGCATCGCTTTAACCTCACATTTATAACCCATATCTTGCACACACTTGCATTGGCTTCTCTTCCTGTTCCTGCACTGTCACTGTTACCTCTGGTATCCTGCAAGGATTTATCCTTTCCTCCCCCACCCCCCAATCCTGCCACTCTCCTGGCTCACTGGTCACCTGCCACCACTCCACCATGCCAACTACATCAGTGAATCAGACTGCACCATTCCTTTGCAGGATAAGGTGGCACACAATCAGAGGCAGCAGCAGCAGCTAACCAGAGGAGGACAGGTGTGCGTGAACATCCTCAGCCTCTCAGAGGAGATGATGCTGAACATTATTGGGATGCTAGCTATTGAGGCTGTGGCCCAATGTGAAAGAAGGATGGTAACCTCATATCGGATCATCCTTCTCACATTTCATTTCCCTTTCATCCCACATTCTTTTCTGATTTACAAATGGCAGATTTTGTAAATATGCACCTTTTATTCCATCCCACCCCTCCCCTCACCACACCACAACCTCACCCATGTGCATTTTCCCTGTCAATTCCACAACTGATGCAAGCTGGCCAAGCACTGAGGAACAGCAAGAAGAAAATGATGTTGAAGGCACAACATCACTTGATTTCACACTCACGGCTCAAATATTGACACTGTGCCTAGCTTAGAGGATAGATTCGGGTGAATCACATGATCAAAAGAAATAAGTAGGCCATTTGGCCCATCAGGCCCACTCCACCATTCAATAGGGTCATGGCCTGCTTGGCTATGGCCTTAATCCCAATCTCCTGCCTGCCCCCACCACCCTCTCACCATCATCCTTGAAGATCAAAAACCTGCCTAACTCAACCTTGAAGATATTCAATGAACCAGTCTCCATTGCTGTCTGAGGCACAGAACCCCAAAGACTAATGACTCACTGAGAGAAGAATTTCTTTCTCATCATTGTCTTAAAAGGAGAACTTTTTTAAAACTCTTACGATGGTTTTAGATTCTCTCAGCAGGGGATTTATCCTGCCAATCTCCTTCAGAATCTTATATGTTACAATTAGATCACCTCTTATCCTTCTGAACGCCTATGAGCATAGGCCCAATCTGCTTCATTTTTCCTCTTTAGACAACCTTTTTGTCCTGGGAAACAATCTAATGAACCTTCTCTGAACTGCTTCCAATGCACATATATCTCTCTTTAAGTAAGGAGACCAAAACTGTACACTGTATTCCAGATGTAGTCTCGCCATATATGCAGCAAGACCTGCACAATATTCAGGCTTGGCTATAAGTGACAAACAACATTTTTTCCACAGAAGTGTTAGGCATGACCATTTCCAACAAGAGAGAACTTAACCATCACCCCCTCATATTCAATGGCATTACCATTGCTGAATCCCCCACTATCAACATCCTGGGGTTACCATTAACATAATCTGAGCTGAACCAGCTCTATAAATACTTTGACTGCAAGAATAGGAGAGAGGCTGGGAATGCTGTGGAGAATAACTCGTCTCATGACTCCCCAAAACCTGTCCACCATCTACAAGCCACAGTTAAGAGTATGATGGAATACTCCCCATGTAACTGGAAATGTGGACTCTCAAAAAACTCAAGAATCACCACACTGTCCAGGACAAAGCAACCCATTTGATTGGAATCTCGTCCACAAACATTCACTCCCTTCATCACCAATGCACAGTGGCAGCAGTGTGTACCATCTACAAGATGCACAGCAGCAACTCACAAATGTTCCATCGACAGCACCTTCCAAATCTGCAATCTCTACTGTCTTGAAGGACAAGAACAGCAGATGCAAGAGAACACGACCAGCTTCCCCTTTAAATAACTCATCATCCTGACTTGGAAATATATTTGTATATGGCTTAAATGTTTCCATCTCTCAATTTTCTGTCCTCCTTTAAAAACCTCCTTAAAATTTACTTTTTTATTCAAGCTTTTAATACCTGAACTACTAGCTCCTTTATGTTTATGTCAAATGTTCCCTGATTACACTCCGGTGAAGTCTCTTGGGATGTTTTGGTACATTAAAGTGCTATTTAGAAGCAAGTTACTGTTGCTGTGGAACATAAGCACTATTGCACCATGCATTATAGAATCTGACAATGCAGGAAGAGGCCATTCAGCCCATCGGGTCTGCACCAATCACAACCCACCCAGGCTCTATCCCCATAACCCCTTGCATTTACCCTAGCTCGTCCTCTGACACAATGGGACAATTTAGCATGGCCAATCCATCTAACCTGTACATCATTGGACTGTGGGAGGAAACTGGAGCACCTGAGGAAACCCACACAGACACAAGGAGAATGTGCAAACTCCACACACAGTGACCCAAGCCGGGAATTGAACCTGAGTCCACGGTGCTGTGAGGCAGCAGTGCTAACCACTGTGCCATCATGCCAGCCATTGTTATGTCAACTGTTAAAAGGCTGAACTCCTCATTGTTGTTCACAGAAATAGCTTTAGGCAAACCAATGATAGAGGTAACAAAGTTCACTCGTGTCTGGAACTGATGCATTGAGTTCATTTGCATTTCAGGCCAATATTCTTGGCAGGTTTGTAGCTATATTGAAATAAAGAACAAAGAACAACACAGCACGGGAAACAGGCCCTTCGGCCCAATGAGCCAGCACTGCCATTTTAACAATGTGCTTTTCCTTCTCCACCCTTGACCCACGTCTATGTTATATAAATATAACAGCTGAGATCAGATACCAAAAAGTTTTTAATCTGAAGTGTAATTATTTACAAGAAGAGTTTGCAGAGATACAGAACTGTTTACATCCTTCCCTACTTTTATGCTCCTTCCCCAATGGAGGAAAGGCCAATATTTAATTTGCCTTCCTAATTACTCCCAGTGCTTTCACGCTTACCTTTTATGCTTCACATGCAAGGTCACCAAGATCACCTGCCAAGAATGGGGAATTGGGGTTGCCATTGCTGATACTGCAGGACAGTCAGTGAGTTCTTTATGGACAGGCTAGGCAGAAAGCAGATGTCTAAGTTACTTCCTACCTTCCTCTTCCTTGTCTTGCTTTTGATCATGTGTCTGTTTGTCCTCCCGCTATTCCTCCTCCTCGTCACCTGGCTCCTCAGCAACTCACTGTACACATGGTGCGAATGACTGTCTTTTTTTTATTTCTTCATGTCATAAGTAATACATTAATACTGCAATGAAGCTGCTGTGAAAATTCCCTAGTTGCCACACTTCAGTGCTTGTTCAGGTACACTGAGGGAGAATTTTGCATGGTCAATGCACCTAACCAGCACACCTTTCGGACTGTGGGAGGAAATCGGAGCACCCGGAGGAAACCCACACAGACACTGGGAGAATGCACAAACTCCACATAGGCAGTGACCCAAGATGAGAATTGAACATAGAACATAGAACATAGAACATAGAACATTACAGCGCAGAACAGGCCCTTCGGCCCACGATGTTGCGCCGACCAGTTACAAAAACAATGACCCACTAACCTAAACCAATCCCTTTTCGTCCATAAACCTATCCAGAGATCTCTTAAACGCCCCCAAACTAGACGCATTTACAACTGCAGCAGGCAGGGCATTCCAATCCTTCACCACCCGCTGGGTAAAGAACCTACCCCTGACATCCGTCCTGTAGCTACCCCCCCTTAATTTAAAGCCATGCCCCCTCGTGCTAGCTTTCTCCATCCGAGGAAAAAGGCTATCACTATCCACCCTATCTAAACCTCTAATCATCTTATATGTTTCAATAAGATCCCCTCTTAGCCGCCTTCTTTCCAACAAAAACAACCCTAAATCCCTCAGTCTCTCCTCATAGGACCTCCCCACCATACCAGGCACCATCCTAGTAAACCTCCTCTGCACCCTCTCCAACGCCTCCACATCCTTCTTGTAATGCGGGGACCAGAACTGCACACAGTACTCCAAGTGCGGCCGCACTAGAGTAGTGTACAGTTGCAACATTACACTGCGACTCCTAAATTCAATCCCCCTACCAATAAACGCCAAGACACCGTACGCCTTCTTAACAACCTTATCTACTTGATTCCCAACTTTCAGGGATCTATGTACACACACACCTAGATCCCTCTGTTCATCCACACTATTCAAAGTCCTCCCGTTAGCCCTATACTCGACACATCTGTTGCTCCTACCAAAGTGAATTACCTCACACTTCTCCGCATTAAATTCCATCCGCCACCTCTCGGCCCAGCTCTGCAACCTATCTAAGTCTCCCTGCAGACTATGACACCCTTCCTCACAATCTACCACACCTCCAATTTTGGTGTCATCAGCAAATTTACTAATCCACCCAACTATACCCTCATCCAGATCATTAATAAAAATTACAAACAACAGTGGCCCCAAAACAGATCCCTGAGGCACACCACTCGTAACTGTACTCCATGATGAATATTTACCATCCACCACCACCCTCTGTCTCCTATCTGATAGCCAATTCCTGATCCAACTTCCTAGATTACCCACAATCCCATACATCTGCATTTTCTGCAGAAGCCTACCATGGTGAACCTTATCGAACGCCTTACTAAAATCCATGTATACCATGTATACCCTGGTCCCTAGCGCTGTGAGGCAGCAGTGCTAACCACTGTGCCCCTGTGCCATCCTCTCACAATGCTGAGTTTGTACATAATGCAATGGACAATCATGAGTCCTGACAGCTGCTCTGCTGAGTATTGTAAAGTTCTGCCATGGGCCAGGAAGCTGAAGAGTTGTTTCTGCAGGCCAGTGGCCTGCTCTGTGACATTTTCTGTGACAACATGGCTCTTAATGCCTGCATTCTGCATAGCTGGGTGTGGGTAGCCTAAAGGAGTCATCAGAGCCATGTGGTCAGCAGATAGCTCTTGTTATGCAGTAGTTACCCTCTAGTTTGTCACAGTGGCTCACATGCAGGTGCCACTGCGAACAGTGACAGAATGTCAGCATCATCAATAGGGCAAATTCTGGTTCTTGCATACCAGTTTTGTCAACGTTAAGTGCAAAGCAATCTCTCAGTTACAATCCAAACTGCATTTCAGTACCCGAGCATAAGTAAGACACATTGCTGGTAATTAAATTTTTCAAATGAGACATCAAACCAATATCCCAGCTATTTATTCTGGTGGCTGCTGCATTTGCCTATCAAATAACAGTGACTGCTTTCCAAAAGAAATGAATTGGCTGAGAAGTATGTTGTGACATCCTGAGGATGTGAACAGTCCTGTATCAATGCAAAGTCTTCTAGAGAATCATTATACTTCAGATTAAAAACTTTTTGATGTCTGATATCAGCTGTGACATTTCAATGGCACACTAGCTACAAACCTGCCAAGAATATTTGCCTGAAATGCAAATGAACTGAGTGGATCAGTTCCAGATGCTACTGAACTTTGTTACTTCTTTTGTTGGTTTGCCTAAAGCTGTACTTTAATTGGGACTTTTCAGTGAACTACAAAGAAGAGTTCAGCCTTTCAACAGTTGACATAACAATGTATGGTGCAATCATGCTCATGTTCCACAGCAACAGTAACTTGCTTCTGAATAGCACCTCAATGTACTACAACATCCCAAGAGACTTCACTGGAGAGTAATGAGGGAACATTTGATACAAATATAAAGGAGCTAGTAGTTCAGGTGGTTAAAAGCTTGAGTAAGTTTTAAGGAGGTTTTTAAAGGAAGAGAGAGAGGTGAGAGATGGAAACGCCTAACTACAAGTATTGTTCTAAAAATGATATTTGGCAATGAGTTGACTGCAGAGTGGCTGGGGAGCATTTGAAAGAAACAATGCCTCATTCAGGATTATTTTATCCCTAGATGAATTCTCCCATCAAATTTTGCTAATTATTTTGTCTGTCCTTGTTACATTCATATTGCATCTCTTGCCATCCTCGGTTAATGTAACAGGTGAGCAACCATAGATCATAGAACCCTACAGTGCAGAAACAGGCCCTTCGGCCCATTGAGTCTGCACCAACCAGAATCCCACCCAGGCCCTATCGCCATATCCCTACACATTTACCTGCTAATCCCTCTAACCTACACATCCCAGGGCACTAAGGGGCAATTTGTTTAGCATGGCCAATCAATCTAACCCGCACGTCTTTGGATGGTGGGAGGAAACCAGAGTACCCGGAGGAAACCCACACAGACACAAGAAGAATGTTCAAACTCCACACAAACAGTGACCTGAGCTGGGAATTGAACCCAAGTCCCTGGAGCTGTGAAGCAGCAGTGCTAACCACTGTGCTACCATGCCGCCCAGCTATGGGTTTTTTAACAACTGGCACTCTCACATTACAGGTACATGTTCACATGGCATTATAGCTGGCCAACCTCACGATAATATATGTACTTATAGTACATAATATTCTACAATATTGCCTTTATCACTCAGTTCAACAAATTTTATCGTTGTTAAAATATAGTGGCTGAAATTCTCCGTCCTCGCCCAAGGCTGGGGTTCTCCAGACCTGCTGCAGTGAATGGAAATTTGGCTGAGAACCAAATTCTCCATTCTCACCGGCAATGGCAGTGGGGCATACAAAACCAGAGAATTCGAGCGGAGAAGTATGGCTAGGTTTTAGTCAATACTATAAAAAATAATGCATAATATCATATTGTAGGTAATAATACAACTCCAAATTGAGATGGTTTGTTTGCATGTTTTTTGATGCCTCAGCAACATCCTGACATGTTACTCTGTAGACCCTCTAATGCTCAGGAATCAGGCCCTGTATACAGGCACTAATCCTCAACTCCTTTTGAGAACACTACTACGCACAGGTTACCACATCTGGATCATTCTTTCTAGGACATTCGATTTGTGCTCTTGTCTACTACAGCTATGTTCAATGACAGATCTTATGATCTTATTTTCACACCTTCTTAGTCATCTAATTTACATATTGCATCAACTTCAGTCACAAGAGCCCAGTTTCAATAGAGCTGCGGCTCCCCAGACTGGGACATCAACATAATATTATTGTGCTTTTATTTTTCTTCTGTGCTTTTTCCCTATTTTGTAGTAATTGGCATAACGCATGTTACAGACTACTCCTGGTTATTTACCTACAGTTCCAGCACTAGGATCACGTGTGATGGCTGAGTCAAATGCTTTGTTCTCAAAGAGGATTTCCTGGTTTTAACAGGAACCTCGCTCAAAATATCTCAACATCTCACATAATACCACAGCAATGCATCTTAAAGTGTAGAAAGAGGTCATTTGGTCCATAGAATCTGCACTGACCACAATTCCTATCCCTGTAATCATGTATCCATGTAGTTACCTTGTAGTTCCCTGACTCAAAGGGGCAATTTAGCATGGCCAATCAACCTAACCCACACATCTTTGGACTGTGGGAGAAAACTCGAGCACCTGGAGGAAACCCACGCAAACACGGAGTGAATATGCAAACTTTACACAGACAGTGACAGGAGGCCAGATGTAAACCTGGGGTCCCTGGTTCTGTGAGGCAGCAGTGCTAACCACTGTACCAACAGGAAAGTTCTCACCCAGGGAGGGAAGGAGAGTAGAAAGGGGTGCCAAATGGCTGGAGGAGGAATCTGTCAATTTGGTGAGCTGCTGATCCTGAAGTTCAGGGGTGTGGGAATGTCAGGGATCTCATGTAGGGTGGATCGGACAAGAGGAAGGGTGCAAGTTAGGGGAGATAGATACAAGGGAAGCCTAATCAATTACAGTTGTATTTGAAAAGCTAGATGCCAATAAGACTTGTAATCTCTATCATTTTTAAAGTACCAACATACCTGCTTCTACTGGGCACCTCACTCACCCACCTTCTGGACTCAACCAATGCTGAAAGTGGGTGGGTTGGAGGAGGATTTGTGTTTTAATTTCAAATTCCTAGTATCTGCAGTATATTTTGGATTCACAATCTAACCGTTTTACAAAGCCTTTTTTCTGATTTCAACAATACGTGCTACTGTGTCTCTCAAATTTATGCCTTCTTGCTATCATCTCTTCAGCCACTAATTTATCACTTTTTAACTTTATTATAAGCCTTTGTAATTTTGGAGATTTTTTTGGCTGAGTTCCAGTGAAAGCAGTTCACAAGTCCATCTTTGAATTACCTGTCTGATTCTCATAACAGTCTGGACAATCTATACATACCTTTCAATGCTTCTATATCCTTCAGATGGTAGCAAAAGACACGGAGGCCTGCTAAGCATCCACACCATATCGAGGCAGTCATAAGTGAATTAGGCTGGTCCTGTAGCCAGAATACCTGATGCTCGCTTACCAGAACGAATCCTGCGTGGAGAGTTGGAGTCTGGGGTGTGTTCCAATGGTGGTCAAAGGAAGCTTCCTCTGCTTGTGTTTCCTTTTTGCTTCTGATGTTGCTTGCTTTTGAAGAAGGCCACAAGGGTTTTATAATTGGCTGCACAGGTGCAGCAATCCTGGGCAGACTTCTTCCAGGACTCAAAATCGATATCAAAACTCCTAAGTGAAGCCTTCAGAGTCCCGCCATCTGTTTCATCCTGCAGTTTTTCACATTCCTTGTCATCATTTGCCATCCTCCTTAAGTTGGTTTGATCTGCAAATTTTAATATTGTCGCGTCAGTGCTTTCATCTATCCAGGTCTCCCGGATGCCCTTCACTTCTCCAGATCTCTTTGTCCCTTTAAGAACCTCCCTCAGACTCACCTGTCCAAGCAACGTTTTGAACATAGTTCTCCTATTTTGAGACAAAGTGCTTTGGTGGACAATTCCAGTGGTGCCTTTCTCACCGGTCAGAATGGTGAGATCCTGTGCCAGATTCTGTGCTTCACGTCCCATTAATTATGCACAGGTGAGCTCTCCTCCACATCACCTCACAGGCCAGCAGCTGATTCAACTGCCTCCCGTTAGCTGGTGGGTTTGAAGGTCCTGGACCAGGCCCGCACATTCGTAAAACTCTCTCCAACCCTCCTCTCTTCACCAAATGTTCAGGATGTCAGCAATTCAGAGGGAAAAGGCTCGTGGCCTCAAGAAGAAGACTATTCTTTGATTCAACCACCCCCCCCCCCCCACCACCACCACCACAAAGCCCAACATCTGTCATTTGCCCAAGCCTCACTTCAAACTCTACCCAACTCTGCCTTCATGCATGGCCTTCCAGGAAAGTTGTAGCATTAATTTGACCCCCTTGTTTGTGAGCTTTTCAAGCATCAGTTGCACCTCAGACCTTTGTATTAGCGGCAGCATGAGTCCCACAGCACAGTGCTGTCCAGATATGTTTTTGCTCTCCTGAATGTCAGCCATAAGATTGCAGCTATTTTCTGACTTGCTTACCGTCATTATTCTTTTTATATGCTGCCGTCTGAGGTGACACCAACAACATCATATGGTGTGACCTAGAACGTGACAAGTAACTAAACATTTCGACTATCTTAAGCTTCTCTCATGAATTTTCCCTTGTAGATACCAAAATGACAAATGCCAAATGTGTGCTCATTAACCATCTTTGTGGTATTTTGTGCACCATAATATCCCCTCTGTGGTTGGGTGTGGGGATTTGAAACGGAAGTTGGGTGCTATGGCTAGCAAACCACAGTATACACGATGTATGTCAATTGCCAGGAAAAGAATAGCATTCTTAAAAAAAATACATAGTGACAGATGGCAAACACACAGTTCCATAGGGCAACATCTTACCTGAGCTCCAGTGAGCTCCCTGTGTATTGAGTGCTAGTATGAATTGGAATCATAGGAACGACCAGGAGAACCACAGAACAGACCATTTGGAAATTCTTGGCATTTACAATAAAGCCTTTAATTGAATGAAATATTTTCCTATTTAGACCAACTCTAGGTGAAGCTCCCCAAAAGTTATTGATCTGTGTGAAACCCCTCGATTTTTCTGGGATATCCCCTAATTTTTACAAACCTGATGAAGAGGGATGACTGGCTCTGAGTCTTTATTCAACCCACCTCTGCTGCTATCAGCAGAGTTTAATGTGCCAATGTAACACTTGGAATACTGTGTGCAGTTCTGGTCACCCTATTATAGAAAGGATATTATTAAACTAGAAAGGGTGCAGAAAAGATTTACTAAGATGCTACCGGGTCTTGATGGCTTGAGTTATAAGGAGAGGCTGGATAGACTCTCTGGAGTGTAGGAGACTGAGAAGGGATCTTATCGAGGTCTACAAAATAATGAGGGGAACAGATCTGCTAAATAGTCAATATCTTTTCCCAAAGGTAGGGGAGTCTAAAACTAAAGGGCATAGGTTTAAGGTGAGAGGAGAGAGATACAGAAGTGTGCAGAGGGGCAATTTATTCACACAAAGGGTGGTGAGAGTCTGGAACAAGCTGCCAGAGGTAGTAATAGAGGCAGGTATAATTTTGTCTTTTAAAAAGCATTTGGATAGTTACATGGATAAGATAAAAAGCATTTAGATAGATACATGGAAAGACGCTATCTTTCTCCCATTTTCACAGTCGTTCAGGACTTAAAATTTTTTTGGAATCTCCCCCTCCCCAAATATTTCTATGTCTTTACCTGAGATGATAATCAGTCTTTGGATGCTGTTAGAGTGGTGAAAAACGGCATCCAGCATGCTTGGTTTCATTGAACATTGAATACAGCAATTGGGATGTCTTGTTGAAGTTGTACAAGATATTGGTAAGGCCACACTTGGAATACTGTGTACAGTTCAGGTCACCCTGAAAGGAAATTATTAAACTGGAAAGAGTGCAGAAGAGATTTACTAGGATGCTATTGGGACTTGATCGTTTGAATTATAAGGAGAGGTTTGATCGACTGGGACTTAGAAGGCCGAGTGGTGATCTTATAGAGGTCTACAAAATAATAAGGTGCATAGACCAGCTAGATAGTCAATTTCTTTTCCCAAAGATAGGGGAGTCTAAAGCTAGAGGGCATAGGTTTAAGATAAGAGGGGAGATATACAAAAGTGTCCAGAGGGACAATTTTTTCACACAGAGGGTGGTGCGCGTCTGGAATAAGTTGCCAGAGATAGTAGTAGAGGCAGGTACAATTTTGCCTTTAAAAAAACATTTAAACAATTACATGGTAAGGTGAATATAGAGAGATATGGACCAAATGCAAGCAATTGGGACTAGCTTAGGGGGTTTAAAAAAAAAGGGTGGCATGGCAAATTGGGCCTGTTTCTGTGCTGTAAACTTCTATGACTCTGACCCTAAGTACCTTGTCTGGAAACACAAGCATGGTTTCCATTGTCCCTTAGAGAAATATTCTGCAGACGGTTCCTCTCAGTGGCTAACTGTACATTCTCAGTCAGCTATGGGGTTTGTGTCCATTTTAAAATCTAAAAGTCAGGTTGTTTAAACTCCAATAGTTCTGTGTATAATTCCATGCTTGTTTTCTCCATCATCATTGCATCTGGTACAGCAGGAATATTGAGCACAGAGAAGCACATTCCTGTGTGCCTCTTGTCCTTAAGTAATCAATTGGGAGGCCACTTCCAGGAAGGAAGCTCCTTGGTCTGATTGAAGCAGCCAGGAGCCCCATTTGGTTCTGAAGCCTAGGGTAAAATCCTGCCCTTTTTCGGCATTGTCAAATTAAACAAAGTGTATAGTAACTGGACAGGTAGTTTGTAAATGTGGGTGCATTCATGTAAATTGATAAATATGTTTCCAGTTGCAACCAATATCTTTGAAGTGTAGAAAATTCAACTTAGGAGAATTAACTGCTTTCCCAGTGGTAGCCATGATGTGGAGATGCCAGGTTTCATTTTAAACTGGTGTTGTGAGACTTCTTACTGTTCCCAATGGTAGGTTTGAGGATTAATTGCATCCCTGACCAATATTGTAAGAACAATATTATAAGTACAAAACTGACTCATGCTTTCTGAGTAACATTTTGCAACACTCTGAGAAAACAAATTACTTTATCCCAACAAAACTGCAATCTGGCAATCCACCAAGCTGCCTCAGGATTGGTTCTCCTAGTGTGGAAAGGCTTTGTGTTGTATACCCCAAAGTTGCAACCAACAGATTTAATCAACAACACTGAAAGCAAGGTCAAATCACCACCATCAAGACCACCTCTCAGTTCTCCTTTTCAAAACATTAGAGTCATCTTAAGTCATCTTTGGTACAACATCATGGGCTGAGGGGCCTGTTCCTCTGCTGTTCTGTTCTACGATCTATGTGAGGACATGTGGCAGGACAAGATCTCAGTCCAATGGCCGAGTGTGCCCTACAGCTTTACCCCTGAGTGGTGAGTATACAAGGTTCGCTCATACATGCAGTGCTTGAAACATGGTTTTGTCTTGTGAGATGATAATTGTTGCCAGCTCAATCGGTGAGTAAAATCTACTTTTTTCTCTCATTTAATTCCCTTGTGTCACAGCCCATTCCCCACTGGACAGAGACCCATGGGTCAGCACAAGGTAGGTAAGTAGTCACTCATTTTACACCACATTCAATTTCCTTTGTAGTGGTGGACAATGGAAAAATCCCTCCACTGGAACAGGTAGGTCTAAAACCCAATTGAAATGAGACTTTCAATGTTATTCAAATAAAACTGATGAGCTGCCTACTGCGACACCAGTATCAGGAGGTCCTGGAATGGGGTACATGAGGTAGAGTGGATCCTGGGTTGGTGACAGCCTGTGGGACTGCTATAAATGTGGAAGGATCACCCTATCTTTGAAGTGAGCACTTACTGCATAAATTACTACCTGGTCGCAGACTCTAACAGTCCCTGTAAGAACTATTGATTCAGAGCAGATCAGTTTCAAGAGGGAGTCCTGAAGCAGGCATTAGGCTCCCTATCTGCATTCACATGATTTCAATAGCAGAATTAAATTCTTGAATATGAAGTTCCACATCAGGCATTCATATATCTTCACTCACAGAATGATATATATCTTATAGTTCAGCATTCAATAGCATGTTTTTGCAAAACATGCCTGTAGCAGATCCACCTGACTTATTTTGAATCTATCCGCATACCATATCAGAATCCAGACACACTTTGTACTTAATAAGAGTATTAAGATTGAATTACCTGCAATTTGGAAACACCCGATGACGATCAAACAGGTTTTCAAACTATCAATCAACGCATAACACTGGTGATCAGCAGTATTTTTCAGATAAACTGCTGTAGCTGCACTTTAATTTCCACTTTGTTGCTTCTCAACTACACAAATGTCATTCAGCTTGAAATAATCTTTTCATGTATTAAGTTCTAAGGTACGTGTCAGTCTCTTTGGGAATTAAACAGTATGCTTGGGAATCATAGTATTTCCTCTTTGTGCTTATAAAACTCAGATGGGGGAGGGTGAGTGATAAGATGTGTGTGTCTCGATAAATTTCTTTTGATAGAATAGAATCTCTGCAGTGCAGAAGAAAGCCATTCGGCCCGTCGAGTCTGCAATAATTGTCAGCAATCCGTCCAGGCCCTTTGCTAGGATCCCCATATATTTATCTTGCTAATCCCTCTAATCTATGCATTTTGGGACTCTAAGGGGCAATTTAGCATGGCCAATCCACCTAATCTGCACATCTTTAGACTTTGGGAGGAAACCAGAGCACCCGCAGGGCAAACGTGCAAACTCCACACAGACAGTGACCCGAGGCTGGGATTAACCCACAAACCCACTTCTATGAAATCACAGCTTTTTAGTGAATTTGCCTGACAGTTAAAATTTTATTTTCCAAAATATTAGAAACTCAGATATTGATGCTTATTTTTTCCACATGGAGAATACTCACTGCTTTCTTTCCAAATCCAAAAACCAGAGTGTATGGAATTTTTGAATCAAATATAGTCACTTTGATTGATCAATAACAAGGTCATGAAAAGTGAAAAACAATACAGGGAATGAAAATGCTTGATGTTTTGCGAGATTGGGCGGCACGGGGGCACATTGGTTGGCACTGCTACCTCACAACGCCAGGGATCTGAGTTTAATTCCAGCCTTGGATGACTGGCTGTGTGGAGTTTTCACATTCTCCCCGTGTCTGCGTGAGTTTCCTCTGGGTGCTCCGGTTTCCTCCCACAGTGCGGGTTAGATGGACTGGCCGTGCTAAATTGCTCCTTAGTGCCAGGGAATTATCAGGGTAAATATGTGAGGGTTACGGGATAGGACCTGGGTAGGACTGTTGTCAGTGCAGGCTCAGTGGGCCGAATGGTCTCGTTCTGCACCGTAGGGATTCTGTGATATTCTATTCTATGAAGATACATATTGTTTTAATGCCTGACTTTGGATTGACTACAGAAAAATGAAGATTTGTGTTAATCTAAAAATGCTGGAGAAGAATTGTTTTCTAACTGCTTGTTTTATTTTTTTTCTATCCAATTATGCAAGTGTCCTTTGTTGCGCAAATAAACTGGATAGCAATAGAAGGTACAAGGAAGCCTTGTAACTCTCCAGATAAGATAATAGTTATTCTTAGAGTGGCTGTGGTCTTCATGTTTGGGCAGATTGCAGATGGATGATCTCAATGTAAGAGAGCGTTACAAAGTGTGCAGTGGCGCACTTCCCTAAAACAGAGAACATCAAACCACAGAAGGGTGCCCATTTCCCGAGCAGCTGTGGTTCATGGAAGTTTGGATACATTTTTCTGCCATTTCGACAAGCTTCTTGCTTCCTCTTTGTAACTGCTGAACTACTGTAATCAGCCGTTCAAGCACTAACTTCAGTCTAATCCCTTTCTGAGCTTCTGTGCCCTGTGTTTACAAAGATTAACAAGCGTTCTCAGAGCTTTCAATTTCGGGAGATTAAACACTATTTAGTGCTCCAGCTCGTTCACAGATTTGTTTGCCAATAATTAATGTGATGATGGATAAACTCAGTAGTTTTAGAGAAATGGCAATTATTGGACAGAAGTACCCCAACAGCTATTTTGAAATTTGAAATATTGAAACAAGGCAGAGATCATTTTAGCTAAATTTTTTGTGAAAATTGAATAATTCAAATAAATCAGAATTGGAAAGGAGTCATTCAGATATCTGAACCTTTCACTCCATAATAATCAGTCAGGGAGAAATTGAACAGAATATTATTTTCTGATAGATTTGGTGATATTCATTTGTCTCCTTGAACAGATGAATTAACTTGCATAGAATCCAGAATGACACACATCACAGTGCTGACTTTAGGCAGAGAACAAGGATTGGAAAGTTGGTGCTATCTCTGGTTCATGCTCTCTCCAAGGATGGCATTCTGCTGGAAGAACCAGATCATTAAACCACTTATCTATTCACTGAGAGGTGTCAAATCAAAGGATTGTTATTTATTACATAAATATCATAGCAAAATAAAAACATAGAAAATAGGAACAGATGAGGCCATTCGGCCCTTTGAGCCTGTTCAGCCATTCAATGTGATCATGGCTGACCTTTTATCCCCCCACCCCCCTCCCCTACCCCACCGGTCTCCAAAAGTCGACCATGATCAATGGCTGCCAATAACGTGCAAGACTCGGGCTTTTCGTGACAATGAGTGAATCACAGGCACCAACACCTGGATTAAGCTGGCTGAAGACAAAATGAAGAGTGAGGAGCCAGGGATCTGCAAGACGGCAAAAATCTACCATTTCCATTCAGAATGGGAAAGTGACTTTCTTTCTATAATGTCAAGGGGAAGATTATTTGTCAACAGAGTGTAGCCTTGAGTGAAGAGGTAATTTGGAACAGCATCACAAGACAATGCACGCAAAATTTCAAGAAAATTTCCCTTGAAACAATGCCAACGAGGGAGCGAGCTATCTTGGATCTGGTGCTATGTAATGAAGCGGGTAGAATTAGGGACCTTGTGGTGAAGGATCCTCTTGGGGAGAGTGATCATTGTATGGTGGAGTTTCTGGTGCAGATGGAGGAGGAGAAAGTGGGTTCCCGGACACGCGTCCTTTGTTTGAATAGAGGGAAATACGGTAGGATGAGAGAAGAATTGGCGAATGTGGACTGGGAGAGCGCGTTGGAGGGAGGGTCTGTTGAGGAGCAGTGGAGGATCTTTAAGGAGATCTTTCTTGGTGCTCAACGGAAATTTATTCCGATGGTCAAAAAGGATAGTAGGAGGAGAGGTAATAAGCCGTGGATAACAAAGGAGGTGAAGGAAAGTGTTAAACTAAAAGCGGAGGAATTTAGAGTAGCTAAGAGTAGTGGGCGAGAAGAGGATTGGGAGAGGTTTAAATGTCAACAAAGATTGACAAAGAAGTTGATAAGGAAGGGTAGGAGAAACTATGAAGCTGGGCTAGCGCTTAATATAAAAAAGGATAGCAAGAGTTTTTATAAATATATAAAAAGGAAGAGGCTGGCTAGGGTGAATGTTGGTCCTTTAGAGGATGAGAAAGGGGACCTAGTGGTAGGGGATGGGGATATGGCTAAGGTATTGAATAACTTTTTTGTTTCTGTCTTCACGGAGGAGGACGTGAATAATTTGCCGGGTGTTAGCGATAGAAAGGTAGTAGGACTGGAGGGTCTTAATGACATTACTGTTACTAGAAAGGCGGTGCTCGACAGACTGGAGGGGCTGATTGTGGACAAGTCCCCAGGACCGGATGGAATGCATCCGAGGGTTCTGAAAGAAATGGCGGAGGTGATAGTGGATGCCTTGGTGGTTATTTTCCAAACGTCGCTGGATTCCGGGGAAGTGCCGGATGATTGGAAAACGGCTAATGTTACGCCGTTGTTTAAGAAGGGTGCCAGGCAAAAGGCGGGGAATTATAGGCCGGTTAGTTTAACGTCTGTGGTAGGTAAAATGTTAGAATCTGTCATTAAGGAGGAAATTGCAAGGCATCTTGAAGGGAATTGCTTGATAGAGCAGACGCAGCACGGTTTCATTAAAGGGAAGTCGTGTCTGACAAATTTACTGGAGTTCTATGAGGATGTGTCTAGGGCGGTGGATAGAGGAGAGCTGGTGGATGTGGTCTTTCTAGATTTTCAGAAGGCGTTTGACAAAGTGCCTCACAAGAGGTTATTGCAGAAGGTCGAGGGACATGGAGTTGGGGGTAGGGTGTTAGCGTGGATAGAGGATTGGTTGTCAAATAGGAGGCAGAGAGTGGGGGTCAACGGGTGCTATTCGGATTGGCGGATGGTGACTAGTGGAGTGCCCCAGGGGTCGGTGCTGGGGCCTCAGCTTTTTACCATTTATATAGATGATCTGGAGGAGGGAACCGAATGTAGAGTGTCGAAATTTGCTGATGACACCAAGATTGGGGGAACGGCAAATTGTGCGGAGGGTGTGGAGAGTCTGCAGAAGGATCTAGATAGGCTGGGCGAATGGGCCAGGAAATGGCAAATGGAATTTAATGTTGGCAAGTGTGAGGTGGTCCACTTTGGTAGGAAAAATGGTAGGAAGGACTATTACTTACGGGGCGAAAAACTGCAGCAGGCGACGGTGCAGAGGGACCTCGGGGTCCTTGTGCATGAGTCGCAAAAACCCAGCTTGCAGGTGCAGCAGGTGGTCAGGAAGGCGAATGGGATGCTGGCCTTCATAGCGAGGGGGATTGAATATAAAAGTAGGGAGGTCTTGCTGCAGCTGTATAGGGCATTGGTGAGGCCGCAACTGGAGTACTGTGTGCATTTTTGGGCGCCGCACCTGCGCAAAGATATTTTGGCCTTGGAGGGAGTGCAGAGGAGGTTTACTAGGCTGATACCGGAGTTGAGGGGGTTGAGCTATGAGGAGAGGCTGAATAAACTGGGCTTGTACTCATTAGAGTTTAGAAGAATGAGAGGAGATCTCATTGAGACGTATAAGATGATGAATGGGATGGATAGGATAGAGGTGGAAAGACTCTTCCCGCTCAAAAAAGACAATAGGACTAGGGGGCACAGCCTCAAGATAAAAGGGGGGCGGTTTAGAACGGAGTTGAGGAGGAACTTCTTCACTGAAAGGGTGGTGAATCTCTGGAATTCTCTGCCCGTTGAAGTGGTGGAGGCTGCCTCGCTAAATATTTTTAAGACGCGGGTTGATGGGTTTTTGATAGGAGAGGGGATTAAGGGTTATGGGGAGAGGGCGGGAAAGTGGAACTGAGCAGCGACAGATCAGCCATGATCTTATTGAATGGCGGGGCAGGCTCGAAGGGCTGGATGGCCTACTCCTGCTCCTATTTTTTATGTTCTTTATGTTCTTTATTTGGACAAAGAAGTTTGGGGAGTTAAAGAGAATATTGCAAGCTCAACAGTCATTCTTTTCAAAACCTGTGGCTAAAGGTAAGACTAGCACAATGGCACCTTTCATATCAGCTACCAGCTGGCAAAACAGAAGAAACGCTTCACTGATGGCAAAGTTATCAGAGGGGCTTTGATGGTTGCTGTTGATACCTTGCTCAAAGACTTTAAAAACAAGGATGAAATGATGACAGCCATCAAGAGCATGTTGTCAGAAGGGTGGAATTGTTATCTGATGATGTGTCTCAGCAGAAACACCAAGACTTATCAGGCTGTGAATATTTCTTGCTGCAGTCTGATGAATCAGTAACATGAGGGATAAAACTCGGCTGATTGCTTTTGTTTGCGTGGCAGTCAAAGATGCAACAGCAAAGGAAGACTTTCTCACTCTTTTGTCACTCAGAGAGGACAAGAGGCGAGGATGTCGACAGCAAATTTGAAATATAACATTCGGATCAACAAACTGCTTTCAATCACAACTGATGGTGCATTGTCAATGCAGGGTGTCAATGCAGGCTTTGTTGCACTTTATAGAAATGATCCTGAATTCCCCTCCTTTGTCAATTATCACTGTGTTATCCACCAATAAGCACCAGACAGCAAGGTTATTGCTTTTCTCATGTAATGACAGTTAGAAACGTAGAAACCAGAAGCAGGAGTGGGCCATTCAGCCCTTTGAGCCTGCTTCGCCATTCATTTTGAACATGGCTGTCAAGATTAAGATCATCACCTCAATCCATGACAGACCTGTGCAACATCACATGTAGAAATTGTTCTCAATGAGCCTGATGCCACCTATGGTGAGCTAATCCTTCATGCAGATGTAAGGTGGTGAGGTGAAAAGTCCTCCAGAGATTTTAGATCTGCGCCTTGAAATTGTTACCTTTCTTAAATCAAGAGCTGAGGTGTGAAGCGAGCTGTCAGATAATGTGTGGTTGCTAGAATTGATGATCCATATGGAGGTAAGTGCAAAATTGCATGAGTTGAACCATGACTGCAGGGGAGGAACAGAGTCCTGTCGCAGATGGATTGGGGTGGCACAGTGGCACACTGGTTAGCACTGCTGCCTCACAGCACCAAGGACCTGGGTTTGATTTCTAGCTCAGGTCACTGTCTGTGCAGAGTCTGCATGTTCTCCCCGTATCTGCGTGGATTTCCTCCGATTTCCTATCATAGTCCAAAAGACATGCTGGTTAAATGGATTGGCCATGCTAAATTCTCCCTCCGTTTAGAGGATTTTCACAGTAACTTCACTGAAGTGTTAATGTAAACCTACTTGTGACACTAATAAATAAACTTTAAACTTAAACAGGATCAATGCTGTGATGTGTTCAAGTTGAAACTGGGTCTGTGGTGTTCCCTGTTAAAGAGCAAAACGCACTTCCCAAATCTGGAGAAAATCTAATAATAGGTCAAAAGGGTTCTATCCAAATAGTTTCAGGTGACCACCTGAACAAGTTGGAACAGGAATTCAACAGATAATTTCAGGAGTGGGACAAGATGGAACAAATCATTATATTTGTCTCAAATCCTTTTCTTCGAGTGGACATTGAAGAACTGCCAGCAAAATTCGAACAGGTGTTCGAACAAAGCAATGGATTTGACATGGAAATAATCACCCTGCAAAATGCCAGAGCTGAAAGCTAGGTCAGGGGACAAAGACTTTTGGTGACCTGTGAAGAGAAAGAGGTACCCTCTTCTAACAATGTGTGCACCATAGGTGAAGGCCTATTTTGATTCCACATATCTCTGTGAGGTGGCTTTATCCCAGATGAAAATCATCAAGTCCACATATCACACTCTTACACAGATACCCATCTGATGGACTGTATGAAACTAGCCATCTCAACTATGACACAGACCTCACAGCACTCACAGACAGTGTGCAAGCACAGGTGTCACACTGAGAATTAGTGAGTGTTACGTATAAGTACACTTTCGGGTAAAGTTAATAAAGTTTTTAAGAATTTTTAAGAATAGATCCTGTGCTGCATTTTGATACTAAAAGTGATCTTGTGTTTACAAAGGTTTCTTAAAAAGGAGACCACTTCTCCATCTCAACATCATATTCCCTCTCTCTCCTAAACCTTTGAAGCCTTTAGAGTCTAGAAACCTATATAATTTTGTCTTAAATATAGACAGTGACTTTGCCTCCACAACCTACTGCAGTGGAGAATTCCATAGGTTCACCACCTCTGAATGAAGAAATTTCCATACATCTCAGTCCTAATTGGCCTAACCTGTGTCCTGAGAGAGTGACCCCATGTTCTAGACCCACCAGCCAAAGGAAATGACATCCTTGCATCCAAGCTGTCCAGCCCTGTCAGAATTGTATATGTTTCGATTAGATCGCCTCTTATTTTTCTAAATTTCAGTGAATATAGACCCAGTCAGCCAAACCTCTCCTCATTTGGCAATCTTGCCACCACAGGAATCAGCCTGGTGATTTTTTTTGCTGCATTTCCTCTTAATCAAGTATAGCCTTCATTAGATATGGAGTCTTAAACTGCATACCATACTCCTCCAGGTGCGATCTCACCAAGGTCCTGTACAGCTGCAGTAAGACATCCTTGTTCCTGTACTGAAGTCCCCTTGCAACTAAGGCCAGCATACTATTTGTCTTTCTAACTGTTTGCTGTATGTAAGTGCATGCTTGCTTTCAGTGACTGGAATGCTAGGACACCCAAGTCCCTTAGTATGTTAATATTTCCCAATTTATCACAGTTTAAATAATACTCTGCCGTTCTGTTTTTCCATCCAAAGTGCATAACTTCAAATTTATCCATGTTATAGTGCATCTGCCACATGTTTGCCACTCACTCAATTTGCCTAAATCACCTTGAAGTCTCTTAACATTCTCCTAACCACTCACATTCCCACCGAGTTTCATGTCTTCAACAAACTGTGAAATATTATCTTTTATTCCCTCGTCCAAATTGTTGATGTGTGTTGAGAATAGGTAGGGTCCAAGCACTAATCCCTGCAGGACCCCACTAGTCACTACCACTTTGAAAAAGACCTATTTATTCCTACTCTCTGTTTCCTGTCTGCTAACCAATTCTCCATCCATGCCAATATAATTACCCCTAATCCCAAGTGTTTAATTTTGCATGGGTAACCCAAGGGATTTTATCAAAAATTTTTATGTCTAATTAACACTGATCATTGTAGCTTGATCATCATTGCTTGGATTGATGTTTTGAAATTATTTTTTCTTCATAGACTGTCATTTTATGTCAGTCATTGACAATGGCAAAAGACAAGTAAAATATTTCTTGTTTAATTAATGTGAAAAGAGATGATTTAATACATTGTGACTCAAATTAATGAATCTTACTCCTTTTCTGACTTTATAAAACTCAACTTTGATTTGTTAACAACATACTGATGGATCATTGCCTGTGTGTTGCCTACCAAGTAACAAATACAACATATAAAAAGTTTGAATATATTTGGGGCAACAACTCAAATAGATTAAATGCTCAAAACTAGGCGTTCACACTTCCTTTATACTAATTCAGAGATTGTTTCAGTAATATATTGCAGAGTAACCATTTTATAAATAATACACTAGCATTAAATTATATAGAACATCACACTATTGTCTTAATTGACAAATAAATAGTAGTAATGGGCAAAATCCTCCAAGTGCAGTGGTAGGTAGTTCTGGTGGCACTATTCCCTACAGTCAGAATGATGTGAACTTGCTCCCAATTCTGCAATTATGAAGTTAACTAAATATGGACAAGCGAGCATCTCTTCAACTCAACTGGCAAGTTGGGAGCTGATTCGTCTGCCCACCATTAGCAGGTTTGAGGGTCCAGGTGCCATATATTAATACCAGTGTAGCACACTCATATCACTCTCTCCAGCCCATCTTCCTTCACAAGACTATGCACGATGTTCAGAACCCAGAGGGAAAAATCTAGCAGCTGCAAGAAGAAGGCTGTACTCTGACTCAATCACCATGCCTCAAAGCCATGATTTGAAGAGGCTGGGTTTTATTTTATTCATTCATGGAATCTGGGCATCATGGCTGGGCCTGCATGTATTACCCATCTCTGAAGACAGTGGATCTGGAGTCACATATGTAAATATGCCAGACCAGGTAAGGAAGGTAGAGTTCCTTTCCTAAAGGACATTAGTGAACCAGTTGGGTTTTTATGACAATTGATAATGGTTTTGGGGCCATCATTAGACTTTTAATTCCACATTTTTATTGAATTCAGATTTCACCACCTGCCATTGTGTGGTTCAAACTCGGGTTCCCAACACATTACTTTGGGAATACTAGTCCAATGACAACACTACCATGCCACTGTCTCCCCAGTGCAGAGGCATATCCTCTACCTGAGAGAGGTCTCCAGGAAGCACACCAATCTCACTTCTCTGGCCTACGAGGCTGTTGTCCAAGAGGTTGGTGTGGCTGGCAACTGTGCCAGAAGACCCACACTGTGCGGGGAGTGGATGAATGATCAAATCAGCTCCTCCAAGATAAGTCCTCTTGCAGCTTCCTCCACTATCAACCTCTCATCATGGTATCATGTGCTTACAGTAAGAAGTCTCACAACACCAGGTTAAAGTCCAACAGATTTATTTGGTAGCAAAAGCTACTAGCATTCGGAGTTGTGAGACTTCTTACTGAATTTACCCCAGTGCAATGCCGGTATCTCCACATCATCATGTACTTAAACAGCAACTATCTTCACAGATTCCACACATCGTTTGTGGAGGACACATTTTCTCTCAGTGACACTTTCACATCACCACCAACCCACCCTTCAATTCTACATTCTGGTCCTTCTGAGGAGGGCGCAACTCTGAGCATAACCAGATTGTGAAAGGCACAGCAAACTGATCATGCAGAAAATCCTCTCTGCTGCATATTGCAGACAGTCAGCTGAGTGGTCTAGGCATCTTCTGTGATCTATGAGGGAGTTGTGAGCAACATTGTATCTCTGCTCAGCATGAGTCTGAGAGCAAAGCACTGGACACATCAACCACTGTTTAAGCCTTTATCTCTCAGCAGCCATCCCTGCAGACACTCTGAATCTAGTCATTGCTGTGACTGACATTCCCACCCTCCTTATAAGCCCATTACCTACAAGTTGTCCAAGCCCCATGTGGATCTCTACCTGAAATCTGCATGCATCCTCTTCCAGTAAACAATGTGGTTTCCCTTTGACACCCCTTTTTGGATATTTCATGTAGACTTGTCGAGGACCAGATTCCCTCCGCTTCACTTTCCTTCGTCATCCACCTCCTTGCCCCTCTGCCTGTGATTGTGCACTCTTGTCCCTACCCCCACTCCCATCCTTGCTGAGCTCCCTCCCACATTTCCTGCCTTGCCTTTGTCAGCAAATCCAACAGATTGCACCCAGCACCAGTTAAACTTTGGTTCATCACTGTGAATGATCCATGGGCCCCACAGAACAGCATGGAGCTAGAGGGGATGAACCAGCCTGAACCAGCAGAGTGGTGTTCAGTGCAACAGGACATGGCTCAGAGCTATAACAGGAAGGTTAGGTATGTTGCACTCACCTCAAAGTCTTGTGTAAACTGAGCTCTACCTTGTACATGTAACTATTTTTCCTACAGGCTGACGTGATTTCCCATTGTCCTGATGCAAGGTTGGAATTCCTGATGAGATTCTGGAGAGCAGCTATTCCAGTGAGCATTCATGAGATATAAATAATTGCAAATGGCATTCAAGCCATCAGGCAGTGGGAGAACTCACACACGACCATTAACCCAGACTGTTTTAATGTTGGTGGGTTTCTAACTTTTCCACTCCCACGGGATTCTCCAATCCTGCCCATCGCCAAACCCGCTACAGGCAGAATGGGAGAATTCTGCCCAATGTTTATACCATTGGTTCCCAACCAGTTTGCCACAGCACGCTAGTATGCTCCAAAGACCCCCCCACCATGTGTGCCGCAAAGAAGATTCAAAATGAATAAAGATTCATATGATTAAACCAAAACTAACCTTCATCCTCAGCTCTGTGGTCGGCATCTCCAAGACCCAATGGACCTTAGGCCTCTCATGTGTGTGCCGGTCAAGAAAAAGCCAAACATGCGCAGTTTAGATGTTTTATATTGGTCAGGCCCATGCTAAGAACCAACAGGATTTGGAGCTGAAGACAAAAGCCAAATCCATGTGCACAAAAAGCGAAAACCAAAAAAGGGTGTGAAATCCTGAGGAGAAGCAAGAGAGACAGAGGTAAAAAAAATTGCAGATGCTATTCTGAAAATGACAATATTGAAACCATGCCAATAACTTGCATGGTCAGTTACATTTAGCTAATGCCTAGATATGAGATTAACATTATGCAGAAATGTCTGTCCTGCACTTCAGCTTTCTCTTCTTTCTTTTCTAGTTATGTTACTGCTTTCTTCTCTTAATTAGTTTTTCTCAAAATATTAATACAAAAGCAAAACACTGCAAATGCTGGAAATCTGACATAAGAAGATAAAACTTCTTCTAGAGAGAACCAGGCTCTAGAAGTGTTTCAATGCAGCAATAGGTTGCTCGATATCATATATTATGTGGCAGTATGTGCATGCATTGTATGCATGCAGTCCATGCCTGCATGGGAGCCACCCAAATCATCAGTTATGTGATCAGTTGATTGCCTTCACCACCCAGTAACCATCCTTTAATTTACCAGCTTAAATGCAGCTAGTACGGTAGACTGCCGCAGATTGAAAGTGTCATGACTGGAGCAAGGATGCCAGGCATTGACCTGTATGATTCTCTGTCTATGGTTACACACCAGATGGGTGTTCAGCAAGTGAAATCCTCTTCAACAATAGGATAGGGCAGTTTTGTACATGTGGCACCTGCAAAATGATATGCATGCAGTCAAGGGTGCCCTGTGCTATAGTAAACCTGCAAAACACATAAAGACACTCAGTTCATTCTTGGCAAAAGAGAATAAAATATATTCAGCTTTCAATAAACAGTGGCCTCTCTTACACAAAGCAGATGGCAATGTGCAAGATATTGCAAATATCTCATGAACCAACCTGGAAGGAGCTAACTATATAAAAGTTAATCAGCATGGTCACTTTTATAACCACTAGCAATGTGGACCTTGCTGTGCTCTGAAGATGGAACGACAGGTGCAAAGATGGGAGATTTCAATGAGGATGTATTATCAAAGTGAAGACATTTCATACACTGTTCAATACTACTGTCCGCATAGAATAATTGCTCGCAGAATATTTGGATGGATATACTATCCTTTTGAGAGGCCTCCCACACATCCCACCGATCTTCTTTTCTTCACTCTTCAAGCAGCTTGTCCTGCTCTACATCCATTATCCTCATTCTTCAACTCATGCTTTATGGGGAATGCCTACTAGATATCCATCGTCAACCAACATGAAAGTAGTCGATAATCCCTTTAAGTAGCACTCTTTGGGTTCCTTCCTGCTGCTCAGCACTTGTTCAGCAATGCATGTTTAAGAGATTGCGTTATCTGGAACACTGCTCCAAGATGATAATACTATGCCAAATCAACATTGAAAGCAGATTGACATCTTGATCTGCCTATTCTGCATGCCTTGGGCAAATATTTGCTGTACATGTGATGGCACCTTCATCAATATGATGTGCGAGGCAGCTTGGCCCTGAAGATTGTGTCTCTCTTGCAGACCACTTTGGAATTCAAACTGCACATGTTGTATCTGACCAAAGGGCACCACTGATCTGAATTTTGTCAGATCTTTGAAATGACCTCCCTAATCCTTTACAATGATCTCAATGTAAGCAGATATTACGCAATGGACCCCACGTCCAATGGCAAACGGCACTGATTAATTAGACACACCATGTAAATCATCATTCCGCTGAGGTTTAAACGAGGGGATGTGTCCAGGATATTGTAATACCCTAGGCACAGGGACAGGAAATCAGAGATAAGGATAGAATATTACTGGAAGGGGCTTTTTGATTCGGCTCAAGATTTAATGAATAACTAATTTGTAAGTAGCAGAAACACAAGGCTACTGGCAATAAACAGAGCTGCTTTGAAGAATTTGCTAAAACAATTCATTTATCAATTTCAGAATAAATTGAGCATTTTCTTCATTTTAGCTAATGTTATTTAAACCAAAATAGTTTTCAAAGACTCGAGCTGTAATTATGCAGGTTTTTCATTTCCTCCAAAAGGATATTGGCAGGAGATAAGGTCCAGCAAATAAAGCTTCAATGAAAATGACCTCATCTACATCACAGAAGGTATGTGCTGTGATTCAGCTGTCTTACCACAATCCTTAGAGCATTTCAATAGGGTAACAATGTGGCAAGCAAACATTCGGAAGGAAATATTCAATTACAAATCTTCACAGATGGTGATTTCAATTTCGTCTGCAGCTTTTATTTGCAAGTGCATTGGTCTTACAAAGTCTGGTCTGTTCTTTCCATGACACAGGACTATCGAGAAACATTGCCAAATAAGTCAACATGATAACGTACGTGCTAAAAGCCTACAAGAAAGCACTTGTATTATCATCTCACCATTAGCAATGATGCAGGAGTTCTGTGCTTTCACAACAGGGAGAAGAAAAGGTTGCCACTACTTATCAGGTCCAAAACCAAACAGAGAACTCACAAAAGCTGAGTGCACCAATAGTCTTAATTCAGAATTGTCTTCACCCCGATGTGAAATAACTGAGTGCATGAGTAAATTTATTTATTATGCATTTCATAATGAATAGGATCAAAAGGATTGCATTGAATGTTTCCTCTGTCAATAACAAAAGCATTTAAATCTGATTACATCTGGTGTAATATATTTCTGTTGAATTTAAGTTCTTCTAACCTTTAAGTCTGATACCTTCCTCATTACTCAGCTGAAGATCTAGAGATAATTGCACCTGACTGGTGCTACAAAGTAGCAAAAGTAATTGAATGGTGTAGAATGATTGGATCTTGATTGTTATCACTCTCTTGAAGCACAGCCCAGGGATTTCTCTCTCATTAGCATTCCCTTGAATTGAGGAGGACACTTTGTAATGGAGTACAGCCCATTGCAAGAGCTTTGGCTTGAATATTTCATTCTTTATGAAATAACTCTGCACTCTAGAGTAGCAGTAGCAATAATAATAGTGAATGGACTCCAATTAATGAGATGTGACCATATCTCCAAGCTGATGGAAATCCCCAACATCCCCACTTTCTCATTGTACCTTTTAACATTTTCAAATGAAGATTGTGCTTACTGTCTCTTTGTTTCTCCTTCTCGCTGAAGCAATTTTTTTCAAAATTGTGTTATGTGAGGCATCGATACATCAAAATGGCCTCCAAATGAAGAAATTACCAACAGGATTCCATCTTTTCTAGTTTTTACTTTAATATGAATTAGCTGATTATAGACAAATTGAACACAAGTTGCAGTGTGGCCACCCCGCTGTTCTGACTGAGCAGGAACCTCTCACAGTCTTACGGCCTTCCTTAGGCATATTAGAAGGATTTAGAAGTAATAACCAACATGTTTGGCCACATTTTGAATGTACCATCCACGGCCATCAAGTCCTGGGTGGGCTCTAACCCAGGACTTCTTGCTCTGAGGAATGGGGCCCTCCCCCGAGCCACAAGACCTTCCGTCTTATGGATTTAATTGTCTTTGCACTATAATATTAGATGGACTATTTAAGGATTTGCGGCAAGAAATTTGAAGACAAATATGGCATCAAAGCCAATTAGTAATGGAATAAATGTCATGAAATTCAAACTGAAATGCTTACTTTTAATGTTTGCAAATATTTGGCTGATTCATCTTTTCCTTACCTGCAGAAGGGAACACTGAAACTGTTCAATTATTTTAGTTGCTTTCCAATCAGACATATGACAAATGATATTGTATTCTTAAGTGACGTGGCCAGATTTTACAACAAGATAAACGAACAGTTTCTTGTACTGACTTGCATGAAAGAATGGTTTAGCTATTACCTCACCACCTTCATCATGTTCCAGTGCTCCAGATAACACAAACCTGATAACTGTTGAAAAATGCAGTTATAGGTTCAGATTTTAGGCCCAGATACATACAAGCACCACTGAATTATTCTGTCTTGGTGAGCTTGGCTTCTTTGTTAAGACCTCATTAAAAATATGCTTTGCTCATTGGAAGTATGCCAAATTTGTAAATTAAACATAAGTTCTATGCCTGTCAGTGCAATGTTGTATTTATAATTCGATTTCTTTTCCACTAAGTTTGAAATTAAGTACAGGAAAATGCATTGGAAAACTACCTAGAAAAAGATTGGTTGAGGGGAACTGCATGAAAATCCAGTTTTCCAATAATCCTACTCAAACGTGCTTTCAGAATTTTGCACTTTACTGCTAAGGAAAAGTTTGATATTTCAAGCTATCATGAGGCTAACATAAGCCAAAGTATTCCAACAAACCAATGTTATATTTCACAATAGCAACTTATTCAGTGCCAGGTGCACAGTGACATGAGGTGGCACGGTGGCACACTGGTGAGCATTGCTGCCTCACAGTGCTAGGGACCTGAGTTCAATTTCTAGCCTGAGTGCCTGTCTGTGTGGAGTTTGCACATTCTCCCCATGTCTGCATAGGTTTCCTCAGGGTGCCCCGGATTCCTCCTACAGTCCAAAAGCTGTGCTGGTTAGGTGCATTGGCGATGCTAAATTCTCCCTCAGTCTACCTGAACAGGAACCAGAGTGTGGCAACTAGGGGATTTTCACGGTAACTTCATTGCAGTGTTAATGTAAGACTAATACATTATAAAGATGCCTTTTAAAAACTTGTAACACTGAAGGTTGTTCTCCTCCGCCAGTAAAAGATTGTTATTAAAAGGAAGCCTATATTTGGCGTCAAAATCCAAGAATTACATTTGACTTGAAAGCAATGTTAATTGGGAGGATAATAGTGTAGAACATCAAAGGGATATAGACAAGTTGGTGGAATGGGCAGACAGATGTCAGGTGAAGTTCGATGTAGGGATTTATTTTGATAGGTAGAACATGGAGAAACAGTATAAAGTGAAGGGTACTGATTTAAAGGGGATACAGGAGCAGAGGAACCTGAATCTATATGTATACAAATCATTGGAGATGGCAGGGCTGGTTGAGAGAACTGTTAATAAATTATACAGTTTCCTAACCTTTATTAATAAGGAATTTTACTATCCTGCCCACCATGGAATTGGAGCGGGCAAGGGGCAGATAATGAAAATGCCCGTTAACCTCTGGTGGGATTTTACGGTTTTGGGATGAGCAAGGCCATAAAATCCCACCCATCAAATATAAGAGCAAGGACGTTATGCTGAACTTGTAAAAACATTAGCTGGACCTCAGTTGGAGTACTGTGTACAGTTCTGGGTGTCACAATACCAGAAGGATATGAAGGATTTAGAGACAGTGCAGAAGAGGTTTATGAGAATGGTTCCAGGAATGATGAACTTTAGTTATGAAGTAAGATTTGAGATGTTGTGATTCGTTTCCTTGGAGAAAAGGAGGCTAAGAGGAGATTGATAGAGATATTCAAAATCATGAGGATCTGGACAGATTCGATAGGGAGAAACTGTTCACACTTGTGAAAGGATCAAGAATTCAAGATCATAGATTTAAAGCAATTGGCAAAAGAAGCAAAAGTGATGTAAGAAAAGAACTTTTACACAGTGCGTGGTCATGGTCTAGAATGCACTTAGAGAGTGGTTGAAGCTTATTCAATCAAAGCATTCAATAGAGAATGAGGTGATTATCTGAAAAGAAACAATCTGCAAGGTTACCGGGAGGAGTCAGGAGAATTACATTCAATGAGATGCTCATTCGGACACCAGTGCAGACAGGATAGGCTGAATGGCCTCTTTCTGCACTCAGATTCTCTGATTCTGTGATATATCTGGCTTTACACCCATTGTATTTCTAATGCCTTTAACTGACTGGTTTACTTTCCATTTTGAACTATTATTTATTATCAAGATAACATTGGCTCTTGTAGTTATAATGCAACTACGTAAACGCAGTTCTGTTTCCAAACTTATCAAGCCATGCGATTTTAGTTCCTTCTTTTTCAAATTCTTAACCACATTATGGAATAGTAAACAGTCTCTGTTCCATGTTGTGGGCAGCCTTTCTTACTCCTTTCCTTAGCTAGAGCAGAGGGTGTAATGTTTAAAAAAACCACAAACCAGAAACTGCCATAGCACAAAGGAGAAAACTAATAAATCATAACTGGAAATGAAGTTCATACTTTCACAAGATCCAGTAAGGGGTCAACATCAACAGGGAACACATTTGCATTGTCATCACTATTCTAATATATTTGTTATTGTGTTTTAAAAGGACACATTTTTCAGATCAATTTTCTAATCTGCAGGTTATTAAATAGATGAACCAGTCAATGTCAGATCATTCTTGTATCGCTATTGTACTTCAGCTGAATGCTGAAGTTTCAAAGGCAATCTCGTCTTTAATGGAACATGGAAGTATGGAAACAAAGGGACATGGGGCTAGATTGTATGCCCAGCGAGCAGGAACCATGGGTGGCTGATGAAGTGGAGGTATACCTTATGATCCCACCTAGTCCCATGACCATGCAGCTATTTAATATCTGTGACGATGTTAATTACCTTGAGGCAAGATTCCTACCCTCATCTGGGACAGGGTAAGGGAGATGGAAGAATCCTACAATAATGTCAGTCCTGAAAGATCTGGCTGGAATTTTTACACTATGGCCCAATTGTAGACTTCTCAACTAACACATTGGCTGGAATTCTTCAATATTATATGCCTGCCTTAGCTGCCAGTGAGAATGGAGAACCTGACACTCAGCGAAAACTCCACTCACTTCAGTGGGTCTGGTAAAATCCAGCCTAAGGCGAGATTGGAGAATCCCGGCCAAATAGTTTCTATCTACTTTATCTGTTCTCCTTAATATTTTGAAAACATTGATCAAGTCACTCCTTAACCATCAAAATTTCAGAAAATACAACCTTGGTTTTATAACCTCTCATTGTAATTCCAAGTATAAATCTGTAAATCTACACTGCAGTCCTTCCATGGCCAATATAATTTTCCTTAGATGTAGTGACCAGAATGTCTCCTAGTGCTCTTGGTTGGTCTAACCAGGCCTTTGTATAGCTGAAGCATGACTCCTTCTCCTTTGTATTTTCTTCCTATAGATATCAAAGCCAGCATTCTATTACCGTCTGATTATTTGCTATGTTGTTTGTGATATTTTAATGATCTTTATGTATGTGTACTCCCAAACCTCCACTGTTATGAACTTTAGACCACTTGGAAAGTACCCTGTTCTGTTCCTTTTAGCCCAAAGTTCTAAGCTCACGTTTGCATACATTGAAATCTATTTGCCACAGTCCTACCCATTTCCTTAATCTATCAATAGATCTTTATATTTATGTTCTTTCAGCCACACGGCTTAGAACACTGCTATCTTTGTGTCATCAGAAAACTGGCCTTTCTATTTCATCATTAAAGTTATTAATAAATAGGGCGAGCCGTTGAGTTCCCAACATAAACCCTTGCAGGACGCCATTTGACACATTCAGTCAAGCCAAATACCTGACACTATTTCTATTCCCTTCAGCCAATTTCCTAACAAGGTTTGTCTTCAATTGCATGAGTTTCACCTTTAGTTAGTATTTATTTAGTATTTTATGAAAACTTTATCAAATACTTTCTGCAAGTCCATACAAATAACTTTCAGACATTCTGTGTCTAGTAAGTTTAGCTCAGTTGGCTGAGCAGCTGGTTAGAGATACATCAAGCAGCACCAACAATACGTGTTCAATTCCCATACCAGCTAAAGTTATTCACAAAGGCCTGGCTTCTCAACCTTGCATGAGGTATGGTGATCCTCAGGTTAAATTGTCACCAGTCAGTTCTCCCTCTCAAAGAGAAGAGCAGCCTATGGTCATGTGGGACTATTGCAACTTTATCTTTAAGAAACAAAGACTCGCCTTTTCACTCAGCTTCAACTGTTTACCATATACATAGATGATCTGGAGGAGGGGACCGAGTGTAGGGTAACAAAGTTTGCGGATGACACAAAGTTGAGTGGGAAAGCAAATTGCATGAAAGTCTGCAGAGAGATTTGGATAGGCTAAGTGAGTGGGCAAGGATCTGGCAGATGGAGTATAATGTTGGTTAGTGTGAGGTTATCCACTTTGGAAGGAATAATAGTAAAATGAACTATTATTTAAATGTGAAAAATTACAACATGTGCAGAGAGTCCTGGGGGTCCTTGTGCATGAATCACAAAAACTCAGTTTGCAGGTGCAGCAGATGATCAGGAAGGCAAATGGAATATTGGCCTTTATCGTGAGAGGGATGGAGTCTAAAAGCAGGGAGGTCTTGCTGCAATTGTACAAGGTACTAGTGAGGCCGCACCTAGGGTACTATGTACAATTTTGGTCCCCTTATTTAAGAAAGGATATATTAGCTTTGGAGGGGGTGCAGAGAAGGTTCATCAGATTGATTCCGGAGATGAGGGGGTTAGCTTATGAGGAGAGATTGAGTAGACTGAGCCTGTACTCATTGGAGTTTAGAAGGCTGAGGGGAGATCTTATAGAGACATATAAGATAATGAAGGGGCTAGACAGGGTAGAAGCAGTGAGATTATTTCCACTTAGAATGGAAACAAGAACTAGAGGTCACAGCCTCAAACTACGGGCGAGTCAATTTAGAACAGAGTTGAGGAGGAACTTCTTCTCCTAGAGGGTGGTGAATCTTTGGAATTCTCTGCCCATTGAAGTAGTGGAGGCTACCTCGTTAAATATGTTTAAGTCACAGATAGATAGATTTTTGACCAATAAGGGAACTAAGGGTTACGGGGAACAGGCTGGTAAGTGGAACTGAACCATTATCAGATCAGCCATGATCTTATTGAATGGCGGGGCAGGCACGAGGGGCTAGATGGCCTACTCTTGCTCCTATTTCTTATGTTCTTATGTTCTCACATTTATTTCACAATTAGAGAGCATTCCTAAGTACGTTTCAGCCAGTGGAGTACCTGTGAAGTATCATCACTGTTGTAATGCAGAAAAAGCAGCAGCAAATTCATTAAGTGACACTTATTGGCCAGAATTCCAGAGATATCTCCCCTGCTCTTCAAAATAGTTCTAGGATATCTTTCATAGGAACATAGAAATTAGGAGTAGAAACATTCAGCCCTTTTAGCCTGCTCTGCCATTCGTTTTGATCATGGCTGTTCATCGAATTCAATATCCTGATCCCGCCTTCCCCCCATAACCCTGGATTCCTTTAGCCTCAAGGGGTATATCTAATTTCTTGAAATCAGACAATGTTTTGACTCAACTACATTCGGTGGTAATAAATTCCACAGATTCTCCACCCTCTGGGTGAAAATATTTCTTCTCACCTCTGTTCTAAAAGGTTTACCCCTTATCCTCAAACTATGACCTGCCTAGTCCTGGACGCCCCCACCACTGGGAACATTCTTTCTGAAACTACCCTGTCAAACCCTACTAGAAGTTTATAAATTTCTAGGAGATCCCCTCTCATTCTTCTAAACTCCAGTGAATATAATATTAACCAACTTAGTCTCTCCTCATATGACAGACCTGCCATCCCAGGAATCAGTCTGGTAAATCTTTACTATACTCTCTCTATAGTAAGGACATCCTTCCTCAGATAAGGTCAGCAAAGCTGCACACAATACTCCAGATGTGGCCTCACCAATGCCCTATACAATTTCAGCAAAACATCCCCATCCCTATACTCAAACCCTCTCACTCTGAAGGCCAAGATACCATTTGCCTTCTTTACTGCCTGCTTACTTACCTGCATGCTTACTTTCTGTGACTGATGCACGAGGACAAAAAGGCCTCACTGAGTATACACCTCTCTCAATTTACACCCATTCAAGTAATAATCTGTCTTTTTTTATTATTATATTATTCATGCCTACCTAAGAGGGTAGAAAGGCTCATAGTTTAATGTCCCATATGCAAGATGACAGCTCCAACACTGAAGCATTCCTTGGTACAGTACTGGAGCATCAGCATTGATTTTTATATTCAAGTTCCAAAATTGAACTTGAATCCTTCACATATTGATTTGGACTTGAGAGTGCTACCAACTGAACTACAGCTGTCACTTGTCAACTCTTGAAACATTTTTTATCAGATCCATCATACATGATAAACTTGTTACAAGTTCACGCTGACTCTCCCTGATGGGTTCAGACATTTTAAAGTGTTTAGAATGTCTATCCTCAATCACAGTCTCTAGTAAATTCTCAGCAATGGCTAACTAGCCTATAATTTATTGATTTTCCTCTCTCTTATTTTTCTTAAAATAGCAGAGAAATGCATAATGTTCCAATTCAGAGAAGTAACTCCCAAATCGAGGGAACTTTAGAAGATTATAGTAAGAAGTCTCACAACACCAGGTTAAAGGAAGTGCAGAGGAGGTTTACTAGGCTGATACCGGAGTTGAGGGGGTTGAGCTATGAGGAGAGGCTGAATAAACTAGGCTTGTATCGTTAGAGTTTAGAAGAATGAGGGGAGATCTCATTGAGACGTATAAGATGATGAATGGGATGGATAGGATAGAGGTGGAGAGGCTCTTCCCGCTCAGAAAGGACAGTAGGACTAGGGGGCACAGCCTCAAGATAAAGGGGGGTGGTTTAGAACAGAGTTGAGGAGGAACTTCTTCACTCAAAGGGTGGTGAATCTCTGGAATTCTCTGCCCGTTGAAGTGGTGGAGGCTGCCTCGCTAAATATTTTTAAGATGCGGGTTGATGGGTTTTTGATAAGCGAGGGGATTAAGGGTTATGGGGAGAGGGCGGGAATGTGGAACTGAGCCACAACAGATCAGCCATGATCTTATTGAATGGCGGGGCAGGCTCGAAGGGCTAGATGGCCTACTCCTGATCCTATTTCTTATGTTCTTATGTTCTTAAAGTCCAACAGATTTATTTGGTAGAATGAGCTTTCGGAGGCACTCACCTGATGAAGGAACAGCACTCCAAAAGCTCATGCTATCAAATAAACTTGTTGGACTTTAAACTGGTGTTGTGAGACTTCTCACTGTGCTTACCCCGGTCCAACACCAGCAAATCTACATCACGGAAGATTATAGTTTGAGCATCTTCAATGTTCTCACCAATTCATTCAAGTTCTAGCCTTTGTCACACATTAGGGCAATTATTTTCCTCATTATTATCATTTTGTTTGTGTTAAACCTGTAGAGTCTCAGGGGTGAATTTTCCCACCCACGATGGGAATCATAGCAGACGAGGGGCAGACTATGGAAAGATCCGTTGATCTCAGGAGGGATTTTCCAGTTTTGGAGCAAGCTTGGCTGGAAAATTCCATCCTCTGATTCAGCACTTGTTTTGCTTGGTGTTTCCTGCTTATTGATATCTTCCTTCACTGTAAAGAGTGACACAAAGTTATTATTCAACATATCTCCCATCTCCTTATTTTCATTTGTGTTATCACTATTGCTAATTTTCAATGGCCACATTGCTCCTGAATAACCCCTTTTTCCAAATATAATTATAAAAATGCTTTGTGTTGATTTCAGTATTCCTTTCCAGCTTCCTTTTGGATGCCCTTCTTCTATCTGTATTGATGACTATACCCTAATATCATAATAGTAGGCATAGTGATTAGCACTGCTGCTTCACAGCGCCAGGGACCCGGGTCTGATTCCCTGTCTGTGTGGAGTTTTCATGTTGTCCCTATGTGTGGTGGGTTTCCTCCATGTTCTCTGGTTTCCTCCCCAGTCCAAAGATGTGCGGGTTAGGTGGATTGGCCATGTTAAATTGCCCCTTATTGTCAGGGGGACTAGTTAGGGTAAGTACATGGGGTTTGGGAGTTGTGATCAGCGTAGACTTGATGGGCCAAATGGCCTCCTTCTGCACTGTAGGGATTCATAGAACATAGAACATAGAACATAGAACATTACAGCGCAGAACAGGCCCTTCGGCCCACGATGTTGCGCCGACCAGCTTTTTTAAAAAAAAACGCTAACCCACTAATCTAAACCAATCCCATTTCGTCCATAAACCTATCCACAGATCTCTTAAACGCCCCCAAACTAGGCGCATTTACAACTGCAGCTGGCAGGGCATTCCAGTCCCTCACCACCCTCTGGGTAAAGAACCTACCCCTGACATCAGTCCTATAACTACCCCCCCTTAATTTAAAGCCGTGCCCCCTCGTGCTAGCTTTCTCCATCCTAGGAAAAAGGCTATCACTATCTACCCTGTCTAAACCTCTAATCATCTTATATGTTTCAATAAGGTCCCCTCTTAGCCGCCTTCTTTCCAGCGAAAACAACCCCAAATCTCTCAGTCTTTCCTCATAGGACCTCCCCTCCATACCAGGCAACATCCTGGTAAACCTCCTCTGCACCCTCTCCAAAGCCTCTACATCCTTCCTGTAATGTGGGGACCAGAACTGCACACAATACTCCAAGTGCGGCCGCACCAGAGTTGTGTACAGTTGCATCATGACGCTGCGACTCCTAAATTCAATCCCCCTACCAATAAACGCCAAGACACCGTATGCCTTCTTAACAACCTTATCTACTTGATTCCCAACTTTCAGGGATCTATGTACACATACACCTAGATCCCTCTGCTCCTCCACACTATTCAAAGTCCTCCCGTTAGCCCTATACTCAACACATCTGTTATTCCTACCGAAATGAATTACCTCACACTTCTCCGCATTAAACTCCATCCGCCACCTCGCGGCCCAGCTCTGCAACCTTTCTAAGTCACCCTGCAAACTACGACACCCTTCCTCACAATCTACCACACCTCCGACTTTGGTGTCATCAGCAAACTTACTAATCCACCCAACTATACCCTCATCCAGATCATTAATAAAAATTACAAACAGCAGTGGCCCCAAAACAGATCCCTGAGGCACACCACTCGTAACTGAACTCCATGACGAATATTTACCATCAACCACCACCCTCTGTCTCCTATCTGCTAGCCAATTCCTGATCCAATTACCTAGATCACCCCCAATCCCATACATCTGCATTTTCTGCAGAAGCCTACCATGGTGAACCTTATCAAACGCCTTACTAAAATCCATATACACCACGTCAACTGCCTTACCCCTATCCACCTCTTTGGTCACTTTCTCAAAGAACTCGATAAGGTTAGTAAGGCACGACCTACCCGCTACAAAACCATGCTGACTGTCTCTAATCAATTCATTACTCTCCAAATAACTATAAATCCTGTCTCTAATAATCCTTTCCAAAACCTTACCCACCACAGAAGTAAGACTCACCGGTCTATAATTCCCAGGGAAGTCTCTTCTCCCCTTCTTAAACAACGGGACAACATTTGCTGTCCTCCAATCTTCCGGTACTATACCAGAGACCAACGACGACCTGAAGATCAGAGCCAGAGGCTCCGCAATCACCTCTCTTGCCTCCCAGAGAATCCTAGGGTAAATCCCATCCGGACAAGGGGACTTATCTATTTTCAAACCCTCTAAAATATCCAGATTCTATGAATAGGAGGGGGAGCAGGCCATCCAGTCCCTCAAGTACTCTCCCATTCAATTAGTTTATGTCTATTCTGGTTGAGGTATCAAATTCACCTTCTTGTCTGCCCCCCATAACCCTTGACTTACATGTCTATCAAAAATCAGCATTATTCTGTCTTAAATAAATTCAATGACCAAGCATAAGAGGCATGAGAGACAAAGGGACGACTGGTAGAGGGTATAGGTTCTTATGGAGGTGTTCATTCATGCAAGTGGCAAGTGTTCCATCATAGTCCTGATTCGGCCTCATGAATGGTGAACAGGGTTTAGGGAGCCAGAAGGTGAATTACTTGTCTTAGAATTTTCTGCCTCTAACCTGCTCTTTTAGTCACAGTGTTTGCATGGTCAATCCATTTCAGTTTCGTGCCCTGGTAATCCCTGGGATGTGGGGGATGGAATAACATGGGAAGATTATTGGATTCTCTCTTGTTGGAGTCAGTGCCTAGCACTTGTATGGCATGAATGCTATTTACCACTTATCAGCCTAAGGTTTTATTGCATATGAATACAGTCTGCTTCAGTATTGAGGAATCATGAATGGTGCTGATCATTGTGCTGTTATTAACAAACGTTTTAAATTCTGACCATGATAGAAGGAAGGTCATTGATGAAGCAGTGGAAGATGCTTGAGACTAGGATAATACCCTAAGGAAACCCTGCAGCAATGTCCTGGATCTGAGATGGCCGATTTCCATCCACCATGACCATCTTCCTTTGTACTCGCTATCACTCCAACCAGTGGAGAGTTTTTCCCTGATTCACATTGACTCCAATTTTGCTAAGGCTCTTTGATGCCACCCTGGGATAACTGCTGCCTTGATGAAGTGGATAGTCACTCCCATTTCATCTCTTGAGTTCACCTCTTTTTGTCCATCTTGGGACAAAACTGTAATGAAATCAGGGCCTAAATGGCCAAGGTGAGACCCAAGCAGCAGTGAGCAGGTTATTGCTGAGTAAATACTTCTTGATTGCATTGTCCACGACCCCTTCCATCACTTTGATGATGATTATATCTTGAAGTCAACTGGATCTGCGGACAGGAGCATTTACCACTGCTGCCCAAGCTAACAGTGAAGATAAAATCTTGCTCATATCATCACATCTCATATATTGCTTTATAAACGGTTTCCCTGATTACATTACAACATTCATTCTGTGCAATATTTTGAGATCTCTAATTGTAAGAAATTTTGGCTTAAACCATCTGTGAACTCATTTTTCAGTACATTGAGGGACACAGAAACGAATCCCTCTGCCTAAGTTGAGAGGCCTGAGAGAACCAAGTTAATGGGCCTCAGAGCCCATTTCCACTGACCCAGTGAGCTGCAGGGAGCAAGCCACTTCCCAGTGAAGCAGAATTGTAGGTCAGTCCACTGCGATACCAACAGCGGCTCTCAAGCTGAATGGAGAATTGGAATCATTTAGCCAGAACTCAGGGTCCTATTTATATTCCAAAGCTGACTTTACAACTGGAACAACACTGTGTCCTTTAATGCCCTTTTATCTTTATTTTTATTAAGTACCGTTTGGTGGTTTGTTGGTCAATTTGTTTTCTTTTGGTGTTGAAATATTTTGGTTTTCTATTAGTGGTACTAACCCAAAAACTGCAGTTATTCGAGTACGGTTAAAACGGAGACAGCTGATCCCAGGGAGGAAGGGACATATTTCCCCATCACTTGCTGCATGCTTTCAGGAGATCTTGCTATGTATAGAAACAAGAAGCCTCACAACACCAGGTTAAAGTCCAACAGATTTATTTGGTAGCATAAGCTTTGTGACTCACCTGATGAAGAGGCAGCGTTCCCAAAGCTTGTGCTGCCAAATAACCTTGTTGGACTTGAACCTGGTGTTGTGAGACTTCATACTGTTCCCACCCCAAACCAACACTGGCATCTCCACATCATAGGTACAGAAAAACAATAATTTACATCACAGTTTTGTCATTCCATTGTAAACTGAGCGGTGGCGAGGGAAGCCCATGGTTTTATCACGAAAAGCCAATCTGACAAGAGGCCTGATTTTTACTGCCTCTGCCAAGCAGGACAGCAGAGCCATCACCCGATTCCCAATTTCAATCTGCCTGCTGCAATTTCCTCTTGGATCATCACAAAGACAGCCTGAGCACCAACCTGGAATGAGCTGGCAAAAAATGAAAGACTGGCCTTGATAATGGCATTTCCAATTACTGGATATCTCAAAGTTCTCACATCCAATCAAGTATTTTTTTGAAGTGTAATCACTGTTGCATTGCAGAAAACACAACAATCAATTTGTGCACAGCAAACTCCCACAAACAGCAGTGTGATAATGACAAGATAGTCTGCTTTTGCGATGTTGATTGAGGAATAAATATTGAATAGGGAACCAGAAGTACCCACCCCCGTTCTCTTCAATACAGTGTCATGGGGGTAACGGGGTGAGGGGTACAATGTAAGGGCAGGAACAGCTGCATTTCACAAGTTATGGCACTATTCATTTTTTAATCCTTTTATTTATCCAGATGCACAACCCGTAATGATCTAATCCTGGAGATTATACTCTGTGCTATATTCCTAGAAGATCCTGGTTAGGCTGAGGAGATAGGGAGTCGGGTAGAGTCAAGAAAATCCTTGTTTGATCAACACAGTCAGAGACAGCCAGGGTGGGACCTTGCTCAAGTGACGGTTTAGCTGGGGAGCGGACTCACACTCTGGTGATGTTATGGGCATAGAGATGGTGGTTGCCATTGTGGGTAAGGTTGGGGATGACAGTCTCAGCTCCCTGGAACAAATCATTGGTGCCCAGACTGATGAACTGCAAGATGTCCAAAAGAAAATAGATGAAAGGGAGGAAAGAATCCTGTCAGTTGAGAGAAGGTTTCCTTGCTGGAAACTTGCCTTCAGTCCTTGGATATCTTACTACCCGCTATGTCGGGCATCCTGGTTAATTCGAGGAGATGGGACAGGAGTGGAGAATTCAGGAGGAGTACCCGATTTCCCAAGAGGAGCTGGGGATAGCAAAAATAGAGGAAAATCTTCAATAAAAGTATTTTTTTCATATTCCTATTCATTATTTTGTATTCACCGGGGAGGACACTCAACATAATGTCACATCCAAAGGGCAGAACATCCAATAGTCTGCCATTCCTCACTATTACACTGGGGAGTTAGCCTTGCTTTTTATATTCAAGCTCTGCAGTGGGATTTGAACTAACAATGCTGTAGACCAGAGACAAGAGTTTTGTCACTTGAGTTATAGCTGACACACATTGCAGCAAAAACATCAGGAATCATGTTTAACCAATTAGGTCAGTGTTGAGGTGGCCTCAGCAAAAATAATGGATGTGACAGACAGGAAACAACATTTGGAAGCATGACGTAAAGGAAACTCACTTTAAAGTGTCCGCTCCACTGGAAAAGGTTTAACTATCACCATTTGACTAGCAGAGAGGCCTGAACTATTTTGAGGCTTAGGCCCCATTAGTATTGCTTTGAGTGAGCTGCAAGCCCTCAACAGACAGCTCACTGCAGATCTCTGGTTGGACAGTATTAGCACACTGGTTGGCAAGAATGACAAGTGGGTAGTTAGGTCCAAAGGAGACCATGGAGTGGTCTGAACCCTGGAGCAGCCAACAGTATTCTACCAGAGCCAAAGGAGAACTGCTCCTGCTCACTCCATAAAAATGAAATCAGAAAAAGATTTGGTGTCATTCCTGAAGGTAAATGGGTGGAGGGAATGGGGTTACAAGGTGTATCTATTACCCATTTGTTATTCAGCATTGCAATGAACGTCATAGTATGTTGTGATGGCTAATTGTTTGTCATCTGGGCTTTATGAAGTGCAAACGTCCTTATCAAGCAAGTGGAAGCTTGCCCAATGAGAAGCGATAATTGGGGGATTTTTAAACAGGCTGCTCAACTCAGACTGGTGTCGTAGGTCCCAAGGTGTAGATTAGCTGTAAGCCGCAAGTGCGGCCCTTCTCTTTGATACATGGTAAAGGGTGTTTGGTGTCAGGAAATTGGTGTTTGGCTGAAATATACAATGGCGAGGAGGAGATTTTTTTTCTCTATCTCTCCCTCTAGACAACCTCCATAAGTCAAGAGCCTTCTCTGGTAAGAGAAAGCCATTATGAATCTTTCTGGGAAACTTGAACACTATGACACCAGTGGCAAGAATGGGTCCAATAAATAGAACACATGCATTACTTTTTCAGTGCTCACAACATTGAAGGAGACAAAAAACAAGAGGAGATATTGTTGATGGAATGCGAGATCCCAACCTTCAGCATGATTAAAATGTCTGACTATCCGGATGTCTCTGACTCGAAATAGTTAATGAGCTACTAGATCTGATGAAAAATTACGAGGGCTCAAAGCCCTCTGTAATCCTCCAGGGATATCGGTTCAACATGAACTCCTGGGAACCTGTCAATGAGTTCCTGGCCAGGTTGCCGAAATTGGCAGGATATTGCAAATTTGGACCACCTCTCAATGAAATGTTGTGAGACAGATTGTATGTGGTAGAAATGACCTAACCACCCAAAAGAAGCTGTGGGACGACTCCAATTTAGACTGTAAAAATAACCACTGACATAGTCTTGGCACTTGAGAATGTAGGAAAAGGAACTTCAGTGGGCATTTGAGAGCAATGTCCTCCAACTAGGGAAATGGACCTGATAAAACAGTCCTCAGTGGACAGTGCTTGCATTAATCATGTGTTAAAGGCCTCTTTTCAATATAGGAACCCTAATATCACAACCAGACGGTCAAGGAAAGGCAGTGGCCACTCCAATAATATAACAGAACTTACTCCAGAAAGGTGCAGTTGCCAGAAGGCGGATTAGACACAGCCAAGGTGAAGTTTCAGGAACAAGCAAAATGCTGTCTAGTGAAAAAGCCAAGACCAGTATCCAAAAGCACTGTGCAGGATCCCCTTTTCCAGAAACAAGGGCATTACAACTGAGTTTATTATTAAGACAAAAGTTGCTCCAATAATGGTAGAATTACTGTTGAACGGTCATCCCATGAAGATGGATGTAGACATAGGAGCTGCAGTCTCTGTTATCAGAGAATAGACATATGAGCATCTCTAATCTGGCATCTTACCCCTGAGTTTGGATGATACAAAGGCCCGACTAGCCACCTGCCTGGAGCATATAAATAAAAGGTATCAAAATTGCCCCTGTAACTTACGGGCAGAAACCAGCTCACCTCCCATTTATCCTTGAACAGGGGTATGGACCAAGCCTTATAAGGAGAGATTGGCTCCAGCAGATCTGGCTGAACTGGGTTGGAGATCTTCGGGCTAGATGTGGGGGGACTGTGCAGTTTTTTTATTCATTCGTGGGGCGTGGGCATCACTAGGTGGCCAGCATTAATTACCTATCCCTAAGTACCCTTGGAGGGCAGTTGAGAGTCAACCACATTGCTGTGGCTCTTGAGTCACAGGTAGGCTAGGCCGGATAAGGACAACAGGTTTCCTGCCCTAAAGGACATTAATGAAACAGATGGGTTTTTCTGACAATCGACAATGGTTTCCTGGTCATCAGTAGATACTTAATTCCAGATATTTTTACTTATCTTTAATTTAATTCGACTCCACCACTTGCCATGTTGGGATTCAAACCTGGGTCCCCAGAACGATTGCTGACTTTCTGCATTAATAGTCTAGCGATAATACTACTAGGAAGTCGTCTCCCTGGTTTTTATCAGATACCTTGGAGTTTTCCAGGAGGGCCTGGTAAAAATAAAATGGGCCAAGGCTAAGATCTACATTGACCCCGACGCAATACTGAAGTATTTCAGAGTAAGACAAATCCCGTGCTCCATTCTGGAGAAGGTGGAAACTGAAGTAGGGTGCATTGAAAGTTTAGATATAATAAGGACTGAACAACTGGCAGAGTGGGCTACACCTGTAGTCCCTGTTTTTAAGCCCAACGATTCAGTTTGTTTTTGTGGGGACTATAAACTAACAGTCAACCGGGTCTCCAAATTCGATAGGTACCCCATGCCCCAAATCAAAGATTTGTGAACTCAGTTAACATGCAGCAAGATGTTCCCCAAGTTGGACATGAGACATATCTATCTTAAGCTTGAATTGGACAAATTGTCTCAGAAACATGTGATGATCAACATACATAAGGGACTCTAAGAATATACTCACTTGCCCTTTGGGACTTGTGTGTGTGCCATTTTCCAAAGAGTTATGGAAAACATCTTTCAATGGCTACCCCAGATAGCAGTATACATAGATAGCATCTTGGGGGCTTCAGAACAGGACCACCTAAGCAACTTAGAAGAAGCCTTGCAAAGATATCCTCAAGCAAGAGTTTGCTTGAAGAGGGAGAAATGCATTTTACAAGCATCTGAAGTAAGCTATTTAGGCTACTGAATAGATGGCAAGGGGTCACATCCAGTAGAGGATAAAGTAAAGGCCATCAAGGAAGCACTAATTCCAAGGAACACCATGGGGGTTGAAACATTTCCTGGGATTAATAAATGATTGTGGAAAATATGTCTTAAACTTGGTTTCCATGTAGGTCTCCTTGCACACCCTGCCACAAAAGTACCAGAGATTGTCCTGGAAAGTTCCACAAGCAAAGGCTTTTTCTACAGTTAAAAGTCAGCTAATGTCATTGAATGTACTGGCCTATTTTGACCCTAAAAACTTCTATTGAGTTGCGACACTTCCCCGTACAGGGTTGGGCAGTGCTATCACATTGCTGAAAAAATGGGAAGGAAAAGCTCATGCTGTATGTTTCTTTCACACCTTTTCGAATGTAGAGCACTGGTACTTTTAAATTGAGAAAGGAGGGTTGACGGTCATACTTGGTGTGAAAAAGTTCCCCCAACTATTTTTTAAATAGTTTTTTTATAGTTATCGACCATAAACTCTTACTGGGCCTTTTCAAAGAGGACAAAACAATTCTCCCTAACTCCTCCACTCGGATACAGTACTGGGCCTTGTTATTGGTGGCCTATGAATATCTTCTTGAACACCGCCTTGGAACTTGGATAGCCAATGCTGACTCATTGAGAGAAAGTTAAATATCTATGAGGAAGGGACAAAGAAATGATTCTTTCAAAAACCATGTATCATTCCTATTGTGTGAGACTTTTAATCCAGTTAATGCACTCAAGAGTGCAAGTGAAAAAAAATCTTCCAGTTGATATGTAGTCAGCATCTGACTTCCTATATGAATTTGTGGCATTCAACTGAAACCATGTACTGTCAGCTATCAAAGTTGGCTGGAGTAAGGAAAGTGTTTCCTGATGAGATCACCGTACATATTATGATCTTTTATGACTTCTTTTTCCTACTTTGGCTATCTAATTCAATATTCTATGGGCTTGGCGGACTTCTGCTCTGCATTGAGTTTCCTTAGCTGAAAGCCGTTACTTAATACACCATAGAAAGCATTCTTTCTGGCTGTATCACAGCTTGGTATGGCTCCTGCTCTGCTCAAGGCCACAAGGAACTACAAAAGGTTGTGAATGTAGCCCAATCCATCACGCAAACCAGCCTCCCATCCATTGGCTCTGTCTACACTTCCCACTGCCTCAGCAAAGCAGCCGGCATAATTAAGGACCCCACGCACCCCAGGTATTCTCCCTTCCACTTTCTTCCATCAGGAAAAAGATACAAAAGTCTAAGGTCACGTACCAAGCAACTCAGGAGCAGCTTCTTCTCTGCTGCTGTCAGAATTTTGAATGGATTTACCTTGCATTAAGTTGATCTTTCTTCACACCCTAGCTATGACAGTAACACTATATTCTGCACTCTCTCGTTTCCTTCTCTAGGAACGGTATGTTTTTTCTGTATAGCGCAAGAAACAATACTTTTCACTGTATGTTAATGCATGTGACAATAATAAATCAAATCAAATCAAAATAATTCTTCAAACTTAGGGTACTGATGTAGTTTGTTTTTAACTTTCATTTCAATTGCAAGAACAACTAATTCAAGTTTTAACCTGTACTAATGAAATTGCTGGAATTGATGGTTAGATTCAAAGAGTTGGCTGCAGATCAGGTTGTGCTGACCCATAGATTTGAATCAAGACTGGTTAATTCTTCTCCAAGTTAACTATTTAACTTGAAAGTGTAACTGGGATAAGCTTATTGTATACATGCAGGCTACATGCAGGTTCATTCAAAGTTGTTTTTGACATGAAAAAAATGGAATTGTCAGATCATTAAACAATTTTGAAGTAAGTAGAGTTCTGAAGATTGGGATAAATAACAGTAGAATGTGAAAATGAACCAGTTTGATAGCAACCGTCTTGTCCTGGAGAAACGGACTGAGAGCCAGAACCTGTTTTCAGGCATAGAGAGGGCACTGTACCTCACACATGCCCAATCAGATGGGAGAAATTAATGCCTCAAATTGGTCTCTTTGTTTACATCAGAGCCTTTGTTGGGTATGTCTGATTATACTGGTGTTCAACATCTATGTCTAAATGCCCGCAAGGGTCATGAGCCAGTTAGTGATGGGATAATTTCACCAGGATCTCTTCCTGGTGAGAAATAGAGCTGGAACAGGTTGCTCAGGGCTTCCTTTCCAATTGCGGGCTTTGCTGGTAAGGCTGGCATTCATTGTCCATCCCTAGATATCTTTTGTGGTAATGAGCCTTCTGTGTGTTGGTTAAGTACATGCAGTCTATGATGCTCTGTTGACTTCGATAGATAATGAGGCAAGGTGTAGTAAGATGGGATGCCAATTCACTACCGCCCATTTTTCACCAAGGAATAAAAGTTAAAATTGCCTTAACGATACCAGGTCAATTTAATGCAAACTAGAGTGGTTTCAGATTTCGGCCAGCCCCCTAAAATATTTCAGTGGCTCGCATGATGTTCATTCAGGAGTTTTGAGAAAAAATTGACATCCAAATCTCTAAGCACTGGTATGAGGCGGTGCCCCACTGATGGGAAACAACATTTACAGTCTTGGGTGGAGTTCTCACATTAGTTAAAGAAAATGAGGCAGCGATCAAACTGTGCCTGACACACTTATCGTAAGGCTATCTTGCTGAAACATACCAAAAATAATAGCACCACATAATAACAAAATCAGAAAATACCATCTCAGCAGTATTTCGCTGCATGTCAAGTTTCAAGTCCAGTAAGATATTGTCAAAGGAAGTCAGCGAGCAGAGGCTAGATTCTAGTGCACAGCGACAAAATGGGAAAATGAAGTTCTGTGTGTTACTCTTATATGCCTGCCAGCAACATGTTCAATAGCAGCCTCAGTATAATCACGGGAATAGAATGCATATCAGCTCTCTGATTCAAGGAATGGTGTCTGGAACAAGGATTTTTTTTTTAATGGACACATTTAATGGTGTTTGTGAAGAAGTTCAAGGTCATGTGAAGTCACAGAAATCAGTTCCATATAAAATATACAGCTGCAAAAGAACCAATGGACAATTAACAAACCATCTGTTTGTCTGTAAGAGACTGCACGTACTGAGGAATTTTGCCAAGGGTGCTGAGGTCTGTCCTGATATCAGCATCGACACCTCAGTGGAGTGAAGCTGGAAACAGTCATACCATCAAAGTTGTGGCACACGAGCCTAACAAAAACTGCAAGTTTAATGAATACAGCATACTTCCTTCACAACAACAGCATCCTTTATTTAAATGTTTCCGTGAAAACAATATTCCAAATTATACCATGTCTAACCATACAGTAGCTGTGTAAGTTTTAAAAATGCAATATACAATATATACATCAAGGTCAAACTATCCATCAGGAAGAAATATTTATTTGTCATTGAATCAGTCACACTTGTATTTTCATTGACAGCGACTAACACTGACCAGGCACCAGCCCCAGGGTCGATCAGTGGGCAGTTTATTATCGGTAGTAAATGGAAGCAGTGTTTGCCCAGTTGGTACACGGATTGCCTGTCAAGGAGGAGCAGAGAAATAGTTTTTGTTGCAAAGATTATTCATTATTCCTTTGGTCAGAATCTATCACTGGGCCCTGGAGCAGAGGGCTATCCTAAAAGAGTTTTGACTGGCACAACTACTAATTGATTCAACGCTTGTGTGCAGGCACTGAAACTGGCATGGACATTCTGATCAATTGACTGCAAACTTTCCCCTAACACCATTGTGGCGCTTGCACCAAATAAACCTGTTGGACTTTAACCTAGTGTTATGAGACTTCTTACCATTGTATACTTGCAGACTGGACACAACACTTAACTGTAACCTGGCTGTCAGCAACTCAGTGCCTCTGTGCCAATCGATAAAAAGGAAAGCAAAAAAAAATCAGAATGTGGGCAATCACAGAGCCATGGGTCCTGGTGGGCATCTACATGTTTAGATTTTGATTTTGAGGACTGCTTAAGGAAATATTAATCTTGGACAAATGCATTTTCAGCTAGATCTGTCAAAGGGAAATGTGCTACACTGCTCCTCATAAAAATACTTATGCAGACATCCTAACACTTCAGCTGCCATGCACTACTATTAGTAATACAGTCATCAGGTTACTGAAGGGGAGGTACAGATAGTGAGCTTGGCTTGGAGGCATCAGTGGAAAGGAAAATTGGACAACATGTTAAACAGGTGACTGTTTCACTATTGCCTTCGTGGCACAAGCACCCAAGATATATTTCCATAATATGTAGCATGCATCAGTTATCTCAGACAACAGGGGGATTCCCTGGCCTCCCCAGCAGCGTGTTCTTGTGGCGGGAGGTGGGGCACCATTTGCCAGTGGCAGGGTCTTCTGGTCCTGCCACTGTCAATGGGATTTCTCATTGACCGCCCCCCATGCTGCCTGGAATCCCGCGTTGGTGGGACGAGAAGATCCCACTGACTTGAACAGCCAGAGAATTACGGCCAACTTTTCCCATGCCTTTCAACGCTTTTTTCCTCAAAGAATCCAGCTAAAATCTTTGGGTTATGTGATGCCACTACACAAATCTGTCAATGAGTAATCAGTCATCTTCTATCTGTTACTTTGTAAAGAAATTAAATGTCTTTGATGAAAAAGGGGACAATATTTTTTAAGCAAACATGTTCATTCAAACAAAAGTGCACTGTGCAGAAATAGAATCTGAACCTGTCAGCACACTCATACTTGAATTCTATCCAGCAATAGATTTCCTGACACAATTTCTAAGCTAGGAATTTGGATATTTTCCAACAGACTGCAATCTAAATCAATTGTTGCTACAAACAAATATTGAACAAGAAGAAGATCCTTTAGTAAAGTACAATAGTCTTTGAAGGAGCAACAGCATAGTATCATTATCGATGCCTGGTCCAATAATATAGTACTTCAAGCTATCATTAACTTGCAGTAACATTGTGAAATGACCATTGTGTGCTAGAATTTCCAAAATGGATATTATTGCCCGATCTAGAAAAAAAGCGGCCAAAAGAATCTCGAATCTTGCAACAACACCAAGTTAATAAGGTTGTCACTGTAAAGGGAAATCAAAAGGAGACTCGGGATTTTTCTGCCTTTTCTGTTGATGAGGCCGTTTGGACTTGACATAGGCGGACTCCACGGCAGTGGGGTAGGTGAGCTGTGCAAAATGTCGTTGACTTTGGCAGAACCGGAATACTCTGCCGCCAGAAAACATGCCACCAGAGACGGGGGTGGAAAATATCAGCCAATGTATAAAAGTAATTTTAGGCTATGCAGGCCTTCAATCATGCTTTAGCATGCAATAAGGTTCTAACTGATCAGATTGTGGCCTCAGTTCTACATTCCACTGACTCCCGATAACTTTTACTCCCTTGTTAGTCCAGAATCTATCTACCTCTGCCTGAAAAATATTCCATGACCCTGTCTCCACCTCTCTCTAGGGAAGAGAGTTCCAAAGGATCATGATGCTCTGAGAGAAATAAACATTCTTACCGCCATCCTGAGATAAAACCTCCTTAATTTAAACTATATCCCCTAATTCTAGCCTCTCCCACAAGGGGAAATAATCTTTCAGCATCCACTGAATGCTGAATTAACGTGTTTGCTTAAAAAATATTGTCCCCTTATTTTGTCAAAGATATTTAATTCAAGTCCCCTCAGGATCTCATATACTTCAGTAAGGTTGTCTCGCATTCTTCTAAACTCCAATTTTTTTTGGTTCCGTAGAGACTTAATAAAGAAGAATTTTCTGAACTCGCCATTCAGCTCTGACACATCCAAATTGTTCGGTCAATATTTAGTACACTAATTTTTATAAATGGTCCAATGATCCACATTTTTCACATGCTTTTGCCATGAGGACTTGCAACTGTAAAGTCAATGTTAACCACTTTTAATTGACAAGTCCAAAGAACAGTAAATATAAACATATCTCATGTATTAGCATACACATGATAAACATATCTCATGTATTGGCATATACATGATAATTTAGATTAAGCCTTTAACTTAGAATTGAAGAATTAAAGGGTACATCTGTGGAATTGAAGGGAGTATGTTAGCATGGATTGAAAACTGACTGTCACATAGAAAACAGAGAACAAGTGGGGCCTTTTCAGAGTAACAAGTGGAATAGGCAAGCATCAGTCCTTGGCTAGCAATTTTTCACTAACTACATTAACGATCTGGTAGAAGGAACAGAATGTAACCTTTCCAAACTTGTCAGTGATGTAAAGATAGTTGGAAAGGCATGTTGTGATGAGGATATTGTGATTCTCTGATGGGATGTAGATAGATTGGGTGAGTGGGTGAAAACATGACAAATGGAGTTCAATGTGGGAAAGTGTGAGATCATACACTTTGGTAGAAGGAATCAAAAGGCAGATTATTATCTAAATGGAGAGAGATGGCAGGTGAGTGAAGTACAGAGGGATCAAGATCTTCTGGTGCATGGATCGCAAAAAGCTAGCAGGCAGGTCCAAAGAGTAGTTAAGAAGGCAAACAGCATTTTGACCTTCAATCCAAAAGGATTGGAGTTTAAAAATAGGGAGGTTTTGTTGCAATTGCACAGGATGTTCGTGAAGCCTTACCTGAAATACCACGTACAGGTTGGTCCCCTTACTTTTAAAAGGATATAGTAACATTGGAGGCAGGCCAATGGAAGTTCACCAGGATAATTCCTGGGATGAGAGGGTTGTCCTATCAAGGGAGTCTAAATAGTCTGGATCTGTATTCCTTGGGGTTTTGAAGAGTGAGGGGTGACCTTATTCAACTACATAAGATCCTGAGGGGACTTGACAGATGGTGACGTGTTTTCACTAGTGAGAGAGTCTCAAACAAGGGAGCATAAAGGGAAGATAAAGGGCCAGTTAAACTGAGGGGGGTATAAATTTCTTTTCACAGAGGGTGGTGAATCTCTGAAATTCTCTGACCCAAAAGATGGTGGAGGCTGGATCATTTAAAGTGGAGTTGGATAAATAATTGATAGATCAAGGAATAGAGGGCAATGGGAAAATGGTACAGGAAAGGTGTTGAGGCTGGTATAGATCAACCATTATCATACTGAATGGCTGGGCAGGCTTGAAGGACCTGGTGGCCTACTCTTGCTTGTATTTTTTGAGTTTTTGTATTGAAATTATGTACAAGATAAGGAGTTTTTGTCTTTTGGGAGCTCATAGTGATACATTGGACATTGAGGTGAATGAAGCTTGCAGAACTTACTGTTCATTAATTTTAAAAGGAAGAATCAAAACTGATCAAATCTCTTCTACCACTTTGGCTAATTTATCTCATTTTTAAGGTTATTTATGATTTGCTATTTGCTTTCCAAGTTAGGTAATGATTGTCACATACATCAGATATCAGTACAATGACCGGTAATGTGATTACAATTTCATGGTGCAAACTATTGAGTAAACAAAATACACTGTTTACTCATTTAGCCATGCCTTAAACCAAATCCAACAATACAATGACATTACTGTATTTAACTGGTTTCCACTGCATGCATATATTGTGATTACTTTTCTCTGATGCCACTATAACTATACCAGTTTAGTTATGGTTACAGTTTTTGTACAGTGAAAGCTTAGTTAAAAAGTTAATTAAGTATTTATAACTAATTCCAAATGAAGATTTGATTGACTGGATTCCAGGCTTACTTCCTTAAACAATAACAAATTAATCAAAGACCATCAGCATTGACACAGTAGCTAAAGGAAAATCAACAAAAAGGTGCTATAAAGTTTAATTTCTGCTGTCATGAATAAACCCTTCATGATTATCAGCAAACATATCTGCAATGTAGTTGCTATGTAAGTGGTGTGAGATAATCTTTATGTCAATAAAGTCCTCTTGACAGGATTTACACCATCTTTCACTCTCATTCCTTGTGGAGCTAGACAACTTACGACAGAGCTTTCAACACCGATATTTAGTTGAATTCTTGGAAGAGGAATTCCTAATTTATTAGGCAATGAAGGAATGGACAATAAATGCTGACCAAGACTGCGACACCATGAACAAATAAAGAAAAACCCTTGTTTGCTATTTCTTCAAATTGATGTATTCATGTGAGATTTCCAATTAGGCATTAGAATCACTTACTGTGATGCTGGAGACAAACAAATAAGTAAAATAATATATATGTACACTTATCAATTAACTGACAAAAGGTTAAACTCACAGCATTTCGATTTACATATATTGCTTCCTTGTAATAACAATGCCAATGAACATTGTCTGTGAAGGTTACGTGGATAAAAGTCATGTCCGAAATTTAGCACATTCTTTTTTCACTCGGGCAATGCTTTAAACTGAGGAATTTATTGGTTTTGGGACCAGCTCAGCAACAGAGCATGTCAGAATACACAACAAAATGTACATAATGCAGAAAATCAAAGCTTAGGTAGTTGGATGAGACAATTGGCTCCATTTCATCTCTAGTGCTGATCTACCCATCTTACAGAGCTAGCTGGTTGCTGAACAGGTCCCATGAATTCAGGCTGACCATTTATTATTCGCTGGGGAAATTGGCTAGTTCAATAGAATCTTGCTTCAATGCAAATATTCGTTGCAGCAAAATAAATGATAAACACAATTGCATATAGTTCAAAAATAAGATTTCCAATGGCATTTTCTACAAAACTAGGATGTATTCCCTATCTGGAAAACACCCTCAAATAGTCATGCAACAGTAATAAACAATCATGCTGGTGTATGTTATCCCAGAGGCTGTAACTTAGCCACGCAGGACCACAATACAGTAGTTTCCAAGAAAATTCATGATTCCAACAGACATAAAACTGTTAATAAAATACACATTCAACATTTGTCTGTATATTAGTTTCAGCAGGCCATAAGTATTTTGAATTTTCCTTTGCTCAAAGTCAATTTTGCATCTGTTTGTTTTCATCTTCAAAGAACACGTCGTCGTTCATTAGTAACGGTTGGTCAGAAGCGTTGCTGCTGCCGGCTGAATTGAGACGTGAGGAGTGGCTGGAGAACTTAAGCCTGGTAGTAAAATTAGATTCCAAATTTGAATACTTCTGTAAAAACAAGGAGGGAAACGGATCATTGATTTATTACATGCATTTGAAGAGCTGATGCATGTCTGTTTCTTTATGAGTGTATCTTACTGTCAGTACACTAAGTTTTTGTGTCAGTTCCAATCTGAGAGGATGAATGGGTAAAAGAGGCCCCAGTTGTTAAAGATTTCACTGACCTACAGTGACATACAGCTTTCAGATTTACATGGGAACACAAAGGGAGAGAGAGCCACGGAATTGAATATAAAGTTACCTGTCTTTCTGTATTCATAATACTTAATCAATTTAAAACTGCGCGATCCAATGGCCAGTTATTAACCTATGCTACCCCTGGAGGTAAGAAATATCATCACAGGTTAACAAACTGTTTTCTCACCAGAAGTAGGACTGGATACAGAGAAAGGTTTATGCTGCTGCACCCCAAGAACGTATCCTCCAAACCAAGAGTATTCCTTGTCACAATAGTGTGGTATTTGCTTTTCCACACAACCAAGTTTATAGCCTGTTTGAGTGATATCGCTCATTTAAGCCAATCTCAAATTACTGGCACATTTCCAGTGTAGGTCTGTGTCAATTAGGAAATGTGTTGACTTGACAATCTTACAGGCAGAGTAAAATTAGACTTACATCACCAAATCAGCGCCATAGTAATAATCTGACTCCAGTGAAATACAGCGTTCTAACTCACAGCACCCATTTATGCCCCATTAAAAATTCCAAAAATCTGTGAGTTGTCACGTAGCATAGATGACTTCTAAAAGAACAGGATCAGAAATGGAACAGCAAATAGAGTGGGATTTTCCACGCCCACCCACCAATGGGATCTTCGTTCTTCTGATCCCACCAAACTCAGTGTACTTCTGGCTGACTCATCACATCCACCACAGCAAAACCCCCAGGGTCAGAAAATCCCAGCCATAGATCATGTGGAAGTGTCTGTTGCAAGCCTAGATAAAATTATAACTTTAATAAGAGATCCTTGTAAATTTCAATCTTGGCAGTGGACAATGTCATATCATTCTACTGTGCCTAATGTGCAGGATTTTGTTGAAAGATCAGCCTTAAAGAAGAAGGCCTTCTCCCTGCTAGACCTGGTGGATGTGCATATTTAATTGGCTCTGAAGGTGTCTCTGGTTCATTTCAGGGAACCACGAGATATATTTCAAGGGTGTTGAAGATGGCTGCATATTTACATTTAAGGCAAATAATGAATGGATTGTTTACGAGGGCTGAGAGTTATCCAAGCCTCCCCTCTGATTATAGCTAGAATGACTAGGGGCTGGATTTTACCATTGCTTCGCACCTGAAAACAGGTGTGAAAACATGATAAAGTTGGACATGAGGCCATTAACGCGATTCACACAGATGCTGTACCAAGGCCCAGAAATGGCCGCAATCCAATTTGCACCTGAAACGGGCATGATCTATGGCTGGGATTTTCTGACCCTGGCCCAATGGGTTTTGCTGTGGTGGATGTGGTGAGTCAGCCAGAAGTACACTGAGTTTGGTGGGATCAGAAGAACGAAGATCCCATTGGTGGGTGGGCGTGGAAAATCCCACTCTATTTGCTGTTCCATTTCTGATCCTGTTCTTTTAGAAGTCATCTTTACTAGGTGACAACTCACAGATTTTTGGAATTTTTAATGGGGCATAAATGGGTGCTGTGAGTTAGAACACTGTATTTCACTGGAATCAGGTTATTACTATGGCGCTGATTTGGTGATGTAAGTCTAATTTTACTCTGCCTGTAAGATTGCCAAGTCAACACATTTTCTAATTGGCACAAACCTACATTGGAAATGTGCCAGTAATTTGGCACTGGCTTAAATGAGCAATATTGCATGCAGTTAAATTGAATTAATGAACTGCCCACCCAACTTTATCAGCATTTCTCACTTTACCACCATGTTCACTAATCCGGAATCGGGCCAAAATTGACATGCAAAATAAAAGTCTGTTTTGGGTGCTTCAGCTGCTGCAAAGGTAAGTTCAGAGCTTCCAATGGCTCTCTGACTGAGATCGGTGGTGGGGGGAAGTGGGGAGGTGGGCCTGATCATTCTCTGTTGAGGAGGTAGTGGGGGAGGAGGAGGCGGGTCAGATGTACCTCTGGATGGGGGGGTGGAGAGTGGGGAAAGAGAAGGGAGGCCAAATCATTCTCTGGGCAGAAGTGGGGAGAGGGAGTGAGGCCAGATTGTTCTCTGGTTTGGGAGGAGGGAAGGGAGAGGCGGGTAAGGTGTACCTGGTGGTGGGGGGGTAGAGGCCAGATAGATCTCTAGTGGGGGAATAGGGGGAGCAGGGAGGGTCTGCTGCCATTCTGCGGGTGATTGGTGAGGGAGGGGGCAAAGGGGGCAGTGGTTCGTGATTGGTCTGGGTAGCGGGGGGCTGGGTGAATACTGAGGACAGTGATGTCTGTGGGGGCCATAACGAAGGAGGTGAAGGAAAGTGTTAAATTAAAAGCGGAGGCGTTTAGAGTAGCTAAGAGTAGTGGGTGAGAAGAGGATTGGGAGAGGTTTAAATGTCAACAAAGATTGACAAAGAAGTTGATAAAGAAGGGTAGGAGAAACTATGAAGCTGGGCTAGCGCTTAATATAAAAAAGGATAGCAAGAGTTTTTATAAATATATAAAAAGGAAGAGGCTGGCTAGGGTGAACGTTGGTCCCTTAGAGGATGAGAAGGGGGACTTAGTGGTAGGGGATGGGGATATGGCGGACGTCTTGAATAACTTTTTTGTTTCGGTCTTCACGGAGGAGGACGTGAATAATTTGCCGGATGTTAGAGATGGAAAGGTGGTAGGACTGGAGGGTCTCGATGACATTACTGTTACTAGAGAGGTGGTGCTCGACAGACTGGAGGGGGCTGATTGTGGACAAGTCCCCAGGACCAGATGGAATGCATCCGAGGGTCCTGAAAGAAATGGCGGAGGTGATAGTGGATGCCTTGGTGGTTATTTTCCAGATGTCGCTGGATTCCGGGGAAGTGCCGGAAGATTGGAAAACGGCTAATGTTACGCCGTTGTTTAAGAAGGGTGCCAGGCAAAAGGCAGGGAATTATAGGCCTGTTAGTTTAACGTCTGTTGTAGGTAAAATGTTAGAATCCATCATCAAGGAGGAAATAGCGAGGCATCTTGAGGGGAACTGCTTGATAGAGCAGACGCAACACGGTTTCCTTAAAGGGAAGTCGTGTCTGACAAATTTACTGGAGTTCTATGAGGATGTGTCTAGGGCAGTGGATAGAGGAGAGCCGGTGGATGTGGTCTTTCTGGATTTTCAGAAGGCGTTTGACAAGGTACCTCACAAGAGGTTATTACAGAAGGTCAGGGGACATGGCAGTGGGGGTAGGGTGTTAGCATGGATAGAGGACCGGTTGTCAAATAGGAGGCAGAGAGTGGGGGTCAATGGGTGCTATTTGGATTGGCGGATGGTGACCAGTGGAGTGCCCCAGGGGTCGGTGCTGGGGCCTCAGCTATTTACCATTTATATAGATGATCTGGAGGAGGGAACCGAGTGTAGGGTGTCGAAATTTGCTGATGACACCAAAATTGGTGGAAAGGCCAATTGTGCGGAGGGTGGGGAGAGTCTACAGAAGGATCTAGATAGGCTGGGCGAATGGGCCAGGAAATAGCAAATGGAATTTAATGTTGGTAAGTGCGAGGTGGTCCACTTTGGTAGGAATAATGGTAGGAAGGATTATTACTTATGTGGAGAAAAACTGCAGCAGGCGACGGTGCAGAGGGACCTCGGGGTCCTTGTGCATGAGTCACAAAAACCCAGCTTGCAGGTGCAGCAGGTGGTCAGGAAGGCGAATGGGATGCTGGCCTTCATAGCGAGGGGGATTGAATATAAAAGTAGGGAGGTCTTTCTGCGGCTGTATAGGGCATTGGTGAGGCCGCAGCTGGAGTACTGTGTGCAGTTTTGGGCGCCGTACTTACGCAAGGATATTTTAGCCTTGGAGGGAGTGCAGAGGAGGTTTACTAGGCTGATGCCGGAGTTGAGGGGGTTGAGCTATGAGGAGAGGCTGAATAAACTAGGCTTGTACTCGTTAGAGTTTAGAAGAATGAGGGGAGATCTCATTGAGACGTATAAGATGATGAATGGGATGGATAGGATAGAGGTGGAGAGACTCTTCCCGCTCAGAAAGGATAGTAGGACTCGGGGGCATAGCCTCAAGATAAAGGGGGGGCGGTTTAGAACAGAGTTGAGGAGGAATTTCTTCACTCAAAGGGTGGTGAATCTCTGGAATTCTCTGCCCGTTGAGGTGGTGGAGGCTGCCTCGCTGAATATTTTTAAGACGCGGGTTGATGGGTTTTTGATAAGAGAGGGGATTAAGGGTTATGGGGAGAGGGCGGGAATGTGGAACTGAGCCACGACAGATCAGCCATGATCTTATTGAATGGTGGGGCAGGCTCGAAGGGCTAGATGGCCTACTCCTGCTCCTATTTCTTATGTTCTTATGTTCATTCCCACTTTTCGCTCGCAGGCCGCTTTCTCCGTTTTCTGTGGCCCGGGAGCGATCTGACACGGGTGTATTTTATAAAATTTTTCTCTAACTGCGCATGTGCAGTTTAAAGCTCCGATCATTTTGGGTGCACTAAGCCCTGCCCACAGCTCGATTCAGACCTGCAATTCTTTTTCAGGCTGAATGCATATAGGGGGGGCACCTGAAACAGATTTCCAAGTCAGATCTGAATTGTGCCCACATTCAGCACTTAGAATGAAAATGGTAAGATCGAGCTGTAGGTACACGGATTCACCTCTTTGGATGTCTTGATCTATTAATTACGCACATGACAACCTGACACCATCGCAGTAACCAGAAGTTTTATCACATGCACAGCCAGTGAAGTTCATGGAAGCCTGTCCCAAATTGCCCCAGCGCTATCATCAGGCATTCATACTGCAGCAGTCCAACATGTGCAAGAGCTTTTCATTCCAGGAAACAGATTTACGGTGTGGCTCCGAGAAGATGAAGGATATCCACTTCAACTTATCTCATGTTATCTGTAAGGTAGCCCACCAGTAAAGTCTAGTATTAATGCCCACCTGAGTGGAGCTTGGAAAGATTGTGGCCGCAGCATTGTTCCAGCCACCAGTATCTGCTCGTGCTCACTTGTGCAGTGTGAATCACCAAATGAAAATTCAAACTGTTTAAGGGGATCTATCAAAAGTGAGTGCCTGTACTGGTGCAGGCTGCATGTCCTGTGACAGTGCACACTCCGAGGGCTGGTTCCCATGCATGTCCTGTGCCACCTGTCGTATATGTGAAGGCTTGAATAGAGGGGGATCTGTTTTGAGAAAGTCACAATTTAGACAATCACCACAGTCTGACTTTTTGTATTTCACTCATTGTTGAAATAAAGCGTGTTTCACCTCTTAACTGGCCACTGCTGGTAATATGTTGCCCTCGGTCCCGATGCTGACCAAAACAGGGCTCCCTCTCACTTTCAACCACAACAGCAGGACTTTTTCAATTCACTTTTTTTCACTGGCTAGGTCAGCATTTTTTGCCCATCCCAAGTTGCTCTTGGGAAGATGATGGTGGGCTGCCTTCTTTAACCACTGCAGTCCTTATGGTGTAGGTACAACTACAATGTTGTTAAGGAGGGAGTTCCAGAATTTTGATACAGCAACAGTGAAGGAACAGTGATATATTTTCAAGCCAGGATGGTGAGTTGTTTGGAGGGGAAGTTACAAGTGGTGGCGTTCCTGGCTATTTGCTGTCCTTATCCTTCTAGATGGCAGCAGTTATGGGTTTGGAAGGTATTGTCTAAGGACCCTTGGTTAGTTGCTGCAGTGCATCTTGTAGATGGTACACACGGCTCCCACCCGTGTATCAGTGATGGAGGGAGTGAATGTTAGTGTGAGAGGTACCAATCGAGTTGGCTACTTCATGCCTTCTCAAGAGAATTCAACCCCAAAGTCAAAATGAGCTGCTTCAATTCAGTTTTGAGATTGCAGATGTTGACCTGCTATATTGACTTCTGGATTTGACCTGCATAATTCCAGCCCCCGCCCCCGACCAAACCCACCCCCATGAATTCCCCTGCCCCCTCCCCAAACCACCAACCCCCTTCCCCCAAACTCCCCATCTTCACACACTGAAACCACCTTCAGGTTAACATCAAACACTCTGTCTCAGTTCAGCAGGTAATAAATTACTTAACAGTAATTTCAGAATTTACTACAAGGCCAGTATTTATAAACCAGCAGTTTCAGAATATTTAAAGTCTATGATATTGGAAAGTCAGTTATTGCCACCATTTATGATAATTAGAGGTCGTTTCTCACATTGTGGTGACCTGGAGCTATAAGTTCATTGTCAAATTTCCATGCAGCCTTGTTTTCCTTTTTGCCTGGCATTGTTAGTTTTGTTTATGCAATTAGAAATTGTCAACCTAATTTACTGCTGATGGCAGAGTTCCACAAACAGGCTGCGGCTAGATATAACTTATCTACCAGCTACCACATTCAGGAAGTAACCAACCACTCTGGGAGATATCTGCCCACACATATTGTAGTCACCACTGCTGGGCCCACACACTCTGCTGCTTACATGTTTTGAGGTGTCTGACAACTGCTCTTCAATCATCTCCACTACTTGCTCAAATGTAGGTCTTCTTAAAGCATCAGAATCCCAGCAAGCTTTCATAACTTCATACCTGTGGAAAGAAAATATTACTCAGTAAACAGTAACATTAAATAGGAAACAAGTTAATGGAAGACAGTAGTTTGGTGTAATTCAACATTTTGCGCAGGACATAATGGAAGTTTTTATGTTAATTTTTAATTTCATAGAAACCATAGAATTCGTACAGTGCAGAAGGAAGCCATTTGGCCCATTGAGTCTGCACCAAGAACAATCCCATCCAGGCCCTATTCCCGTAACCCCACACATTTACCCCGCTAATCACTCTAACCTACATATCCAGGGACACTAAGGGGCAATTTTACATGGCCAACGCACCTAACCAACACATCTTTGGGTTGTAGGAGGAAACCGGAGCACCCAGAGGTAAGCCACATGGACAAGGAAAATATGCAAACTCTGCACGGTGACCCAAGCAGGGAATTGAACCTGGGTCCCTGACACTGTGAGGCAGCAGTGCTAACCACTGTGCCATCGTGCCACCCCAAATTTGTTTGCATGTTAATTCTTGATTCTCGAGAGAAAAAAGATTCCATTGAAACAATGATGAAAAGATGCCTAGGAAAGGTCAGGGGGGAAAAGCTACGGGGTTTTTGTTTGAATTTATGATAGAAGTATTTGGCGTTTTGAATGTTTCTTTTCTCTCTCCTGTTGTTCTGAATTTGTCAGATTACCGACCGTTTTTTAAAAGAGCTCATTGAATTAAATCAACTATTTCAAGTTTAGAGACCGGAAAGAGACCCACTTGCCCAACAGAAATGTCCACCTGAGCATCTCCCATCCCTCTTTATCAGCATATCGTTCCTGTTCCCTGCTCCCTCACAATGCTTATCTGGCTTCTCCTGTGTCAGAATCCTGGAACTCTCTCCCTAACAGCACTGTGGATGTACCTACACCACAGGCATTGCAGCGATTCAAGAAGACAACTCAAAACCACCTTCTCAAAGGCAACTCGGGATGGGTAATAAATGCTGGCTTAGCCAGTGAAACCAACATCCAGTAAATACATTTAAAACATCTGCTTCTCTGTTATTTACTTCAGCTATTTGTTGTGGCAGTGTGTTCCACAGATTGGTATAGAAAAGTTTCTGCTGAATTCCCTATTGATTTTCTAGTGACTATGTGATGATTAAGGCCGCAAATTTTGCTAAGAAGTAGCAACATTCACCACAATTAGCCTGTTGACCTTTATGTTAAAGACTTCTACTTAGGTCAAACCTTACCCTTCGTTTCTCTGGAGAAAGGACTCATGCAGAGTGTGGTAAAGAAGAGGCTGGTAAACTAGAAATTTAATTTTAACCAATTATTAAGTCAGAATACATCAATTAATAATCATAAAACTAATTAATTAATAATGTTCATACAATATAATCAGTGTTAGTTAATTCATCAGTTCTGGAGATGAGATTAAAATTAAACAACAAGGGCCAAATTTTATATCCAAAGTTTGTGTATGCACCTGACACAAGTGTGTGAAATCAGGCGAGAAGAATAACCAATGTTATCACACACTTGCAAGATAGTTTGATCAGCAGGAACACGCAAAAGTCAGAAGTCTACCCGCTGACAATAAAAAGGCAATTTAAATGAATTAAACCTCAACTAACTGGAATTTTATGTTACCCGTCCATCTCTACAGTCAGTGGGTGGGCCAATTGGCCAAGCGGCCTTTACATTTAAGCTGCATCCTCAATCCAGAGTGGGGTAAAATATCAGGGCTCAAACATAGTTAACAATGTGACTGGGGATTAAGGTCTGTGTGTGATTGTGCTGCCCAGATATCCATGGTATAGTTTTAACATGGATATCCATTTATCTTGGGTCAGCAGCTTGCTGAGATAGCTCAGCAGTGGCTGCCCCTGACGGAGCAGATTGGAAGCACAGGCCCGCACCCTCTCTTTTCCCACTGCACGCCCTCTTCCCGTCCTCCCCAATAGCGCTCAGCCTTTCACAGCGCACATTTCACATTGACTGGCCATTAATTGATGGGTGAAATATTCAGGTCAAGCGATAGTAACAACGAAGGATTCCAATGTAAATAAATAAGTTTAAGACAGCTATGTCAAAATAGTTAAGTTAAACTGCTTGTAAAATAAAATGATCTCAACGCAGAGGAATCAACTGATTGATGAGTACTTATTTCAGTCTCAGATGTATTTCTGTTAAGTTGGTTAATAGTCAAATAAATAGAGGCTTGTCAGGGCATCTCATCGGAGTTCAGTCATGGGGAGTCAGAAAGGATTACTGCGATAGTTAATCAGAAGTTAGAAGAATTCTTCTGACTTTTTCTGGGAAGCTATTGCTGTAACGCAATCAGAAACATCCCAGTGCAGGACAATTGCAGTGCAATATTTACCTAGGAACTTCTGGTGGGGTAATACTCCAACACATCTTTGGAATACCCTTCCAGATACACTGCTCTAGACCTCGGAAGTTACAGCCCAATATCTCTGTTCTGGTATCAATATTGTGAACCTTTTTTGCCCTCTGATGGCTCTACACTCTTTTTGTAATAAAGCAACAACTAATTGTAATGAAAAGTGCCTTTGACATGGCAAAACATCCTAAGTGCACCAGTCGCTGAAGGTAAGCATGCAGGTGCAGCAGGTGGAGAAGACAAATGGCATGTGGGCCTTCATTGCAAGAGGCTTCAAGTAAAGGAGCGG